>NC_140949.1:54913895-55576395 GCF_014529385.1 Adiantum capillus-veneris | reverse complement strand
GTAGGAGGTTCAATGAAATCAAGAATAACATCTTGATTTTCAACATTGTTGTCCCTTTGCAATCGTCAGTGTAGCTGGCACATGTCCAACATAGCGTGTAGGCTCCATTTAGAACTCACTTGAGTATGCTAAACAACTTATCCCAACTAAGATGTACGCAAAAGAGTACTTATTTTCACTTTCCATGAAAGTAACTGGCTAACGTAACTCATCAACAAAGTAAAAGTCCTTGACTTGTTATCTTATCACATCAATAAAACAACCCCACCATAACTAGTGTTCAAGGTTGAGAACCTGATTGAAACATAGAGGCTAAACCTAGTCGCAAACATGCTTTACCTTATGGCAAACTCCAACTAGAGTAATACATGCTTTTTAATAGGATTGTTTGGTGCTAAAGTACGCGCTTTGCATAGCCTTTAGCACAAGATCACTCTTGTAATTTGTCTATCCTCTTTGGATAAATGAAAATATTGAGGTGTGTTTCCCCGCCGTTTACAGATAGTTTTCCAAAATGAACGGTAAACAAGGATCGCAGTGCCTTACAACATTGCTGAGAAATCAACAATGTTATGAATAACCATCTTGGTTAACTTGAAAGATCCACAAGTGCCAAAACCAAGTCATGACCTCTATTGGTGATTGTTAGATCTATGTCACGAATGTGCATGCTGCTTCAAAACCGTCTTTGCTAAACATCAGGGCCCATAACACCTAGTGTGCATGCATTTAGCAAAAACAGATGTGAACCTACATATCCACGACCATACTCGCCAATACTTATGGCGAATGTGATGCTCATAGCACACATGAAGAGAAATGTAAATAGTTCTGAGAAAGAACTAAATACTTTCTATTGCAATCATTTGCAAGCCTTGCTGAAATGTTTGAACCAAATAGAATGTGAAACACAAGTCACTTCTAGGTGCAAGCAATGAAACATTTTCATTAACAACTCATAGCCTTTCTATATGCATGAACAACCATCCATTGATGTTGTTTAGCAACACTCGTAACCTTAACTAGTCGTTCTAAATATTTGACATTTTCTGGTGACTGAAATCGTTCCTGATACAGTGTGCTCAAAATGCTCCAGCAAACGGATTTTCCCACCACCTGGGGACTTTGTCGTGACACATAATTCAGGGTGCTAGTGTCAGTCCCAAAGACTCATATTCTCCACAAGTGGAATATGTCTTCAAAAAGGATGTTTGGAAAAAGAAAACATCCTTCAAGTACGAGATGTACTTGTGTGTGGAGGTAACTATAACACTTAGCGACATGAGTGAGAGGGACCCTCATATACTTGCTTCACACCGGCTAAACCGAACTCCTTGAGTTCCTAGACCATGTTGTATCCTATCTGACAACATGTGCCAAATCAAAACCATACCATATAGGCCTATCACTGCAAAACTGCATGTTACAATACTTAAAGTTTTTTACTCCAACATGACCTTGTCATGTGTTTGGCGAGTAAAATGGAAGCATCATATACATTCCATTATGGAAATACTTAATCAAAGCATATAAAAATAGGAAAAACAACCAAAATACACACTGAGATTAAGTTAGAAATATATCGTGGAGTGCCAAAGCCTGGCTTCAAGGGGCTCAGTACTGGCATAACCTCTCAACTAAACACTAAAGAGAAATTAGCAAATAGACACACAATTACCTGATTAGTATTGCCTGTGTCTTGGCAATCTAAAACACTGGGCAGATTCCAAACGATACAGTGATTACCCCGTGGTGGTAAATGAGAAGATTTTTCCTTGAGAGTACAAGTGTGAAGGTTCCAAGAATTGAGCATCAACACTTAGTGAGGGATTTAATCATTGCGAGCGGGGTCTTACCCCAAAAACTATGCTTCTATAGACACTCTTAGTATTATAGACAAAGCAAGAGATCTATTGAAGTTGGAATCATATTGACAACTAGTTCTTTTGTAGACTTGAAAGTCCATAAGCTTGATCTTTTATGGACAATCGTGCTGTTCGAAATGTTTGCTTCATCTATACACCTTGGTAGAGATAAGCCTATATGAGTTTAAGACGTTCAAATCTCAACGTGATCTTCACACTAAAAGTATATAGTGCTAAAGTAACATCCAAAAAATCACCAACGACAAGGCTCTTGCTTGTCCACTAGAATCGATGGGTACTCAACTGGATAGACTTGTTCACTCTTGATAACAATCAATGATGGATTACAAACAGATGGCTCTTAGCCATTCCAAAATAGATGTCTCATAGCCCGTCCAAAACAAATGACTCTTAGCCATTCCTATTTACTTTGCACCCTTCATGAAGTCTAGCAGCAAGGCATGCCAATCTCCCTGAGAGTTTAAAACATTGCTGTTTGGCCTTGCCTTTGCATCAAAACGTAGCTCTGATGAGCATGCTCTATTGAGGTATTGAGGAGACGCCATGCTTCTGATCAAGACTTTTTTGTACTCAAGTTGTGCTTGATTGTGGTTGTCAAACCAACCTTTGGCCTTTGTGAACAATGTATTTAAAAAAGATTTGATGCTTATGATAAATGTCACAAGCCATGCATGTGTGCTTTGAGTGCACACATTTCCGTTGCATGCCATATTCTCAACAAAAAATGAGAAACTCATTGTGTACCTTATGAATTCCTTATGCCGACTTGCCTTGCCATTAAAAAAAACACGTCATGCTTGTACAACTTTGATTGGGGCACTTGAATCCACTTTGCTCGGCCCTGTTGCATGTAATTTTGCTTGCTGAATTCATAAGGAAACGGCCCTTGGCCATTTTTTGCATCTTGTAGCCTTGCGATCTTCAAATATTCTTATGACACTTTGTCTTCAATCTCGGTGCCTTGCCGACTCTATATTGTGCTTTGCACGGTCTGTGCATGCGGCGCTGAGGACCTGCACCATCTTCGCATAACCGTGGTTGATTAAAATTGTGATCGATCTCCGTAAGTGTCTGCAAAGCCTTGCTTTGCATTTAATCTTGTTCATCTTGCACGATTGTGCAAGCATCAATCTTTGTATATTTGTGAAAATTTTTGAGGTTTCTCAGGTTGCAAAAATTCTGCAATAGTGTGCCTTGACAACCTCGTAGAATCACCCAAGAAGATGATTTGGGGGGAGGGGGACGACCGTGGGCACCCCTAAGAGAAAAAATACTTCCTGCACAGGGATGCGACACAGAGAAGAGAGAAAATTGTTTGCGCTGCAGAAAGGAAGCCGCAAACCAAGTCGGTGTAGGAACGTCTTTTGCTCACCATGCCTGTGTACTCCCATCAAGCCCACCCCTGCTCAGTTTCATGCCGATCTCTATCTCCTCCTTACCTTCATAAGCGATGGCTCCCACCACCTCCATCAAACCGCCTTGCTCGACCCAAGGGGTTATGCCAACTCCATGATGGCTTGATGGCATGGGGGGGGAGAGAGAGAGAGAGAGAGAGAGAGAGAGAGAGAGAGAGAGAGAGAACATGCAACGCCATGCATTCCATGCAATTCTTTCCCCCCCTCCTCCATAGCTCCCTCCTTCCCTAAACTCTGATACCAATGTGAGTTTGAGGAGATTGGAGCATGTCACGTTCCACCCAATCATGCCCTATATAGGCTTTACCTAGCTAATTATAGGAACCCCCTGTATTGCATGTCTGTCTTGGCCCTTGGCCTGCCTGGTCTTACCCTATGCATGAGAATATGGGTGAAGGTTGTTCAAATTCTAATTGTTTGACATGTGTCCGTAAAGAGAGCCTTAAAAGTGTTGAAGAGAAAGAAATCATGTCCTTTCAAAAGTTATTTCCCAAAGCTACATTCATTTCTTAACCTGCTAAAGGCCTCATATAGGTGAAGGTTGTTCAATTCTAAGATTTGGAGAACCTTAAAAGAAAGAAATCGTGTTCTTTCAAATGTTATTTCCAGAGAGTGCATTTATTTTTGGCTTGCAGAGGCCATAGTGGGGTGGGTGGAGAAGTGATGCAAATTTTGGACCATTGATGCAAAGTGAATTGATGCTCGACATGTGTGCATTTTACTTAAAAGTGAGGGTGCTTGAAAATGGTGAGTCTTTTTCTGCACGTGGCTTTTGGCTGAAGGCGAGCGGCTCTCTGTAGCTCAACCGTGCGCATGCTTGCGGTGCATTGTAGGCATGGGTGTTTCCAAGGTGCAAGTGGGGGCTCGGGGGCAAAGGAGGGCGATGCCCGCATAAGGCTCTCGAAGACAAGAAAGCCGTAACCCTGCGCATGCTTGCGATGCATTGAAGGTGTTTCCAAGGTGTAAATGGGAGGCAGAAGAGGGTGATGCCCCACAAGGCTATTGAAGACAAGAAAGGCACCTTCACTGTCTGCATTGTTTTCAGCTGCATGCATCAAAGGCTCATCCACACATAAGGTCTTTTTCACATAGCGTCTTCTCTGCACTAAAGGCAAGCATAATAGTGAAATTTAACGCGATGTCAACACATTTCAGTGACACTCACAATATACAAACTACCAGTTTCCTAGCCATTTATAGTCAGGTAACGTTGAAAGATTTTAAAGTTTTGAGATGAGATGTGAAACTGTAGAGCTCTTTCCTTTCGACCATCTGGTTGTATAACAAGCTTAATGCAGTAACTGTTTACCAATGCTATCTACTATTGAGTATATTTCTAGTGCCTTGCAATAGCTAGGGCACCGTAAAACGGGATGAGAATTCTTTTGCCTTTTTGTCTTACAATAGGAAAATTTCCTTTTGTCTCTTTCTTTGATATACTTAATTTGGGACCAAGAAGAGTCCTCATAAATGATTGGGCTTCTTATCTTGTGTTTCATGGTTATGAAGCCTTGATTGGTGTCTCCTCATCCGGCTTACTATGGTCAAGATGCATTTCCTCTTGAGGACTGTTATGGTGATTATGGGATGCATCTTATATAGCCACCCCATAAGAGGGTACACATGGCCACGATCTTTTGGGTGTCAAAACGGTTAATGATAGTTTGTATCCACAAGCAACCTCACGAACCAACATAGTCTTGCTTTTCTTTGATGTGCCTGCATCAGTGTCTCCTTGGCTTGCATTGTTTTCTAGTTTGTCTCTTATCAGTGTGAGGCTTTGTGTATGTAGGCTCAAGATGATATGCTAATTGTGATTTTGTGTTCATCATGGAGTGTTTTAAACATAGAGCTTTAACACAAAGCATCAACTACTCAAGCATGTTTATCATTGGAGCCCACTTTTTGTAAGCAGTGGTCAGAAGCTACCTTAAAAGATAGGAATTGTTGTTTGATTTCTTAGCTGATTAGATTTTATAAATGTGTAGAAGAGCTCCACCTTTAGCTCACATATTTGCTAACAATCTCTATCGATGAAGGTTTGCATCACCATGTGAGAAAAACCCCTTTTTTGTCAAATTAATGACAAAACTGGAAGCTATGTGATGGGGATAATAATGGTGATGCCCAAAGTTTTAATTGTGAATATTAAGGTCCGTTGAAATTACAAGCAAGAATTTTCATTTTCAACCAAGTATTTTACACTAGAAGCTTGGATATGTTAGCATTGGTTCACAACACCTTTTAATCAATCTTAACGGGATCTTAACCTAGTAAGAGGAAGTCTAAGTGATGGCTTTCTCGTATTCTTCTTATGTAAGTGTTTTTGTAAGATGTTTAGATGGTTGGAATACACAAAAATGTTGCAATTACATTAGCTCATGTGCTTCAATTATGTAATCTCTTTTTTTCTTTTTTGCAAAACTCACAATTGTGAATGATTGTATTATATAATCACCAATAGATATACAAATCAGCCTCAAGATTAGGCAGAGCCTTGAGGGACAGAGGGTTACAACCAAACTGAGGGTTGCCCTAAGCCAATCACTCGAGCTACGCCTTTTGCTTACCACATATATTATTTCTTTGCTTTCTTGGACAATCTCTGAGAAGTTAGCCTCTGAGAGGTCGCTATCGAAGATACGACAGTTCTTCGCCTTCCAAATGTTACTTAAGAAACAACATCTGACAATTTGGGTACAAACTAACCGTGCATAACTTCAAAAATATTTACCACCAGGGCACAAATTGCTCTTGAAAAACCTATCTTCCACGTCCTTTGTACCCATTTGCATATCTTTCCTGCAAGACTTCTGATAGCCGGGCATTCCATGAATATGTGGCCGAGGTCTTCTCTAGCCAATCTGCACCCAGAACATCTGTCGGGTCCGATACCACGTGCTTGAATCTTGGCACCTGTGGACAAGGCCCCCCCAATTATGTACTCATCTCTTGCATGAAATCTCATCTCCCATGAGATTTACTCTTTGTTGCTTTGCTTATTCCTTCCTTTGGTTTATACTATTGGGGTATGCATGAAGTTTACATATTTGATCTTTACGCTCAAAAGTAAAATTTGAAATGGATATCGTATCAATGATTAGGTTACAAAGACATGTGTCTAGTGTACTGATTTAATCCCCTATAATTTTAGAAAAGAAATGATGCTACATGGTCTCTTATCCAAAAGTATGTGATTCCAAAAACACAACTTTAGTGTGTGTGTTAATCATGTCTGGTTTACGAGAAGGAGATGCAAGACATTACTATTCAATGCACACGACAGAGTAACTATATCTCACTTAGCTTACAACCAAAATGAAAGGTTGATTAATTTTCTTTCTTTATTTTTTTCTAGCATAAATTATAACACATGGTATAACAAATACAAGTGATGAAAATAGGTTTTGTACACACTAAGCTATTAGGTCTCCCTAATCTTGGAAAAATAAAAAACCTTTTGAAACATCTCAAGCGCTACATAAGTGAAGGGTGAGATTAGGAAATGAGAAGATCCATGAAAGTGGAAAACCAAAAGATTTTTTGTGTCCACATAAAAGAGACTGTCAAGTTCACAATGATACATTTGTGTTTTTCTTTTGCTTATTTTTTCCTTTAGTGTTTTTTTAGTGTCCCTGCACTACATAAGTAGTGATTTTTTTTTTTGAACCCACCGGGAATACCATTAGCTATAACATTCTAAGTTCACACTTAGACTACTAATTGTAGACAATCTTTGGCAATTTATGTGTGTCTCACAAGGCATAGACAAGCTTATTTCTGGAATTATTACCATGATTTTTATGTGGCATTTTTGAAAGTTTTCTATGAAATTGTTCCATGTAGAACTATGTTAATTGTAAATAGCACAACCAGCAACAACATACGATAAAAATAATAGTGCATTGAAAAGTCATTTATTCCAAAAATTAGTTGCACCTTGATAAATAAGGAAGAGAATAGAAAAGCCAGGTTACATGGCTATATGTTTGAGCGCAAGTGATGTGGAGGTGATAGTAGGAGCAACATAATAATTGTAAGTAAGAGAGATGATGATGAAGATAGAAAGTTGCAAGCGAGAGGTGTCTGATACGAGGAACGTACACCTCTACACATCTATGTTTTTGAGTAGGAGACCATAGAAAGAGCAACAAGTAAACACACTTCAACTGGCAAAGTTAAGAAACTTAACATTGTCTTGAATGTAATCTTTGAATTCAAAGTTTTAAAGTTGTTTATTATTATGATGGTGGGTAACCTAAGCCTCCTTGAGCTCTAGAGAAGGGCTGATGAAAAGGTGGTTGAAGCTTCTATTCCTACAAATAATTGGAAAGAGGAGAATGTAGCAAAAGTGAAGAAAATGGAGCAGAAGTAAGGAGGAGAACAAGGAAGTAGAGGAAAAAAAGGGAACAAAGAGGTAACACAAGAGGCATCACATGTGTTATGCTTGCAAGAGGCAAAATTAACAAAGAACTTGGCACATGCCACGTCAAGATTTTTACAACATGTGTTTTCATTTTATTATTTTGATTTTATTTTCTTTTCATTTTGTTTTGTTGGACTGCATAAATACTAAGGTGGATTTTTGGGTGCAAATTTGGACCATTGAAAAAAACTTGTCGATTAATACCACATGACAAGCTAATGATAATTTTAAATTATTTCTTTTAGACCCTTGTGAGAGGGTGTTGACATTTTTGTACCTCTCTCTTTAAAGAGGGCCATTGAGTATTGTGTCAAGCATTATTGGCTTTTTAAAAGAAACTTTAGAGAAGTGTTGGGTTAGGCATACTTTCAATGTTTTCAGTGATGATTGAGATTTACCTTAAATGTTATTTTGGTTTTAAAGTATTAAATGGATATTTTTATTTTACCTTTCGTTTCACTTCCTCGTATGACTTGACTTCTCTTGCATTCTATTTTTGCATAATTCTAATAAGTTCTATACATATATACATACACACACATAAAATATAAATAAATAAATATGTAATATATATTAATGAGTTCTATACATACATACATGTATGTGTGTGTGTGTGTGTGTGTATATATATATATATATATATATATATATGTGAGCAAACCATGATAAAGAGAAAAAAAACCGATGGAATGATGTCAAAACTTAGTTCAAAAATCAGGTGGAATGATGTCAAATTTCAAAAAAATTATAGTATTTTTGGTTTGCTTCTTTGTGAGGAGGACACTTGATTGCTTAATAAAAGAGACATTTTAAAACAGTGCTTTACCTTATATAATTCTAGTTAAGCTCAACTTAATGATTTTATCACTTTCTTATTGTTTTAGAAAGCCGTCGTGAGCCTTTCACTTGTTTTTTATGCTTTTGAAATATATTATAATCTAAATAAGTCATTGTTACACTCTTTTCCAAAAAGTCTAAAACTCAATTGTGACAAAACAATTTAAATTCCTTTGTCACTTTCTAATTTTTCCTCTCATAAATTACCCTCTTATTATCCTGTTAAAGTTTATAAACTAGTCCCTTTCTATGATGTAGAATGTCACCTTGAACTTTCACCACCCCAAAAAGTTTGTGAGTAGGGCCACCCCTTTTTTTTTTGGAACAATAACTTCCTTCCCTCTATATGCTTCTTCCGGTTAGCCATTGGAATGATATATAACTTACTAGGTTTTTCAATGAGGATAAATTATTTTATTTTGAGTTTCATCTCCACACACACCCCCCCCCCCCCCCCCCCAACCCAAGCTTAGAACCTTTCATTTGGGTGGTGAATATACTATGTTGAAAACAAGCTTTTGAGTTTAACAATTATTGTGCTTTCATATGAACTAAAAAAAGCTACAGGGACAAGATCTACTGTGTGCTATGTAAAAGTTAAATGTAAAGGCCCATGCTATGATCATGTGGTGAACATGCCTTGGCAAAGTGATCCAATATGCACAAGCTTAATCTTGATGGTGGTAATGAGTTGCAATCCTACTAGGATCAGAAAGTAATGTCACTTTAGTGAGGTTGAACAATGCCCACTACTATTCAAAAGTAAATATATTCTCGGGTTTATTTTTTGGGCTACGTAAGTTCTTAGTAAAGCGTTGCATTTCGGGTAAAATTGTGGGCCATTGGATAAAGCTTACTCATTAGTGCAAAATTGCAAACTAATGCTGACAAACTTCTTTTTTTACTATCCTTTGTGAGCCCTTGTGAGACATTTTTTTACCGCCTAACTTAAAGTGGGCCTCTTTAAAGAGAGGCATTGGGTATTGGGCCACACACAATATTTTCCATCCTTGTTCACTTTGTGTTCCTGCTATTTCTTGCAATGCATCAAGTGTTTTTTTGATCATTACTTATAACGCTTTTGGAATATATTGTGATCTAAATAATTCATTGTTACACTTGTTTCTAGAGAAGGTAATATTTTATTATGATAACAAATGTTTTAAAGTGTTATTGTCATTTTCTCATTTTCTCTCTCATATAGAAGCCTCTTCTTATTATATTCCTCTCAATAGCCTTATGTAGGCCATAGTGAATTTGCACCTTGTTTTCAAATGATAATGTGCAATGTGCACCTTTCACTTTATTATTTTATTGGGGTTTTTAAAAAACATATAAACCATTTGTAATATTGTATCTATAATGGATAGTATAGTGTATGTTTTTTTTGTTGAAATGATAGTGTGCAATTTGCACCTTTCACCTTATTATTTAAGTGTGGCCTTTCAAATGATAATGTGCATATTTCATCTTATTTTAAGTAGGCTTTCCTAATATGTAGACCATTTGTGATTATGTATGTATAATAGATAATATAGTTTTATATTAAAACAAAACAAAAATTTCATGTGATTGTAAGCACTCATTTCAACTTACTCTCCATAAATCTCATCTCCCCCCCTTTAACTTAGCAGGCCTTAGTGCCTCCTTACCTTGTTTGGCATGTTGGAAAAAAGGGGAATCCCAAATATCGAGCAAGTCTTTTTTATCAATTACTAAACCAAGAAAAATTAGCAATATACGATTAAAAAAGCCCAAACTAGTCAAGATACTTTTACTTAATTTAATAATCATTCACATATGTGTTTTTATATAGTTTTTACACTGTATTCAAGCAAAGATAGAGGTAGTAGCTATTATAGGACATTAAGTTGAAAATAAACGATGATATCACATTGCAAAGGAGACAAAGGATTTCACAAATTAACCATTAGGAACGGCTCTTTAGTAATAATGTGGTTGATCTTTCTGGTAAAGATGTATATAAAAAGGAATGAGTGTGTATACTGTAGCTCATAAAAGCAAGGCTTGTTTAGAACATGAGGGATAAGCCTTTTAGAGTAGAGACCCTCATAAACTTTCAAACCCAAGAAGGCACAAGGTATGGACTAGGAATTGTCACCATGAAATTTTGTTGTGCTTGTACAAAGCAAGCACTACGAGGGTAGCCTACATGTTGCCATTGTGATTTCTACCAGTAGCACATCCACCTTAATCCTAATTGTGTGTCATCTGTGTGTGTGTGTGTATACATGTGCATATATGCTCACTATGCCCCTTACAAGTTTCAGAGTGAGGATCACATTTAAACATATCAAAGCTTTTCTCCTTTATAGTTTGAGCTTGGATCTCTCCCCCTATTCTAAGAACTCAGAAGACTGCTTGGGAGATCCTCCTCCCTACCACCCTATGTATAGACAATAAGACTCATAGCCCTTGTCAATTTGAATCCCCAATCCGAATTTGAAGTTGTCTAGGCCCTTGGCCTAGGTCGGTGATCCCCTAGGTTGCCCTTGGCCTTACATCACTCCCTTGGAGAAGTGTTTTCGTCCTCAAAACAAAAGTGGGAAACTTCTTTTTCAAAACACTAATGTCTTCCCAAGTGGCACCTTCCTCAGGTTGATCTTTCCACTTGACTAAAGCTTGTCAACGCACATGATAGTGAGTCCGCAAATCATGGTAGTCTAAGATGCGTTTTGGTTCATGCGGTGTGACTGGAGGTTCAATGAAATCAACCAAAATTTGTTGGTTAAGACATTGTTATCCCCATGCAAGTGTTTTCGTAAACGGCTCACATGAAACACCTGATGGATATGAGAGTGCGTAGGTAATGAGAGTTTGTAGACTTGATCACCAATTCGCTTGTCATAAAATCTAATATCTAACCAACCCAAATGATTTTCTCATATTAAACTGATCATTTAATGTGGAAAAATAAATGGGAACAAGGGCTAGAATATAGACATGTGCTTACGGGTCTATCTCAACACGGGGCCAATGGTAAAGGGGTCCAAAAGAGAGATGGTCTATCAAAGAGAAAGGCTAGCTAATGGAGCTTAAAGACCTTAGGGTTAGCTTCATTAAAGACTTCTAAAGGTTTGTGTAAAAGTCCTTAGACCTTAGGTTAAAGCTAGGCCTATGCTTGAGGTTCTTGATAGTAAAAGTGCATGAGATGCTTGATAGATAAGGTGCAACTTAAGCTAGGCATGTTCTTGAAGGTCCAAGTCAATCCCTACAAGGAGGGGGCGAGCCCTTGAATATAGGGGGATGGTAGAGAGAGAGAGAGAGGCCATACTCTTACTAACCCTATGTTTGATGACTAGGTGCTTCAGCAAGTAGGAGGCCAAGTAGCTTGGGCTTGAAAGTCAACATGCAAGCCTACAAAGGAGGGGGCGAGCCATGCAAGTAGGGGGGATGGTTGGATGACTTCTCTATCTCTCTCTCTCTCTCTCTCTCTCCCCCAAAGGGCACCCCTTGCTCAAGAGGTAATAAGGACACATGTCAAGCCCCTAGCCAGGTTGCCCTCAAGGAGTGTCCAAATCCTATTGGTTGATCCTTAGAGAGGTCCAATGAGGATTTAGCTAATTAAATTAATTGTTTTGGGCATTTATCAAGCCCTCTCTCTCAAAGAGGAAAGGGGGACACTTGTCCAAAGACTACCTCTACTGCTTGACTTGACCTAGGGTTGTGATTGGCTAGGTAGTGTGGAAAGGGAGTCCAACTAGGGAAAAGGGCTAGGAGCCATGCTATGGGTGGTTGGGAGGTGGAATCCTGGGTTCTAGTTCCCCTTGTCTAACATTGGTATCAAGAGCAAGGTTCCTTTTTTGGGAAAGGCACAGCCGTGGAGGAGGGGAGACACACAATTTTACATACTTTTTTGCATGTCGAGGTCAAGGGGCATGGAGCTCACCCCCTGTGAGGAGGACGACAAGCCCGAAGGCGTGGGCAACAGCCCTTTCAAGGAGATTCCTCCTGTCGGCGACCTGCACCAAAGCACGCCCTTGCGGGCTCTACGACATCGCGCCGGCGTGGGGACCCTTTCACGTGCCTGCATCAGCAGCAGCAGGTGGAGACTAGCACCATATGAGGCGGGGGGAGCTTGGCTCAACCCCTCGCGCTGTCTGCAAGCGGCCATAGCCGGTAAGCTATTCCAATTACACACCCGACGAGCGCCCAACCCCTTGGGGGTTAGTGGCCAAAATGTTTTTTTCAACACAAGGGACAATACCCACAGTGGGGTACCCCCCCCTCCCTCTTGTGAGGCTTCGGCAAGGCTCGGCATATCGACACAGCCGGCACGTACTTCGACACACACATTTTTTGCGTATTATCGACAAAAACTCAAAAATTTAATAAAAGCATCTTGAGGGGAGTTCAAAGTGACATTATTTTTCAAAATCAATTACGGTCGAACACATAATTGATTCAGCTACAAGGGATTAAGGAATTCCCTACACAGCGAACATTTCGAATCCATTTCCACATGGATAATATTGACTTTGAGGAATTAGCAAGGCTAATTAAACTTTGCAAGTGCTCTCAATCTCAAGTATTTTTCTGACTATTCCTTGCACCGCATTGTGTCGCCATGGATTCATATATCAATATGACTTTTGATTTTGAGCAAAGTACGCCTGATCTTGCCCATGATTGCCCGCGGCCGGATCCTCTCAAGGAGAGTACCCGCGACGATACGGCATGTGATGATACTTATGAATTGCTCGACATTCAAGAATTTTGTGCACTCCAGACACGCATATCAATTATGGAAGGAAATTTTAAATCTTTAAATGAAAATGTCACTAAATTATCCACATTGGTGATTTAATTAATGCAATAGCAGTCCAAGGGTCCTGCTTGACACACACAAGCATGAGCACGTTGCTACACAAGGGCAAGGCCCTTCTAATCAAGGACAAGGTCCAACTGTTGATACTTTGCACACTCTCACTGCAAAAGAGGTGGATGAGTTGTTAAAAAACACCAAACCACCGAGTTTTGAGGGAGAAGACCGAAACCGCAATAAGAATGCAGTGAATATCTTTCTCAGCAAGTGGGATGGAATTCACGCCTTACGGCGTACTTCGAATGCAGTCAGAGCACTGCAAACAAGCCTAACTCCGGAAGGCAAGGCCTACAAATGGTGGATGTCTCTCAAGGAGAAGAATGTCATACCACAAAGCTGGGTAGCTTTTGAAGCTATGTTTCGCAAATAATTTTTGCCTACAGATGAGGCCGATCAGATTTGGACGTCTTGGGACACGTGTTCCATGCGCAAATATCCATCATTACTTGAATATATATCTCACTATCGGGATGTTATCCTCAAGTTGGAAGGATTAGATAACTTTCAGCAACTATGGGGATTTATGCGTGGTCTGATACCAGAGCTTAAGAAGCACGTGAAGACCCAAGACCCCAAAACACTTGAGGAAGCCATAGTGAAAGCATATATTCAGGATGATCCAGACGCAAAAAAAGCACATAATACTCACGTGTTTGCTAATAAACATGGTAATACACGCACACAATATGGGCACAATAAAAGGAAATTTATAGTAGCCAATTCAGAAGCATCTAAGAAACCCAAGGGGTCCAGAGGTCCTCTCTCTCTTGAGGACTTTGATAAAGCTAAGAAAGAGAAATTATGTTTTCAATGTTTAGGAAGTGGTCATGGCAAAAAGGATTGCCCCAAGGGGAAATCTGCTGCACATGGCAAGGAGAAAGCAGTGCACATGGTGCAACTGCTGTCTCTTGAGTCTTCCTCACGATTCTTTACAGTGGAAGTAACACACACCGAGGTGGTGCATGAATGTTGTCTCACAGCTTTCATGTGGCAACAGACCTTCGGACCACATTAGTTAGTACGTATGCATGGATCTCTGCAAGGACACAAGGTGCACATCTTGGTAGATGACGATGCTACTCACAATTTCATCAATTACGGATTGGTGGAAAAACTCAAATTGCCTCAAACTCTGAGTACCCACCGCTACAAGGTAGCAATGATGAATGGACATGATACCGAAATCTGGGATACTCAAGTCTGAGCTGTTCCGTTGGAGTTACAAGGTTACTCCACATCCTTGGATTTTCAGGTTATGAACATGGAGAGGGTAGACATGGTCCTTGGTAGGGAGTGGTTGCATAGCATAGGACCATCATTGAAGCGTAGCTATGAGCACAAAAACTTGATGTTCGAATCCCATGGCGCACATATGTTGTTGTTAGGAGAGAAGAATGTATCTTCTTCACCATTGATATGTACTGCTGAGCTTATGCAGCTCGTTTCTGATAATGAAACAGATCAAGTTTTCTTGTGTTACTCATTGTCTCATTTTCTCTCTAACATTGAATCTGTTGAACATTCCTCAACGCCACATGCTTCTCTCTCATCTCTTTCACCAATGGCTACTTCCAAACAAGCAAACGTTGCTAGTGAGTTACAGAAATTATTAAAGGAATTTAAAGATGTTTTTCCTAATGATTTGCCACCAGGATTACTGTCGACACGATCAGTGCAACATAGCATCGATGTGGTTGCAGACTGTAAACCTGTTAGTAAACTTCCCTACCGTATGAGTTACTCTGAAGCTGCTGAGGTGGAACATCAGCTTGCTGACTACATTAGCAGAGTGTTTATACAACCCAGTTTTTCACCATGGGCTTCTCCTATCCTATTAGTGAAGAAAAAAGACGGCAGTATGCGCATGTGCGTAGACTACCGTGGCTTAAATGCGGTTACGGTTAAGAACAAGTACTCATTGCCATGAGTGGATGAGTTGTTCGACAAACTCACTCATGCTCGCATTTTTACGAAAATGGACTTGTGGTCAGGTTATCACCAAGTTTGTATTCAACTTGCTGATATACCCAAAACTGCATTCCGAACAAGGTTTGGACACTACGAGTTCTTGGTGATGCCCTTTGGGCTAACCAATGCGCCCGCAACATTCATGACACTAATGGATAGTGTCTTAAAGCTGTATTTGGACAAATTTGTCATCACTTTCCTCGATGACCTACTAGTCTATAGTGCTTCTGAAGAAGAACACTTACAACATCTCAGGCGGGTGTTCGAGTTGTTACGAACAAATAAATTATATGCCAAGGAATCTAAGTGTGATTTTCTAAAAGAAGAAATTCACTATCTGGGGCATGTTATTTCAGCTAATGGGCTATATATGGATCAATCGAGAGTGGATACAATCCGGCAATGGCCTTCTCCTGAAAATATGGAAGAGTTACAGATTTTTTTAGGATTTGTAGGTTTTTACCGCCGCAGGTTTGTTAAAAACTATGCTAATATTGCTGTTCCCATGACGGATCAACTGAAAGGCAAAGGCAAAGCTTTTCAGTGGAGACCCGCTCAAAAGCACAACTTCGATACGCTCAAGGATGCATTAGCTACAACTCCCATACTAGCTATTGTAGATCCTTTGAAACCATTCGTTTTGGAAACGGATGCCAGTAACCGTGCTATTGGAGCAGTCCTGTTAACAAGACGGATAGCCAATTGCATTTGAAAGAAAGAAGCTTGATGCAGCTCAGTAGAACTATTCTGCTTCTGAGCGCAAACTTTATGCAATAGTGTCTGCCTTAAAAACATGGCAACATTATCTGTTTGGTGCTCAGTTTGAGATTGTGTTTGACCATGAAAGCATCAAATGGTTTACACAACAAACGGATTTAAAGGGTCGGAAAGCCAGGTGGGCCGAGATTCTTCAGGAATATCAGACCAAGCTCCGGTATCATAAAGGTCGATACAATGTGGTGGCTGACGCTCTAAGCCGTATGCTGGAGATCAACTCTCTCTTGTTCATGGAACTTCGTAGTGAATTTTTGGATTCTCTCAAAGGCAAATATGAGCATGATGAAGCATATTCCAAAGTGTGGAGCCATGTACAAATGAGGGATCCTTCTCACTCCAATGCTGGTAGTGTAACGTTAACCTCCATACCTAGTTCTCCTCTATCGAGTGATGAACTACAACAATGGAAGCATTTCACCATCGACAATGGGTACCTACTCCATAAGGGGAGAGTTTGTGTAGTGACGGACACAGACATTCGGTGCCAAAAATTCTTTATGAATGTCATGATAGTCCAAGTGCAGGGCACCGGGTATTAGAAAAACTTATGCTCTCGTCCGACGACCGTTTTACTGGCCAGGTATACATGGCTTTGTTCAAGCTTATGTCTTGCAATGCCAAAAATGTCAAGTTAACAAAGCAGACTACCTGAAAGTAGGAGGACTCTTACATCCTTTGGAGATTCCCAATGGAAAATGGGAAAGTATCTCTATGGACTTTATTGTGGGTTTACCATCCATTGTACGAGGTGATGACTCGGTATGGGTGGTAGTAGACCGGTTGACTAAACTATGCAGAGCGCCTGAAAGCAGGAGGACTCTTACATTCTTTGGAGATTCCTAATAGAAAATGGGAAAGTATCTCTATGGACTTTATTGTGGGTTTACCAACCACTGTACGAGGTTACGACTCGGTATGGGTGGTAGTAGACTGGTTGACTAAACTATGTAAGTTTATTCAAACCAAATCAACAGTTAAGACACCAGAACTATCCAAGTTATTTGTGGACAACCTATACAAGTTGTATGGTTTGCCAAGTAACATTGTCAATGATCATGATCCCAAGTTTAACAGTCACTTTTGGAGGGCTGTGTTTAAACGATTGGGTACACAACTAAACCTCAGTACAACCGACAATCCAGAAACAGATGGTCAGACGGAACGAGGTAACCAAGTGCTAGAGGATATGCTAAGAGCATACGTCAACAAAAAACAATCAGATTGGGAAGAATACTTACCTATTCTTGAGTTTGCCTACAACAGTGCTAAGCATGTCACAATTGGATTTAGTCCTTTTATGCTCATGTATGGGTTTCAACCTAGGTCACGAGTTACGATGGGGTTGGCAACCGAAAAGCTCCAACATGTTAAGGATTTTCTCCAAGACCACATGGATATGCCGAAACTCGCTCATCAGAATGTCCAACAAGCGCAGGATCGGTATAAGAAGTATGCTGATGAGAAACATCAGCAAGTTACCTTCAAGGAAGGAGAGGAAGTATTTTTACATGTATCAGAACATTCAGAAAGTCTAAAAACTGGGCCAACACCTAAAATTATCTCCCCGATATTGCGGGCCTTTCAAAATACTCAATCGAGTAGGTGATCGTGCCTACAAATTACGGCTACCTACACATTCTCATATTCATCCGATGTTTCATGTAAGCCGTTTACGTAAGCGGTTACATGAGGATGACAATGTCATTGACCAACATATTTTGGTTGATTTTGTTGAACCTCCTACCTTACCGCATGAACCTGAACGTGTTCTCGAGTATCATGAGTTACGTACACGTCATCATGTACGTCAACAAGCCTTAATCAAGTGGAAAGATCTACCTGAGGAAGGTGCCACTTGGGAAAACATTAGTGTTCTTAAGAAGAAGTTTTCCACTTTTGTTTTCAAGGAAGAAAACTCTTCTTTAAGGGGGAGTAATGTCAGGACAACGGCAAGGCCGGACTAGACAAGGGCAAGGCCGGGCTAGGCAGTGTGGAAAGGGAGTCCAACTAGGGCAAAGGGCTAGGAGCCATGCTATATAGTGGGTGGTTGGGAGGTGGACTCCTAGGTTCTAGTTCCCCTTGTCTAACACAAAAGCTCAAGAAGTTCAAAGAGGGAGGAAAGAGTATCTCTTTTCTCACCTATGATTTTGATGCTACCGACAAAGTATTGGCCTTCATCCAGCAATTTGATGCGGCCTTTGGAGACAAGGGCTTCACAGAGTGTGGAGCTCCAAGCTACACCATGTAGCTATGAACTTCTAGAAATCTGCTTGTCAATGGTGTCTAGCCTTTGTGGCAACGACGAAGCCCCAAAGACATACAAAACTCTACGAGTTTCCATCATGAAGCAATTCCTTGCAAGCGATTTGAAAGACAAAGTGCTTACTGAATGGCGGATTTTGAAGCTTCTCTCTCATGAGTCTATCTACAAATATGTGGACAAGTTTTACGATTTACATCTCAAGGCTACTGTTTTTCAAAAGATAGATTGCCAAGAAAAAGCGACAATTCTGTGCGGGATTACCTGAAGAGATGGCCAAGTATGTCAACTCCCAATGGCCTGGTTCTATCACCAAAGTAATCCACCACACCATGGTTGCTTTGCACATCAATTTCCAACAAGGGTCTAGAAGGAATTTCAAGCCCATGGAAATCAAAGACAAAAGTGATGCAAAGGGGAAAACCAATGCCCATAAATTTTTCCCAAGGCAATTGCAACAACCACAACAACAACAATCGGTCCAAGGAGAAGGGAGTTTACAATGGTAAAATTAAACTCGAAGATTTTTGCAAGGACCACAAATGTTTTAAGTGCGGGGAGCAAGGACATGGCTATTGTTCTTGCCCCAAGAGAAATGACCGCAATGAGACTCCTAGAGCTTCCACTATTGAAGCTCCAAAAGAGGATGTTCATTGCAAAGGATCACCTCTCTCCTATGGTTGGGGAAAGGTAAGGGAGCATGATGCATTCATCTTGTTTGATCATGGATTTACTCACAAATTCATATCAATGGAGTTGGCCACCAACTTGGGCATTCAAGCTTTCGAGATGGGAGATACTGTAACGGCTGACACAGCTTTCAAGGGACAACAAGCCTCCATTACTACCTTAATTGGGAAATAGAGGCTTCATGTCCAAAGCTACGTCGACAAAGAAGACTTTTTCATCTCTCCTCTCCAACATGAGGATGCCATCCTAGGGACACCATGATTCAACCGGATGGCACAGTGAACTTGAAGTTCCCTGAAAGGAGAATCTACTTGACCGATGCTTAGCTTCATACTCCTGAAGGATCTTATCCACCTAGCCTTTTGACCCTTCAAGTCAGATTGTTGTGTAAATCATTTTATATTTTCATGGTCAAACACAATTTCAAAATGTGCCCCATACAAATAATGTCACCAAGTCTTCAAGGTTGACAGTATTGCATAGAGTTCTCTCTCCTCAGCATAATAATTCTACAGGGCTGAATCAAGCTTCTTGCTTTTAAATGCAAGTGGCCATCCCTCATGTAGACGGACTACTCCAATAGCACGGTTACCGGCAACCGTTTCTAAAGCGAATGGCTTCAGAGGATCCACAATAGTTAAAATAGGAGTTGTAGCTAGTGCATCCTTGAGATCATCAAAACTTTGATGTTGAGATGGATCCACTGAAAAGTTTTGCCCTTGGGCTTCAATTGGTCTATCATTGAAACTGCAATGTGAGCGTAGATTTTAACAAACCTGTGATAAAAATTGGTAAATCCCAAGAAAATTTAAGGCTCTTCTAGATTTTTGGAAGAGGGCCACCTCCAAATGGCATCCACTTTGGATCGATCCATGTGTAATCCGTTGAAATAACATGCCCTAAATAGTGAATCTCCTCCTTGAGAAAATCACACTTTGATTCTTTGGCATATAACTTATATTCTTGTAACAAGTCAAACGCCTGCTTGAGATGTTGAAGAAGATGCTCTTCTTCAGAAGCACTGTACACGAGAATGTCATCGAGGAAAACAATAACAAACTTGTCCATATATGGTCTCAAGACGCTATCCACAAGTCTCATGAAAGTAGCTGGCGCAGTGGTCAACCCAAAAGGGCATAACCAAAAACTCATAATGTCCAAACCATGTTTGGAATGCAATCTTGGGTATAGCCGCACGTCTTATGCATACTTGATGATACCCTAACCATAAGTCTATCTTTGTAAAGATACAGGTGTGAGTAAGATGATCAAATAGCTCATCCACTCTTGGTAAAGGGTACTTCTTAGGATTTATCACATTCAGTACTTGATAGTCTATGCACATGCGCATGCTACCGTCTTTTTTCTACACCAATAAAATTAGAGAAGCCCATGGTGAGTTTATCTTTGTAAAGATACGGGTGTGAGTAAGCTGATCAAATAGCTCATCCACTCTTGGTAAAGGGTACTTCTTAACATTTATCAATCCTCGATAGTCTACGCACACGCGCATGCTACTGTCATTTTTCTCCACCAATAAAATTAGAGAAGCCCATGGTGAGGAACTCGGTTGTATAAAGCCTCTGCTGAGATTACTTAGCAAGTTGACGTTCCACCTCAGTAGCCTCAAAGTGGCTCATTCTGTAGGGTGGTTTACTTACGGGTTTACTACGTGCAACCACGCTTATGCCATGCTATACAGTCCGTGTCGTCTATAACCCTGGTGGTAAATCATGTGGAAAAACATATTTATATTCCGTTAATAATTTCTTTAAAATGTTAGCAACATTTGCTAGAGAGAGAGAGAGAGAGAGAGAGAGAGAGAGAGAGACAGAGAGAGAGAGAGAGAGAGAGAGAGAGAGAGAGAGAAGTAGTTGTAGATGGAATGGAAGAGAGAGAAATATGCAGCATTGAGGAATTATCAAGTAAAACATGATCTACATTAGAAAGAAAATGACACATGGAGTAACACCAGACAATTTCTTTTATTTCATTATTAGAAGTGAGCTTCATAAGCTTTGCTATACAAATGAGTGGTGAAGAAGGCACATCCTTCTCTTCCAACAGCAAGAGATGCACGCCATTGGATTTGAACATTAAGTTGTTGTGCTCATAGCTACGCTTAAGTGCTGGTCCTAGACTATGTAACCACTCTATATTCAATACCACATCTTCCCGCTCCATATTTATAACTTGAAAGTCCAAGGATGTGTGATACCTTGAGGATACCCTTGAATTTCCAATGGCACATCTCTCAGTTGAGTGTCCCACACCTCGGAATCATGGCCGGTCATCATTGCTACCTTGTAATGATGGGAACTTAGAGCTTGAGGCAACTTGAACCGTTTCACTAACGTATAGCTAATGTAATTGTGTAAATCACTATCATCTACCAAGATCCGCACCTTGTGCCCTTGGATGGACACCTACATACGCCCCAAATCAATAGACCGATGGAAGCCATGATACAACCTTCATGCATCACCTTGGTGTGTGTTCCCTCCACATTGGAGAAACAAGAGGAGGACTCAAGAGGCAAACAGGTGCACCGTGTGCACTTCTTTTCCTCGGGCAACAAATTCTCCCTTGGGACAATCTTTTTTGCTATGCCCACTCTCTAAACATGTAAAATATAGTTTTTATTTTTTAGCCTTCTCAAACTCTTTAATGAAGAGAGGATGCCTAGACCCCTTGGGTTTTTTAGAGGCCTTTGATGCAGCTACTAAAAACTTTCTTTTTTTGTGTCCATGCTGTGTGCATGCTTTGCATGTGTAGTGGCAAGCACATGATTATTATGCAGTGGTCTCTCATTGGGATCATCATAAACATGAGCTTGCATTATTGCCTCCTCAAGCGTCTTGGGATCTTGAGTCTTGACATGCTTCTTAAGCTCTGGTGTCAGAACGTGGATAAACCCACATACCACTTGAAAGGTATCTAACCCCTCCAGCTTGAGAATGACATCCGGTAGTGCGAGATATATTTGAGTAGTGTTTTATGTTGTCGCATGGAACAGTTATCTCAAGCATACCAATTTTGTCCGCTTCATTTGTGGGCAAAAATT
Source organism: Adiantum capillus-veneris (assembly GCF_014529385.1). Classification (NCBI taxonomy): domain Eukaryota; kingdom Viridiplantae; phylum Streptophyta; class Polypodiopsida; order Polypodiales; family Pteridaceae; genus Adiantum; species Adiantum capillus-veneris. The sequence goes on along the minus strand of NC_140949.1, from coordinate 55,554,226 downwards.
CTTTTCTAATACAACCTTAAAAGGACCCAAGTCTCTGGTATGATGCCCTTCTCCTTGAGAGACACCTTATCTTCAACATGATTGGATGATAACAATTATAAAATACCTCGATTGGCCATGCAAAGTAGAAATCACCAGTAGATGATGTTAAGGCCGCACAACAAGCCATAACCTTTGTCCAGGTGCCTTGATGCTTTACAAAGATGTCGAGGCCAAACAGCAAGCTGTAACCTTTGTCGAGGTGCCATGATGCTTTACAAAATTAATACCTTTGTTGAAAAAGCCACGGTGTGTTCGATCCACTCCCCAAGCCAAAAAATTGCACCTCTTTAGTCTTACAGTGTTGAAAATCTCGAGCATGAATTCCTTCACCTATAAATTATGTTGAAAATTGATAAGTAAACTTGCTTGGCATGTGTAAAACTGGATTTGAATTTGCTGTAATTTTTGCAAATTTTTTGAAGGCGGCGGGTTCGCCCTCGGCTCGCTTGGCCGGTGGCCTAGAGTACTTATGCTTCGTGTGCCCGGCTGCACTTGGCCAAGGCAAGAGAGAAGAGAATGGGAAGGGGGGGAGGGGGGGGACTACTGTGGGCACCCTCCCTTAGGTTTTTAAACACCCTAAATTTTTTTAAAAAACCGCCCTTCTCCTTGGCTATGGCAACAGGCTGCAGTGGTAGCGCGAGGGGACTTGGAGAGAGAGAGAGAGAGAGAGAGAGAGAGAGAGAGAGAGAGAGAGAGAGAGAGAGAGAGAGAGAGAGAGAGAGAGAGAGAGAGAGAGAGAGAGAGAGAGAGAGAGAGAGAGAGAGAGAGAGAGAGAGAGAGAGAGAGAGAGAGAGAGAGATGCGTCCTCCCATTGCCCTTGCACCCTTGATGGGTTCTGCTGCCCTCGAACCTGCGCTCCTAGTGAGCCCACCCGCGATTGGTTTGGTGGAGGTTGAGCACCGCTCCCTCTTCACCCTAAGCGGCCCTGCACGCGTGGCCTTTGTCGCTTAGCAAGTGCTCTTGCACACAACCATCATCTCCCCCGAAATTGCATGAGCATGCAAAAACCAAAGTGGTGGAGATAACCATGTCTCTTTCCCCAAAAAACAACCTTGCTGTTGATACCAATCCAAGAACCCAAGAGACTGCTTGGGAGATCCTCCTCCCTACCACCCTATATATAGACCATAATACTCACAGCCCTTGTCAATTTGGATCCCCAATTTGCATTCCAAGCTATCTAGGCCCTTTGCCTAGGTCCGTGACCCCTTGGGTTGCCCTTGGCCTTACACCTATAGTCCTTTCTCTCATAGCCACCCTACGGACTCTCAATACATCCATAGTCCTTAAGTATCTCATGTCCATATTTGGTTGTATTCAAGCATTTTCTCTCAATACATCCAAGGTCCTGAAGCATCAAGTGCCCATTGATAAGCTCAATAGAGCATAAGAAATGTTTCTTTGATCTCATACGTCATGTTTAACCTTTGATGACATTAACACAATCTCTCTCTCTCTCTCTCTCTCTCTCTCACACACACACACACACACACACACACACAAAAGATTGTTCCATCTATGTTGCAAGCTTTATTCTATTCTCTTTTCTCTCTCTCTCTCTCTCTATTTATCTCTCTAGAGCTCTTGCATAAAATGTTTATGGTTCTCATTTACATAAAAATGATAAGTACTTCAATACATCTCATCTTCGTAGATAACTTGACTTCAATGCTACAAAGAATACAAGAAATGGTGGATCTTTATTCTACAAAAACACTTCTAGATATGCTCCTTGTGAGTCATTCACCCACAAGCAATGTGCCAAGATCAGATAGCCAAAAACTCATATAAGTGAGCAAAACATGGAAGCCATACTGTAGCTATATAATGAGACATAATCAACTATTTCCAAAAATATAATCAACACCTTGTCTAGTACAATTGTGAAAGGAGAGATTTTAGGGCATTTTTAAGCCTGAAATTGAAATTGAAACTTGATGCACTCAACAAAAATATTGTCCAAATAGACTATTTCTTTAGCATGAAGTTGTTATCACCTAGAAGGAATACACGAAATAGTGATTCCACCTCGGCTATGCCAACAACCACTTCTACAACACCCTATTGTAGGGCAATCATGCCCTACTTGCTGATAAATACTAGGCTCCACATGCCCTATCTGCAACCTTCATGCACGCTTTGTTGGGAATCCATGATGCACATACTCTCTCTCTCTCTCTCTCTCTCTCTCTCTCTCTCTCTCTCTCTTTCTCTCTTTCTCTTAAAACATAAAAAAATGTCTATGCTTGATTATATGGTTGAAAATCACAGAGCCATTTGTGGAGTTGCTTGTAGCACCATGCATCGACACGTGATGCTTTTGAAAGCTTCATATGGGATAATTTCAGCGCTTTATGTGTTAGGTTTCAAGCCAATGGCCGGTGGCCGGTTTGGCCGAGCGCCTACCCATTAACATTATTGGTCATAATGCAAACAATAAGGAGTGTGAGTATATTGTCTCACTAGCTCCATCAAACTGTGTATGCTCTCCTTCCTCTTCCCCCTTTCTCTCCTTCCTTCTCTTGCATCTTGCACATCCTTCCCCATAAGTGGTATCAGAGCCATGGGCATCCCGACCCCGAGCCCCGGCTACCTGCGTGTGCAGCAAGCCCAAAGCAAGCATGGAATTTTGAGGGGAGTTTGAGCATTTGCAAAGGATCGACAGTCAAAGAGTTTTGATTCTATAGAGCCTCATGCATTTGAGTCTTGGAGAACTTAGCAAGACTCTGCATCGATTTATCGGGCTTCACGAGCTGCAACAATTTGGAATAAAAGCTTTGTGAGTAGATCTTGGGTGGCAGTAGATAGAATCAAGGAACACAGGGTTGCAAAGAAGTCAGCAACAAGCTCAACACCAAGCCAAGCAAGGTGAATTGGGCAGCTCGTAAGGGCATACCATGGAAAATTGAGCTTAACATTAAGGCAGTCAATTGGGCTTGCACCAAGGCACTCAATGAAAGGACATAGGGAGATAGACATGCCACTAACCACCCAACTGTACCTATATATAGGCCCTTGGCCCTCCTATATATAGCCCCTGTACCACATGTGTATCCATCGATCCCTGGCCAGGGCCGTGCCCTCCTATAGTCCTACCCTTGGCATGACATTACTCCCCCCTTGGAGAAGCGTTTTCGTCCGTGAAAACAAAAGTGGTAGGATCTTCATAAGAACATGAATGTTTTCCAGAGTGGTATCCTTCATGGATACAGCTGTTTGTTTGACTGAAAACACGGTGCAGTAGGAGGTTCAATGAAATCAAGAATAACATCTTGATTTTGCATATTGTTGTCCATTTGGAATCATCTAGTGTGTAGACTCCATTTAGAATGCACATGAGCATGCTAAACAAGTTATCACGACAAAGATGTACTTGAAAGAGTACCATTTTTCATCTTCCGTGAAAGTAACTTGCTGACCTAAGTCATCAGCCAAGTGTAAGTCCTTGACATGTTCTCCAATTTGATCAATAAACAACCCCACCATAACTAGTGTTCAAGGTTGAGAGCCTGATTTAAACAGGAAGAGACTAAACTTAGTCGCAAACATGCATTAACTGATAGTAAGTAGACTCCAAGTAGAGCAATACATGCTTATTAATTGGAGTGCTTGGTGCTAAGATACACACTTTGCATATCTTTTAGGCCAAGATTACACTTTGTAATCTGCTTATCCCCTTGGATAACTGACAATAGTGAGGTATGTTTCCCCCATGGTTTACAGACAGTCTTCCCAGATGACCGGTAAATGGGAATCAAAATATCGTATCACATTGTTGAGGAATCAACAATGTCCGGAATAACCATCGTGGTTAACTTGAAAAAATCCACAAACACCCAAACCGAGCCATGACCTCTATTGGTGATTAGTAGACCCAAAAGTAATCTCATAGAGATACTGCACACAGAGTGCAAAAATTCTTCATAAGTAACAACTTGATGAATACGCATGCCATTCCAAATCAGTCTTGGCTAAACACTAGGGCCCATAACACCTAGTGTGCATGCATTTAGCAAAAAACAGATCTGAACCTGTATATCCACGATCATCCTTGCCAATACTTATGGCAAATGTGATGCATTTAGCACACATTAAAGAGGAATGTAAATAGTTCTGAAAAGAAACTAAATACTTTCAGTTGCAATCTTTTGCAAGCCTTGCTGAAATGTCTGAACCATAATAAAAGGTGAAACAGTGATCACTTCTAGGTACAAATAATGAAACTTTTTCATTAACAACTTAGAGCCTTGCTATATGTATAAACAACCATCTGTAATGTTGTTTAGCAGTACTTGTACCCGAACAAGTCATTCTAAGTATTCAACAATTTTTGGCCACCGAAATTTCTCCTGATACGTCGTGCTGAAAATGGTCTAGAAAACAGATTTGACTAGCACCTAGGAACTTTGTCGTGACACATACTTGAAATAATGGGCGCTAGTGTCAGTCCAGAGACTCATATTCTCTGCATGTAGAATATGTCTCATGTAAGGATGCTTTAAAAAAGAGCATCCTTCAAGTACAAGTTGTACTTGTGTGAGGAGGTAACTCTAAACACTCCGTGACAAGAGTGAGAGGGACCCTCATTCATTGCTCCACACTGGCTAAACCGAACTCCTTGAGTCTCTAGACCATGTTGTATCCCATGTGACAACATGTGCCAAATCGAATTCGACAAGTGGATTCATAATAGCATAATGTACATTGGACACTACGACCCAAAATACTTGTTTCGACACTGCCCTGGGCATGGCCCTGGGGATTGAACTGAAAGTTCAGTTACCCATATTCAAATGCACAAGAGCACTTCTCCCACCTGTGAAGAAAGTCACTCTAAGGTGAAGTTTGTCAACCTGTGAAAAAATCAAGCAACATTGCACTGGAAACCCTGGGTGTTGCCTTCGCAATCCAAACCCGTTAGGTAGGATCTATGTAGTCAACCCCTTGGTAAGGCCCTTTGTAGAAACTACTCAACTAGTGGGTAACGGTAACCAACATAGTTAACCATGTAAAAAATGATGAGAATTAACTTGAAAATTTGAATTTTTCCGCTACCGTGTGGTAGATTGCGGAACTTGAGAGTATAACAGGAATAGATCAAACTGTGATCCTCAATGCCTATGGGGTGACTTAGTAAGCACCCATGGGGTCTTACCCCTAAATAATGCATCCATAGACACTCGTAGTGCTATAGAGAGAGCAGGAGATCCACACAAGTGGAAAACCTAGCTCTTATGGCCAACCATGCTATCGCAACGGTATGTTGCATCTAAAGTCCGTGGTAGAAATCAGTTGAGTTGAGTTTATGGTTATCAAAATCTCAACTTGAGTGTCGCACTGAAACCATGTCGTGCAAAAATGACACCGTAACCATCCGTAATGACAAGACTCGTGCTTGTTCATTAACATCGTTGTGTAGTCCAGTGGGTAGATCTATTCGATCTTAAGAACAATCACCCAAGGAATGCCAACAGTTGGGTCATACCCGAGATCTGAAAATGACTCTTAGCCAGCGTGTGTGGTTCATAGCCCGTATGGCAATTAGTGTTCAATCGATGAAACGATGAAGACTAATGTAGAGGGCGTCTTGCCCAATTTTGAGGTGAGAGTTAGAGCACCTTGGCTCATGTTGTCTCCCAAACAAAACATGTATCAAAAACTGCGTAGAAAGTTTTCATTATTCATGGAGAGAAATAAGAAAGAGAGAGAGAAAATGCTGGGCTGAGGAACTTTCCTTAAGGGATGACTTTGCATATCTTTTAGCCCAAGCTTGTGTGCATCTTATGAGTAGCATGCAGCTCATCATATAAGCGTGCCACAGTTTTCTGTTATGACTCTCTCATCGAAAGAGGCAACAAAAAAAAACAGAAACACGTCATAGACTAACCCACCTACCATGTATGTGGTTGTAATGACAATAGGGTGACCTAATGATAGCACATTGCCTTCAAATTAAGTGCTTGGTTTAGGTTCCTTTTACTGTTGTTGTGTGTTGATAGCGACCAACAATCATATTAAACAATTCATCCTTAGTCTGTCTTTGATAGAGTTGCGAGTGTGATAGCGGAAGCGTAATGTATGAAGCGGTAGAATTGAATCCACCTCACTAGCATGCCTTGCATGCAGAATTGTAAACCCTTGCGGAGAATGATGGCCTCAACCATGAGAACCAAAAACATAAGTGCCTTGCACAGTTTAGACTGGTAGCGATTCTGTGAGCTGATATTCCCTATTTTGCCAGTTCCCCGAAGCCTTGCTTCCTATAAAATTGCCAAAGCACTTTGCTTTGCACAATGACAGTAATTGCCAAGTAAAGTGTAAAGAAAAACTTAAACTTGGCTAACCTAGTCATTGCTGTAATCACTTGGCCCAATATTCTGTGGAAAAAAAATCGCTTAAAATGGCGCATAGCCATATCTGCTGCACGAGTGGGGTCTGTCGTATGTATAGATACGTCCCTTCTATCATATACGCCCGTCTATTTCTCAGGAAATAACCTGCTGGCATATTGCCAAGTCCGTCCCAAGTTTGTATGCTCATAGCATAGGCCGAACATGGAAGTCTTGTCTTTGCATGATACTTTTCAGTAGACCCACTTTGGATGCTACCATGCCTCAGAGCTACAGATACTCTTGCTCATAGACAAATGTTCTAGTAAAAGAAAGTCGACCTTGTCAAGCAGTGACAAATAATCGACCTTGTTGAATTGTACAATGTATTGAAAAGCAAACATAAAAATAAAAATTTCTTGCAAAGTATGTACCTTGTAGCGGCTTGGCTTGATTACGAAGACAAAGCCGTGCTCCATTGATGTCTAGAAAACAAGGCCTAACAATTTGCTTGACAACTTCTTGAAATGGTCATTAATGGTTGGTCTTGTCGAGCACCTGCTGCCTCCTTCATCAAGATTAGCAATAGACAGTGCCGATCTCCATGAGATTCTCCAGCACCACCATGCCCTAACCTTTGGCAGGCATGGACAGAAGCCTTGCTATGAAACGAGAGCATTTCTTACTCAAGCCTTGCTTGATTTTGGTCGTCAAACCAGTCATCGGTCTTCGGACAACCAAAGTTTGCTAAACACAACTCTTGGCATGATCCAACCGTTCGGGTTTTTTATGCCTTGGATAAGCCATGCGTGCAAGCAAATTTGATAACAACACGGTTTGCACAAGCCTTTCTCGTGTCTTGATGCAACATGTTCTTGAGGAAAACAAAGTGGTATTGAAAGCTTTTATTTACCTTCTATTTTTTAGCTGCTAAATTACTTTGATAATTTGTCATATCGGCCATAGTGCCTGCGTTTTTGAGCATCCTTGAACCTCGAACCATGTCCATGATCATATCATTGCCTTGCCAATACCTTGATATCGAACACCAATATGATGATACTGTCGATCTTCTGTGAATAGCAATTGAAGACTTGAAAGATTCTCCTGCAGAGGACCATGACCTCATCAAGACTGCTTTGAAGCGGTGATTGAAACATCCCTTGTGCAGATGAAGCCGTATTATCAACGTTTTAGCCCTCTTTGGGACTCTAAAAGCAATCTCCTCGGGTAATCTTCCTAGTGTAACAACACGCATGCTTTGTCTTTGCAAATCACTCAGTTTGCAAAGATTTGAAAATCTTCGGTTGCCCATGCACTCATGAGCCGAAGCCAAGGTTCTTAGTATGGTGCTTGGCATATTCAGAATTTTTTGATTTTGCCGATGTTGCAGAAATTCTGCAAGAGCGTGCCTTGACTATCTTGTTGCAGCATGGGAAAAGAGGATGGGGGGCCGACTGTGGGCACCCCTCCTTAACCGTATTAATCAAGGGCTTTGCCCTACCGTGGGAGGCCAAGGTGAGAACACCAAAATAAAAAGTCAAAAATACCTACCTACTTGCACAGCGATGGCGGCCTTGCGCCCGTCAGCAAAACGAGCCCTGCGACGTAGTGGGTTGCTCAACATGGAGACCCACAGTGACGGGAATTGCTCCTGCCCGCCTTGAGATGCCGTAGATGCCCGCCTCTGTCAATTTTGTGCAGGTCCACCGGCGGCCTTCCTTCTCGCAAGCCCCGTTTACCACCCAAAAAAAACCCTTGCTCCCTTCGAGTCTGCAGGGGCTGCACCCTGCGAGCACCTCAATTCCGAGAGAGAGAGAGAGATAGAGAGAGAGAAAAGGCACTTCGATTTTGAGAGAAAGAAACAACGCCAAGCTTCTTCCAGAGCCTCAATCTCGCTTGCTGCTCGTCCCCTTCTTGTTGGAGCTTCCATGAAGAGAGAGAGAGAGAGAGAGAGAGAGAGAGAGAGAGAGAGAGAGAGAGAGAGAGAGAGAGAGAGAGAGAGAGAGAGAGAGAGAGAGAGAGAGAGAGAGAGAGAGAGAGAGAGAGAGAGAGAGAGAGAAAGACCTTGCTTTCACGCACGACCATGCATGCTTCCCTCTCCTTCTCCCCTAGCTCTGGTACCAGTGAAAGGACATAGGGAGATAGACATGCCACTGACCACCAAACCGTACCTATATATAGGCCCTTGGCCCTCCTATATATAGCCCCTGTAGCGCATGTGTATCCATCGGCCCCTGGCCAAGGCCGTGCCCTCCTATAGTCCTACCCTTGGCATGACACTCAACATTAACGCTTCAAAATGAACTTGTGTGCATGAGCATAACAAGCAAGTGAAACGGGCATTGTACAAGTGATGAGGGGCAATCGAGGAATTTGATGGCACTAGAGTTGGGCTCACAAGCTTGGAATCGGGCAGGGAGCTCTCTGATCAATTAATGTGGGGAAGTGCCAAGGGAGAAAAAGCTAGAATATTGGTTAAGCTAGCAGACCGGCCACAGTAGGGATCCAAAGGAGGGAAAATAGGGATCCAAAGGGGGGGCCATCTGCAAAAGAGCCATGTGAAACAATGGGCCAAAAAGACCCTAAGGTTCAGCCCATTAAGACTTCCAAAATGCTAAGGTTCCAAAATTCAAAGGTTGTGTCCAAAGGTCAACCCTAGGGAAAATTGGATGCTTAGTGTGTGCCCTAAAAGTCTTTTCACATCCCTACATGGGAGGGGGCGAGCCCCAAAGGTAGGAGATGAGAGAGAAAGCCACACACACACACACAGGCTCCCTTTACACAAAGGGAATGAGGGACACATGTCAGCTCCCTAGGCCAGATGCCCACAAGGTGTGCCCAATTCCTATTGGAAGACCCTTGAAGTGGACCAATGAGAATTAAGCTAGAGTAAATGTAGTTTAATTAATTTAAAAACATTTAATAAAAGAAACCAATGAGAATTAAGTCTCCTAGAAGACTATTGGGCAGTCTCCCAAAGGGTCCAATGAGCATTCAGAGGCCTCATGGCTTACCTGATTTCTATCGGCCAGGAGACAAAGGGGTCTAATGAGAGTTTTGTTTAATTATTTAATTACCTAAAGCTCTCACAAAAGGGGAAAGGGGGACACATGTCAGAAGGCTATCACTTATGCTGCTTAATTCCTATTGGCTTGACCTGGGGAGGTCCAATGAGGCAAAAGCCAGACCTAATTAGCAGCTAGGGCTCGCCCAAGAGAGAGGGGGGGCTGATTTTTGCTTGGCATTGACACACACACACTCATACTTGACCATGTGTGAAGGGAGAATACTCTATCTCCTCCCAAGCTTTAATGGAGAGCTCATCACCTACTCCAAGCTTGTGAGATAGAAGCCTACATCAACACTCTCTTGGCATGTGGATGCAAATCCAACCAAGAGCCAAGCTTCAATGCATGCTCATCTTCTCTACCAAGCTAATTACTAAGCTAAGCTATGCTAATATGAGTGATTATGTGAGGAGATGTACATCTTTCTTGTAAGATACTCCTTCTTCCTCTTAATCTACTCTCATACCCTGCTAGCTCTCACCATCTTCGAAGGTGTGTGAGGTCTTGGGTCTGAGAACGGGGATAATTCAAGTTGTGTTTGATTAAGTGTTTTGCTTGGTGTATGAAGCTTCCATCTTCATTGCACTAGCTAGTCTTGAAGGAACACAAAGAATTGTATTGTACAATGTCTCTCTTGATGGGAGAAACCATAATACAAAGCCTTTTGGAGGGGGGACCGGCTCCATGCAAATCCGGTCCTCAACTGTTGTCAATAGCTTAATTGCTCTCTCTTTTGAAAGTATTGTCGATGCTATCTAACTAGGTGTTATGCTTTTTGTTGCTCTCTCCACCCAAGCACTCTTGTAAGTCTCATTAGGAATCTATTCTAATGAAATGCCCACTATGTTCATGCTAATTTCCGCTACACATAAGATTTTAGGCCATTAAATGTTACAAAATAACCTACTGCGTGCTTCTACACGGAATTATGGAGCTCACTACACAAGTCTCTCAGATTTTTTACCTTTCCCATGCATACTTCCTTACTGTTATTTGATTTTTGATAAGGTTGTACATTAAACAAACGTCATGTTCTGGCCGTTACAGCAAGGTAAGCATATGGATGTCAGATGTTGGCATGATAATGGTATAAACATTTCTCTGAACCTTGCCTCTGGGTATCGATTGCCTGGTATTCGTGAGGTATGATGGTTGGATTTTTGACATTTGCTTATAACTGCTATTGTCATAAAAAAACAGGTTTTTTCTAAAAACATCTTACAATTAATTTTTTTTAGCCTTCTATGGCCGCTGTGCGCAGTAGGACATGACTCTGATCCAACAAATGGTTTATGGTCTTTTGATTACCAAAAACCTTGGGGACTTTTTTTGATACTGTTGCCTCTGCAGTATAATGCCATTTATAGACTTTTATAAGCATTGGATTATTGGCAAAAGCATCTTGTCAGACTGTGGGTTTTTTTGTATAAAAAATGGGGATTGTTTTTTGGTTTTTTAGCATTGGAAGCCTTGGGGACTATTCGATACTGTTGCCCCTGTGTTATAATGTCTTCTTCAGACTTGGTTTTAGACTATTGGTAAGACGTCTTGTCAGACTAGTTGAAAAGGGGTTGTGGGTCCTCTTAGCACGTCACAAACTACTTGGGCAGATTGGTGTTCTTATTGTAGCCTCGAGTATTAATGTGGTATATTTTTTTCCAAAAAACATGCATAGTTTGGCTCTCAAAAGGGGCTCCCTATTACTTGGTTGGATAACAGTATGATAAAGGTTTAAAGTGGGATGATTCAACAAACATAAAACACATCTAAATAAATTTAAACTGGTTATTATTTGAGGAGTGATTCACATACCTGGAAGGTATAATAGCTTTCTAATCATTGTACTAATTGTCGTGCTAAAAACTTGGATTTCTAGCTTAAAAATTCGTTATAACTTCCTTTTAATACGTTGAACTAAGCTTGTAAAGGTTTTAAAAAAAGTTTGTAAGACAGACATGGATAACAACCGGTATAGTCCATTGATACGTGTTAAGACAGATCCAAGGCTAACAGATCTGTTGTCTTGTTTGGATGGATGCAAGTAAGGACTCTATCTTATCTTGAAAGTTTTTTTTTAACTTTGGCAAGCTGACCTATACTGGATTGCACATTCGGGAAGTTTTTCTACTATCTGTATACTAGAATGGGACCTCATTTTCCTACAAACATTGTACTTAAACGATTCTAATACTGAGTTGTTTTTGTACTTATCTTTTCTTTGTTCCATAGCCAGCTGTCTTTTGAATGTAAAAAGTCAATTATGTCTTATTATCTAAGATTAAACAGCTACACACACACACACACACACACACACACACACACACACACACACACACACACACACACACACACACACACACACACACACACACACACACACACACACACACACACACACACACACACACACACACACACACAAGTACCTATCTAGTTAGCAAGTTTCTCTGGGATACCTATCAACTATTTTCAAAAACCCTAGGCCTACTCTCATATGGATTGGAATTATAAAATAACCCATAAATAATCCTTCTTTTCTTCCCCCTATGGGCACTCACACATGCTAAAGACCGAGGATAGTGGCATTCATGCATCCTGCATGTGGACAACTAGCAAATCAAGATAGGCAGGTTTCTACCTTTTTCTGTCTTGACTACCCTTGGATACTCCCACCGTGGGAGGCTATCCTTATAGAAGAGACAATAAAGAAAAAAATATAAATATAAGAAACGTGGGTATAAATTCTCTCGCTTAATGAGGCTTGCTTCACACACTGACTCTTAGCCTCTATCTCTCTTCCATGTCGTATTACTGGCGCGTAGGATGCTCTATACACCATGACCTAGCCCCCTCGGACGCGGCCACATTTGTAACCTTGATAAGAATGGCACCCTGCCAAATCAAGCATAGAATGATGGAAGTTACTGCTCACAATATGCCATGATTGTTCAAGCTCAACCTGCAGCTATTTAAACAAGTGAGGGTGCATTTTGCCTCTCACTTAGCCATGAGTTTGTTGAAAGTGTGTGAGTTTGATTCTTATACTGTAATATGTTCAACTCTTTAGAAAGGGTTGTTTTGAGGTGATGTAAGCACCTTTGTTTTTTTTTTTTTTGTACCTCGGTAAGACACACGGAAGGATGATTTGTGATAACTGCCTGGCGGTTGGGTAAAATAGGCTTGATAAGGCCCATATATTAGTTAGAATAGCCTGTGATTGGGTATAACATCACCATAATAAGGTAGCTGATAGTAATTTTGGATAGTGTTAATAAGGGTTTAAAGGTATATAGCACAATCTTTTTATGGCTATCTTTGGCTCTATGTATGAATGATGGCACTTGTAGTGGTTGATTGTTAGGCTATATTGACTGATACAACACCACAAGTGGTGTTGTTCCTTGCCAAAAAAGGTGCTCGGTAGGATGACAAACTGGGTATAGGGTTGTTCTATCCTAACCCTGGTTTTTGATGTTATTGCGCACTATGGTCTATATGGCAATGTAGCTTGGTGCCGAGCTCTGCATAAAAAAACCCCATTGCATAATCCAAATTTTACTTGGCACCCTTCTTGCCCTAATGTAGGAATCACACTTGGAGGGGGAGTGTCTCACTACTTTTTTTTGGTAAGTTCTTCCAAGGTCTGTTCATACTATAAACGGGACTATTTCCATATGACTTTGGATTCTGGCAGTACTGTGCATAACTATGGCACTTACTAACTAGTAGGACCATTCTACTTTTGGGAGTATCTGTATGTTCTCTAGAATTTGTATCTGACGAATAATAACCTCTGCTTATTACCACATACTCTGAGGCTTTAATTCCCTGGTGCCATTTGACTTACCAGAGTAATCCTAGTACAATACACTTGCTTATTGTATTACGTGGCATTTAGCATGACATTTGAAATGGTTGATACACTATCAGGGCTATACACAAGTATGTTTATTTTTAAATTTATGGTAAACAAGCTATAAAAGGATTTTTTTCACAAATGATGCATAAACATCTTAGTTTTTGTCTTTTTTTTGACATGGAAGGATGGGTTACTGCGTTGGGTTTTGTTTTTAGAAGGGAAGTGATTGGTACCTCGTTCACTTGTTTCGTCCTCATGAGTTCTTAGATTGGTCAATCCAAGTATTTGCTCCATCTCTCTGTTGGTTTTCCCAGTATGAATGTATCTAGACCCTTACACAAGTTAATATTGTAATAGCATGGTTGATCCTCTAGATGAAATATGGATCTAGTAGAGTATAGAGCTGGTAGGGTTCTACTCTCAACATCTGGGTATAGTTACATTAAGTCATGGTGGCTTTCAAGTATGTCGACATGTTTATTTCATTTACTTGTGTAGCATAGAGAGGGCTTTCTCTAAAGATTGAGTGTACAAAAACATTTTTTAAGTACATGGCAACATTTAACTCGTTTAAAAGTGCAATATACTTGGTGGAAAGATTGCTATAAAGATACAAAATGACTTGGGACGTACAAATTGAAGTAGGATGATTCAGTTTACCCAAGTGGGCTTATATATTTTGGTTGTGTTTGATAAACATGGTTGAGTTCGATACCTTTTACTGTCAAAAGGAATTTTTTGTTAAAAGATATCTAAAGCCTTTTTGATTTGGTTACTTTATAGCTTCGTGGTACTTAACAAGCTAGAGGAGTTGGAGCTTGACAAATCTGGCAAACTAAATCTGATATTGAGTGATGAGATGCTATACGAACTAAGACACTTGGATCAAAAGGGGTTGTGGCCTTGTGAACAAAATAATATGTTTGCTATTATCTATTTAAGAAATGGGGATATTTAAAAACCATACTTATAAATATAATTTTGGTTTTAAAAAATCTTTGGGATAATAAAACATTTTTTACAAAAAATCTGGAATACTTGAACACTTTGGACAGTGGTTTTAAGTTTAAAAAGTTGTAAGTTGGACATGGATAACAATTGATATAGTCCATTGACACTTGTAAAACACATCCAAGGCTAACAAATGTGTTGTCTTGTTTAGATGGATGCAGGTGAGGAGTCTATCCTTTCTTGGAATATTTTTTGGCTTAAAAAAAATTTCTGTCCATGATTACACTTGCTCCTACTACTTGGGAAGTACTTCTACTATCAATTTATACTGGAATGAGGCTTCATTCCCGTAAGCCACGTGCCAAGAGAATGCTAAGACTGAGTTGTTTTTGTACTTATCATTGCCTTTTCTCTAAAGCCAGTTGTGTTTTGAATGTTAAAGTTCAAATATGTCTTATTATTCAAGTAAAAACAGCTACAGACACGTCCTATACATAAGTTTTTTTTCCCTACTTTTTGGATAAACCAAGATACTGGCTTTGGAAACTAGATTGAATCTTAGTTCTAAGTTGGACCCACAATCTATAATTCCTTGATTGGTTGGCTGGTGTTAGGTGGTCCTTCATAGGCTAATGTTCTCGATACCTGCTCACTGCTGTTATAGTCTCTGACTTTGCCGGTTTAAGGATTGCAGGTCCAACCTACAAGACTAATTATTTATACATTTATTTTCTTTCAGGATCACAAACATTTTAAAATGAATTTTCCGGTTTAATGATTGCAAGCCCAACCTACAAGACTAATTATTTATATATTTATTTTCTTTCACTACGACCCAAAGTAGCATACATGGATTCAAGAGCAAATTAGATTTTACCGAAAGAATTATTCTCCAAAAAAAGCCTTAGCTGTTAGAACTAGACCTTTTTTGGTTGGACGGGCCAAATGTTGTGTTACATACTACCATAAGTAATCCATGGCTTACTAACAATTTTGTCTATTGCAGACTCTTGCTCTCTCGCAAGGCCTGCAATTATCTTCTCAGCCTCCTTTTGTGGCAACCTTTCTTGTTCTCAGATGTATTGGCAGTTTGGATGCTTCTCAATTAATATATGATTCGGCTCTTATCGCAGATAAAAGGCTATCTATCTTACACATGTTGACTTTTAATGATTGGGTCAAGATCCTCGCTACCTTGGACAAGGACCTTAAAAATGGGGTTAATATGATTTCCTAGTACATAGCCCAATTACCTATACTTTCTATAGATTATCAACAAGAGCTAGCGCTATTTTCTTCTTTTGGGGTTGAATTATCTAACTTTCTGAAAAAATTATGTGGCCTCCATCCATCTTTTATCAGTACCCCTGCTGCTCAAACTATCCCTCAAACTGGTGGTATCTTTTGTAGAGATAGTGCGCCACACAAAGCTGTCAAGGAATTTCAGAGTAATCTTTGCTCCCTTAGTGACTCTAGCCTTTTAGAAATGGTACCAAAAGTATCCACGGTTTTTCCTTTCCTACCAGTTAGCCAAATTCAAATTGAATCCTTTAGTGTCGACCATCAGTTATGGGGTCTACCTAACAAAGCCTATCTGGCACCAATTCTTAGTGAAACCTTGGTGTATCTAGCTAATCTTCCTGCCTCCACTATTGAGGATTGTAGACTCAGGATTTTGAAAGAAGGACAATGCTTAGACAAAGGGGAACTCATCAAAGCCCCCTTCAACCTTCTCCTTACTGACCGCTCCAAATTCTCTTCCAATACAGATCTATACATTCGAACAAAAGGGAACATGGAGTTTGCCAAAAGTAATCTGGATTTCTACACAGAATCCATTTGAAATGTTTTTTGACCATATGTAAAACGTGCTTGCAAATTTATTGACCCTAAAGCATCATGTGAATCCATCATTATGTGGTTTGACCATGCTATCTGGTTTGTCCTCAACCATTTGGACCAAATCTTCCTCGAAAAGCCAGTGGACTTTCATCTATTTCTTATCTGTTCTTGGTTAGGTGGCCAAGCTAAACAAATAGTAATTGCTCAAATTGCTTTCAACATCTTTTGTGGGCTTATGCTGGATATTCTCAAAGGACTAAAATCTAATGAACCTGGAATTTGTCTCACGACTTATGCTAACTACAAAGGTGTTAAGATTATCACCGGTTTACTCAAGCCATGTATTAAGGATGATGACTCCCCCTCACTTAAAAGACCTAACTCTTTTGCCACCCCCGATTCATTTACTTCATTTTTGACACCTAGCTCTTCCTTTGATTTTAATAGAGGAAAATCTTGTAGCTACACTAGAGAAAGAGGAAGAAGCACCCCCATCCGACTCCTTCTTGACTTATGATCATTTATGAATATGCAGGTTGCTGTGGGCCCATGTGGAAGGATACATCTCACCAATTCATTTACTTCGTTTTTAACACCTAGCTCTTCCTTTGATTTTAATAGAGGAAAATCTTGTAGCTACACTAGAGGAAGAGGAAGAAACACCCCCATCCGACTCCTTCTTGATTTATAATCATTTATGAATATGCAGGTTGCTGTGGGCCCATGTGGAAGGATACATCTCACCAAAAAAACTTATTGTAAAGATTATATTTACGATGTACGCTCCTTGCCGCACTTTCGAAGCAAGGGACTTGCCGATACACCGTGTACGAGCCGCAGACGGCTCCAAGCACACAACTAGTTTAACTAGTAAGCTCAAAGAGGGAAATGGTGTGTCACTCACCGCCTTATGCTCCTGCCGTAGAGGATTCCTCGCCGCGAAGAAGAGGAAGCTGCAGTCGTGCCACGCTCAACCGCTTCGCCGCCGTCGTGCCTTCGTAATGCTCGATCGCACACACACTCTCCCTCTCTCTCTCTCACACACACACACACACACAAGGAGGTGAAGAAGAAGAAGATGGAGATGGAGCAAGAGCACTCTTCTATTGCACAAATGAGAGAATGCCTCAATTTTAGGTTTAATTGGCTTTTATGTGAGCTCACCCCATTCACACTTGGGCGCCCATGCTTAGCCAACTAACCCTAGCATGTTCGTGTTAGAGTGCGCCTCTCATCGGCGATCACTCTACCTTTCCCTATTGGACCGACAAGCCCGATGCCTGACTCTACTTAAATAAATAATATGGTTACAGTGTCCGTCGTAGGCGATAGGGTGCCCGTGAGCCACGAGGGTTAACATTGCCCCCCTTCCTGATGTAGATTTCGTCCTCGGAAGCTATTGAGTTGAAGCTTGGTATGTCCATGTTGTAGAGCATCTAGATTTGAATCTGCAAGGCAAAGTCACTGTTTTAGCAAGCGGAATTATATTGCCATAAATCATGAGGGGAATGTAAAGTACATGTGGAAATGAGTAAATGCAAGATTTATGAAATGTTAGACTGCCATTAAGGACAAATAAATTGCACTTTGAGTAAATTAATTAATCAAGAGTTTTGAGCTTATGGGTGAGTCTATCAATTAGTTAGCTATGACTAAGGTTAAAACAACTACTCTAGTACTAGCTAAGCTAAGAAGATTATCTAAATGCAAGATTCCCTAATTATGCTTTTCAGCTTTGATTCGCCAACTCGCTCTCACAACTGCAAACAAAAGCTTGAAATGTTAACTGTAAGCTCAATGGAAGTCTTTTAATTATTTTTATTTTTATTTTTTTTAATACTTTTTTACTTTGGGTCACAATCATGTGACGTGTGTGCTTATTTTGTATGTCCGGGGTTTTTTGCTTCTCAAGGAAAAGCGCCCACACTTGGAACCTCTAGGGCTCTAGTACCATAGACAATACATGTGAGTGAAGTACCAATTCAAGCCAGGTTTCTCTTCCAGCGTAAGATTTTTCATTTGTGGCACTTATGTTTTTTTTTTTTTTGCTTCCATTTCCTTGGTATTCGCACTAGTGTTTTTTGTTGTTTGAGTTAGCAAGCCTTTCTCTGCCTACAACATTCCTAAGGTCTCAAATACTCGGATAATTTTATTAGCTAGGCCTAGTGGTCAAGTAAATGAGTTAACCTAAAGTCACGGTCTCCTAATCTCCAGGCTCATCCATAAGATTAAACTGGAGTTCAATCAACTTAAGCAAAGAAAAATTTATACATCTATAATGGCAGATAACAATCATAACTATTGCACTCAAACAAAGAATGAAAAATCATTATTAGCAATTACACATATCCACCAACATGAATCATGGAAAGTAGTACACCTGGAGGTATGGAGTGGCTCATTTCATTGAAGCAGATGTCCTCAGCCATGTGGATGGAGATCCATATAAGTCCTACCTAACACATCCAAAAACAGGCACTATACCTCTAGGAGGCATGTCAGTGTGAAAACTTAAAACTCCTAAAAAACAAACTCAAAACACAATCTAGACCCCTAACCTACCTATCTGTCACCCCTTTTAGAATCAAGGAAAGAGGATATTATATAAACCGGGTGGCCACCCTAAGGCTAGGCCTCTATCCTCATCATCTAGATAAATAAAATCGTTGTCCGTGAGGCCATAGTCTTCCTCGGTCTCTATTAGTTCCTCTTCATCATCCTCTTGTGCAAGCATGCTAATCAAGAACCTCGCGATG
Source organism: Adiantum capillus-veneris (assembly GCF_014529385.1). Classification (NCBI taxonomy): domain Eukaryota; kingdom Viridiplantae; phylum Streptophyta; class Polypodiopsida; order Polypodiales; family Pteridaceae; genus Adiantum; species Adiantum capillus-veneris. The sequence continues at coordinate 55,535,376 of NC_140949.1, read as the reverse complement.
CGTGGATACTCATCTTGTGCAAAAGAATAAGCATGTGCCATTGGAGACACATTCGCTACTGGGTAGGGATCACTAGTTAGCCATAGACGTATCAGCCATTCTAACTCCTCAAAATTTCTCTCACATGCAAGGCTCTCTATCAAATCCCATTCGCAAGAAAGTATAGGGTAGCATACGTAGAATACTTGAGGAAAAGACAAAGGGTACCTTTCATCAAAAATAGAAGTGCATGCCTCTGGTGAAGTAGCCATTTCTGACAAGACAGATAGATTTGGTTAGGCCTTTAAAACATAAGAGTTGTTTTTGTGTGTTGCTTGAATTGACACGGTGAATTTGGACTTATATGTGAGATCTGATAGGGTGCTCTCTCGTTGCTAGTCGCTCTTGCTCTTTACTATTTTTGTTTTTTGTGAGTATAAGGCTATATATATACATTCCCTAAGATTGGAATTGAGAGGTCAGGGAGGAAGGTTGAGAGGGGAGCGAGTGAATGATTGATGTTAGCAAACACTCCCCCCTTCCTTGGGTAGATCATACCTTTTGGAAGGAGGTCGTCACCTTTTGAAACCAATTGTTCAAAGTTGTTATGGGTGAAGGTTTTAACCAATAGTTTTTGACCGCCCTATGCGTTTCATCTAGTTGCAAGGGTGGTAAGGTACTCTCCCATGATTTTATTGGCAACGTTGTTGTAGGTGGTGAACTTACCCCGGGAGGTGCAAACTCTTTCGTGCTTGTATGGATATGTACAGTGGTAGGTGGAGGTTGTGTCGAAGCTTCTATTTGCGTATAGGAACTACATGAAGAGCAAGAAGCTTCATTTGATTTCCCTGTTCCTGAGCTAGGTGGAACAAATCGTTCTTTCTTTGGTACCCAAACTAGCTCTAGATCGGGTGTGTAACATTCCATGATTTTTTCCTTTCCGCGATTTTCAATTTGTTTTGGAGCCACATGATTGGGTTTACATGGGCCAGGTGACAGGTAAGAGTACACTTTACGTTTGGGCACCCAGATTTGATCATTTCCTTCATAGTGTCCTTGGGCTTCCAATAGTCGTTTAGGAATCCAACGCAACGTTTCTTTACATTTCTTGGAGTGAGTGGGACGGTTCTTACTAGGTTTCCGTTTTTTTGCATCAACCATGCTCACTACAGAGGCTTTAGGGACCCACTTGTATGTTTTCTTTGTTATATTAGGATGGTTCTTGTGTGTCTCAAGCTTTCTTTCAACTACATCAGTTGAAGCTCTAGAGAGTTGGGCTATGGGGACGTATGGTTCAACCTCCTGGACATGCAATGTCTTGGGTTTTATTTCCTTAGGCAATATCTCAGGGACTATGGCTTGAGTGGTAGGGCTAAGAGTTGGGTTTTGCGTTGTAACACCCCCAGTCCCCCAATCAATAGTGCATTTGGTGGCTATCATCCACGTGCGGCCTAGGTTTATATTACCCTCCATAGTTCCAGTAGGCATGACCAAAAAGTCTTGAGCTACAATCCCATTGTCATAACTGACAGAAGTGTGCCAGATTCCAAAAACCGTAGTTTTTTTCTTGTTGACACCCTTGACTTGGATAATACTCTCAAATAGAGGTGGCTTCCCTAACTGACACCACACCCCATAGGATAACAGATTATATTTAGCACCCGTGTCCAATAAGGCGTTATATAGCACTTTTCCATAGGCACTATTTAACTCAATGGGGTATCGTAGAGGTGTGTCAGAGTCCAACCCATCCTCTTCGATTTCCACGTGGAATGCATTTGTGACTCCAAGGTTAGCCTCTCGTTTTTGTCTTATACGTTGTTGTCGCTCCTTAGCCTCAGCCTGAGCTTGTATCTTGTTTAACTCGGTTTGTGCTTTGGCGGCCTTCTTTTGATGAATGGCCCGTAGTTCTTCTTGGCTTAAAGGATCATAATATCTTTTGAATTTACTCCCATTGAGGAATCCAATGGTTTAAACTCCATCAAGAGTTTCCACACGAAGGGTACCTTGTGGGGTAATTTCACATACTCTATATGGTCCTTTACCAGCATATTTCAACTTTTTCTTCTCTTTACGTACTCCATACATAAGGACTTTATCACCAACTTTGATGTCCTTGTCCTTCACATGGCGATCAAACCACTTCTTTCTCCTATCCTTTTCCACAAGAGCATTTTGCACAGCCAACTGTCTCTCTTTGTCTAGTTTTTCTAAGATATACAAACGCTCGGTTAAGGGGTTACCATTCCATCCTTCTTGCGAAGCTACCCTAAGACTAGGAATGACAAACTCCCAAGGCATAACCGCTTCTTGGCCGTATACCATTTTGAATGGCGTACAATTAATAGCCACTTTATAAGCAGTACGATAAGCCCATAGAGTAGATGTCAACTTCAAATCCCAATCAGTGCGATGAGCTTCTACCGTCTTGGTTAAAATAGAGATTAGAGTCTTGTTGGTGCTCTCGGCTTGTCCATTAGCTTGCGGGTAATAAGGTGTAGACTTATGGTGGGATATCATAAAGGTCGTGGTAAGCTCTCTTATTACCTCATTTATAAAATGGGTACCATTATCACTAACAATTTCAAAAGGGCAACCAAATCTTGTGATAATGTTCTCAAAAAGAAACTTAGCTGTTGTCCTCGCGTCAGCTTTTTGTGAAGCCTTAGCTTCAGCCCACTTTGTTACATAGTCCGTAGCAACTAGAATATATCGAGATTGAGTGTTGCGAGCTGCGGGACTAATTGGACCTACAAAGTCTAAGCCCCATTTTTCAAATGGTTGGGTTACTTTAATAGGATGTAAGGGCATTCTGTCTTTGCGCTGTGTGGTCTTGTAACGTTGGCACTCATCACACCCTTTTGCAAAAAGTGATGCATCCTTAAATAAAGTTGGCCACCAATAGCCTGATTGTAGCACCTTTCTAGCAGTCAGGTCTCTTGAAAAATGTCCTCCTGCTATGCCCATATGTGCTTCTTGCAAGATATACAAATATTCATCCTCGCGGGCACAACGCCTAAGAATATCATCCTTGCCTAATCTATACAGAGTTCCGGCAATCAAACAATAGGGTTCACATTCTTTTACTAGCCTTCGAGAGATATCCTTACGAAGTTCCTTGGGTGGAAAACCATTAACTAAAAAGTTAACAATGTTCTCACTCCATTCAGGCATAGTCTCAACTATGAATAGGGAAGTATCGGGTAATTCATCATCAACTCCTGTAGGGGCTTCACCATTGGGTATGGGAGACAAATGATCAGCCATGACGTGCCTTTTACTGGGTCTCACTACAATCGTGAAATCAAACTCCAGAAGAATTAACAACCATCGTGTGATTCTTCCTGTGGAGCATGGCTTGTTTACCAGATACAACAACGCTTGATGGTCCACATAAAATACAAACTTGTTTTCCAGAAGGTAGTAGCGAAATTTCTTTACTGCATAAACCATTGCCAAACCTTCTCGCTCTGTAGTGGTGTAGTTCATTTCAGCATCGTTCAATTGAAGGCTTGCAAAACTAATGGGATAGTCCAATTTATGTTCTCCTGGTTGAGTGAGAACACACCCAATAGCAAAGTTTGATGCATCAATATGCACATGGAAAATGAAATCCCAGTTAGGTGTCCTTAAAATCGGAGCACTTGCTAGTGTTTTCTTCAATTGTTCATAGGCCTGGTCACACTCTTCAGTCCATTTAAATTCAATGAGAAGCTTGTACAAAGGACGTGCTATCTCAGCGAAAAATAAAATAAACCGTCGATAATAACCCACGTGTCCCATGAACCTTTGAACTCCCTTGTAATTGGTTGGTGGTGGTAACTCTAGAATCACTTTAATTTTGCTCTCATTGGTTGAGATACCATTCTTGGATACTATATGCCCTAAAATAACTCCATGCTTGACCCAAAATTGGCATTTGAACGGGTTCAATGAGATACGATATAACCTACACTTTTCAAACACCTTCCGCAAACATGATAGATGTTCTTTCCAAGAAAAGTAAACACAAAGGTCGTCTAAGAAAGCTTCACAAAACTCTCTCAAATATTCTTTAAAAGCAGTGTTTATTAATCGTTGGAATGTAGCAGGGGCATTTGTTAAGCCAAAAGCCATCACACGAAATGCAAACACGCCAAATTCTGTGATGAAGGCAGTTTTAGCTTGGTCCTCTAGCGCTATCGTGATTTGGTTGTAGCCTGAGTACCCATCTAGAAAGCTATAAGCGTCCTTGCCTGCAACTCTTTCGAGTACATGTTCGGAATATGGTAGGGGGTAATGGTCTCTTCTAGTAGGTGCATTAACTTTTTTGAGGTCCACGCACACCCTGAGTTTCCCATTCTTTTTTGGCACGATAAATATTGGAGACACCCATTTTGAGTGTTCAATAGGATATATGAACCCACATTTGATAAGCTTTTCTAGTTCTTCTTGAATGATCTTTGCGTACTTAGGATTCATCGGGTAGGGTCTTTGTTGTACGGGCTTCGCAGTGCTAATCATAGGGATTGTATGTTGGACCACAGAAGGTGGAACACCTTTCATATCATGGTATGTCCAAGAGAATACGTCCTTGAATTCCTTGAGAAGCTCTTTGAGGACCGCCTCTTCAACTTCTGTGAGGTCTTGGGCAATAAAAACAGGTTTTGATTCTTCACCGGGGTCAGCTAATTCTATTTCTTTAACTATTGCCGGACCATCATAGATTCCATTATACCCATCGATAGGTATTCTTTGGGCTTTTGTGTACACAACCTTTGCTTCCCCTGTGGTGTAAGATTTGAAATGTTCTGGTGCAGGATGCAAGTCTGTGGATTCTGGTTGTGCTTTGGTTTGTGCTTCCATTTCTGCTTTCTTGTGTTGTCGAGCTAACTCTTGGTTTTGACGCCTCCTTGCAGTGCGGCTCAACTTTGGCTTGTCTATGATCTCTAATTGGGCTATGTCATGGGGTCGTGGTCTACACCACATAACATTTTGGAGATATTCACCCCAATTGTCTACCAATTTTCGATGAGCATCACATGCCCCTATATAACTAAGCCATTCTGCTGAGGATCTCTTCTTTTTTATCCTAGCACGTACATTGGCTTGATATCGACGCCTCTTAAGGTTTTTCTTTTTCTTATTTGAGACCTGCTTTTGATTTGCATTTAGATCTGGCTCACTAAAGGAGTCCTCGTTGGTGTCCTCTTCACTCTCGGGGGAGCTATCATCGGTTGATGTGCTCGGTCCTTCCGAATGTTTTGACTCTGAACTTGCTCCACTCTCTAATTCATGAGATTCAGAATCCGTTTCACTCTGGGAGTCAGTGTCCAAGTCGTGTTGGTCAAAGTCTTCTATTGAGCTATCGGTGTCACTGTCAGATTGGTCCACAATTGCCTTGCCCTTAGAAGATGCATGTATGGCACTTATCATGTTCAGAGGTGCAATTTGTGGTACCTCTTCCCCCTCTCGTGTGACCCAAGTGGTTCCTCTATTTCCCCAGGTATCTATGGTTGCAGCTAGGTGTACCCAGTCTACGTTGTCTGATTCCGTCATACCTGGTAACACATCCATGTAAGGAGAATCTTGGCCAATGTCTGTATCCTTCTTACAAGTGTAACAATATTGTAGTGGGGCCGAGTGAACTGTGGTGTCAGAGCGATGATCAATAATGGTTTTACTCCCTAAGGGGTGTACCTTACCAATCACCAAATCCACTCTAAGGACAGAGTCTTGGAATTGCAAATAGACATGATTTTTAGCCCAATCATGAACCATTTGTGCTTCCCTCATGAATGGTCGTCCTAAAATCATTTCATATGACATAAGGTGTTTAGAGAAATCCATTACAATGAACGTATGTCGTACCTTGTGTCCTAGAACTTTGATCTTAAGATCCTTGAGCATCCCCATAGGTTTGGCTATGGTACCATTTGCCATCTTTACCACAATGTTAGTAACACTGAGGCGGGGTTTTCCCATGGATTCCCAACAATCTTTTGTAACGATGCTAACTCCTGCACCACCATCAAGAATTCCCTTTATAGTTAATCCCTTGGTAGTGATGGGTAGGGTCGCATTAGACTCGTCGCCTTCAAAATACTGCCCTAATTCGTTAATGGGTACCTCGATCATAGACTCGTGTCCATCTAAGTCAAGTGATTGCACATGATTTTCCTCATCAATCATAATCGAGTCAGGCCTATATGGTTGTGCAAACTGCGGTAATCTCGTTCGTAGCTCTCCGTTAAGGAATGCTTGAAGTGCAAGGAATAACTCAGGATCTCCATACAGCTTTGCTATGATCGTGGTTCGGACCTCAGAAGACATGAAGTCAATTAGTTTGGCAACATTCATTGGCAATTTGCAGGGTGTAGGTCCTTGACTAGGAACTGGTGAGAATGGAATCTCATATTCCTCAATGGGATCAGGTATTCCTTCGTTAAACATCCTTTCCAACAAGAAAGGTGTATGCTCACTTTCTGATGCCCCGTCCTCACTCCCTTCTTGGATGATACTAGATATGGCTAACGGTCTATGGTTCATGTGGGGTGGATGAACTTGCGTGGGAAACACTGTGTCATGAATTTTGACATGCATGGGTTCTGGTTCTAGTTTCCTTTGAGTCTCCTCCACTAAACCTCTTATATGTTTCACCTGCTCAATCTCGTCTACTGGGTTTGGATACGTCCCAATCTTCTTTTTACGATTCTTCCCTTTTTGCCCTTGCGGTTTATCTTGGGGGTCTTGGATTGGATTTGGAAACACTTGTGGTGTTTTCAGAGGCTCTTTATGGTTTTCTCTTATTCGGTTTTCATTTGGTTCCATGTTACGGTTTTCTTTGTCGGTCTTTCCCTTTGTGGTATTGGTTCTAGTCTCCATTGTCTCGATTGAATCTGAATCATCCTCGAGGTCATTCATATACACGGGGTCATCTCCTGTTCCTATGTTTGTTTTGGAACTTGGCTTTGAATTTCCCGTATTCTACGACCTCTTCCTTCGTGTCTTCTTTTTCTTTGCTTGGATAACTGACGCGGTATCTCTCTCTTCGAGGATATGGCCTGGCCCTTGAAGCATGGACCGTGTAATCGCATAAGCGGGTGCGACGGGTGGTATTGGCGATGTCACACTAGCAATTTCGACCAAATTTAGGGGTGTGATTTTAGGCGCATTTGGGTTATAGGGGCATTGGGCAATCAAGTGATCTATGCCACAACGATTACATGTGAGTATTGGCATTGCAGACGTGCTCCCTTGATTCATTTGCATCTGTGCAGCATTCTTTTGCAGCCTAATAGGGCACTCCGCTGCCCGATGTGGTCCACCACACTCGTAGCATTGAAGAGGTGGCCTCCTAGCCTGGGTGTTGATATTTTGACCTCTGGATGCGAGAGCAGAAGCTTGATAAACCGGCTTGACTTGCCCCCAACAATCTTCCATGTAGTATATAGGACACTCTTCCAATGTATCAAGTCCGTAGGCAATACTAGTGTCTATTTCCTCCTCACAGCCATCTGCATAAGCATTTGATGGTTCGCAATCCACTTGGTTCATAGGGGTGACTCTTGGATGCGGGGGCTGCGGTCCTAGCACAGGAGGTGGTAGCGGTGTAGCTTGTACAACATTTTGAGATCTAGGGACCATGTGTTGCGGTAGTTGCTTAACAGGTGGAGCAGGCATCAATACAGGAGCTCGAGGTGCATCCGTCCAGGCTACAGGTGGTCTATTTGCCATCATACGTTTGATCATTAAACAATCCTTAGCTTGGTGACCATACCTACCACATGTGTTGCAAGTTCCATTAAATTTTACTCTAAACGTAGGGCACTCACTAGTGCTATGTGGACCTAAGCAAATGGAACACCATTGTTGCTCCCTTCTTGGATACATGTGACTATTTTGAGGGGGTCGATTATCCTTAAGAGACTCTTGGATTGCCTTGGTGAGGTCTGTCAAGAATGTCGCAAATACCTTTGGCTCATTGGCAATGGGCTTTGCAGTCATGGGTTCATACTCAATGGCTTGTGAGCTAGTGGATCTCGTGTCAGTAGACACCCTCATGCCTGCTATCATCAAGTTGTCCTCTAATTGGATTGCATTGGCAGTGACATCTTCCCAGGTTGTGATACCTCTAATCACTAGTCCATTATAGATTCCTTCATTCCTCAACCCTCGAATGAATCGATCAAGCAGTTGGTTATTGTTGAAGCGCTCATTTACAGGGCAGCGAGAGTTTAAGTGCTTTAGACGACTAATGAAGTCCCTTACTGACTCTCCTTCCTTACGTTCGGCCTTCTGTAGCTGAGATGCTACACCCCAAAGCACACCTTCTCGTATGTACTCCTTTAGAAACAACCTTCGAAGGGTAGGGTAGATTGTTTTCTCGTCCACCCTTAGGGTCCTATACCAATCTCCAGCCTTCCCACTTAATGTCAAGCTTAAGGCATTGCACTTATGTAGTTCGTTGCGTTCCCCTAAGGAATCACATACTTTTTCAAACACTTCAATGTGTTTCCTAGCATCTTCGTCCCCATTGAATTTTTGCGTGAGTTTGGCAATTTGTACTGCCTTACTTCTAGGCTCTCTATCAGATGCATGACGCATATTTCCCATGATAGATCGACCTATGGTTTGAGCAAACGCTGCCAAGTCACCTATGTGAGGAGGCAGGGCCGGTGGAGGTACTCTTGGAATCATATGTGGGAGAGGGACGGGTACCGGTCTTGGCATATGTGTGGATGATGCAGGATATGGAACATAACCGGGCATAGGTCCACTCGGATAAGGGCTAGGGAGCGGCACTCGAGGAACATAAACAAGTGGTACAATTGGAGGTGTGGGGGCCATGTGCGCATAAGGGGCTAGAGGCACATACGGTCGAGGCCCCATATTAGGTACTACGACACTAGGTAGTGGCACTGTGCTAACCGTAGATGTCATCGGTACATTCTCTGTCAGGCTTATCCCTAGAGTGAGCACTGTGTTTTCCTTAATAGAGGGTTGAGCCAAGTTAGGGAAGCTAAAGTTGTCGCTCGGAGGCTCAGATTGCATAGAGACCCCAGGTGAAATGACGTAAGATGGGTCCATGGGGCTCATTAGAGGAGTCTCCATTTGTGATAGAGTAGGCTGTTGAGCCTTGCTCGTATCTAGAAATCTCATGGGGCCAGTTGAGAGTATATTTACCCCTCGGTTTTGCCTTTCTGATTGAATAATGCCATGGATAACATTACAGATCATTTTCTGTTGATCTTCGATGCTCGTGGCACTAGAGGTGGATTGTACAATCTCTATCCATCCTACATGGTAGGCGTGGCCAGAGTGTAGATCCGTCAACACCTCAGTGTGGAGGTTGTATGTCCAATGATCATTAATGAACAATCCTTCTAGAGTCGACGTGTTAACGGTTTCTTGTGAGGTAGAAGCAATGTTGCTCCCCGTGGTTTTACTTGTCACCAACGGTACTCTAGAGGGAACTTCTGAAGGAGGCAGCTCAACAGGGCCTTCTTGGTAAGAAGTTGGCAGGATATCCACATGGACACTCTTTGGGGGTGTGGGTCCACGTGCGATGTGAAAGGAGAGTCCACTTCCCCACCCCCTTCGTGTGCTTCATTTGCATCAGGTTCCGAGCGAGTAGCTCTACCTAATGTTTCCATGAAACGGCTAAACATACTAGTACTAGGCTGTGGAGCTTCGGGAGGTGCATGGCCTTCTCTCTCAGTGTTTTGGGTAGGGTATGCTTCCATGATTTCTGAGTCGGAGGAGGAATCACTAGCGGCTATTTTAGGGTCTTGGGTGGTGCTACCTTGTGTCCCCGCTGAGGGTCTAGAGCCTATTGTGGATGGGTAATGGGTGTCCGTATGAATAGAGGCACCCTCAATATGCTCGTGTTCTAGCACCCGCCCAGAGCGTAAGTGCATGTGCTTTTGATACCCTAAGGTGTCAAAAAGCTGCTCTAGGAGGCCTTGTGACTAGTTTTTAGTGTGTTTTTTGTTTGTTTTTTTGTTTGTTTTTTTAGAGCATGTCGTGGAATGGGCCGTGTGATAGCTCGAAACGAGCGTATCGCTAGGAGGGACGCGTTGTGCTTTACAGCCCACCGTTTGGTTCTATTTTGCTCCAGAAAAGCCCGAAACAGTCTTTTCCTAGCTAGGAACTAGGCTCCAAATAGCAAGTCTAAGGGTGCAAGTGGGAAGAGAAGGGAGGAGAGTGGAGGACTTGTCCCACATGCTCTCATTCCCTCTTGAGGAGGTAGGGTATATATTTAAGAGTGAGTCTAGTATATATCATAAGACTGAGGACTGAGGCCTGGGCCCGGGCTTAGGCTTGGGCTTGGGCAAATGATCCCGATCCCGATCTAACTTTTATACAAACCAACCCGTCCGTTTTAAAACTCACGTTTTTTATTTTCGAAAATTTAACCTCCCCCTCGCTCGCGTTTTTATTTTTTGGATTTTTTTATTTTTTTATTTTTTTTAAAATTATTATTATTTTTTTAAAATGCAGAAATTGAAAATGCAGAAAATGCAGAAATTGAAAAAACGCAAGAAATGCAGAAAATTGAAAAAACACAGAAAATGCAGAAATTGCAGAAATTGAAACTTGAAAGAACCAGAAAATGCAGAAAATGCAAAAACGCAAGAAATGCTAGCTGTGTGTAAACAGAAAAACAGAATTTTGCTAACTGTCTAACTAATACTAAATGTACGCAGCAGAAAAACAAAAAATGCAAACTGTGCGCAACAGAAAAACAGAATTAACAACTTGCAGAAAAAATACGCCTTCCTCTCCCTCTTCTTTCCTACTGCAAACCACTCATACAAGAAGCACAAAGTGCCTCTTGGGCTTAGTGCAGGGCTATTCCCCGGCAACGGCGCCAAAAATGTGCGCTCCTTGCCGCACTGTCGAAGCAAGGGACTTGCCGATACACCGTGTACGAGCCGCAGACGGCTCCAAGCACACAACTAGTTTAACTAGTAAGCTCAAAGAGGGCAATGGTGTGTCACTCACCGCCTTATGCTCCTGCTGTAGAGGATTCCTCGCCGCGAAGAAGAGGAAGCTGCAGTCGTGCCACGCTCAACCGCTTCGCCGCCGTCGTGCCTTCGTAATGCTCGATCGCACACACACTCTCCCTCTCTCTCTCTCTCACACACACACACACACAAGGAGGTGAAGAAGAAGAAGATGGAGATGGAGATGGAGATGGAGCAAGAGCACTCTTCTATTGCACAAATGAGAGAATGCCTCAATTTTAGGTTTAATTGGCTTTTATGTGAGCTCACCCCATTCACACTTGGGCGCCCATGCTTAGCCAACTAACCCTAGCATGTTCGTGTTAGAGTGCGCCTCTCATCGGCGATCACTCTACCTTTCCCTATTGGACCGACAAGCCCGGTGCCTGACTCTACTTAAATAAATAATACGGTTACAGTGTCCGTCGTAGGCGATAGGGTGCCCGTGAGCCACGAGGGTTAACATACGAGCATTGTCTTTTTTAGGATGAACTTCTGGATTGGATACACCCAAAGACACTTTTTTGTGAGTGTTTTGACTTACTGTTTGGAAACCATGAAATAAATCATAATGTACTTATTGGTTGGAAGTATCAACAACCTATTAAGAATTTGGTCTATAGTAATGATTTTCTACGACACAACTCCATTTCTGATTGTGCTTGTGACAAATTTATCCCGTTTTGTAAAATTTTTGATACCTATGGCATGCACGTCTGCACTTGTGGTCTTAATATTATTGAAAATACCACAACCCAAAAAGTCCTGGCTAAAGGACTTAATCACATACCTAATTTTCCCAAGAACCCATATCTTGCTTTATCAGCTTTACTTAGCTGTTTAACTGACCTTGTCAATACTCTCCAACTGGAGATGGCAGTCCTACTGGACTTAGCAAAATTGGTTGAACAGTTTTTTTTCCACAAAATCTCACTCATACCATGTAAGTGGTTGTTTGCGGAAAGTTCTTGGATCATACCACAACTGGTTATTGATTTTCAAAAGCTTTCAAAGGACTGGTTCATAGTAGGCTGGACAAAAGCTCTAATTGTCCCACTCTGATATGTAAAAACTTGGCTTGGAAAGCAGCTCACTCTCGGGTTTCTGGAAAGGAATTCACACCATTTAACTCATCTCTATGTGAAGTCACTAATAGTATCTTAGGACACTTAGGAAATATGGGATATTTTCTTCAAGATACCAAACTTCTAATACTTTTTCCCACCTATAAAGTCCATAAGAACAAATTTAGATGGATATCTGATGCCTTGAGTAGTATTTTTACTAAAATTACCAAAGATATCACCCTTTGCCTTGACCTTGTACTTGCAGAAGTTGAATTTGTCTTTGTTTCCAAGCAAAAAATCTGCTATAACTTTCTTCAAGTACACTACAACCCTTTTTGGTTAGTGAAAAACTCCACAAAAGTTACTCTTAACCTCCTTAAACAGATTTTCTATCTCTTCACAACAAGTATTACTCAATGCTATGAGAATTTACCCTTAGAAGGAGATTTAGGACTGAAAGATGTTCTATCTCAGATGATTAAGCTTGCCTTTAAACATTCTAGGAAGAAGGGTTTCTTCTACATTTCTCTTTAAAAAAATCCTAGATGGATTAAGAAAACATAATCCTCTCATCCCTTAGATTTCGATGAGGAGAAACCATGTATAAATAAATCATGGGTCCTTCATAAATAACTGCATTATTCTCTCAGGAGGACAGTGCTTTAACCAAAGCCTGAGCATTCCCATGGGCTTTTCCTCCTCACCTCTTATGTGTAAGTTATACTTAGCCTTCTTTGAGTTCAAATGGTTTCTCAAAACCATGGGTGACAAAAGTAATTATCATAAACTTTCACTATTCAAACATACTTATACATATATGCATGACATATTAAGCCTCAACAATAAAGCATTCTCGTAGGAAATCAGTCATATTTATCCTGGATGCCTAAAAATTGAACCAACCTATGGACAAGGTTTTACTACATCAAACAACTTCTTTTTCACTTTGGTACAATCCCTTAACTTTTAAATTTCACTTCATAAACCATGTGTAGGAGACTATGAACAAAGGTTTTCTTGGAAGAGAGACCTTTTGGATATCCCACCTATTGAATTCATAAAAAAGAGCAATAATCGACCTCATAAAGCTGCTCTTAGTACCTGCATCAGTCTCCTGTACTTGATATTATATTCCTTTTCTTAGCATGGGAAGATATCAAGATACTTATACACAAATTTTTCCTTAATGGATTCAAATGAAGTGATATTGAGGCGGTCTGGGGCGGGCAACAAGAAGAGTGGCCTCCAAGCACTCTTCTAGGCTCCCATGCTGCTCAATTGGGTTGGGGTTGGAAAAAACAACAAACACACACACACAAACCCGCAACCTAACCCTACACAAATTTGGGGCACCACCTAGTTTTGGATGCGAACTAGGACGCGTAGAGAGAGAGAGAGAGAGAGAGAGAGAGAGAGAGAGAGAGAGAGAGAGAGAGAGAGAGAGAGAGAGAGGGCTGCTTTGAAACGTATCGGCAATGATCAAGCAAACACAACTATATATTTAAGAAAGAGAGAGAAAGGGGGAGGGGGTGCTTGTTGCATTAATACCTTCTTACAAATCTGTCATGACAAATCAAAGTGAGATTAGTATTTGTTCAACATAGCTTGCGTAAATTTCACCACAACACATCACAAGAAAAGCCAGCCCAATCACTGTCTTAAGGCCAGGGGAGTCCTCTCCACCCTGTCGCCCTCTTACAGTATGTGGGACTTATGGCTAGATTGATGACAACACCAGAGAAAAGCTATCAAGAACTTAACAAAAAACACCAAGACACTTACGCATCATTGTTGTCCATTACTTCACGTTGGAAGGGAGACAAAGTATCCAAGCTTAGTCCAAATCCACCCTCCTTGATTCAACAAATGTTGGGCTTACACTAGTAGGAGAAATGATAGATTTCCTACTCTCAATTGAATGATCACTCTCTCTCTTACAATGGCATAGAGTTCCCTTGCTAATCCCCTATTACAACACATGCACATGCATAAGACAATGAGCTTCGACTCAAGAGCTCCTTCTAGAGAGGTTGAGCTTGGCTTCTCAAGCTATAACATAGTGCTCTTCCTTATGGCTCCCCCCTTTTGTGCTAGCTACACCCTCCTTTTATAGCAATTTTGAAGGCTAGGGTTACTCCTCTAACCATGGTTGGGTTATATTTTCAGCAATTTACCTAATTTCTTTTGCTTGGAATTATCAAGAAGTTGGTGGGGAAAGAGAGAGGAGAGAAATGGAGGTGATAGGACTTTTCATAGTGGGTTAGTGTTAGTAGAGTTAGTATTAATTTACAAATGGAATTGGATATTTACAATGGGAGTATCCATGTAGGATACAAATAAGGAAGAAAAACTCTTAAGAGGTAAGAAAAGGTGGATTTCTTACAAGGTTGATGCTCCAAGTGTCTTGAGTAGGGCCAATTTTGACGCTTGTTGACGATCCACTAGCTTTGACGGTACATTTTTTCTCCACTCTTGACCCTCCTTGAGAGACAAGGTGAGTAAGCAACCACCATGATGCTGCCTTTTAAGAGAAGAGGCTGAATTTTGTGGTTTTTTGATAGATATGGGTAATTTGGAGGAGGAAAAATGAGACTAGGTGGTCACTTTTGGAATGGAATTGTGTGTGGGAGGTATGAGTTCACCATGGTTTCTCTTATTCTTCAAGGTTGAGGAGAAGGTGAGTAGGGTGCAGAGAGGAGTGGTGAGAGAGGTGGGGATGATGAGTGGAGAAGTGTGTGTGAAAGAGAAAAATGATAAAGTGGAAGAGAGAGTGTGGCTGCATAGCATGGGAAAACTGGGGTCCACTAATAAAATCATAGCTCACAGCTCGTAGCTCAAAAAAATATGAAAAATTTGAGGCAAAAGTTCAGCCCACGAGCTACAAATTTTGTTTGTATCACCTTTTCAAATTCAGAGAGCAAGTGAACTTTAAAAATTCAGCAAAACCGACCATTTTCTTCCACTGCACAAGGTCCTTGTGGGGTCCTTCTTTGGATGATTCTTTTGAATACCTCCAAGAGTGAGCCCTCCATAGTGCATGTATGCATGCCACCTACCCTTGACCTTATTTGGTAGGTCTATAATTGAAGATATTGTTGAGATCATGATATAAGTGAATAGTACAACTAAGAAAATCAAATATTGAGGGGTCTAAAAATATGTACATGTCAAATATAAATAATATAAGTGGAAAAAATATAAAGGGGTCAAAAGAAATCTCTCTCATTATGAGGCTACCATAAAAAGATAAATATTTTTGGTGTTCTAATTTTTTAGAAAAAAAACAAAATAGATGTAGGAAGGGAAAAATCACAATAGTGAAAAAATATACACATAAATAAAACTAGTTTGTTTGGATTTTTGTTGGGGTGGAGTTACACCAAATATAAGAGAAGCTTACATGAAAATATTTCTATATGGAATAAAGAGTATGAAAAATGGTAAGAAAAATTATGGTAATGGTGAGGCAATGTACAGAGCATAAATAACACACACCTAGGTAGAAATATTTAAATAAATACCAAAATAATTATAAAAAAATCTTTTATTTAGGCCTTATCTACAAAGAAATATTTACATACGCATGGGCCATAATATACTTATATTTTTTATATTTTTTATTTTTTTGGCTCAACTAGCCCAATGCCTAGCTAATTGAGGGTTTTTTATTTCAGTAAGGAGATATGGGAAAAGTCCCCTAACTCACACACGCCTATGTACAGTGAAATGGTAGGGATAGCCATAGCGTTTGGGTGAATTTGGTAGGGTGGAGTAACTTACTATGGCAATTATGGAGAGCCGAAAAACGGCTATCAATATAATTAACAAAATCACACAGTCTCTTTCTCAAAATGACTGGCCTGGCTTGCATTTCAACCACACTAACCTCATCTCTTTAATTAGGTAGTAGGCCCATTCACAATGGGCCTACTATCGACCCATTGTATATGGTGCCTGGACATGATACCTTGTACTGTCAAATGGAATTTTTTGTTAAAAGATATCTAAAGCCTTTTTGATTTGGTTACTTTATAGATTCATGGTACTTAAAATGCTAGAGGAGTTGGAGCTTGACAAATCTGGCAAACTAAATCTGATATTGACTGATGAGATGCTATAGGAACAAACTTGGATCAAAAGGGGTTGTGGCCTTGTGAACAAAATAATATGTTTGCTATTATCTATTTAAGAAATGGGGATATTTAAAAACCATACTTATAAATATAATTTTGGTTTTAAAAAATCTTTGGGATAATAAAACATTTTTTACAAAAAATCTGGAATACTTGAACACTTTGGACAGTGGTTTTAAGTTTAAAAAGTTGTAAGTTGGACATGGATAACAATTGATATAGTCCATTGACACTTGTAAAACACATCCAAGGCTAACAAATGTGTTGTTTTGTTTAGATGGATGCAGGTGAGGAGTCTATCTTTTCTTGGAATATTTTTTGGCTTAAAGAAAATTTTTGTCCATGATTACACTTGCTCCTACTACTTGGGAAGTACTTCTACTATCAATTTATACTGGAATGAGGCTTCATTCCCATAAGCAATGTACAAAGATAATTCTAAGACTGAGTTGTTTTTGTACTTATCATTGCCTTTTTTATAAAGCCAACTGTCTTTTGAATGTTAAAGTTCAATTATGTCTTATTATTTAAGTAAAAATAGCTACACACACGTCCTATACATAAGGTTTTTTCCCTACTTTTTGGATAAACCAGGATGCTGGCTTTGGAAACTAGATAGAATCTTAGTTCTAAGTTGGACTCACAATCTATAATTGCTTGATTGGTTGGATGGTGTTAGGTGGTCCTTCATGGGCTAATGTTTAGGATACCTGCTCACGGCTGTTATAGTCTTTTACTTTGCCGGTTTAAGGATTGCAGCCCAACCTACAAGACTAATTATTTATATATTTATTCTCTTTCAAGATCACAAACATTTAAAACTGACTTTGCCGGTTTAAGGATTGCAGGCCTAACCTAAAAGACTAATTATTTATATATTTTTTTCTTTCACTACGACCCAAAAAAGCATATAAGGATTCAAGAGCAGATTAGGTTTTACCTAAAGGACCATTCTCCAAAAATTCCTTAGCTGTTAGAGCTAGACCTTTTCTGGCTAGATGGGCCAAATGTTGTGTTACATACTACCATAAGTAATCCATGGCTTACTAACAATTTTGTCTATTGCAGACCCTTACTCTCTCGCAAGGCCTGGAATTATCTATTGAGCCCCTCTTTGTGGAAACCTCTCTTGTGCTTAGATGTATTGCCAGTTTGGATGCTCTCAATTAATATATGATTTGGCTCTTATCGTAGATAAAAGTCTATCTATATTACACATGTTGTCTTTTAATGATTGGGTCAAGATTCTAGCTACATTGGACAAGGACTCCAAAGATGGGGTCAATATGATTTCCAAGTACATCACCCAGTTACCTATAATTTCTGTACAATATCAGCAAGAACTAGCGCTATTTTCTTCTTCTGGAGCTAAATTATCTAACTTCATAAAAAGATTATGTGATCTCCATCCATTTTTTATCAGTACCCCTACTTTTCCAACTATCCCTCAAACTGGTGGTATCTTTTGTGGTGATAGTGTGGCACTCGAAGCTCTCAAGGAATTTCAGAGTAATCTTTGCCCCCTTAGTGACTCTAACCTTTTGGAACTGGTACCCAAAGTATCCAAGGTTTTACCTTTCCTACTAGTTAGACAAATTAAAATTGAATCCTTTGGTGTGGACCATCAGTTTTGGGTTCTACCTAACAAAGCCTTTCTGGCACCAATTCTTAGTGAAATCTGGGTGTATCTGGCTAATCTTCTTGCCTCCACTATTGAGGACTGTAGACTAAGGATTTTGAAAGGAGGATAGTTCTTAGACAAAGGGGAACTCATTAAATCCCCCTTCAACCTTCTCCTTATTGACCACTCCAAATTCTCTTCCAATACAGGTCTATACATTCAAACAAAAGGGAACATGGAGTTTGCCAAAAGTAATCCAGATTTCTACACAGAATCCATTTGAAACGTTTTTCAACCATATGTTAAATGTGCTTGCAAATTTCTTGACCCTAAAGCATCATGTGAATCCATCATTATGTGGTTTGACCATGCTATCTGGATTATCCTCAACCATCTGGACCAACTCTTCCCCGAAAAGCCGGTGGACTTTCATCTATTCCTTATCTGTTCTTGGTTAGATGGCCAAGCTAAACAAATAGTAATTGCTCAAATTGCTTTCAACATCTTTCATAGGCTTATGTTTGATATCCTAAAAGAACTGAATTCTAATGAACATGGGATTTATTTGACTACTTATGCTAGCTACAAAGGTGTTAACACTAGGTTGGTAATGGGACACTTTTATGTCCTGGGACACTTTTATGTCCTAGGACACTTTTATGTCCTGTTAAGTGACCATTTTCCTTGAATTATGTCAAGAGTTTCAAAATGGATTTTGAGGTGCTATATATCTAGAAAGTTTTCTCGTGAGCTGAAAAAAACTCGAAATTTTTTTGGAATATCAATTCCATCTTTAACCTTGTCCTTGCACAACATTTCACAACCTAAACTGTGTGAAAAAATGGGTCTTGTTTTTGGCTTTTTTCAACTTTTTGCAGCTATACCACTCTAGAATTCATTTTTGTGAGGTCTATAATGCTAGAGAACTATCTTTAGTAGTCCTGAACATGTCTTGATGCTTCTAGGGAGAAATAAATATTAAAGTTGTAAGTATGACCAAATTACAAAAATTGTCAAATCCTGTTTTTTAGCCAATTTTAGCTCTTCTATGATTTTTTTGGTGGATTTCATGATATCCAAATGCATTTTTCAATTTCTATGTCGCATATTGTAACATAAAGCTAATATTCCTTGAGTTTTGGAAAACCTAATACCCTATTTTGCATAGTACACAATGATGGTTGATTTTTCAATTATAGAAGAAAACGAAACATTCTAGTATATCAAGTATAGCCTTTTCAATATTGTTAGTTTCTTGTGACAACTACATGCATTTTGTAGGTAGTAACCATATCTAGTCATAAGGATCAAATTTGGCTAGATATTGAATAGTTTTTATGGGATTCTACAACTCATAATGTTGAACCCAGTTTTTTCATGTTTGCTGTATTTAGCACTTCATCTTTGTCCCCAAGATTCCCCTTGGTAAGAGATGTATTATTCTTTTGACATGCTCCATGGCTCCTTATGAACATAAAGGACAATATGGAACTAAGAAAACATGCATATATTATTTGTATTGAGCGTGGCTATAGAAACTTTGATGATAGGTTTGCAGAATGGTAAAAATTCAACTTTTTTGTACCTATTTATTTTGGCAAAACAAAAAATAGTGAGTGAGAAGCAATCATATGTTCTGATCACCAACCCATTGAGGTTAACTAGGGAATTTATCTCAAGTCCTACAAAAACCCCTAATCTTATTTTTATGCAACAAAACGTAAGAAATGACTGTTTTGATGAAAATGCATTGGTCCATCAACTTTGGAGGCTTGGTGTGACCAAAAGATGAGAAATTTTACAAGTTTCTTATTTTTTCCATGTGTAGTAGGCCTTGAACTATAACCTCATGAAAGGATTTTACAAAATGAGTGGATCTACTATGGTTTTGGAGGTTTTTTTCAAAACCGTGAAAGGACACTTTTATGTCGTGTTAGGTTACCAACCTAGTGTTAAGATTATCACCGGTTTACTCAAGCCATGTATTAATGATGATGACTCCCCCTCACTTAAAAGACCGAACTCTTTTGGCACCCCTAATTCATTTACTTCATTTCTGACACCTAGCTCTTCCTTTGATTTTCATAGAGGAAAATCTTGTAGCTACACTAGAGGAAGAGGAAAAAACACCCCCATTTGACACCTTCTTGACTTATGATCATTTATGACTATGCAGGTTGCTGTGAGCCCATGTGGAACGATACATCTCACCAAAAAAACTTCTTGCAAAGATTATATTTACGAGCATTGTCTTTTTTAGAATGAACTTCTGGATTGGATACACCCAAAGACACTTTTTTGTGAGTGTTTTGACTTACTGTTTGGAAACCATGAAATACTTGATAATGTACTTATTGGTTGGAGGTGTCAGCAACCTATTAAGCATTTGGTCTATAGTTATTATTTTTTAAGACCCAACTCCATTCCTGATTGTGCTTGTGACAAATTTATCCCGTTTTGTAAAATTTTTGATATCTATGGCATGCATGTCTGCATTTGTGATCTTAAGACTATTGAAAATAGCACAACCCAAAAAGTCCTGGCTAAAGGACTTAATCAAATACCTAATTTTCCCAAGAACCCATATCTTGCTTTATTAGCTTTACTTAGCTGTTTAATTGACCTTGTTAGTACTCTCCAACTGGAGATGATAGTCCTATTGGACTTAGAAAAATTGGTTTAACAATGTTTTTTCCATAAAATCTCAATGATACCATGTAAATGGTTGTCTACGAAAAGTTCTTGGATCACACCACAACTGGCTATTGATTTTCAAAAGCTTTCAAAGGACTGGTTCATAGTAGGTTGGACAGAAGCTCCAATTGTCCCACTCTTATATGTAAAAACTTGGCTTGGAAAGCAGCTCACTGTTGGGTTTCTGGGAAGGAATTCACACCACTTAACTCATCGCTGTGTGAGGTCACTACTAGTATCGCAGGACACTTAGGAAATATGGGATATTTTCTTCAAGATACCAAAGTTCTTGTACTTTTTCCCACCTATAAAAACCATAAGCACAAATTCAGATGGAATTCTGATGTCTCGAATACTATTTTTACTAAAATTACCAAAGATATCACCCTTTGTCTTGACCTTGTACTTGCAGAATTTGAATTTGTCTGGGTTTCCAAGAAAAAAATATGCTTTAACTTTCTTCAGGTACAGTATAACTCTTTTTAGTTAGTAAAAAACTCCACAGAAGTTACTCTTAACCTCCCTAAATAGATTTTCCATCTCTTCATGAAAGATGTTACTCAATGCTATGAGATTATACCCTTAGAAGGATATTTAGGACTGCAAGAGGTTCTATCTCAGATGATTAAGCTTGCCTTTAAAAATTCTAGGAAGAAGGGTTTCTTCTACATTTCTCTTTCAGAAAAACCTAGATGGATTAAGAAAATATAATCCTCTCATCCCTTACATTTCGATGACGAGAAACTATGTATAAATATATCATGGTTCCTTCATGACTGCATTATTCTCTCAGGAGGACAATGCTTTAATCAAAGCTTAAGCATCCCCATGGGCTTTTCATGCTCACCTCTTATGTGTAATTTATACTTAGCCTCCTTTGAATACAAATGATTTCTCAAAACCATGGGTGAAAAAAGTAATTATCATAAACTTTAGCTAATCAAACATACTTATAGATTTATGGATGTCATATTAAGCCTCAACAATGGATCATTCTTGGAGGAAATCAATCATATTTATCATGAATGTGTAAAAATTCAACCGACCTATGGAGAAGGTTTTACTACATCAAACAAATTCTTTTCCACTTTGGTACAATTCCTTAACTTTTCAATTTCACTTCATAAACCATGTGTAGGAGACTATGAACAAAGATTTCTTGGAAGAGAGACCTTTTGGATATCCCATCTATTGAATTCATAAAAAAGGACAGTAATCGACCTCATAAAGTTGTTCTTAGTACCTGCATCAATCTCTTGTACTTGATAGTATACTCTTCATCTAATTGCTTCTTAGCATGGGAAGATATCAAATTTTGCATTGACGGATTCAAAAGAAGTGACATAATTAACAAAATCACACAGTGTCTTTCTCAAAATGACTGGCCTAGCTTGAATTTTAACCACACTAACCTCATCTCTTTAATTAGGTAGTAGGCCCATTCACAATGGGCCTACTATCGACCCATTGTGTATGGTGCCTGGGACAGGGTGGGGGCACACACACACACACACACACACACACACACACACACACACACACACACACACACACACACACACACACACACACACACACACACACACACACACACACACACACACACACACACACACACACACACACACAAGTACCTATTTGGTTAGCATTTTTCTATGGGATACCTATCAACTATGTTAAAAAACCCTAGGCCTACTCTCATATGGCTGGGCATTATAAAATAACCCAGAAATAATCCTTCTTTTCTTCCCCCTATGGGCACACACCCATGGTAAAGACCGAGGATAGTGACATTTATGCATCCTGCATGTGGAAAACTAGCAAATCAAGATAGGAGGGGTGTCTTGTCTGTTTCCTTCTTGGCTAGCTTGGGATACTCCCACTGTGGGAGGCTATCCTTATAGAAGAAACAATAAAGAAAAAAATATAAATATAAGAAACGTGGGTATAAATTCTCTTGCTTAACGAGGCTGGCCTGATGCCCCGACTCTTAGCCTTTATCTCTCTTCCTAGCTGTATTATTGGTGCGTAGGATGCTCTGTACACCATGAATTAGCCCCCTCGGAGGTGGCCACATTTGTAACCTTGATAAGAATGGCACCCTGTCAAATCAGGCTTAGAATGATGGAAGTTACTGCTCATAATACACCATGATTTTTGAAGCTCGACCTGCAGCTATTTTAACAAGTGAGGGTGCATTTTTCCTCTCACTTAGCCTTGAGTGTGTTTGAAAGTGTGTGAGTTTGAGAGAGAGGATTGTGCGCATTGCTGCTTGCTGTGGTGGTATGGAGATCATAGTGCAGCCCACACAGGTTTGTACTTGGCTTAAATTCATTCTTATACTGTAATATGTTTGACTCTTTATGAAAGGGTTGTTTTGAGGTGATGTAAGCACCTCTACTTTTTTTTTTGTACCTCGGTAAGACACACGGAAGGATGATTTGTGATAACTGCCTGGAGGTTGGGTAAAATAGGCTTGATAAGGCCCATATATTAGTTAGAATAGCCTATGATTGGGTATAACATCACAATAATAAGACAGTTGATAGTAATTTTGGACAGTGTTAATGAGGGTTTGAAGGTATATAGCACAGTATTTTTATGGCTATCTTTGGCTCTGTGTATGAATGATGGCACTTGGAGTGGTTGACTATTAGGCTATATTGATTGATACAACACCACAAGTGGTGGTTTCTTGCCAAAAAAGGTGCTCAGTAGGATGAGAAACTGGCTATAGGGTTGTTCTATCCTAACCCTGTTTTTTGACGTTACTTCGCACTATGGTCTATATGGAAATGTAGCTTAGTGCTGAGCTCTGCATAAAAAAACCCCACTGCATAATCCAAATTATACTTGGCACCCTTCTTGCCTTTATGTAGGAATCACACTTGGAGGGGGAGTGTCTCACTATTTTTGTTTGGTAAGTTCTGCCATGGTCTGTTCATACTATAAACGGGACTTTTTCCATATGACTTTGGATTCTAACAATACTGTACATAACTATGGCACTTAGTAACTAGTAGGATCACTTGCCTTTTGGGAGTAAAAACACTAATGTCTTGTTATCGGTCTGCTCTCTAGACTTTGTGTCTGACGAATAATAACTTCTACTTATTACCGCATACTCTAATAGGCTTTGCTTCCCTTGTGCCATTTGGAAAATGTTGCACTTATTGGAGTAATTCTAGTACAATACTCTTGCTTATTGTATTATGTGGCATTTAGCATGACATCTGAAATGGTTGATACGCAGTCAAGACTGCACATAAGTATGTTTATTTTTAAATTTATGCTAAATAATCTGTAAAAGGATTTTTTTCACAAATGATGCATAAACATCTTAGCTCTGTCTTTTTTCTGACATGGAAGGATGCGTTACTGCAATGGTTTTTGTTTTTACAGGGGAGGTAATTGGTACGTCATTCACTTGTTTGGTCCTCATGAGTTCTTAGATTGGTCAAGCCAAATATTTGCTCCATCTCTCTGTTGGTTTTTTCCGGTATGGTTGTATCTAGATCCATACACAAGTTAATATTGTAATATCATGGTTGATCGTCTAGATGAAATATGTATCTAGTAGAGTATATAGCTGGTAGGGTTCTACTCTCAACATCTGGGTATAGTTACATTAAGTCATGGTGGCTTTCAAGTACGTCGACATGTTTATTTCATTTACTTGTGTAGCATAGAGAGTGCTTTCTCTAAAGATTGAGTGTACAAAAACATTTCAACGTACATGGCAACATTTAACTCGTTTAAAAGTGCAATATACTTGGTGGAAAGATTGCTATAAAGATACAAAATGACTTGGGACGTACAAACTGAAGTAGGATGATTCAGTTTACCCAAGTGCGCTTATATATTTTGGTTGTGTTTGATAAACATGGCCGAGTTTGATACCTTTTACTGTCAAAAGTAAGTTTTTGCTAAAAGATATCTAAAGCCTTTTTGATTTGGTTACTTTATAGCTTCATGGTACTTAAAAATCTAGAGGAGTTGTATCTTGACAAATCTGGCAAAGTAAATCTGATATTGAGTGATGAGATGGTATAGGAACTAAGACACTTGAACTAAGTCTGGCAGGGGAAGACGACATCGGCTTCACTTATTCGGCATTGACTTCGTCGACGATCTATTGCTGATTTTTTTGGCATGCATGAGTGAGGACCCTCTATCATAGAGGAGTGACACCCTGCATTCGATTTGAGAACATATTTGTTTGATGGCGAAAATTGGCACAACATTCTCAGTCTACACCAACATGTAGGCTACAGGGGGTTTTTGAGCCCACATACACCATTTTCTCCAGGTTTTCAGATGCTTACATGCACAACACTTTCACTGGCACTTTTGACAGTCGTTTTGGTGATTGTTTCTCTGCGGATGACCATGTATAGATAGATGCATGTTTATTTGAGCATGCATAATACTATTGAGCTCTTTTGAGAGCAAATATCCTCACAGGGATCCTTTTTATTGCTCGCAACAGTTCTTGGCGCAAGTGTGTGCACGATCACTCATGTATGTTGAGTTGCAATTACTACCTTTGTTCGTCTTTTTGTGGCGCCATTTCGGCTTGACATTTTGGCAAATTTTCTTGGACTGTGGCTAGTTTTTTTGAGTCTGCTTAGCCTTTGGAGGGTCGTTGCATGAGGTTTTCTTTGAGTTGGGATATTCTTGAATGTTGAGATACCTTCGGTGATACAGGTTGTTGGAGTTCCCCTCTTACGGTACCCACGCCATAGGATATGTATATGATCAGACTTTTTTGCTTCTGATGTTGAGTTGACGGTCACACGACAATCGGTTTTGAGTAGTTTTTGTGCTTACTTTTATCCTATCTGGTTTGCGAGTTTGCTCCCTGTACAGAGCAAACTCTGCTGGATTTTTCCAGTGAGTCCATTTTATGCATTCTTGGCAGATTGACTGTTCTTACACAATGATTTTGCTACATGTGGTTTGAGTTTTTGCTCCGATCATCGGGTTTTGAAACTCTGCAGAAATTATCCCATGAAATTCGCCATAGAGTTTTTTGGCCACATTCTCTTGATTCATGACTGCAAGTAGTGCTTTCAATAGAGAAGAGTACTACATCAAAAAGTTTTATGGCACAAACTTTGCTATTTGGCGGCACTTTATGCAAGATGAATTGATCAACAAAGGCTTGATAGCACCCTTGTGTGAAAGAAGAGAAAATGCGTACACTGATGATCAATGGGAAGACTTGAATGAGTTTGCTATGGCAACCATTCGCGTGCACCTTGGTGAATCCATTTACTTTACCATAATGGATAAGACCAATGCCAAAGATTGATGGGATGCCCTATATGTGGAGAATGGGATGGCAACAATGCCTCGAACAAGGTTTTTTTGATGAAGAAGCTTATGCGCATGAACATGGAATAGGGAAGTAATGTTAGTTCTCACTTGAGCGAGTTCAACAACATATTTTGACAACTTATTTCAAAAGGTCTCAATTTTCATGATGAAATGAAGGCCATTTTCTTGCTATGTTTGCTACCATCATCATGGGATACTTTCAACACAGCCATAAGCAAATATGCACCTAATGGCAAGCTAAATTTCAGCGATGTTGCTAGTGTGTTGCTTAGTGAGGAGATTCAGTGTCAATCTCTTGATGCGAGTGGGCATGGTGATGCGTATGTGGCTAGTGGCAATCGTGACAAGCAAAGATAGCGTGGTCGTAGGCGTGGTCGTTCTCGGAATCTCAAGCAAGATTGTAGCAAGAGTTGCGGCAAAGACATGAGAAATGTTGAGTGTTACTATTGCCATAAAAAGGGACACTTGAAGAAAGATTACCGCACATTGCAACATGACAAGGGCAAGGAGAAAGCGAAGACCTAAAAGCAACATGAAAATTGAAGAGATTAATGTGGTTGAGTCTCTAGCCATTGAGACAGTTTCTTGCCAAATGATGTGTTGATTTTCGCATCGGATTTGAGTCTTGATCCATTGTTAGCTCTTGACGAGCGTTGTGTGCAGAATTGGATTGTGGACTCAGGTGCTAGCTTTCACTTGACTCCTTACAAGAAGTGGTTTTCTACATACACTGCCATACATGGCACAATGAAGGAAATTCTTATGAGCTTGATAAATGCAGTGTGGGAAGCATTCAATTTTATGCATAATGGCACTGAGTTTATGCTGCAAAATGTCAAACATGTACCCAAATTGACAAAGAGTTTGACATCTATTGGGTAGTTGGATGATTTGGGTTACACTACCATATTCATTCATGGTTTTTGGATTATAAGGGGAATCTGGTCATGCTTAAAGGCCAAAAGTCTAGCTCATTGTACTCACTTTATGTCTCTTTCATGAAAGATAATTCTATTTGTGTAGCCGAGCTGCCGTCTATAGAGTTGTGGCATAGCCGGCTAGGATATATGATTCAGAAGGGAATGAAAGTCTTGCAGTATTCTGGTTATACCCCTGTGTTAGATTAATCTAACTTCTCTTTATGTGCATTTCATCTATGAAAAAAAAACGAGGTTGACATCAGCATCTTTAGAAAAGGAGTTAGGAAGTCCTTTAAATATTCATACCGACTTGTGCGGACCTATGCTAGTCAAGCCTCTAGGGGGAGCATTATATTTCCTTACATCCATAGATGACTCTACTAGAAAGGTGTGGGTTTATCTCTCGAAGCAAAAGAGCGACGTCTTTATTGTCTTTTAGAAGTTCTTAGCCTTGGTAGAGAACCGATTGGGTAGAAAGCTTAAAGCTTGGCGAACCAACAACGGAGGCGAGTACATCTCCTCCGAGTTCAAGAACTTCTGCAGCAAATGAGACATTAGAAGATAGTTTATCAATCCTTACACACCCGCCCAAAACAGTGTGGCTAAGAGGATGAATAAAACCATTCAAGAACGGGTCACTTCTATGTTGTCTATGGTCAACTTACCTCAAGAATTTTGCGGAGAAGCTGTTATGACGGCTTCTTATTTGATCAATCGGTCACCTAGTACACCATTGAAGTACAAGCTTCCACAGAAGAGTGGACGTGGAAACATCCCAATTATGACAGATTACGTGTATTTGCGTGTGAGGCATTCTCACGTGTGCCAAGAGAGCTTAGACAAAAGCTGGACCCCAAATTACACAAGTGCATATTCATTACATATGGTATGGACAGAGAGATGGGATATCGTCTCTGGCACTTGTAATCTAAGAAGGTTATATGCAGCTCACTGGTGATATTCAACGAGTCTAAGATGCATAGGCAACCAATCAAAGACATTATCACAGAGTATGGCTTGAGGATGTTGCCTCACCACCAATTACCCAGAATGTTGGACGTGCTAGTGATGCACCACCAGTTACACAGAATGTTGGACGTGCTAGTGATAAGTACACACACATATGTTTCTCTAGAGAGAGGAGAATCTAGTGGTCAGGCACTATTGAGATCCACTCATACATCTCGTGCACCTGAGCGTTTTGATCCATTATTGGACTATTTGCTAGTCACTGACTGTGGTGAGCCCACTTGCTACAAAGAGGCCATTCAAATGGATGATAGCGTGAAGTGGGAGGAGGCTATGCAATTTGAGTATAACTTAATCTTAGAAAATGAATCTTGGGAATTGACAGAGTTACCTGTAGGTAAACATGCATTTCCATGCAAATGGGTATACAAGAAGAAGTATACCATAGATGATCCCGAGCCTAAGTATAACGTTGTGAGCGGGATGAAAACACACACAGCGCCTCTATAATGACCCGACACACACTCTTGGGAAGATACACACACACACACACACACACTATGGGGCACCACTCGGCTTAGACAACACACCTGGCCGAGAGAGGGAACACACCTCTGGAGTGAGAGGAGAGAGACTATCCACTTGCCCACTCCACACACACACACACACACACACACACACACACACACACACACACACAAAAAAATCAGCTCAAAAGAGGATAATTTCTGATGTTTAGATACAATTGAGCTTGGGCCAACACCAATGGGGCAAATAGCTCACACAATATGGGTAAAATAAGCCAGATACAATCACAAACTAGAGCAGAAACTTCGCTCATAGGAGAAACTTACACAGCAAAAACAGCAGAAAAAGAGTGAGTAATTTGGAAAAATGGACAGCGCCATCGCGTCCAGAACGGCCCAAAACCTCAGTCTACAATGTCAAAGTGCTCAAATCCGACTTCGGATGAGCAGTTTACGGCCAAAACAGGCTCCAAAAACCCCAAAAACACACGTGCGGCTGTTCCTCCTCTCTTCTCCACGTTTTTTCTGGTCTTCTCTCTCTTGTTTCAGTTCCCACACTTAGATTTATTAGTTGGGCACCCTTTGCCTTTTAGATGACCTCAAACGGACCCCGAACAGGCCAAAAACTGACCTCGCAGTGCATAGTTGTCACCTTTTTGCATCATCCGCACACCTGGCACTCATTTCTTTTCAATAATTCGTCTCTCAACCACGTGAAGTGGCCCCAAAAAGTGGTCCTAATGATGACCTTTCTGCATAACTCTCACAAGAAAACACCCACGTTGTGTCCGTCCTCATCCGCGTGCAAATATTGACCCCGTTCGCCCTCCTGACGCCACTAGATGCCATCTGACGCACCTGCTTACCGCATGTCGTCGGCCTGCGGATAGATTCCTCGAGAATTTTTACACGCTATAAACTCCTCATTATTGTAGGAAAAACATACTGGTACTGGTGATAGTGAAAATCGATGCACTATGTACATGCTCTCCTACCTGTACACATGTGGGCCCCACGTAACCACCTGGCTCTGGAAAATGGGCAATTCTTCATTTGATGCACCATGCATGTGTATGTACGTATGCGCAATCCCTTGCTCCAAAAAACTCTTGACATAATTTGCCCATCCCCTAGCCTGCTAGATCATTCATGATCAGCAGCAGCAAAAAGCGATATGAGACTCGCAGCGTCACAAGTCTCCTCATCCTTCACCAACACTCCTTGATCCACATACAGCTCATCTTGCTCCACCATCATCAATCTAGCATGATACAATTTAAGACGCAATCCATTTACCCTTGACTTATGTAGAAACCCATCCAGGTTAGCCAACTGATATGTACCATTCGGGAAACACTCCACTACCTTGAAAGGGCCTTCCCACTTAATTTGAAACTTCTTTTGGAAGGTGTTGTCCAGCTTACTGTTGTAGCGCAAAACCAAGTCATGCTTCTTGATACCCTTACTTTTGACCTTTTCATTTATCTTTGCCAAAGCCTTATCCTGCATCTGCTCATAATGCTCCAATGCGCTCATCCTATCCAACTGGACCTCTTGTAACTGCAAGAGCCTCTCTTTGAATGCATCACTAGGCGGCCCAAGCAACTTCTCTAACATCTTGACCACAGGCAACTCTACCTCCACAGGCAATAGTGCTTCCTTTCCATACACCAAATGAAATGGAGTAAACCCTGTACCTGTCTTCACCGAAGTACGGTAAGCCCATAATGCACTAGGCAATTCCAAATCCCAATTCTTTCCTTGGTGCTCTGTCACTTTAGAAAGAATTTGTACCAACTCACCATTGAATCTTTCATTTAAGCCATTACACTGCGGGTAATAAAGAGTGGTATGCTGGTGCCTAATCTTCATCTTTGTGCATAAGAAGTCTAGCAGCTTAGCTCTAAATCCTGGCCCCTTATCTGAAAGTAGCTCTAATGGCACCCCAAACTTGCAACATATTTCATCATACACAAATTTTGCCACATCCTTTGCAGTGATCTGTTTTACTGCTATAGCCTCTGCCCATCTAGAGAGATAGTCCACTGCCGTCAAGATATAGCTTTTGCCCCTGCTTGTGATAGGTAATGGGCCTATTGCATCAATCCCCCACTTTTCAAACACATCAAACGCCATAATGGTTTTTCGTAGCTCTGGCTTCAACACTCTCTTCCCAAATGCTTGACACCTATTGCAAGACCTACACCAATGGTGAACATCCTTGTGCAAACTAGGCCATACATACCCCTCTTGCAAAATCTTATGCAAGGTGATCTTTAGAGCAAAATGGCCACCACATGCGCCTTCATGATTCTCTTCCAACACTCTGTAAAGCTCCTCCCGCCAAGGTACACGTATCAACACGAGATCAGCCCCTTTCATGTATAAGACATCACCAATCAATTTGTACCTGTATGCTCTACGCACAAAGCCATACTTCTTAGACTTCTGAATCTCCTTTGGAATGATTCCTGTTAGCAAAAACTCCTCTTCTTGAGCCAAACTTTCCCGGCCATGATAAAGAGGTAAAGTGGTCCTCAACACAAATAGCTCCCCAATCATGCTTTGAGTTGCTTCATGTGCCTCTCCATTTAGAGCACGTTCAATATGTCTGATGCTCCATGCTTCGAACTTTTTTAACAAGACTTTAATTATGAAGCACATTTCCTTCAATGAGGTGTTCTTGCTCTTCCACACACCCAGCACTTGCTTCACCACTAACAAGGCATCACCTTTTATGCTCAACCTTCGAACCCCATGCTTCAAACAAATGTGTAATCCGGCTTCCAGAGTAGCATATTCAGCCTCATTGTTACTATGAGCATCCAATTTGAACCCTCTCTTGCATACTAGCTTCCCCTCTGGATCATAAAGTGCTATACCCCCTGAAGCTGCACCATGGCTCTTTCTGCATGAACCATCAAAGATAAACACATGTGCATTGCTGATCTGTGGCACTTCTTCAACTACCTTTCTCACCACCTCTTCCTTAACAATAGGGGGATTCTCCTTGTAGGTCAACAAATCAGCTAGGGTAGCCCTTGTACTATCTTCCACTAGAAAAGAGAACTCAAATTCTTGCAGCTCAATTACCCATTTCTTGACCACATTTGACATGTTAGTGCCATTAATTAACTGTGGCAAAAAGGCATAACTCGTCAAGAAAACAAAAGGTCGTGGTAGCAAGTAATGACGAAATCGTCAACAAGCAAATATTACACTGGCCATCACTAGCTCTACTTCCGAGAATTTTCTCTCTGCTACCAGCTTCACACGGCTTGCACAATACACTGGCCTCATATAATGGCTACCCTTCCCCTTTTGCAATAGCATGGCTCCACTGGCATCCTCCCCTACTGATGGATTTACATAAAACACTTGCTTCCAATCAGGAGCTTGCATGGCTGACAACCCCCCTAACACCTCTTTCACCTCTTGAAACACTTCTTCACAGTTTTCATCCCATTGCAATGGATCATGCTTTGCCACTTGTTGTAATGGATAAAGAATCTGAGAAGACAATGGAATAAACCTTGCCATGTACTTCACTTTGTGTATAAAGGTTGCCAATTGCTTCGTACTCGTAGGTGATGGAAGAAGAATAATAGACTTAACCTTGTCTGGATCAGCCTCAATGCCATTTTCTGACACCATGTGGCCCAATAACTTCACCCTTGGCTGTGCTAGATGACATTTCTTTGGATTTAGTTGTCCTCCACATTCATCATATCGAGCCAATACCATCTGCAGCTTCTCATGGTGTTCAGCCCTACTGCTGTAAACACAGAAGTCATCCATAAAAGCTTTAACACAACTACCAATAAATGGTTCCAACACCCAATTTGCTCTCTCTTGATAGAAGGAAGGTCCATTTGACAAACCAAATGGCAATACTGTGTAGCAATAGCAGCCCCATGGCGTAATAAAAGTTATCTTTGTGCGGTCTTTAAGTGCAATCTTCAATTGAAAATAGCCTGAAAAACCATCACACACACTGTACCTCTCATAACCTGCCACTGAATCCAAGATCTAATCAATGAATGGAAGAGGATATGGGTTCTTCTTAGTGGCTGCGTTTAAGGGTTTAAAATATACACAAATTCTCCACTTCCCATCCTTCTTTGGACTGACTACAACTGGACTCACCCATTCTGTGGTCTCCACAGGGACTATGAACCCTGCCTTCAACAACTTGTCCACCTCTTCTCGCAAGGCTTCCATTTGCTCTTGACCCATCCTTCTTAGCCTTTGCCACACTGGCTTAGCACCTTCTTTCAGCTCTATATGCATCTCTTTGCCCTTGAACCCTCTGATCTCTTCATATGAAGTAATGAACAAATCAGGAAAACTAGCCAGCATGTGAAAATATATATCCTTCTCCATAGCTGAGAGGTCTCCGCTGATCATTTGTGTCATCAATTCCTGCTTCTTTGACAACTCAACCTTGGTTTGCATCAGCCCTTCAATCACTTCATAAGGCCCTTCACTTTCATCTTCAACCTCATTCGCAAATGCAACTAAACCAAACTCCTGGATTTCTTTGTCCATCAAAAGAAATGCAACATCAGCATCCTCATCACTGTTGGTAGTGCTATCACTATCCTCATCTGTCACCGTGGAAGAGTCTTCATCACTAGACTCATCCTCATCTTCATAAAGCTCCTCGAATCGTTTCCTTGTGTCCATATTATAAAGCTTCTTGGTACCTGTCTTTCCATAGAGGCTAATCGTACCATGTCGCCAATCTTGAACAGCTCCCACTGCACGTAACCATGGTCTACCCAGTATAATAGGATATGCTCCCAACCCTGCTGGCATCACATGAAAATCAACCACTGCCTTTGCATCATATGCCTCCACTTCTAAGCTCTTTACAACACCCAAGAATTTTACTTTTTGATGGTTTGCCAATCTGATCCGAAAACCTGACACCCCAGCCACTGTGAGACCCATCTTCTCAACGCATGAGTGTGTTATGACGCATATTTGGGCTCCGCCATCCACATAACCTTGTCCCAACTTTTTCCTTTTATGCCACACATATACTATTGGACAAATGTCTGGTAGCTCATCCATTGCCAACACCTTTACTGAACCTCTCTCTGGCTCTTTCTCCTTTGGGTTAACCATCCTCTTCCACTGTCGCTTTAGCTTAGGCACCATCTCTATAAGTTGCCCAAAAGTAACATCTGCCTTCCTGCTCGTCAGATCTTCCTTCAAGTCATAGCTTAATTGCCCATCCCCTAGTGGAAAATCTGAAACATGAAACTTTCGACGAGCTCTCCTTTTCCTCTTGGCCTTGACACCCTCGCCTTCATGGCTCTTTCCTTTCTTCTTACTAGGACCTGGGGTACTTCTTCCTTCCTTATCCTCTGTGGTCCTCTTCCCAATAGGCATCACTAATGTATCCTCTAGCTTTGATGCTTGCTCCAAGGTGACTACACTTAGCACTTTTGTCTTTCCCTTTTCCTCCTGGGTCAGTCCACTGGTTCCTTCGTCTCCCTTAATTTCGATGCCATAATCATTTGACCTAGTTAGCACCTGTCTTGGCAATGGATACATGTCTCCCCCCATCCTTGGTGGCTTATCACATTGCGGGCTGATGTGACCCAACTCTCCACAATTATAACATGTGGGCGTCTGCCTCCAAAACCTACCATTGCTTTTTCCAACACCATTCCTAGGCCTTTCTTCACCTCCTGGTTGATTTGCAAACCTCCCTCGACCTCGATTATTTCCCACCTGACCTAGCATGTTTAGGCTGAGATTCTTCATCAAATCTACCATTTGCCTCATGTCTTGCCTTAGCCCATCATCTTGCACTGCTGTAGTGACCACTGCTGGCATAACCTGAGTAGTAACACGAACCACTGGTTCGTGATGAACCCCTGACATACGACCTTGTAAAGACTCTATAGGCTGAAATTCAGACCTCATGGGCAAAGACTCCACCCCTAACTGGCTCATTTTCCTCAACTTCCACTCTTTGTTCCTTGATACCTCTAGTGCATCTTCATATGTCCTAGGCTTCTTTAGCTCCACTCTCCAACGTATATTCTCCCAAAGACCAGCTAAGAACCTATCCTTCTTCATCATGTCAGGCGGGGGTACCTGTGGTGCTAAGGCCTTGCACATTCGCTCCCATGCCAATGAAAACTTACGTATGTACGCATCTACTGGCTCACCTTCCTTTTGCACCAAAGTCTGTACTTCTTGCCACACTTTGTCAGGATCTTCTATCTTCACAAACTCCACTTCCAACCCATGTCGTAGATTGTCCCAACTCAACCTTACAGGTGGATCAGCCACACGCAACTCCTCTTCAAATGCTTTAGACCAAACTCGTGCATCACTCTTCAAACAAATTTGGAGAAGGCGTAACATCTGCGCAGGGTCATGAATCTGGTTGCTAATGCAAGCAACCTCCATCTTCTCCAAAAATTCTTCCACATCTTCGTCACTTCTTCCATGAAACTCCGGATAAGAGAAAGCCATGGCTACCCAAGTTACAATGCTTTGAGAACCCCTTTAAACACAAGTGCAAGAACCCAAAACTTTTGACTACCCAATCCCCAGAAACTTCAATGGAGCTCAACTTTAGATAAGGACAAAAACATGCACATCAAATGAGTTTTCATAGTTGATCATCGGAATTACAACAGGCAAAGGACATTCCAAGATCTCTCGTAATCTTCTTGGCCCGAACATAAAGACTATGCGCTGCTGGAAAAAAATCTTCCTGGACACATGAACATTTATCTAGATTCTTTGAGTTAAATGAAATGGAGTGAATTGAGGGCCATTTTGATCATCCATTAAAGCCAACCATGAAGCTCCCAAGAAGGCACACCTGACTTAACCTCTGATTTTGCCAAAATTTCAGCAGCATAACAGCATAAATGGCTCAAAAGACCAAAAAACGAGCCATCATAACTTGGGAAAATTTCGACAGAGTTTCCCCAGAAGTAGAGCAGTAAGAACCCAAAATATAGACTGTATGTGTAAGCATAGACTGCCAACAATAGAACTCGAGCATCAAGTAGGCATCACTAGTACATAGCCTATGGCGAGGTCATGAAAAGGGTGCTCCAGCTACCTGTATCACCGAAAGGATCTCCACATTTGAGAATCCCCCAGCTCAATAAAAACCTCACGCTATTGACCCTCACACGAAGGCTAATGCAAATCGCGTATAGTCAAGTCTCAGAAATGACTATCTTCCAGACCAAGTCTCAGAAATGGTTGGGACTGCCAAATACAACCAAGTATGGCTCCACAAATGCGTACAATGGCAGTTTCCACAAGTAACGTACAATCCAACAGACAATGCGCTCAAATAGGCGCCAAGTGATGCATACCCACAACAACTGCAAGTGACATGACTGCTAGTATATCACTGTGTTCTAGCTACCTGTACCTGTGTGAATCACATGTACCTATACCTGTCCCTGTAACCTGTAACCTGTAGCCCCGAATCTCGAAGTTTGAAGCTCGAAGCAGAAGGTACTCGAAGAAGATCCTCCGTGGGGGCGCCAAAAGAATGTGAGCGGGATGAAAACACACACAACGCCTCTATAACGACCCGACACACACTCTTGGGAAGATACACACACACACACACACACACACATACACACACACACACACACACACACACACACACACACACACACACACACACACACTATGGGGCACCACTCGGCTTAGACAACACACCTGGCCGAGACAGGGAACACACCTCTTGAGTGAGAGGAGAGAGACTATCCACTTGCCCACTCCACACACACACACACACGCACACACACCCAAAAAAATCAGCTCAAAAGAGGATAATTTCTGATGTTTAGATACAATTGAGCTTGGGCCAACACCAATGGGGCAAATAGCTCACACAATATGGGTAAAATAAGCCAGATACAATCACAAACTAGAGCAGAAACTTCGCTCATAGGAGAAACTTACACAGCAAAAACAGCAAAAAAAGAGTGAGTAATTTGGCAAAATGGACAGCTCCATCGCGTCTGGAACGGCCCAAAACCCCAGTCTACAATGTCAAAGTGCTCAAATCCGACCTCGGATGAGCAGTTTACGGCCAAAACAGGCTCCAAAAACCCCAAAAACACACCTGCGGCTGTTCCTTCTCTCTTCTCCACGTTTTTTCTGGTCTTCTCTCTATTTTTTCAGTTCCTACACTTAGATTTATTAGTTGGGCACCCTTGGCCTTTTAGATGACTTCAAACGGACCCCGAACAGGCCAAAAATTGACCTCGCAATGCATAGTTGTCATCTTTTTGCATCATCCGCACACCTGGCACTCATTTATTTTCAATAATGCGTCTCCGTCCTCATCCACGTGCAAATATTGACCCCGTTCGCCCTCTTGACGCCACTAGATGCCATCTGACGCACCTGCTTACCTCATGTCGTCGGTCCGCGGATAGCTTCCTTGAGAAGTTTTACACGCTATAAACTCCTCATTATTGTAGAAAAAACATACTGGTACTGGTGATAGTGAAAATCGATGCACTATGTACATGCTGTCCTACCTGTACACATGTGGGCCCCACGTAACCACCTGGCTCTGGAAAATGGGCAATTCTTCATTTGATGCACCATGCATGTGTATGTACATATGCGCAATCCCTTGCTCCAAAAAACTCCTGACAACGTTAGATTGGTTGCTAAAGGGTTCAAGCAAACAAAAGGCATAGATTTCGATGAAATCTTTTCTCTCATGGTCAAGATGACTACACTACGTCTTGTGCTTGGTCTAGTAGCCATTGAGGACAGGGAATTGGTCCAAATGGATGTGGAGACAACGTTTCTTCATGGGAATCTTGAAGAAGATGTCTACATGAAACAGCCATAAGGTTTTGTGTTAAAGCTTGAGAAGCCAACACGAGCACAACGGGTGTGTATACTCAAGAAGACTTTGTATGGGTTTAAAAGGCAACACTACATCAAGATCGATAAGTACATTCAATCATAGGGTTACGTACAAAGCCCAAAGGATCACTGCTTGTACACAAGGAGGTTGAACGATGGTTCCCTCTATCATTTTGATTTCATATGTGGATGATATGCACATAGCCGGGAAGTCAAAATGTAAGATTGCACTTCTCAAGGATGCCTTAAGCAAGCAGTTTGCTATGAAAGATTTGGGTGATGCACATTAGTTTCTTGGTATGCGTATCAAGAGAGATCGCAAACGTGGTAGAAGAGTATATTTACAAGGTCTTGCAACGTTTTAATATGCAAGGGGGGAAAGCATTGAGTACCCCAATGGCTGCATACGAAAAACTCAGCAAAGCAAGATTGTCCCAAATTAGATGCTGAAAAGCCAAAGATGGTAAAGGTGCCGTATTCTTTGACAGTTGGCAGTCTCATGTTTGCCATGGTTAGCACACAGCCAAACATTGCATATGTAGTGGGAGTGGTGAACAATTACATGGAAAATCTAGGGAGAAAGCATTGGAAAGCAGTGAAACACACCTTGAGATACATCAAGGGTTCCAGCAAGTGCTTACACTTTGGGAACATGATGTATCCATAGTTGGATACACTAATTCGGATTATGCGGGTTGTGTGGACACTAGGCGATCCACATCTGGCTACATTTTCTTTTTCGTTGGAGTGGCAGTCTCTTGGAGATCATGTCTCCAGAATTACACTTCGTCTTCCACCACTCAGGTAGAGTATGTTGCAGTTTCTAGTTCCAAAATGTTTATAGCAAAGAATCCCATGTTTCACTCCAGTCAAAACACATAGAGGTCAGGTATGTGTGATACATGATGTTTTGGCTAGCAAACACATTGAGTTAGTCAAGGTTCACACGAATGAAAACCCAGTGGATGCTTTAATGAAGAGCTTAGCCTCAAAGCAATTTTCACATCGCATAGAGATTATGGGTGTAGGGGGAAGCTATGGTCATGCTTCGTGTTTGTACAATTGTACATAATAGCCCCTACATTCTTTAGCCACTTGGGCCACTTTGGCCTTCAAGTGGGAGATTGTTACGTTTCAGGCCAGTGGCCGGATGCCCATCCATTAACATTATTGGTCATAATGCAAACAATAAGGAGTGTGAGTATATTGTCTCACTAAGATCCACCAAGACTGTGTATGCTCTCCTTTCTCTTCCCCCTTTCTCTCCTTCCTTCTCTTGCATCTTGCACATCTTTCCCCACATTATGGAGCTGCATGTAGCACCACATTGATGGAGCAAAATATGCTGTGCGTACACTCACACACCCATACAACTCAGCACAACACAAGGAATTTACTCAAATTTCATCCTACACACATCACCACTCAAGAGCTCAATGAAAATTCTCCCCACAATCCCTATTCAAACTCCAAACACCTCGACCTACAAAGCCCTTGCACCATAAAAAATCCAGCCACAAAAGACTTATCTCAAACCATTGCAAAACCTTCACCAAAATCCACTCTCTTGGACTCTTTGGAGTAGCCCCAATCCTAATGCCACTGATACAGGGTCACATAGTCTTGTAGAAAGCCGCACCTTCTTCCCCCAATGCCTCACACACACACATCCATGGAAACCTCAGAATTTCCGTAGGCTCTCCCAAGTGCAAAATTTAAGAGAATAATCTCTCATTCACTCCGCACACTGAAAAACAGGACGCGAACGCGACGGGACTGCACTAGACTACCTGTAGGAACCCTACTTTCTCCCACACATAGAGGGGTGAAAGTGCTGATATTCCACCTCTAAAGTCTTCCCTCAGCCCAAAACATTGAGGAACCGTGAGTGATTTGAATTTTGTTAGCCTTTTCAAACCATTTTTGGTCATTTTTAGCCCCAATTTTGGCTAGTTTTGACCCCTGACGGACATTTTTCACTGAAAAATACCAAACGAAGTCCAGAATCCACCAAATTTTGTAGGCTTGGTCCTTGATACACAAGTATAATTTCCACATGATCATATACCATTTTGACCAATTCTAGGGTGGTTCGTGCATTGCTACATACTAAGCACTGCAAATAGACAATTACCGCATGTGCCAAACTTCTCGGGCGGGATGAGAGTGTCCATACTTGTCACTTGCATTACCTAGAGCCAAAAGAATCCACTTGGGACCTCATCCAAGCCTTTGATACCTTGTCTAGACACGTGTGCATGTACCCGATCGTCGGCACACAACATGACTATTTGACATATATACATCGTTCACCATAATTGAAACCAAATATCACATTAGAAAATCTTCCAAATGCATGTAAAAACCTCTATATATACACATTTCCATTCATATACCCACTATTATGTACATACAAAAAGTGGTTTATCATCATTGCCCAACCCCAAGTTGAGCATTTATGCTCAACACTTGCATCAAACAGTGACATAAAACTGCAAAAGTGATCCCAAATTTCCTCCTAGATCATATGGAAACTCATCAACTTGCATAGAACCACCTAGGTTCCCAAATGTACCACACACACCAAATAGGAAAGCATTTATCTTCTTGCCTGAATGCCATTGTCCACTTGGATCCCAAGGATAATTTGCATCTAATACATGGTTGGTACATACCACCTCATATGGTAAGCCAACACAATCACCCAAAACCATAGCTATCTTATAATACATCTCATGACTAGAGGTCATCCCATTAGCAATCATAAATCTCACATCATCTTCCTGATGCATTGAATGCTCTTCATTCTCCACTCGCAAAAGATCATCAGTCCAAGCACTAATAGATTCATTCCAAAATTGAAAACACTCTTTAAAAACACTATCACAAGCATCTTCTTCTCCCACATTATGCATCCGACACTTGAAAAGCTGGAAACATGCATACAAAGTCACACAAGACATCATAACCAAGTCTTCATCATGCCAATCTTCCCCAAGACTTACCAACTGCCAATCAAGATCTTTACAGATAGACGGATATGGTCCAACCATAGGATGAAGCATGTGAAGTGCATCCATAAGATCACCATGCAAGCAAAAGATCATTGTAAACCCCTTGTCTATCACATCCTCGAGATGTCTATATTGAGCAACCATAGGGCACGTATCATCAAGAAATCCCTTTGAGATGGCACTAACATTAAATCCTCGCACACATAGAAATCATTCCTATCACCTTCATGACCCAATACCTTTGCATGACAACCACTAAAGGGTTGCCCAACCCCTAGCTCTGGTAAAGCACATGTACCCAAGGTCAAATTAGCCAGCATAGTATCACTCTCTTCTATGTTATCCTTACATGATGTGGAAACACCACGACCATATCCCATCATCTGATCATCAACGCAAGCATCCATTCCTTGTTGCTGCAAAGCCCCTTAACAAAATATACATTGCTCTTTGTGCAAGGCTATCATATACTTCAATGGATCTAGTGACTCTATGCCATCATCGCATACATCATCAAACCAACTCTCACAATCATCAGATGTATCACCATCATAGGTTGCCTCATCCTTGTCAATTTCACACTCGTCATCTTCACTTTCCACACTAGTGCTCAAACTTTTGCATTCATCTTCTATGCCTTGCCATTTTGCACATAGGTGGTCTCCAAAGTTGCTTCACATACTTCATTTGCATCGACTTTGCGCTTATGGGCATCCACACCTATATCTGAGCTATTATCCTTGCTAGCATGAGCACCTGCAAATGTGACTTTATGCACATAAAGGTCATCCACACTATCCATACCACGTATTGACAAAGGGACTTCACGCTTGTAGCAACAAACAACTTTCTCTCTTTTCGCAGCGCAATCTTCAATGCTTCACACATTGATTTGGGCTCTTTGTCTTGCACTTTTATTTTAAGAATTGGTTGCAACAAACTCGTGAAGTCCTGTATTCTTTGGCTATTGGTAAATGCAAAATATAATTCCTTTTTTGGACATGGCTTCCACATGAAAGAGAACATCTTTCCAGAATCTCCAAGCGTCATCAAATCTTGACCAAAATTTTGCAGCAGACTCATACAAACTAGTGATCCGTTTCCATGCATCTTGGTGAGGAATCACCTTCTTGAACCCGCTTCAAAAAGCATCTCTTATACCTCTCCCAATTTCCTTTGTCATTTTGTGACAAGACCTAAAACAATTCTCTTGCATTCCCTCTGACCACCAGATTGATGCTTGCAAGCTTTTGCATCTCACTTGGAACTGCATGGCATAAACATGTCAAATCAAACTCATAAGACGCAAGCCAATGTTCCTCACAACTTGTGAAAACTGATGGTTGGAACAACACCACCATCATGAAACTCCCTTAAACATCCAAAATGTGCATACATCACTGCTCAAAATCCAAAATTTAGGTGCACAGTCGGCAATTTTTGCTCCCCAGCATGATCGCCAAAGGATGATGGAGCAAAAGACACCGTGAGAACACTCACACACCCAAACAACTCAACAACACAAGAAATTTACTTAAATTACACCCCACACACACCACCACTCAAGAGCTCAATGAAAATTATCCCCATAATCCCTATTCAAACTCGAAACACCTCGGCCTACAAGCCCTTGCTTGCCCGAGTTGACCAACACTTGAAAATACACTTGATGGTGACCAAAATTTACAAGAAAAACCATCAAAAGCTCTAGACACAAAATGCCTCTCTCCAACCATTGCAAAACCTTCACCAAAATCCACCTTTTTGGACTCTTTGGAGTAGCCCCAACCCTAATGCTATCGATACAGGGTCACATAGTCTTGCAGAAAGCCGCATCTTCTTCCCTCAATTCCTTGCACACACACACACACACACACACACACACACACACACACACACACACACACACACACACACACACACACACACACACACACACACACACACACACACACACACACACACACACACCTGTGGAAACCTTAGAACTTCCATGGACTCTCCCAAGTGCAAAATTTAAGAGAAAATTCTCTCATTCACTCCTCCACACACTAAAAAATAGGACGCGAACGCGATGGGACTGCACTAAACCACCTATAGGAACCCTGCTTCCTCCCACACACAGAGGGGTGAAAGTGCTAATATTCCACCTCCAAAGTCTTCCCTCAGCCTAAATCATCACGGAACCGTGAGTAACGTGCCTTTTTTAAGCCTTTTCACACCATTTTTGGTCATTTTTTTGAGCTTGTAGCCCTAATTTTGGCCAGTTTTGAGCCCTAACGGGCATTTTTTGCATGAAAAATACCAAACGAACTCCAAAATCCACCAAATTGTGTAGGCTTGGTCCTTGATACACAAGTATTGTTTCCACATGCTCATATAATCTTTTTGACCACTTCTAGGGCACTTCGTGCATTGCTACATACCAGGAATCACAAATAGACAGTTACCGCATGTGGCAAACTTGTCCATACTTTTTTCTTGCATTATTTACATTCTAAAAAAATCAAAAAGATTTCCTAGAGCCAAAAGAAGCCACTTGGGACCTCATCCAAGTCATTGATACTTTATCTAGACACGTGTGCATGTACCCGACCGTCGATACACAACATGACTATTTGGAGTTGCTTGTAGCACCACATGCCGACACGCGGTGCTAAATGAAGTGAGAGGTAGAGATGAAAAACAGACCCATTTGCCTCTACACCAAGACTGTGCACGATGGCCTGATCATGGGAGTTACACAATAGGGTAACCACCTAGCTTGGAATGCGGCTAGGACATATGGTAAGGGGGTCGGCACATAACACAAGGAAAATGTGAGAAGGAGAGAGAGGTAGGAAGAGATCATTAGAGCTTTATTGACGTGGGCTTCATAAACACCATGCAAACATTCACGAGGGGAATTTCACATAGTAAATATCTCACAAACTCATGTATGCATGGTAACTCAACATCTTGACCATTAAGAAGCACACACGTGTGCGCGTGCGCATGTGCACACACACACACACACACACACACACACATCAAAACAAACAACCATAGCCAAAACTATACCATGTGTGTGCGTGCACACACACACACACACACACACACACACACACACACACACACACACACACACACACACACACACACACACACACACACACACATCAAAACAAACAACCATAGCCAAAACTATACCATAGTAGAATTATTCGTGCATAGAGGTGTATATTCAAGGATGTACATGTGAAAGTGTGAGTGCTAGAGCTTGATTGTGTGTGCCGAAGCTTGATTGTGTGTTGTTTACAAAAGAGTAGGCCTCCTTTTATAGGCCAAGAGAGTGATTAAGGAAGAGATTATGAGCAAGAGGAGTTATTACAAAGTAACCTCAGCTAGAGGAATTCCCCCAATGAGAGAGCTCTATGTGCCCTGCTCATTGACCAATTTCCTCCTAATCGCCTTCATCATGGCAAGCTTTGTCTCCATGCCTCCTTCCATAGCTTGAGTCCAAGAGTTTCCTTATAATATTTGAGAGAATCTTTATAGAGGATCTTGATAAAATAAGAGAAAATAAAGAAATAGTGGAGAGAAACCTATAAGAAATTATGTATATAGAGTTGGATAACCATGACTTCTTCCCCTTGTGAATAGATAGGCTCCACCATTTCGACCATATCACCCAAACCGTATCTCCAAAAATTAGGGACAAAAATATCAGTTCAATGCCTACAACTTTGTTGTTGAAGACGTATTCAAATTTGGGAATAAAAAATAAAAATCCCACAAAAATATATGTCTATCTTTTCCTTTTCATAGGTCTTCTAGGTGGTCCCCTCTTGACTCCATATGCAAGTCTTGTGTCCACAAGTGAATTATGCTTGAATTTGATAATAGTTTGTTGACTCCAACTCCATAATGAATAAGATTCTCCTTCCTTTCATGTTTGACTCTTATTCTTCACTTATAGTTGACAGTCAGGTAGAATCAACATCTAGTGAATTTTTTCTTTCTCGGAGGGTTTGTTCCTACCTCTTCTTATTTGCAAGATTCAAATGTTTCAAAACCATAGCTATGTACAAAATAAATATCAGGTCCCTCCTCTTTCGTGAAACTTTGAAGCCTTTCCACCGAGTACATACCAAGAGAGAGGTGGTCCAAAATTTGAAAAACAGTCCTCATTACCCCTCCCCTTGAAGCTAGAGGCATTTATGCCTCTAGCTCCAGAATTGAATTGATTGAGTAGTAGAGGAGCCAATATCTAGTTGCCTTTTGAACTAGCCATTGCATTTGGCCATTAGAGTGATGTCTGGAACATTTACATGTTTTCAAGAAAAGCAATAGACAAGGCTCCCTGGCTAGAGCATCAATGATCAACAATTGAAA
This sequence comes from Adiantum capillus-veneris, assembly GCF_014529385.1. Taxonomy (NCBI): domain Eukaryota; kingdom Viridiplantae; phylum Streptophyta; class Polypodiopsida; order Polypodiales; family Pteridaceae; genus Adiantum; species Adiantum capillus-veneris. The sequence goes on along the minus strand of NC_140949.1, from coordinate 55,490,864 downwards.
CTGCCTTTGAGTAAATGCGAAGCCTACAGATTCCAAAATTTTGTGCCAATGTCCTCCAGGATCCCAAGTAAAGAATAGAATTGTCACCTGCAATGTCCCGACAATAATACTTCTTGCTTCATGAGAAAAAGGATAGGATTTGTAACCACCATAAGTGAAAGGATAACTGAGTGCTTTAGCTCCTTCCAAGACAATACTTAGAATCATGATCCCTAAGATTGTACCAAGAGTCCTCCATCTACGATTTCCTTGTCAATGTGGAAAGTCCCATTTTCTTTAGAACCTAGCTTACCGCTATTACTGAAGCGAGCAAAAGAGTCACTCTCCTCTTAGATGCTGTCAAAAAGGTCCATTTCCTTTCCTGACATTGGTAATAAGACACCAACCTTGTAGCTGAAAGACAAGCTTGATACATGTTGTACCAAAGTGCATAGCATATAGAAAAAATAGGTTGCAATCCACTGATTGAAAACATTTTCATCTCGACTATATGCATACAAGACCATATTGCCATCTTGCTCACATTGGGATCCATTTTTTGTGACTCTTATGACCACCCCTTGTGCTAAGGTTTCTTTAAAGGTTTCCTTAAATGTATATAACACAGTATAATCAAACACATTCTCTCAATCTAGGCTGCCAAACCTAGATCGCCAATAAGTTGCCACTGCATCCACTTGCTTAAGAATCTTCTTAGGATGGACTCCAAAATCCCACTCCTTGGTAACAACCATTTGAGTTTGGTCTACAATTTCTTCCTCAGATTGGTGTAGTACCAAATACTTCATGCTTATTTCCTGCTTTTTGTGGTATATTTCTCCTCCTCTAATGTTGTAGTAACTACCAGAGAGTGCACTAGTCTCTAGGTCCATCCCTTGTTGCTTACTGGCCTTCATGTTGTATAGAATGTCCTTGTCCTTTCTACCTTCCATCTTGAGAATTCTTGTGTCTAAATATTGCTTGGCTCTCATGGCCATGAGCCATGGTCTCTTTGAGATAATTGGGTAGCTCTCCCCCTTAGGGATACTCAAGCCCTGTATAGAAACATCACTCACAAGATGACAAGAATCTATAGACTCACCAATTGTGAAATTTGAAATGCCAATTTTTTGTCGTGGCTTAGACTTCCTCTTGATTGACTCCCTTTTGGTCTTCATTTTTTCTTCCTTTTTTGAAGACTCCTCATGTCTAGAGTGATTAAATCCCTTGGTGTCTACCTCTTCTACCTTGATCTTTCCTTTTGCCACTTCTTTGATGGGTTTCTCTACTTTCATCTTGCCCTTATCTTCAAGACTAATAAAACTCACTACTTGGTTGCCAGCTAGTGGTGGTGGTAAAGGTGGAATAAGGGTATGTGGTGGTGGTTGTGGTTGCACATGTTGTTGTAGGATTTGCACAGGTGGTGCTTGTTGTGGTGGCCTTGATGATGGTTGTGTTTCTCTCGGTGGTGAAATTTGGTATTGTCTTGCTCTTCTGTTGAAATCCTGCCTCCTTGGGTGTGGGCAGTATTACATGCCATGTCCATCTTCCCCACAATTGTAGCATTGGTATTATTGGGTTTTCCTTCGTTGTCCTCTCCCTTGATCTTGATTGCGATTGTGTGCGTGCACTTGTTGCACCAAATGGGCATATATATTCTCTAGCTGAGTAGTGATGTGGCTCAACAGGTCTTGTTACTCTTTTGATGCCTCTTGTGATTGGGTTCTTTTAGTGGCTGTTGCAGTTAGTGGGTTAGATGGACTGAGCTTGATTCCGCTGACTCATTGACTCTTGCTTGCATGCAAAACTTCTTGTTTTTAAGGCGGGCTACTTTCACTGCCAACTCATACATTGCAAGGAATCTTCCCTTCACCTTTCTTTAAGCGACGACCACATGCTAGCAATGAAACGGTCATTCTTCAAGAAATTAAGTGCTCCTTCACCTTCCTCCAGTGAAGCAACTCATCGCTTCCACAAATCCACAAACTTGGATTCGTAAGTGGCATACTCTAGCAGACCTCCCTGCTTTAACTTTGTCAGCCAACTGCCATAACTTTTCTGAAGTTGTGTCTCCATCAAACGTATTCATGAATGTAGCAAATAGTAAGTCCCATGCATTCTTGGTAGCTTGGGGAAAAGCATTGTACCAAGACTTGGCCTCTACTTTTATCAGTAGATGAAAGATTTGTATCCATGAGGCATTGTCATCCTTGTTGGAAACCACACAAGTGATGTCAAAGTTATCCAAAAAATCGGTGGTGATGTCTTCAGACTTACTACTTGCTACATTCATGAATACGTTTGATGGAGACACAACTTCAGAAAAGTTATGGCAGTTGGCTGACAAAGTTAAAGCAGGGAGGTCTGCTAGAGTAGGCCACTTACGAATCCAAGTTTATGGATTTGTGGAAGCGATGAGTTGCTTCACTGGAGGAAGGTGAAGGAGCACCTAATTTCTTGAAGAATGACCGTTTCATTGCTGGCATGTGGTTGTCGCTTAAAGAAAGGTGAAGCCAGTGAACGTGGGAAAAGAGACACTTGCCATGGTAATAAATCAATAACAAACAATTACAAACTTTTTTTTGTATTTTGTTTGGAATGACTTGGTGATTCATAAAGGTTTATACATGGGTGGAAAATCTGAGCAGGAGCTAAGAAGAGCACAAGGCTAAAATAGAATAAAGATGCTTACATCAAAAGAGTACACTGGTAGTAATCAAGAATGGGCAAGATGATGGGATGTGGGGATCTAAAGATTTCATCAAGCATCTTTTCTTCAAATAGGAAAACAATATTTTGTTGGTAGAATATCTTCCTATCAATGTACACGTTTACATGCATGTGTTGCAAGAAACGAAAAGGAAAAACTTTCGGCCTATTCCATGTTGGGTGTAGGGTAAGGCTTTGACCACTAGAGTTGCATATCTTAAGTGACAACTTCAGCACAAGCCTCTACCTCTTGTTGAAGTCCACATAATCCTCCATATTGGGTTCAAAACAGGCTGGGTGAGAAGAGTCTACCTCAATCGACTTTCCATTTTGCATGCGGCGGTGACACTTGGGTGGTCGTACTTGAACTCTCTACGCCTAGAGAGTGCATAGGCCCACTTGCTTCCACCAAATGCTTTAGGCTTTGTGGCTTAGACTTTGTGGTTGATGTAATTGATGGCTCTTCTTTGACCATTGGAGAGAAAACACTTGGTCCTACACAAAATTTGATTGATGTGAGAGTGTTGATGTAGTTCTCAATAGCAAAACTCACTCTCTTTTGTTCTCAATAGCAAAACTCACTCTCTTTTCTTCACCTTCTCTGTTGGAACTCATTGACAGAATGCAAAGGTTGAGAGCAGTGATGACATTTCATAGCCCTCCCTCTTAATGCTCTTGATTTGCGAGCAATGCAAGATGTGGAGCTTATCTCTTGGATATCGATGACGCTACAACCTGGCAGTAGCACTTGATGAAGGCCTTGAGTGCTTCAACAGTCTCCTCTTCTTCAGTCCTCAAGTTTGAAAACTCTTGTAGCCACTTATCCATGTTTGATGGCATGCATCACTACTCTTTGTTGACTGAAGGTCTTTGCAAAGCCCTCCTCAACCGGGACACCAAATGAGATGTGAAGATGCAAAATAGACCCATTGGCCTCTACACCAAGACTGTGCATGATGGCCTTATCATGGGAGGTACACAATAGGGGCACCACCTAGCTTGGAATGCGGCTAGGATGCATGGTAAGGGGATTGGCACATAACACAAGGAAAATGTGAGAGAAGGAGAGAGAGGGAGGAAGAGATCATTTGAGCTTCATTAATGCGGGCTTAATATACACCATAGAAACCTTCACGAGGGACATTTCACATAATCAACATCTCACAAAATTGTGTGCATGATGGTAACTCAAACCTCTTGGCCCACACACATACCAAAATAAACAACCATAGTCAATACTGCGCCATAGGAGAATTATTCGTGCGTAGAGGTGCATACACAAGGATGTACATGTGAAAGTGTGAGTGCTAGAGCTTGATTGTGTGTGCCAAAGCTTGATTGTGTGTCGTTTACAAAAGAGAAGGCCTCCTTTTATAGGCCAAGAGAGTGATTAGGAAAGAGATTATGAGCAAGAGGAGTTATTATAAAGTAAACTTAGCTAGAGGCATTCCCCCAATGAGAGAGCTCCATGTGCCCCTGCTTATTGACCAATTTCCTCCTAATCGCCTTTATCATGGAGAGCTTTGTCTCCATGCCTCCTGCTATAGCGTGAGTCCAAGAGCTTCCTTATATTTGAGAGAATCTTGATAAAATAAGAAAAAATCAAGCAATAATGGAGAGAAACCTATAAGAAATTATGTGTGTGGAGTTGGATAACCATGACTTCTTCCCATGTGAACAAATAGGCTCCACCATTTTGACCATATCTCCCAAACCATAGCTTCAAAAATTATATAAAAAGGGGCATAAATATCAACTCAACCCTACAACTTTGCTGTTGAAATTGTTTTCAAATTTGGAATAAGAAAAATGAAAAAAATCCCACAAAATTATGTGTTTGCCTTTTTCTTTCCAAAAGTCTTCTAGGTGGTTCCCTCTTGATTCCATGTGCAAGTCTTGTGTCCACAAGTGAATTATGCTTGAATTTGATAATAATGTGTTGACTCCAACTTCATAATGCATAAGATTCTCCTTCCTTTCACTATTGATTCTTATTCTAGTGACGGTCAGGTAGAATCAACATCCAATTAATTTTTTCTTTCTCATATGGTTTGTTCCTACCTCTCTTTATTTCCATGATTCAAATGTGTTGAAACCATAGATGTGCACAAAACAAATAAATAGATTTTTTGTGATTTTCATGCATCAGGTCCCTCCTCCTCTGCAAAGCCTTGAAGCCTTGCCATCAAGTACATACCAAGAGAGAGGTGGTCCAAAATTTAAAAAGGAGCCTCAGAAGTTTCAAAGAGTCTAATTTAATAGCTTTGTGAAGCTGCTTGTAGCACTATGTGTCAATTAGTAGTGTTACCATATACATGTGGTAGTGATGTGTGTGAACACACTAGGACCGCCGGGGCATTTTTTCCCTCTTTAAGAGGTTTTTTCCCCCGTGCATTGTATATACGCCCATCACTCTAGGGCTATCTATCTTTCCATTGCACACTAAGTAATACACTCTCTATTGTGTGCCTTGAGCTTCCTTTGTCTTCTCTAAGCTGTGTCTGTTTCTCTGCAACCCTAATTCCAACAATTGGTATCAGAGCAGGTTGCGTCCTCCCGGGCTTAGTCGCCAGCTGCTACAGTACATGCCTGCTCACTTTCTCCGATTTCAGTGAGCTTTGGCGAGCGTTCGCAGGTCGACAAATATTTTGGGTAAGCTCGTAGAGCTGTCTGCTCAGATTTTTGATTTGGGCTCATTTCAGCCTCCGTTTCCACTACAGACAGTACTGCACAGGCTCTTTCATCATTTTGTGCAAAATTTTTGTCAGTGCTGTTTTCTGCATAACAGGTGCCTTATAGTCTTCTACAGGTTTGTGCTATAAAACACGTGTTGTTCTCGCTCCGTTTCTCCTATTTTTGGGCAGTTTTCACATCAGGTGCAGCATTTACCATGGCTGACAACAACAACACAGATGTGTTCAAGATGTTTGCTGTTGAGGATAGGTTGGATGGGGACAACTACCCTATGTGGGCTTATATGATGCAACATGTTCTTGTGTCAAAGGGCATCTGAAACATTGTGCAGGGAATTGATGTACGTCCTGGTTCTGAGGATGTAGGCGATGTTGAGGATGTTGCAGGTCTTGCTGCAAGGATTGCTGCTGTTAGAGTTGTTTTGCCTACGGTAGAACAAGCTCGTTGGGATGTAAAGGATGCGCATGCTCATGCATTGATTGCGTTGTCTGTGAAGTGCACCATTGTTCCTCACATCCGTTCAACAAAATCTGCGAAATAGGCTTGGGATATTATAGCAGGTCTTTATACAAGCCGCAATGAGGATAAAATTGCTGTGTTGCGTAAAGAGCTGGAGTCGAAGATTATGCATGAGGAAGATGATATGGACACTTTCCTTGCTAGTGTCAAGGATATAAATGAGCAACTTATTTTTGCAGGTGAAGTCATTTCAGACAGTTTCCTTGTGCAGACTCTTCTTGATGCCTTACTAGATTCCTACCAGACTTTTGCTAGTACTTGGAGACTGATGACCCAAGGAAATCCTAAAGTTGTCAAGTTTGATGCATTATGCACATTGCTGTTGCAAGAGTCACTTTCTAGAAAAAACAGGACTAGACCGCGTGCAGTTGAACAGGATTTTATTGCTTCTCAAAGAAAGGGTGGTAACAGTAATGCAGCCCCTTCTTATGGTTCTGCTACGAGTGGCAAAAATTCTGTTCCTAATGCTTCTGCTGTCTACGCAGCACTTCGTCTGGCAATTCTGGTGATAAGGACAAAAATAAGATGCGTTGCCATTATTGTAAAGCTAATGATCACTTGATCAAGTCGTGTCCTAAGTTGAAGGCCAAAGAGGCTAAGAAGAAAGAGGGTGGTTCCATTGCAAATGCTGGTTCCACTACAAATGCAACCATTGTTGAGTCTTCTGTGAAAGGAGACTATAATGATGATGTTGATGCAGAATGGGTTTTTAGCACAGAGTGCACTTACAATCCTGCTGTCCATGATGCATGCTTGTCAGTTGTTGCAGATTCACATGTGTGGTATTTCCACAGTGGTGCTACAAAGCACATTACCTCACATCGTGAATTGTTTACCTCTCTCGAGTTCGTCCCTCATGGGAATTCAGTCACTTGTGCCAACAATGCCTCTTATCCAGTTCAGGGAGTTGGAAAGTTTTTGCTTACTGCTGCTAATGGCAGTTCTTTCACACTTGTTGATGCACTTTATGTACCTGGGATCAAGAAGAATCTCTTGTCTGTATCCGCAACTGCTAGACTTGGACTTGTAGTCAAATTTGTGGATGACAGATGTACAGTTCATGATCTCCGTTTTGGTGATGAAATTGTTGCATTTGGCCTTTTGTGCCGTGGGCTATATAAGCTCACTTTGTATGACAAGTGTGGACAAAATTTTGCAAATGCTGTTTTAGATTGAAGGGCTATTTCAGATGCAAAACTTTGGCATGCACGTTTTGGTCATCTGACTTTTGCCAGTTTGCTACGTTTGCAAAAATCTGATATGGTTGCTTCTTTGCCGCCTCTTGAAGCACCTGTCAAACATGTTTTTGAAGGCTGTATTTTGGGTAAGATGCAGCGTTCTAAGTTTCCAAAGGATGGTTCAGTTCGGGCCACATGCAGGTTGCAGCTTGTGCATAGTGATGTTTGTGGGCCCATGCAAACTCCATCCTTGGGCAATTACCTGTACTTCGTGACTTTCATTGATGATTACTCTAGGCATGCATGGGTATTTCCGCTTAAAGCGAAGTTCGAAGTTTTTATGTGCTTCAAACAATTTCTGGCTATGGCTGAAAATGTCTCGAAATGTACTATGGGCACCCTCCGTTCCGATCAAGGGGGGGAGAAAATGTCTCATGAATTTAATGCATTTTTGGCTAGTCGTGGGATAAAACACCAATGTACAGTGCCCTATACACCTCATCAAAATGGTGTTGCTAAGAGGAAAAACAGGTCACTGACGGAAATGGCACGATGTATGGTCAAAAGTCAAGCTTTGCCGCATTCTTTTTGGCTTGAGGCCATCATTGTGCCACTTATGTACTAAACAGGTGTCCTACGAAAGCTTTGCAGTCTATTACTCCATATGAAGCATGGCATGATAGAAAGCCTTCTATTGAGCACATGAATGTTTTTGGCTATTTGGCATATGCTTTAGTGCCACAAACACATCGCAGAAAATTGGATGATAAAGCTGTCAAATGTATTTTTGTTGATTATAGTGCTGAAAGCAAAGGTTACAGGTTATATCATCCGCAAATAAAGCATATTTTGGTTTCACAAGATGTAGTGTTTGTGGAAGATTCTGTTCAGCCCTTGCTGTCATGTACTAGAGATAGTAATGTAAGATCATAGGACATTTATGACACTTTGTTGCCTCTTTTCAGTGGTGGAAATACGAATGTAATTTCCAATGAGGCAAATGTACAGCCTATGGGGGTTTTTGAAAATGTTACAGATTAGCCTATTACTGATGCAGATGTACACGATGTACTTGATGAGGAAAGGGCTGAAAATGAGCAGGCTAGAGGTATGCCAAAATGGTTGGTGCACACTTTGTGTGACAGTAAATTGGATGCACCTTTGTCTAGTCGTACTCGTTCAGGCTCTCACCATGCATCTTATGCATCAGATTGTTATGATTTGGTTGTGTCTAGCTTACATGATGTTGAGGAGCCTCTGTCTTTTGATGAAGCACATAATTCAAAAAATTGGATGGCTGCCATGCAATCAGAATATGATGCACTTATAGAAAATGACATGTGGACTTTATGTGATTTGCCTCATGGCAAAAAGGCCATTGGTACGAAGTGGGTTTACAAGTTGAACGCAAGCCGGATGGTGAGATGATCGCCATAAGGCTCAACTTGTTGCAAAGGGTTATGCACAACAAAAAGGCATTGATTATGAAGAGACTTTTGCTCCCACTTGTCGTATGACTACCGTGCGTTTTCTATGTGCATTGGGAGCTCATTTTGGTTGGGATGTACATCAATCAGACATTGTTACTGCTTTCTTGAATGGTGACATATTTGAGGAACTTTATGTAATGCAGCCTCACGGTTTTTTCATAAAAGGACAAGAGGACAAAGTGTGCAAATGTAAGAAGGCTTTGTATGGGTTGAAGCAATATCCTCGTGCTTGGTATGAGAAAGCTGACACTCATTTGGTTAAACGAGGCTTTCGTAACAGTCCAACAGAAAGCACATTGTATGTAAAGCATGAGGGTGATCTACTTCTCATTGTGGTTCTTTATGTTGATGATTTGCTAATCACTGGACCAAATGAGAGACATATTTCTGAATTTAAGGCTGATTTGAATGCTACTTTCAAGATGAAAGATTTGGGGCTGTTGCATCATTACTTGGGTATACAGTTTAAGCAGTGTGATGGTGGTATTCTCTTGTGTCAAAAAGTTACATAGAGACATTGCTATGTAAGTTTGGACTTGAGGATTGAAAACCTCTTGCCACTCCCATGGAAACAGGTTTGAAGTTGAGTCTACATGATGCTGGTGATCCTATTGATGTCACTCTTTACCAAACTGCTGTTGGCTGCCTCATTTATGTATGCAACACGAGGCCAGATATTGAGTTTGCAGTCTCATAGGTCAACAGATTCATGCATAGCCCAGGGTCTAAGCATTGGCAGGCTGTCAAGAGGATTTTCGGCTACCTTAGTGGCACTTTACACCTTGTCTTGTTTTATCCCAAGGGGGGATCATTGCCGCAAGACTTACATGCTTTTTCGAACTCAGATTGAGCTGGTTGTTTTGACACGCGAGTGTCCTTTTTGTTTCATGCTTGGCAGTTCATGTATATCATGGTTGAGCAAGAAGCAACCTACTGTGGCCACTTCAAGTTGTGAGGCTGAGTACAGGGCAGTCTTCACAGCTACGGTTGAGTGTGTATGGCTCAGACGCCTTATGGCTGATTTGGGTGTTGGATAGGACACTACCAACACTATCTACACTGACAGTCAGAGCGCATTGACAGTTGCGAGGAACCCAGTTTTTCATGCTCGCACAAAGCACATTGAGGTGCATTACCACTATGTCAGGGAGAGGCTCTCAGCAAGAGAGATCAGCTTGGCTTATGTGCCAACACAGGACAACCTTGCAGATCTTTTCACAAAGGCATTGTCTCGTGAGGAGCTTGAAGCTTTCCGCAAATCTTTGGGCTTACTCCCCTTTGTGGACCGATCATGTCCTTAGGGCATGGCACTTCCCTTTACTCATGTGCCAGCTCTCGTTCACCGCATCACTCCAGGGGGGATTTGTTACCATATACATGTGGTAGTGATGTGTGTGAACACACTAGGACCGCCGGAGCATTTTTTCCCTCTTTAGGAGGTTTCCCCCCCCATGCATTGTATATACGCCCATCACTCTAGGGCTATCTATCTTTCCATTGCACACTAAGTAATACACTCTCTATTGTGTGCCTTGAGCTTCCTTCATCTTCTCCAAGCCGTGTCTGTTTCTCTGCAACCCTAATTCCAAGAAGTAGTGCTATTGGAAGCTTCATAAAGGTTGATTTAAGCTCTTTATAGAGTTACATGTAGCACTAATTGTCGACACGTGGTGCTACAGGAAGCTTCAAAGAGGCTAATTTAAGACCATTGTGGAGCTTCCTGTAACACCACATGTTGACACGTAGTGCTAAAGGAAGTTCCAAAGAAGTTAATTTAAGTGCTTTGCAGAGATGCTTGTAGAACCACTTATAAAGACGTGGTGCTAAATAAAATTTTAAAGAGTCTAATTTAGGTGCTTTATGGAGCGCTTGTAGCATCACGTGTCGACACGTGATGTTTTAGGAATCTTCAAAGGGGCTTTAAGTCCTTTGCAAAGTTGCTTGTAGCAACATGTGAAGGCACATGGTGCTATAGGAAGCTTCATAAGGTCTCATTTAAGTGATTTATGGAGCTACATGTAGCACAATGTGTCTTGGTGCTATATAAAGCTTCATAAGGTCTAATTTAAGCTCTTTATAGAGCTACATGTAGCACCACATGTTGTCATGTGTCATGTGGTGCTACAGGTAGCTTCAAAGGGACTAATTTAAGCGCTTTGTGGAGTTGCCTATAGCACCACCACATGTCAGTGCGTAGTGCTATAAGAAGTTTCAAAGGGACTAATTTAAGCCATTTGTGGAGCTTACAAATGATTCAAGAGTATAATTATAAGAGTTTGATACATGATGTGAAGTATCGATTCAATAAATTCTTTGAATACATTAATTTGTAAAGAGTCCTTTCATTTAAGGACTTAGGACTTCACAAAGATTCATGTCATTAAATTGTTTTATTATTTTCTATGCTTATTTAATCTATCTTTTTTTATGAAGTCATTAAAATGTTCTTTTGTTCTAATTTTTCAATGTGTCTTTTTATTTTGTTTGATTTTCATTTTGTTTTTTTCAAATGATAATATGCAATCTGCACCTTTCACCTAATATATAAACCATTAGGGATTATGTATGTATAATGGATAATATAATGTATGTTTTTATTTTATTTTGTTTCAAATGATAATGTGTAATGTGCACCTTTCCTTCTTGGACTACATAAGGAGCCCTTAGTAAAGTGTTGGATTTTTGGTGCAATTGTGGACCATTGAATAAATTTTTCAAATTAGTCCCACATGGCAAAATTCTTTCTTTTTCAATATTTCTTCTAGATCTTTGTGAGAGTTGTTAACATTTATGTACTTCTCTATTTAAAGAGAGCCATTGAATATTGGTTTAGTCATTATCTTTTATGATTTTTTAATATAATTTAATCTAAATAAGTCATTGTTACACTTGTTGCCAAAAAGTATAATACTCTATTGTGACAAAAAATAATAATCTAAATGCTAGTACTGTCACTTTCTCATTTTTCCTCTCACAAAGAACCCTCTTATTATTAAATTTCTTTCAATAGCATTATGTACGCCATAGTGATCTTTCACCTTGTTATTTAAGTGGGACATTTTCTAACATATAAAGCATTCATGATTATGTATGTATAAAGGATAATATAATTTTATATTACAAGACAACAAAAATTCCATGTGATTGTGGGCACTCATTTAAACTTACTCTCTATAAATCCCATCCTCCCCTTAACTTTAGTAGGCCTTTGTACCTCCTCACCTTGTGTATAAAAGTCCCTTAAAAGGATCACTGGATTCCAATAAGATGAAAATTCACATTGGCATACATAAAGAAGTATGAGTGTGGAATGGAAATCTTACAGGTAGTGAGAAGGTAGCATGATAAATGTTGAGAATGATCTGCCTAGTATATTAAATTTATTCGTGTTTCATAGTCATTCCTTGTCCCCTCTACCCACACTGCATTATCCACTCACCTCCTCAACTTATCGACACACAAAGAGAGAAAGCAACCCTTGCTTCCTAAGTTGAGAGAGAGAGAGAGAGAGAGAGAGAGAGAGAGAGAGAGAGAGAGAGAGAGAGAGAGAGAGAGAGAGACGTGGAAATATGCATATGCTAGCTATTTACAATTGTTTCACTATCATAGGGGACATACTTCGTGCTACTCAGGATAATGTTTTACTTTGCACACATGAATATACTTACTGGTGATGTAGGTACATCTTGCAAGATGTTTGATGATCAATAGTAGGGTCTGGACAAGATGTCATTATCTACTATCCATTTGCACCTTGCAGAGTCAGCATATGCTCTTGTTATGCATGAGCCTACTACAAGAGCATTGTGGAAAATATTGTATTTCATGTATGACGATCTGAGTTATCTATGACTTATGGGAGATAGAGACATTCACGTCCATGCCGACAAGCTATGTGTTGGCATTGTGGTCATTTAGGGCACTCATATGGTGTTGTTTTTGTTGTATGAGATAGGGTAGGAGACATGGTTGTCTTTGAGATGCAGTTGATGTTGTTAGCTCAATTGATTTGATAGTTGTAGGAGTAGATGTAGTGTCTGAGTACACGAGTGACGAGGATGTCACATTTGCTTTGTCTTTTTCTCTTGATGTTCTTATGTCTATGGATTGTGCACTTCCTTTGCAGTAGTTGCTAGATGTGGATGCTATGTTTCATGTCACTCCACACCGTGACTGGTGTTGTAGTTATTCTAGCGGGATGCTTGGTAGTGTACGCTTGATTGATGGGTTAGTGCATGACATAGTTGGTGTAGGAGAGGTGAGACTGTCATTACCAAGTGGCGCATCATATGTGCTTAGACACGTGCATTTGACATGACAATGATTTTGATCTTAGTTGCTCAGCTCAAAGATTGTGGATGCCATACTTTGCTTTGAGAGTGATCTTTTATGATCCATTTGGGTTCACTTGTCCTTACGAGAGGTGCTTGGATGACATGGTTTACCCTATGCATGTGGATCAGATTCAAGATGTCATGGCATTGATTTTGTTGTTGACATGCGTTGATTGAGAGATGAGATGTGTCTCCTTCATGAGTGAGCTCCACCATGCTCACAAGACAGAGCATTTAGCTGTGCAAGACATGTTGGAAGACTCGTGGAGACAAAGGTAGAGTGCCAGTCCCTAGTGAGACACAAAAAGTGTCATCAAAGTCTATGCAGGTAGAGGTGGAGTTGGTCTAGTCCCTAGAGACGTAGGATAGGCAGAGAAAATGAACATGGAGTTCTTTGACAAGCTCATGATACAGGCTGATGAGTTGATGTTAGGACGCATGGTTTTACCTAGGATGAGAGGGCCTTAGCCATCCCAATGTCGACGATGACACAATATATGAAATGGATAGTCTTGATGATGTAGTTCATGCAGATAGTGCAAGGGAGGCTAGGACATCTAGGCTTGTGAAAATTTTATCAGCATTCATGCGTCTCATATACGACCTACTAGTGTTAAGGCCTGGTCTAGCAGCTCCAGTGGGAGTATTTGCAGTAGGGATTGCCACTCGTACTGTGGATGACTCTAGCATGATGCATTATGGGGCTTTGTAGACCATATAGAGTTGTATGTAGGATTTAAATGCAAGCTTTAGCATGGATACATATGCTTGCCTATCACTAGAGCCGATATGGTTGCATGTAGATTGAGCGAGCGAGCGAGTGGGCATAGGTTGAGAGTGACTCTCACCTCTCTTTCTTGTACTTAGTCATTACACTAGGTTCTCTTGCATAGAGGCACATTTGGCCTTTGGGTGAGAGATTGTTGGGACAAAGGCCTTTGTGCTTTGCCTAGTCGCCTAGGCTATGAGCACCCGTCCACTTATGTACATTGATATAATTAGAGTGTATAGGGGGTTGCTCATACTCTTGGAGTCTCCCCACTCGTATCTCTATGTTCTTATGTGTTTTTTCCCGCACCGCATTGCACGCACATGATCCTGCAACACCTCACATATATAGGCATAGAGCAAGAGATAACTTCTTGACACATAGGCTTACAACAAGGCATGCATGTGCCTTAAGCTCTATTTAATAATATCATCTCTCTCTCTCTCTCTCTCTCTCTCTCTCTCTCTCTCTTTTGAGAAGATGAATGTGAGTGTTAATCCAAATGAGTGAAACAAGATATTAGGTAGAGAGCATGCATAGTTTTTGTTACCATGTATCTAATAAAAATGAATCTTAATGTAGTAGAAGCCCGAGTAGCACATTGCCCATGAGTCCCACAGTAAGGGTATGTATTGCAATCCTCTTCATGACAAAGAAGCAGTTGGTGAATGAACATGTGATTATTTTGGCGACCTAAAATGTGAAGAGACACAAAGTACAAGTGCTTGCAAGCAAGATAAGTATTTTCTTGGGCTTCATGCTCTACAAAGTCAAAGAAACTACAAGAGGGTGCTCTTTGAATCTCCACACTGTACATATGACCCTCCATGGTATTATTATATGAAAATAACGTGAAAGTTTTGGGGACTTTCTCCACTCAGGCAACCTCTTCACTCACTCTTGCTTTCATCTCTAGTGCATTACTGGTCCCCTTGAATGATTCGTCAGATATGTAAGACCAATATCTCACTTGGATTCCATTTTGTACCTTTGTACCTGTGTTATTTTCAACTATCTCACTTAGATGCCATTTTGTATCCTATACTTGCATTGAATGTTGGTGTTGTGGGTGCATTTCTTGATCATCCAACAACCTTTCCTAGCTTTTATCATGTACATTCCCTCATGTAAGAACTTGTTTTCTTCCTCTATCAAGTTTGTCCCAAGAGTTACTGGCCACATGCTTGGTGGAGGATGTAGACGTGGATCAATGTTGTGTTCCACTATAAAGCAATGAATAACATGACCTGGACAACACCACATCATTTGTTGTTGGACACCTTTAGGATGCTTCTGGTAGCCCTCAGAGCTTGTTGCCAACACACCTCTAGAGCATCCCACTATGATTTTGTTGCACCTTCTTCTCCATTTTCTATGCCACTACATGATAAATTTTTTCCAATTCACGTGCTTGTATCACCCATAAAGCTTCATTCACTATCTTCTCAACCACATATTCCTCCTTCTCCTCGATCTGTCATCCTATTGGAAGTGGATTTTGAAAACTTTATTTTTCTAAGTTGTCTTTTGCAGATTACTGTCTTTGTGTGTCACATTGTATGCTGAGTGATGGACAGAGTTGTCCTCAATATTGATGAATGTGCTTTTCTTCCTCTTGTGAAACATTGAATTTGGGTCCCCTGTCAAACTTGTGCTTGATACACTGAAGATCTTGTGATGGTTGTGTTCACCATCCTAATGATCTTTGTTAATGTGCAAGCCTTGAAAGTGTCTACACTAGGTCCAAACCCAATGTGCTTTCCTGCTGATGAGTAAGATATGGACTGGAATTTGCCATGTCCGTTGTATATGTGTCATAAAGAGATATCGTCCTTTAAAACCCTTCATATGAAAACCAATTTTTGTGACTTTGGCAAATTTGTTCATGGGGTGCTCGTTCCTTCTTCTCCTCCCTCAATCTTGGTCATTGCCTTACCCCAACATGATGTTCATATCTCCCACCAGCTCATCCATACATGCATCATTGGGATATCTTGATCGTGGACATGCCCATTGTACCACCATTGTGTATAAATTGGGAGATCAATCGTGCCTTAGTGGTGGCGGCCATTTATTTTGATGGTGTTGTTCTCCACTTTTCACACATTGTTTTGTGCTTTGTTGAATATGCCCTACAACATAGAGTGAAGTTGCAAAGTTGTGCTGCCAATTTCACTCGCAAAAGTGTTCCCTTCCATGCATCACATTTTGTTTCCTCCAATGTACACCTCTCAAATAGTATTCCTACTTGCTATCAATACTACCTCTATCCAATAAACTTAAGTCATATTTACCATAGAAAGCATAGTTGCGACTTGCACCGGTATAGTTTGAGACATCCTTTCTACAACTCTATTTTGATTAGGTGTGTAAGGAGCAGTAAGTTGCCTCTTAATACCTCTCTTGCTACAAAAATTCTCAAACTCCCTGGAGACATACTCTCCACCATTATCAATCCTCAAGATTTTTAGCTTTGTGCTAGACTAGTACTCTAGAAAGATGATCCTTATGATGCAAAGGATAAACCCACACCTTGCTAGTGGAATCATTTATAAAGGTTACAAAATAGTTATCTCCCCTTAGAGACTTGGTTGACATAGGACTACAGACATCACTATGAACAAGTTATAGTGGATGCAAATGCTTTCTAGTCAGTGATGATAACGTGTTCTTAGTTTTTTGCCATAAAGGCAAAGTGTGCATGTAGAAAAGTAAAAAGTACTTAACACATGTAAGAAACCAAAATGTGCCAACATTTTCATTCCCTTTTGGTTCATATGGTCTAACCAACAATGACACAACTCAATACATGATAGCTTGACTAAGGATATACAATACTCTTTTGCATAGAAGACAACCATCGGATAGAGTGTTCCATGCATCCCACCTCTGAAAAAAGATTTCCTTCTTGATCATCCATGAACCATTCCAAAAGATTGTTGTGTAATCCAAGTCATCAAGATGAATAATAGATATTAAACTCTTATCTAACTTGGGGACCTGTTTGACATTCTCGAGTATGAACTTCATGACATTTTGCAGAACCAGATTCATGTCTCCAATACCACTATCTCAATCTCATAAGCATCACCGACCTTCGCTATGCCACATGTATATGCATAATTAGAGAACCACTCTCTATAAGGTTTCACATGGAAACTGGCTCTAGAATCTATGAACCAATTGTGATCAAAGCTGGAATTTTTTTGCAACAAGAGCATCTAGGCTAAGATCTACTATAAAGATTAGAGCATTTGAGGGAGGTTGGTCAATCTTAGATTTGTCCTTTGCATCATTGTTAGAATTCTACACATCCTTTGACTTCTCCTCATCCCTTTGCTATGCATGATAGTCTTTTTTAGATTCCCTTTCTTATGTTAATGATAGCACTCAGCATTGCATAAAGAACACCTAGATTTGCTACAAGAGTTCTTGGGTGCAATTATGACTGCGAGCGCTCTGCCCTTTGCCACTAGCAACATAAGAACCATCTTGCTTAACAGGTTCCATAGATTTCTTATGAATATCTTTACTAAAGCATACTAACAACCACATAATTATAGACCAATTTTTTGGCACAAATTTGCTTATGGATGAGCACAAACGTCCCATGAGGAAGGTAGAGAGCATAACAAGAAGATAGACGGCACCCCTTTGTCAAAACCAAGTCCTTGTGACGTCAATTGACTAAGGAGTTCATTAAATGCATTTAAGAGTTTAAAAACTATGTTGCATTCTTTCATGTGAAGCTCGAATAGCTCCTAGATCAAGTATACCTTATTATTTACGCTCTTGTTCTCGTACACATTGCACAATTTTTCTTGTAAGGCTTTAGAAGTAGCTGCACTAGAAATGTACGTCGATAAATTCATACATATAGGCACAATAGCATCAACAGGGATAGGCATAATACAAATGTTTGAAAGTGTATGCAATAGCAGAGCTGAATAAATTTTGGCAACATTCTCTTACGAAGGTGATAGCACTTACATAAACGACGATGACAAGTACTAATCAGGTACTGGGTTATGAATGCTTTGAGTACAAACACGTGCTTTCATAAAATTATGGTCAAATATTTGGGTGGTAAGAATTAATCAAATAGAACAATGACTCCTTGTTGTATAAATTGGTCTTCTTAAAGAATGATCAAACTCCCAAAAAAAAAAACAATAAGATCTCATTTTCTATAGGACGTGGAAAAGGTTGTTGGTAATACTATCGGTTCTTTTTGATGTTAACGTCCTGTGAGGATAGAATACAGTGAGTACTTTGGGTGTTTTTTTGGAA
This sequence comes from Adiantum capillus-veneris, assembly GCF_014529385.1. Taxonomy (NCBI): domain Eukaryota; kingdom Viridiplantae; phylum Streptophyta; class Polypodiopsida; order Polypodiales; family Pteridaceae; genus Adiantum; species Adiantum capillus-veneris. The sequence continues at coordinate 55,472,902 of NC_140949.1, read as the reverse complement.
AAAAGTGATAAGGTACAAAGGAGATACTGTCAAAATTTACAAAATTTAGGAAACATGTCTTTAACATAGTAGAGCGAAGAAAAGATGTTAAAGAGAAAATAAAGAAGAAGAGAAACACCACTTTATATGGACAGAGAATGTCTTTTGACTTTCCACGTTCATCTTTCCTTTCCTAAACTCACCCTTCACTTATGTACTTAGTATGTTTTGGCAGAATTATTTTTTTCTTAGATTGGGGAGGCCTAATTGTATAATTTTTAAAAAATATCAAATTGGTCTCAAAAAAATTTCCTTGAAAAGACAAAACCAAATATATTTACAAAAATCAAGTGTTTAATAAATAAAAAAATCTCCACCAAAATCGCCTTGTTTATGTTATATGCACTATGTAAGTAGGGAGTCTTTTGACTTTCCATTGCCAAAAGGCTTTTCATTTCCTACAATGTTTTCTCTTTTGCATTTTAAATATTTATTTTTAAAATGCTCTTTAGAGATTGATTTAAATTAACTCAAAATAATACATGCAAATCATGACATATCCTTTGCATAGGGGCTTCCAACATATTAAAAACAAGTGAAAGGGTCACAATGGCTTTCTAAAATGATAAGAAAGTGATAAAATCATTAGGTTGAGCTCAACTGGAATCAATATTTGGGAAAGGAATGCCTCAGCTTAGCCGTGAGCTAGTTGAAAATCAAAACTAGTCGGTGGCAAACCATGGTAAAGGGAAGAAAAACTAGTGAAATATGTGAGAAAATAGTTCAAAAGTCATGCTAATTTTAAATTTTTGCTAGTATTTTCGGTTTGCTACTTTGGTCAACGATCGTTTATAAAAGAGACCTTTCCCAATATTGATTAGAATTCAGTTATAAAATGCAAGAAAAATCAAGAATGTGAGGTTGTGAAATGAAATGTGAAATTTCAAAAAACATTATCAATAAATAAATAAATATGTGTGTGTATATATATATATATGTATATATGTATATATGTATATATATATGTATATATGTATATATGTATGTATATATATGTGTGTGTGTATATGTGTGTATGTATCTATAGAAATTATTAGAATTATGCAAGGTTAATGCAAGAGAAGTCAAGAAATGTCACATGTGAAATGAAAGGTGAAATAAAAAGATCCATTTATTATTTTAGAACTTAAGATAAGTCTCTATCATCACACTGAGAACATTTAAGATAAGTCTCCATCATCAAACTGAAAACATTTAAGATAAGTCTCCATCATCATGGCACTGAAAACATTGAAAGTATGCCTAACCCAACTCAACACTAAGGCTTCTATTACAAAGCCAAAAATTAATTCAATCGATGTACACCACCTAAGGGATTTGAGACCATTGATCATAAACGTACCCTTAATCCATGTTATCCTTCACAGTTTTGTATGGGTTTCTTTAAAGTCAACCAATGTGTGACATTTAAATGCCCTCCCCTTCCTTGAAAAATTTAAAGTTGCATTATATAGTATTGATTTGTCAAGTTGTGGACCGTAGTTTAAAAAGTTTATTTTTCAACTTCAAAGTTTTCCAGAGGTATATAACAAGCATGTTTCAATTATTAATGCATGGAAGATCATGAGAAGTGAGAAATTAATTGTATTGGCCAAAGTAGTTTTAGCATGAACAAATTCTTTTGGGTATTTTGATATTGGCAAATGCAATTTTTTCTCTCCAGTCATTGAAAGGGAAAATGTAAATGTTGCCCTTCTATGCATAAGGGCATAAGGTGCACATGCATGTCATTATACATTTTGGGTTTCCCTTCAATCCTAACACAAGGATATGATGAGTTTTCTCTGTGAGTCTGTTCACAGCTCAAAATAATCATTATTTTAATATAGAGTGAATGCTTTTCTACTTTGTTTCTCCAGAGGAAAGCATATTATGTCATTTGAGATTCTATATTTGTTTTCTTTCGGCAAGAATAATGATTAACACGATAGGATTTCATTTTTTTAAAAGGAACTCATAGTATTTTTTTGACATCTTGTTTAGCTTTTTCAGCTTTTCATTATTCCAATTCCCAAGAGGTAGTATATAATGAAACCAAAAAAATTTATATCAAATCTCATGCAAAGACACTACCATGAGAGTAGAAGAGGACAACCAATAGCAACAACATTCATGAACTCGACTTTTTACAATGAAGCTACACCTACCTACATTTGAAAACTGTACCAAATGGGTGCCACCACAAGGCAACCCCCTCTCACGGGGTGCACTGAGTCCACACAAAAGCATAAAATGAGGTACCCAAGGACTAGCATGAAGGAAACAGAGAACTTGCAAAGAACACTTGGTATGTCCAGCATGTTGGAGTCCGTTCTTAGCACTACAACGGTATCAGCAAATTCACTTGGAAATAGTACCCACATCGTCATCAAATCACACCTTTCATGAGAGCCAATCTCATCAATGCACACATGTCCCCACAAAGACAAGCAACACCTGCTACGTGTAGATTGCTTCCCTTGTGAACAACCACACGTCCCAATTTTGGAGGGGCACATAATACCATATCAAAAAAGTGGAGGGTCTGTCAAGGGGGTGTGAGAATGCAATGTGAGCTTGTGAGCTCAGTTGAGAGTGATGTATGCTCTTGTGGAAGCTCAGAAAGTAGTGTGAAAGATTGTGTGTAGATGAAGGTACTACTATCAAAACTGTGTGTGTAGTCGCACAATTTTTAGATTCATTTTCTGCTTGTAGAATGCAGATCTGAGTATTCTCTAAATTCAGCCCATTCATTTCGATGTGGTCTACAACTTTGCAGAAGAAACTTTTTGCAAATTCCTAACCGTTTTGTTGATATTCAGCTCAGATTGACTGTATACACAAATTGCAAGTTTTTTGTTTTTGCATAGTGTGCAAGTTTGATGCACTTTTGGAAGCACGGTAGGTGCTCAAAGTTAGGTGCATGAATTTTGAGTTGAAGATGCAATTTTAGCTTGTGCAAAGCGTGTGGTTTGAGAGTTTTTGGTAAATAAGAGTCACCAAGGCGTTTACACACCATCAAAGCTGTCTCTTGAGAGACACGATTTTTGGAGCACGTAGGTGGAGCTTCTTTCACAGGTTTTCACAGGATACTTTGGCAGTGATTTTGTGCTTGGATTCATGGTCTTTGTGGATGGTTTGCATATGGTGATGGCACATGGTTGATTCCCATTGTACAGACATTTTGGCGAGCACTTTCAAGTGCATTGATCAAGTTTCTAGATTGCAACTCTTTTGGTGCTTACTTATGCGCAGTCAGTCCGTTGATGTAGGTTGAGTGTGGATTGCCATTGTATGTGAAAATGTTGAGCCATTTTGAAATTTTTACTCATTGGCGTTGAGTAGTGTTATGGTTTATGGTAGAGACGGTACTTGAGTTTTTGCTCAATTTTTAGGAAAACTTTGCCGGATTTTCCCAGATTCTCGCCATAGTTTGTGATCAAGCTTAGCTCTCACATTGAGAGGTTTACAGGTAGATTTGAGGGTCATTTGTGAGCTGAATTTTTCAGCCATCATTCCCTCTTTTCATGTGCCTATATATGGCTCAATTATAAGCTAATTTGCGGCTCAATTGTGACTTATTTCTTCAGCTATTTGAGAGTTGAATTTGGGGCTGATTTACAGCCATATTTTTCAGCCATACACAAGCGTGTTACTCTACAAGTACAGTTCTTATTACTCTTGATAGTGGTTGAGTTTTGACTCCCACTTTTACGCATGTTGTGTATACTACGATTTTCTGGCACATTGTTCATTCATTGATACATTTTGGCATCAATTTTTCGCTCACATATGTATGTCATTTGTGGCACCGTTGAGTGATACTCTGACTAGAGCGGTTTGGCTCTGTGAATGACTTTGTGAGGTGATTCCGAACAAGTACATTCTCGGATTGGCCATTTGGACATTTGTTGTTGTCTTCATTGAGATTTAGTATTGAGTATATTGCTCTAGTTATTACAGAGCAGACTCTACCGAAATTTTACGAGATATGTATGCCTATCGCAAAGATTGGTGAGCTTGACCATTTGCTCACCTTCTTTGCTTGAGAAAATGGTTTTCTCTCGGTGGGAGAGTCTTGTGATCTCGAGCATTGTTTGCCATAGTTTTGGCATGGATATGGAGACACTTCAAGCTAGATGTGGTTCTCACTCACGATTGTGACTGACATGTTGGCATCGCAATCATGATAGGCATATTAGGCACCATTGCTTCAGGCGTATGAGGCAGCGAAAGAGGTAGATGCATGGTGCTACTATGAGGACATATGCTAGAGAGTATGCTTGTGATGGGCATGTCACTTTTGAGTCTAGCTTGCCTTCAGACTAGTTTGTGTCTTGAGATAGCAGATTGTCTACACATTTTCTACTAGACAAGCATGTAGTTTTTCACATGATGCCACATCATGATTTATTTTTCTCTTTCTCTAGTGAGAAACTTGGTTGTGTGTAGTTTGCTGATGGTTCAACATATGACATAGAGGGTGTTGGAGATGTATAAATGTCTTTACCTAGCAGTGAATTACTTACGCTACAAGATGTATGTTATGTACTAGGGCTCAACGAGAGTCTCATTTGAGTGCGTCAATTGTTGAAGAGTAGTGGACATTGTGTATCTCTTGGAGAGCGGTCATTTTAGATGCATAGGAGATCACTGCCTACTAATAGCGAGAGGTGCTAGGAGTGGTCTGGTATACCCTTTGCATATTTTTGACACACAAGACGGTGTAGTCTCTGTGTATTTGCAGCCATGTTTGGAGCAAGAGACGAGGCATGTCTCTTTTGCGGATGTGCTGCATGGAGAGCAGGTTGTGCATTTGTCTTATGATGAACGTTCACGCAGACAGTGATACCTCTGGGGATGCACAACTTGGTCAGTCATCATTTGGGGTGACATCAATTGAGCCAGAGACCGAGCTAGAGACCAATGTATTGTTCTATGATGCGGTTGATATGTTTAAGGGCGACAGTGTCCTTCTGATAGCTGTGTGTGATTGCAGTGGTGCTGATTTTTTAGTTTTGTAATCATTCTCAGTAGATATGCCTTTGCTAGACGATGCTGACATGGTGATGCATAGTCAGGTGGTTCCAAATGAGGATGTATATGGCACTGAGGTTGTTGATAGGGATAGGTTGTCACACATAGTGCATGTTTCATTGGATTTTGGGTCTCTCATGTATGACCTTTTAGTCTCAAGACCTGATCTTGCTTATGCGGTTGGTGCATTTGCAGTGGGAGTTGTCAGTTGTGTGATGGCTGACACTGGCATTGTGCATTGTGGAGCCATGCATGTCGTCACTCGATACCTGCATCAAGAGTGTCATTGTGGCTCTAGTCCTAATGGTATTCATATTGCATCTACACTAGAGTGGTTACAAATGCACTCATGTGTTTGGAGTGAGCCAGTGGGCATGGGTTGAGAGCCATTTTCTGTCACCTATTGTATATACTAGTTGTAGGCTAGTCTTCTCACCACTTATCGGAACACAACCATTAGTGAGAGAATGTTAAGTAAAGGCGGCGTGCCTCACCGTGCTTTGACCGTGTCCGCTGGCCAGTGTCTGGTTGCCCACATTTATCTCCTTAGTCTTTATACATACAAAGAATAAAGAGCTCTCACTCATTCTCACACTGTGCTCATACATTGAGCTTTGGGAGCTCCACCCCACATCCCTGTGTCGTGCTCTCTCTCTCTCTCTCTCTCTCTCTCTCTCTCTCTCTCTCTCTCTCTCTCTCTCTCTCTCTCTCTCTCTCTCTCTCTCTCTCTCTCTCTCTCTCTCTCTCTCTCTCTCTCTCTCTCTCTCTCTCTCCATCTTTGTTGCACACATGCACGCCTACGATTCATTCCTCCACACTTCGCAGGGTAAAGATTTGTTGGATGCACAAATCTCTTGCAATCAATTGATAGGGAGCTATAAAAAATGACTGCTTTCTACCATTACAAATGCGTTTGTAGGTACTCCATAAAGCCATCAATAATTCGCTGGATATAAAACTTTGCATTAAACATTAGTGATAGCTCTAGTGCTCGGTCATGAGCATGGGTGATGTATAAGAATGTGAACAATTTTTCTTTAGATGTATCCTCCCCTACATAGTCTGTCTCTAGTACCATGTTCCGCATGCCTGAAAGAAACAGCAAGACAAAGCTACTATTATATAATGACCGTGACCAACGTGATCATCTTGGTACTATTCATATTGTATCCACTCCCATTTGGAGTCAGGACCAAGCGAACAGAGGGATTGAAGTATTGTTTAGGCCCTTCTTCGCTTGGTTCTGAACCAAGAGAATATTAGTACAATTCATGGTATCTCCAGTCCATTTAGCACAGAGGTCTAGAACCAAGCAAAGGAGTCCATTGTGAAATTATTGAGGCCTCTATTTGCCGGGTTGTTACTCGTGCATTGGAGAACTTGTCGGAACCATGCAAGAAGCTTAATTATTCATTTAATACTCTAAAGGTATTTACTCGCTTGGTTCTAACCCACTTGTTTAGTAGAGTTGAGGACGTGGAAATAATCAAAACCAAGTAAGGGTGTAAAGAATCCCCCAGGGCCCATATTTGCTTGGTTTTGACCGAGGTGATTGTCTCGGTACTATCCACACATATTTGGGATCAAAACCAAGCAAAGAGAGGGCTTGAAGGATTCTTCAGGCCCTTCTTTGCTTGGTTCTGACCCAAGAGAATATATCAAATTCACGGTATCTCCAAGTCCATTCGGCACAGAGGGTGTGAAGAAGGGCTTGAAGAATCCTTAGTTATTCATTTAATACTCTTCGCTTAGTTATTCATCTACCATAGCCTTGCACGGTCAGAAAAGGGGTCATTATTCCACTATGCTTCGAACCTCACAAATCTGCATCGAGAATCTCAACCCATTGTTACCGTGCTCCGACCTTAACAACTACTCTCCCCTTGTGCCCTAACCCCGTGATGAAGGTGCACACAGATGTGAAACACACATGCAGAGGAGAGAGAGAGAGAGAGAGAGAGAGAGAGAGAGAGAGAGAGAGAGAGAGAGAGAGAGAGAGAGAGAGAGAGAACCTATCTTTGCAATATCCAATGGCACCGAGGTGGATTGGGATGCGGCAGGTAACAGCAGGCGCAAAGCTTTGGAGGTCACTGAGAGCACGATAGCGAGAGGTGGCTGAGAGGAAGATCGCAAAAAGGTGAAGGCAAGGGTGATGGCAACGTGGCAGTAATAGACTCAAAGCTTTGGAGGTCGCTACAAGATTGAAAAGGGGGAAGAGAGGGTGGCCGTGGTGATCGCCTGCAGACAAAGAGAAAAGAAAAAAACTTTTTTTAATTTTCTTCTGTAATGGAATTGGCCTATTTAATTTGAGAGTAGCGGAAATTAATGAGAGTACTTTGAGAAATGAGTTTATGAGCATAGCGGGTGAACATAATTGAAGATAGCAACATAATCATAGCAATTAGTTAACTTGGCATGAACAATACTTTTGCAAGAGAGAGAATTTAGAGAACATGACAACATTTGAGGACCGGATTTATGTGGAGCCGGTCCCCCCTCCAATAGGCATTTGTATTATGATTTCTCCCATTAAGAGAGACTTGTTACAATACAATCTTTCTGTTCCTTGTAACCTAGGTGATACAATGAAGATGGAAAAATTCATGCATCACAAGCATAACATAAAATTGAAGAAAGCTTTAACTATCCCAAGCCTCAGACCCAAGACCTCAAACACCTTCGAAGGTGGAGAGAGCTAGCAGAGAATGAGGGTAGGGGAGAGGAAGAAGAAACATTTCATAGGAGAAAGAATTAGTTCCTCACTTATCATAAACTCTTCTTGCTAGCATACATAATAGCATAGTAATGAAGAAGAAGGAGATGGCAAGCTTAAGCATTGAAGCATGGCTCTTGGTTGGATTTGCACTCCATATCCAAGAGTGTTGGTGTAGGCTCTCAACCTCTACTTGCTTGGAGAAGGAGAGGGAGATCTTGCACTTTGCATAGCACACAATGAGAGTGTTTGTGAGTGTGTGTGGGTGAGTATACCCCCTAAGAAACCCCCTAGATTTCTTGGGTCGACCCCCCCTTGTAGCTCATGCTTGAAGCTCATTGGACCCCTCCAGGCCTAGCCAATCATAAGCAGGAGGCATTACAAGCAGCAAGGGTAACCTTGAGACAAGTGTCCCCCTTTCCCCTTTGAGAGAGAGAGGGCTAGATAAATGCAAAATCAATTAATTAAATCTCCTAAATTATCATTGGACCCCTTGGGTGGCCAGCCAATAGGCTTCAGGCACACCATGAGGAGGAACTTGACAAGTGTCCCTTTTGCTTTCTTTGTACCATGCATGCCTTGTGTGAGTGTGTGGGTGTTCTCTCTCATCCCCCCTCATTTAGGGCTCGCCCCCTCCTTGTAGGGATTGAATATTTGACTTTTTGACACCTCAATCCCCTCATGCATAGGCCTAGTTCCCACCACAAGCTTGGCCCTTAAGCACTTTAAGCTTGGGCTAGGTTCTCACCTCAAGTGCAACCCTAGCATCTCAAAGATGTCAAGCACCTCAAGCATCCCAATCATTAAGCACCTCAAGCATCTCAAGCACCTCAATCATCAAGCACCTCAAGCACCTTAGGATTCAAGCATGACAAGTAGGACAAGCACCTCGAGCTGGGTTGGGTTCCCTCGCCTTAACGTCAGCGCTAGCTTACCTAAGGTCAAAGGACTTTTACACACATGATTGGAGGTCTTCAATGAAGCTAACCCTAAGGTCTTATGGTCCATTGGTTAGCCTTGCTCTTTGATAGACCATCTCTCATTTGGGCAGCTTTACCATTGGCCCCGTGTTGAGATAGATCTATAAGCACATGTCTATATCTTAACCCTTGTTCCCGTTTATTCTCCCACATTAAGTGATCATTTTAATATGAGAGAATCATTTGGGTTGGTTAGATATTAGATATTAGATTTTATGACATTACCTCTCTCTTGAAATAATCGTCATCCTCGACTATGAGGTAGAAGAGATAAAGCCTTAGTCATTATTCAATTTTACTTAGCGGGTAGAGGATCCTTTTTACCCTACAACATCTTTCCAAGCTGGATGACTAATCCATTTGGTGCTTGGGAGACATAGCTGCCGCAAGCATGTCTACTCTTTACTCCATTTTGTTCTCCCATCATCATCACAAACATGATTCTAAGCATGCATACTAGTTAAATTTGTGCACAATTAAAAAGAGGACTAGTCTTATAAGACAAAAACATAAGTCATTTAAAAAAAATTTGTACATTTGCTTACTCTAATGTAGCATTGTAAGCATTGACAAGGTTCATACTATCCTTAAGCTGTATTCCTTGCATCCATCTAGAATCTTCAAAAGGATAATTTTTGAACTTAATAAGATACCGTCGGATAATCTTACCATGTCGTAGTACCTTGTCTTCATGCCGAAGGATAGCTTCGGGTTGTAGCACCTCTTCTTGGTCTTCAACTTTGGGAGGGTCTTCAGTAATTGGTTCAGTTGGTGGCTCTCCTTTGTAGGGCTTAAGTAGGCTTACATGAAAGGCATTGTGTATGAGACAATGGTTGGGCAACTTGAGTTGATAATCCGTCTCATTGATGGGCTTCAAGATTTGGAAAGGATCATAGTATCTTTTTGCTAGTTTATCATAATACTTTTGATGGCCCGTAGGATTTTTGCCCGTTGTTTGCCTTAATCGAGCCTTAGGAAACTTAAGTAAGACCCAATCATTTTCTGTGAACATCAAGGCTCTTCTGTGCTTATTAGGAGCAAATTTTTGCCTTTGTTGATAGATGGATATAGCCTCCTTAATCTTTTGAAAAGATTCTGGACAATAGTTGACAGGTTTAGCAAGCAAGCACATTTTATTCCTCTAAAAAAGACTATTAAGGCACATCAAATTGCAACTCTCTTCATATCTCAGATTTTCAAGCACCATGGATTACCCACATCCATCGTGTCGGATAGAGATCCTAGAATGACCAGTAATTTCTGGAAACCTCTCTTTGAAAATCTAGGAACAAGATTGAATTTCTCTTCGGCCTATCACCCACAAACGGATCTACTCAAGACTTATGTTATCAAAGTAGATCAACGCTCACGATGGGAAAAGTACTTACCTCTTGTAGAGTATGCCTACAATAATACTGTACATACTTCTACAGGAAAATCACCTTTTGAGATCATTGAGGGAAGACCTAAAAGTCCCTTGCTACTCAAAGTACATGGGAAGATCTTCGCCACCGATGAGTATAGCCGTGACCTACAAGAATCTTTTCAAAAGATTAGTGAGGCTATATCCATCTCTCAACAAAGGCAAAAAACTGCTACTGATAAGCACAGAAGAGCCTTAATGTTCAAAGAAAATGATTGGGTCTTACTCAAGTTTCCTAAGGCTCGATTAAGGCAAACGACGGGCAAAAATTCTACAGGCCATCAAAAGTATTATGCTAAACTAGCAAAAAGATACTATGGTCCTTTCCAAATCTTGAAGCCCATCAATGAGACGGCTTATCAACTCAAGTTTCCCAACCATTGGCTCATACACAATGCCTTTCATGTAAGCCTACTTAAGCCCTACAAAGGAGATCCACCAACTGAACCAATTATTGAAGACCCTCCGGAAGTTGAAGACCAAGAAGAGGTGCTACAACCCGAAGCTGTTCTTCGGCATGAAGACAAGGTATTACGACATGGTAAGATTATCCGTTGGTATCTTATTAAGTTCAAAAATTATCCTTTTGAAGATGCTAGATGGATGCGAGGAATACAGCTTAAGGATAGTATGAACCTTGTCAATGCTTACAATGCCACATTAGAGTAAGCAAATATACAAATTTCTTTTAAATGACTCATGTTTTTGTCTTATAAGACTAGTCCTCTTTTTAATTGTGCACAAATTTAACTAGTATGCATGCTTAGAATCATTTTTGTGATGACGACATCTCTCAAACACCAAGTAGAATTTGTCACTCTACTTTGGGAGAATGAAATGGACTAAAGAGCAGACATGCTTGCGGCAGCTATGTCTTCCAAGCACCAAATGGATTAGTCATCCATCTTGGAAAGATGTCGTAGGGTAAAAAGGGATCCTCTACCCGCTAAGTAAAATTGACTAATGACTAAGGCTTTATCTCTTCTACCTCATAGTCGAGGACGACTATGATTTCAAGAGAGAGGTAATGTCATAAAATCTAATATCTAATATCTAACCAACCCAAATGATTTTCTCATATAAAATTGATCACTTAATGTGGGAGAATAAACGGGAACAAGTGTTAAGATATAGACATGTGCTTATAGATCTATCTCAACACGGGGCCAATGGTAAAGAGGCCCAAATGAGAGATGGTCTATCAAAGAGCAAGGCTAACAAATGGAGCATAAGACCTTAGGGTTAGCTTCATTGAAGACCTCCAATAATGTGTGTAAAAGGCCTTTGACCTTAGGTAAGCTAGGATTGAGCTTGAGGTGCGGGAAACCAACCCAGCTCGAGGTGCTTGTCATGCTTGATGACTAAGGTGCTTGAGGTGCTTGAGATGCTTGAGGTGCTTGACATGCTTGAGATACTAGGGTTGCACTTGAGGTGAGAACCCAGCCCAAGCTTAAAGTGCTTATGAGCCAAGCTTGTAGTGGGAATTGGGCCTATGCATGAGGGGCTTGAGGTGTCAAAAAGTTAAAGATTCAATCCCTACAAGGAGGGGGCGAGCCCTACATGAGGGGGGATGAGAGAGAACACCCACACACTCACACAAGGCATGCATGGTACAAAGAAAGAAAAAGGGACACTTGCCAAGTTCCTCCTCATGTTGCCCTCATGGTGTGCTTGAAGCCTATTGGTTGGCCACCCAAGGGGTCCAAAAATAATTTAGGATATTTAATTAATTGATTTAGCATTTATCTAGCCCTCTGTCTCAAAGGGGAAAGGAAGACACTTGTCTCAAGGCTACCCTTGCTGCTTGTAATGCCTCCTCCTTGTGATTGGCTAGGCCTGGAGGGGTCCAATGAGCTTCAAGCATGAGCTACAAGGGGGGGTCAACCCAAGCAAGCTAGGGGGTTTCTTAGGGGGTATACTCACCCACGCACACCCACAAACACTCTCATTGTGAGCTATGCAAAGTGCAAGAGCTCCCTCTCCTTCTCCAAGCAAGTAGAGGTTGAGAGCCTACACCAACACTCTTGGATATGGAGTGCAAATCCAACCAAGAGCCATGCTTCAATGCTTAAGCTTGCCATCTCCTTCTTCTTTATTACTATGCTATTATGTATGCTAGAAACAAGAGTCATGATAAGTGAGAAACTAATTCTTTCTCCTACAAAATGTTTCTTCTTCCTCTTCCCTACCCTCATTCCCTGCTAGCTCTCTCCACCTTGAAGGTGTTTGAGGTCTTGGGACTAAGGCTTGGGATAGTTAAAGCTTTCTTCAAGTTTATGTTATGTTTGTGATGCATGAAGCTTTCCATCTTGATTGCATCACCTAGGTCACAAGGAACACAAAGATTGTATTGTAACAAGTCTCTCTTAATGGGAGAAATCATAATACAAATGCCTATTGGAGGGGGGACCGGCTCCACATAAATCCGGTCCTCAACTGTTGTCATGTTTTCTAAATTCTCTCTCTTATAAAAGTATTGTTCATGCCAAGTTAACTAATTGCTTTGATTATGTTGCTATCTTCAACTATGTTCACCCGCTATGCTCACACAGTCATTTCTCAAAAGTACTTTCATTAATTTCCGCTACTCTCAAGTTAAATAGGCTGATTCCATTACAATGTCCATCGGATCTAACAGAAGCAATGGCTTCCCAAGACGGCCACAAGGTATTGGCTTATCAATGTTTATATTGTAAGGGTAAGGACCAAGTACTCAGGAAGGTCCCTCTCTCTAATGAAATTACGGGGGTAATTGCCAGTTTTCATGATGGTGTTTGTGGCGGTCACTTTGCCCTAGATATAACAAGTAGGAAAATCTTGTAGGCTGGTTTTGTATGGCCTAGCCTCAATCGTGATATACACCACTGGTGTAAGACATGTAAGTTATGTCAAAAGGCCGGCACCAGGTCACTCATGCCTGAACCACAGACACCTATCCTTTCAAATGGGCAATTTGGAAAATGGGGTATAGATGCCATAGGACCATTGCCTAGGGCTGACTCAGGGAAGTTCTATATCATCATGGGCGTTGACTATATGACTAGGTGGGCAGAAGCTACAGCCACAACTAGGATCATAGCTGTGGAGGTAGCTAAGTTTATCTATGAGCACATATGTTGCAGGTTTGGCACACCATTAGAAATCATCTCTGATAGAGGGCCAGGTTTCAGAGTAGACTTGGTAGGAGAGTTAATGCAAAAACTAGGCATTACAAGGAGGCACTCCTCACCATATTACCCTCAATGTAATGGCTTAGTTGAGAAAGTGAGTGGAATGGTTTGTAAAATCAACACCAAGCCGGTTAACAATCATCCTGGGGATTGGGACAAGTATCTACTCCCAGCTTTGTGGGCCTACCAAACCTCATTCTACTGTACATCTTTGGGGTTCACTCCATATCATTTGGTATTTGTAAGGAGGCAATCTTACCAATTATTGGAATTTGGTAAGGAGGCAATCTTTGGGGTTCACTCCATATTATTTGGCATTTGTTAAGGAGGCAATCAGAGTGAAACTAGCAAGTCTCAGAGTGATGGCAAGTCAGTTTCAACAACCCAACATTCATTTGAGAGATCACATCCTTGACTTGGAACGACTACAACTGGATGGAGAAGAAGTAATCAATCATTATGCGGCACACGCAGAACACACACGGCTTAGTTTCAATCAACATCTTCGGCGCAAAGATTTAAAGAAGGACATGTTGGTGCTCCGCTATGACAATCGCTTTGACACAGGTAAGGATAAGAAGTTCCTACTCCAATGGGAAGGCCCTTTCATCATCAGGAAGAAATATGCCAATGGGAGCTACCATCTCATGGAAGCTGATGGTAACCTTCATAAGACAAGAGTCAATGGATGGAGGATTAAATCTTATTTTCTATGATTTCATCAAACTGCACCTATCAACATTCTTGATGAGGATACACCATCAACCTCCACCTCTGATGACTACAACCAAACAAATCAGTTAGAGGCATAAATTCCCCTAACCTTTAGAGGAAGGCTAATGACGACAGGTTTCCGGAGTCGGACCGTGTAAACAAACCCCAAAGGGGGAGCTTCATAATCAAGGAATATGTCATAAAAACTAATATCTAATATCTAACCAACCCAAGTGATTCTCTCATATTAAACTGATCACTTAATGCCGGAGAATAAACAGGAACAAGGGTTAAGATATAGACATGTGCTTGTAGATCGATCTCAACACGGGGCCAATGGTAAAAGGGTACAAATGAGAGATAGTCTATCAAAGAGCAAGGATAACCAATGGACCATAAGACCTTAGGGTTAGCTTCATTGAAGACCTCCAATAATGTGTGTAAAAGTCCTTTGACCTTAGGTAAGCTAGACCTTGAGGCGCGGGAACCCGACCCAGCTCGAGGTGCTTGTCCTACTTGTCATGCTTGGTGCTTGAGGTGCTTGATGATTGAGGTGCTTGAGATGCTTGATTTGCTTAATGATTGGGATGCTTGAGGTGCTTGACATCTTTGAGATGCTAGGGTTGCACTTGAGGTGAGAACCTAGCCCAAGCTTAAAGTGCTTAAGGGCCAAGCTTGTGGTGGGAACTAGGCCTATGCATGAGGGGATTGAGGTGTCAAAAAGTCAAATATTCAATCCCTACAAGGAGGGGGCGAGTCCTACATGAGGGGGGATGAGAGAGAACACCCACACACTCACACAAGGCATGCATGGTACAAAGAAATCAAAAGGGACACTTGTCAAGTTCCTCCTCATGTTGCCCTCATGGTGTGCATGAAGCCTACTGGTTGGCCACCCAAGGCGTCCAATGATTATTGAGGAGATTTAATTAATTGATTTTGCATTTAACTAGCTCTCTCTCTCAAAGGGGAAAGGGGGACACTTGTCTCAAGGCTACCCTTGCTGCTTGTAATGCCTCCTACTTATGATTGGCTAGGCGTGGAGGGGTCCAATGAGCTTCAAGCATGAGCTACAAGGGGGGGCTGACCCAAGAAAGCTAGGGGGTTGCTTAGGGGGTATACTCACCCACACACACTCACAAACACTTTCATTGTTTGCTATGTAAAGTGCAAGAGCTCCCTCTCAGCCTTCTCCAAGCAAGTAGAGGTTGAGAACCTACACCAACACTCTTGGATATGGAGTGCAAATCCAACCAAGAGCCATGCTTCAATGCTTAAGCTTTCCATCTCCTTCGTCTTCATTCCTATGCTATTATGTATGCTAGCAAGAAGAGTACATGATAAGTGAGGAACTAATTCTTTCTCCTATGAAATGTTTCTTCTTCCTCTCCCCTACCCTTATTCCCTGCTAGCTCTCTCCACCTTCGAAGGTGTTTGAGGTCTTGGGACTAAGTCCTGGGATAGTTAAATCTTTCTTCAAGTTTATGTTATGCTTGTGATGCATGAAGTTTTCCATCTTCATTGCATCACCTAGGTTACAAGGAACACAAAGATTGTATTGTAAGAAGTCTCTCTTAATGGGAGAAATCATAATACAAATGCCTATTGGAGGGGGGACCGGCTCCACATAAATCCGGTCCTCAATTGTTTTCATGTTCTCTAAATTCTCTCTCTTGCAAAAGTATCAAGTTCATACCAAGTTAACTAATTGCTATGATTATGTTGCTATCGTCAATTAGGTTCACCCGCTATGCTCACAAAGTCATTTCTCAAAAGTACTCTCATTAATTTCCACTACTCTCAAATTAAATAGGCCAATTCCATTACATTGGTATCAGAGCATTTGGTTTCTCTTTTCTTGCTTAAGAAGAGAGGTCCTTAAGTAGCCTATTAATGGTTGATGTTGTTAATTATATTAGGGTAAGTGGAATTGGGATCTAAATTATCGGTTTTGTTAAACCCACTATGTGGGGGATGCTGCACACCTCCGGAGATTTGGACTTAATAATGGAGTCTTTTTAGACTTGCCTATGGCTTTACCATTATTGAGCCATAAGAAGTCCAAAAGGAGATAGCCCTCGACAACTCTGCTATGTTAGACCTACTCCTCTACTCTCTATAATTAACCACTTCGAGCCGTGGGTGTAGATACTTAAGAGCCGATTTTCAAAGGCTAAGAGGAGTGGCAACTAAGGTTTTGAATTGCCAAAGCATACACTAAGTACATACATAATTTTTTTTAACATGGCTGACAATAATCAAGAGAGTAGAATGAACATTGATAGCTTTGATTTTGCACATGAAGGTGCTAATGATGATGCTCCCATGTTTGTGAATTATCTTGTCACTAGGTTGCAGCAAGCTATGGGCAACCCTGCTTTGCAAGCCGAAGTTACTCAACAACTTCATGCTTATGGAATTTCCCTTCCTCTCCAAGAGGAGAGAGAGCTTAGGAGGCCTCTTGAAGAGACCCCCAAAAGAAGAGTCTCTCCCATTCGAGAGGAGGAATCCAAAGAGCAAGAAACAATGAAAGTTTAAGTTCCTCTGAAGATGTGGCTCCACGAAGACGGCGGTCTAGACAATCACCCACTCCTCCCAAGAGGAAAAGATCAACGCATAGTCCTTCTCTCATCCGATCTGAAAGGCAAGAGAGGAAACAAAGGAAGAAAAGGGCTAGGACGAGGTCACCCTCTTCTCCTTCTTCTTCACCTTCCTACTCTTCTGATGAAAGCTATGGCTATTCTCCTAGAGAATACAAGAGGGGAGGACATTGCAAATCATTTCCTGCATGGCGAAGGTCACAAAAGCTAAAGAAGTTCAAGGAGGGAGGAAAGAGTATATCTTTTCTCACCTATGACGGAACCTTTGGTGCTACTGACAAAGTGTTGGCCTTCATCCAGCAATTTGATGTGGCCTTTGTAGATGAGGGCTTCACAGAGTCCTCCAAGCTACACTATGTAGCTATGCACTTCCAAAAATCAGCTCGTCAATGGTGGGCTAGCCTTCGTGGCAATGGTGAAGCCCCAAAAACATGGAAAAATCTACAAGTTTCCATCATGAAGCAATTCCTTGCAAGCGATGCAAAAGACAAATTGCTTACCGAATGGCGCAGCTTGAAGCTTCTCTCTCATGAGTCTATCCACAAGTACGTAGACAAGTTTTGGGATTCACATCTCAAGGCTACTGTCCTTCAAAAGATAGATTTTGTCGAGCAAAGGTAGCAATTCGGTGTAGGATTACCTGAAGAGATGGTCGAATACATCAACTATCAACGGCCTAATACTATTAGCAAAGTAATCCATCACACCATGGTTGCTTCACGCATCAATTTCCATCAAGGGGCTAGACGTAATGTCAAGCCCATGGAAAACAAAGACAAAAAATGATGCAAAGGGCAAAACAAATGTTCAAAATACTTCCCAAGTCACTTCCAACAACAACAACAATCGTTCCAAGGAGAAGGGAGTTTACAAAGGTAAAAACAAACTGTCTCTTGAAGAGCTTGAACATGGCTATTGTTCTTGCCCCAAGAAGAATACTTGCAATGAGACTCCTAGGGCTTCCACCATCAAAGCTCCAAAAGAGAATGCTCATTGCAAAGGATCGTCACTTTCCTATGCTTGGGAAAAGGTAAGAGAGAATGATGCCTTCATCTTGTTTGACCCTGGCTCTACTCTGAACTTCATATCAATGGAGTTGGCCACCAAGTTGGGCATTCAAGCTTTTCGGATGGGAGATATGGTAATGGCTGACGCAGCTTTCAAGGGACAGAAAGCCTCTGTTACTCCCTTGATTGGGAATTTGAGGCTTAATGTCCAAAGCTATGTCAACAAAGAAGACTTCTTCATCTCTCCTCTCCAACATGAGGACGCTATCCTAGGGGCGCCATGGTTTGATCCCATGGCTGCCAACATGAAGTTCCCTGAAAGGAGAATCTACTTCACCTATAGTGGAAAGAACATGTATATAGATGCTAGTGAGCGTGGTCACACTATTCCACTTGTAAATCCTCTTGCTTTTGATAAGTCAATGAAGAGCTCAGTTTCTGCATACATGATTTTTGTCAAAGAGTCTCTAAAAGATACTAATGTTTCATCAAATGTAAATGGTATGAATCAAGAAGAGTTGGACTTGTCTAATGTTCTAAAAGGATTCCAAGATGTGTTCATCAATGATATCCCTATGGACTTACCTCCAACACGAGGGGATGATGACCATCGCATTGAGCTCCTTCCAGGAAGCCCACCGCCTAACAAACCTCCTTATCGAGTCTCACAAGCTCAACAAGAGGAGATCATGAGGCAAGTACATGAATTGGTAGACAAAGGGATGGTGAGGCCTAGTTCCTCTCCCTTTTGTTCTCGAGTCCTTTTAGTGCAAAAGAAAGACGGTACATACCGTATGTGTGTGGACTATCAAGCACTAAACCATATCACTATCAAAAACAGATTTCATGTGACTCGGGTAGAAGATCTATTTGATAAGCTACAAGGCTCTACCTACTTCAATAGGATTGACCTTAAGAGTGGCTATCATCAAATAAGGATAGTGGATGAAGATATCTTAAAGACCGCGTTTCGCACAACGTTTGGTCTTTATGAATATCTAGTCATGCCTTTTGGCTTGACTAATGCACCAGCTACATTCCATCATCTGATGGAGAAAATTTTTAGACCATACCGCAAATTCACTGGAGTGTTCTTTGATGATATCATCATCTACTCCAAGTATTTGGAGGAACATAAGCAGCATCTCCAAGTGATTTTTTAAGCATTGAGGGAGAACAAGCTTTTTCTCAACCAAAAGAAAAGCGAATTCTTCCTTCAAGAGATTCAATACCTAGGTCATATTATCTCTCAGATGGTATCCATATGGATCCATCAAAGTTAGAGGTGATAAAATCATGGCCTAAACCCAAGAAATCCACATGAGCTAAGAAGCTTTATGTGTATGTGCGCATACTACAGACACTTCATAGCAAAATTCTCTCAAGTAGTAGGACCACTACACGACTTAACCAAGAAGAACATTAAGTATGTATGGACTGCTAAGGAGAAAAATGGTTTTGATAAGCTCAAAGAGAATCTTACTTCCCAACCAGTCCTCGTGCTTCCGGATCTCTCAAAGCCATTTGAGGTCCAATGTGATGCTTGTGGTGATTGCCTTGGAGCAGTTTTGCTTCAAGAAGGGCATGCCATAGCATATGAGAGCCGAAGGCTCAATACTCATGAACGTGTCTTGGGCATTTATGAGAAAGAGCTTTTAGTTGTTCTACATGCCCTAGACACATGGAAGCACTACCTATTGGGGACTCCATTTATCCTACGAATCAACCACCAAAGTCTCAAGTATTTCATGACGCAAACCAAGCTTTCCAACAAACAAATGAGGTGGGAAAATTTTCTTTCACAATTTAGTTTCCATATTGCTCACATAGCTGGTAAGCACAATCAAGTGGCCGATGCACTTTCACGACGACCAAAAGTTAATGCGGTCTCTATAGCTACTCACAATGATCTATCTTCTATGATAGATGAGTATGCTACTGACCCTGACTTTAGAGACATAATGTCAGCCGTTGTTTTCGGGAAGAAAGAGGAAACATTAACCTTTCAGGATGGTTATCTTCTCCACGGCAATAGGCTATGTGTTACCCATTCCCTTCGTGAGAAAGTTATGTATGAATCCCATGCTCCTCCATATGCGGGGCATAGAGGTATTCAACCTACTCTCCGAGGACTAGAGATGTACTTCTATTGGCCTACCATGAAAGTGGACATACAAGAGTATGTTTCAAAATGTGTAGTATGCCAAAAGACCAAGTATGATAGAGGGAAGCAACCTGGATTACTCCAGCCATTGCCTATCCCAAATTCACCATGGGAGAGTATATCCATGGATTTCATCTTTGGATTACCCAAGTCTATCCATGGGAATACTGGAATATGGACAATAGTTGATAGGTTTAGCAAGCAAGCACATTTTATTCCTGTCAAAAAGACTAGGCACATCAAATGACAACTCTCTTCATATCTCATATTTTCAAGCACCATGGATTACCCACATCCATCGTGTGAGATAGAGATCCTAGAATGACCAGTAATTTCTGGAAACCTCTCTTTGAAAATCTAGGAACAAGATTGAATTTCTCTTCGGCCTATCACCCACAAACGGATGGCCAAAGTGAGATAGCCAATCTTAGGATACTCTATCTACTCAAGACTTAAGTTATCAAAGTAGATCAACGCTCACAATGGGAAAAGTACTTACCTCTTGTAGAGTATGCCTACAATAATACTGTACATACTTCTATGGGAAAATCACCTTTTGAGATCATTGAGGGAAGACCTAAAAGTCCCTTGCTACTCAAAGTACATGGGAAGATCTTCACCCGCCGCTGATGAGTATAGCCGTGACCTACAATATTCCTGTATTCCCATGGATGGACTTGGGTAATCCAAAGATGAAATCCATGGATATACTCTCCCATGGTGAATTTGGAATAGGCAATGGTTGGAGTAATCCAGATTGCTTCCCTCTATCATACTTGGTCTTTTGGCATACTACACATTTTGAAACATACTCTTGTATGTCCACTTTCATGGTAGGCCAATAGAAGTACGTCTCTAGTCCTCGGAGAGTAGGTTGAATACCTCTATGCCCCACATATGGAGGAGCATGGGATTCATACCTAACTTTCTCACGAAGGGAATGGGTAACACATAGCATAGTGCCGTGGAGAAGATAACCATCCTGAAAGGTGAATGGTTCCTCTTTCTTCGCCAAAGCAAGGGCTGACATTATGTCTCTAAAGTCAGGGCCAGTAGCATACTCATCTATCATAAAGGATAGATCATTGTGAGTAGCTATAGACACCGCATTAACTTTGGGTCGTCGTGAAAGTGCATCGGCCACTTGATTGTGATTACCAGCTATGTGACCAATATGGAAATTAAACTGCAAAAGAAAATTTGCCCATCTCATTTGTTTGTCGGAAAGCTTGGTTTGCGTCATGAAATACTTCAGACTTTGGTGGTTGGAGTCCCCAATAGGTAGTGCTTCCATGTGTCTAGGGCATGTAGAACAACTAAAAGCTCTTTCTCATAAATGCCCAAGAATCATTCATCAATATTGAGCCTTCGGCTCTCATATGCTACGGCATGCCCTTCTTGAAGCAAAAGTGCTCCAAGGCAATCACCACAAGCATCACATTGGACCTCAAATGGCTTTGAGAGATCCGGAAGCACGAGGACTGGTTGGGAAGTAAGCTTCTGTTTGAGCTTTTCAAAAGCATTTTGCTCCTTAGCAGTCCACACAAACTTAACGTTTTTCTTAGTTAAGTCGTGTAGTGGTCCTGCTACTTGAGAGAATTTTGCTATGAAGCGCCTATAGTATGCGCACATACCAACAAAGCTTCTTAGCTCAAATAGATTTCTTGGGTTAGGCCATGCTTTTATTACCTCTAACTTTGATGGATCCATTTGGATACCATCTTTAGAGATAATATGACCTAGGTATTGAATCTCTTATAGGAAGAATTCGCTTTTCTTTTGGTTGAGAAAAAGCTTGTTCTCCCTCAATGATTGAAAAATCACTTGGAGATGTTGCTTATGTTCCTCCAAAGACTTGGAGTAGATGATGATATCATCAAAGAACACTCCAGTGAATTTGCGGTATGGTCTAAAAATTTTCTCCATCAAACGATTGAACGTAGCTGGTGCATTAGTCAAGCCAAAAGGCATGACTAGATATTCATAAAGACCAAACGTTGTGCGAAACGGGGTCTTTAAGATATCTTCATCCACTATCCTTATTTGATGATAGCCACTCTTAAGGTCAATCCTACTGAAGTAGGTCGAGCCTTGTAGCTTATCAAACAGATCTTCTACCCAAGGTACGGGAAATCTGTTTTTGATAGTGATATGGTTTAGTACTCGTTAGTCCACACATATACGGTATATACCATCTTTCTTTTGCACTAAAAGGATTGGAGAACAAAAGGGAGAGGAACTAGGCCTCACCATCCCTTTGTCTACTAGCTCTTGTACTTGCCTCATGTTCTCCTCTTGTTGAGCTTGTGAGACTCGATAAGGAGGCTTGTTAGGTGGTGAGCT
Organism: Adiantum capillus-veneris; assembly: GCF_014529385.1. Classification (NCBI taxonomy): domain Eukaryota; kingdom Viridiplantae; phylum Streptophyta; class Polypodiopsida; order Polypodiales; family Pteridaceae; genus Adiantum; species Adiantum capillus-veneris. The sequence goes on along the minus strand of NC_140949.1, from coordinate 55,450,733 downwards.
TTCTCGAAGGAGCTCAATACGATGGTCATCATCCTCTCGTTTTGGAGGTAAGTCCATAGGGATATCATCGATGAACACATCTTGGAATCCTTTTAGAACATTAGAAAAGTCTAACTCTTCTTGATTCCTACCATTTACATTTGATGAAACAGTAGTATCTTTTAGAGACTCTTTGACAAAAATCATGTACGCAGAAACTGAGCTCTTCATTGACTTATCAAAAGCAAGAGGATTTACAAGTGGAATAGTGCGACCACGCTCACTAGCATCTATATACATGTTCTTTCCCCTGTAGGTGAAGTAGATTCTCCTTTCAGGGAACTTCATGTTGGCAGCCATGCAATCAAACCATGGTGCCCCTAGGATAACATCCTCATGTTGGAGAGGAGAGATGAAGAAGTCTTCTTTGTCGACATAGCTTTGGACATGAAGCCTCAACTTACCAATCAAGGGAGTAACGGAGGCTTGTTTTCCCTTGAAAGCTGCATTAGACACTACTATATCTCCCATCTCAAAAGCTTGAATGCCCAACTTGGTGGCCAACTCCATTGATATTGGGTTAAGAGAAGAGCCATGGTCAAACAAGATGAAGGCATCATGCTGTCTTACCTTTCCCCAAGCATAGGAAAGTGATGATCCTTTGCAATGAGCATCCTCTTTTGGAGCTTCGATGGTGGAAGCCCTAGGAGTCTCATTGCGAGTATTCTTCTTGGGGCAAGAACGATAGCCACGTCCTTGCTCCCCACACTTGAAACACTTATGGTCCTTGCGAAAAGCTTCAAGCCTTCAGGAGAGAGTTTTTTTTTACCTTTGTAAACTCCCTTCTCCTTGGACCGATTGTTGTTGTTGTTGGAATTGACTTGGGAAGTATTTTGAACATTGGTTTTCCCCTTTGCATCACTTTTGTCTTTGTTTTCCATGGGCTTGACATTACGTCTAGCCCCTTGATGGAAATTGATGCGTGAAGCAACCATGGTGTGATGGATTACTTCGCTAATAGTACCAGGCTGTTGAGAGTTGATGTATTTGGCCATCTCTTCAGGTAATCCCGCACAGAATTGTTGCCTTTGCTCGGCAAAGTCTATCTTTTGAAAGACAGTAGCCTTGAGATGTAAATCCCAAAACTTGTCTACATATTTGTGGATAGACTTATGGGAGAGGAGCTTCAAGCTGCGCCATTCGGTAAGCACTTTCTCCTTTGCATCGCTTGCAAGGAATTGCTTCATGATGGAAACTCGTAGAGTTTTCCATGTCTTTGGGCCTTCACCATTTCCACAAAGGCTAGCCCACCATTGACGAGCTGTTTTTTGGAAGTGCATAGCTACATGGCGTAGCTTAGAGGACTCTGTGAAGCCCTCGTCTCCAAAGGCCGCATCAAATTGTTGGATTGAGGCCAACACTTTGTCGGTAGCACCGAAGGTGCCATCATAGGTGAGAAAAGAGATACTCTTTTCTCCCTCCTTGAACTTCTTTAGCTTTTGTGACCTTCACCATGTAGGAAATGATTTGCGATGTCCTCCCCTCTTGTATTCTCTAGGAGAATAACCATAACTTTGGTCAGAAGAGGAGGAAGGTGAAGAAGAAGGAGAAGATGGTGACCTCTTCCTAACCCTTTTCTTCCTTTGTTTCCCCTCTTGCCTTTCAGAGTGATGAGGAGAAGGACTATGTGTTGATCTTTTCCTCTTGGGAGGAGTGGGCGTTCGTCTAGACCGCCGTCTTCGTGGAGCCACATCTTCAGAGGAACTTAAACTTTCATTGCTTTCTTGCTCTTTGGATTCCTCCTCTCGAATGGGAGAGACTCTTCTTTTGGGGGTCTCTTCAAGAGGCCCCCTAAGCTCTCTCTCCTCTTGGAGAGGAAGGGAAATTCCATAAGCACGAAGTTGTTGAGTAACTTCGGCTTGCAAAGCAGGGTTGCCCATAACTTGCTGTAACCTAGTGACAAGATAATTCACAAACATGGGAGCATCATCATTAGCACCTTCATGTGCAAAATCAAAGCTATCAATGTTCATTCTACTCTCTTGATTATTGTTAGCCATGTTAAAATTTTTTATGTATGTACTTAGTGTATGCTTTGGCAATTCAAAACCTTAGTTGCCACTCCTCTTAGCCTTTGAAAATCGGCTCTTAAGTATCTACACCCACAGCTCGAAGTGGTTAATTATAGAGAGTAGAGGAGTAGGTCTAACATAGGAGAGTTGCCAAGGGCTAGCTCCTTTCGAACTTCTTATGGCTCAATAATGGAGTCTAGAAAGACTCCATTATTAAGTCCAAAGCTCCCGAGGTGTGCACCATCCCCCACATAGTGGGCTCAACAAAACCGATAATAGATCCCACTTCCACTTACCCTAATATAATTAACAACATCAACCATTAATAGGCTACTTAAGGACCTCTCTTCTTAAGCAAGAAAAGAGAAACCAAATGCTCTGATACCAATGTAATGGAATTGGCCTATTTAACTTGAGAGTAGCGGAAATTAATGAAAGTACTTTTGAGAAATGACTGTGTCAGCATAGCGGGTGAACATAGTTGAAGATAGCAACATAATCATAGCAATTAGTTAACTTGGCATGAACAATACTTTTGCAAGAGAGAGAATTTAGAGAACATGACAACAGTTGAGGATCAGATTTATGTGGAGCCGGGTCCCCTCTCCAATAGGCATTTGTATTATGATTTCTCCCATTAAGAGAGACTTGTTACAATACAATCTTTGTGTTCCTTGTGACCTAGGTGATGCAATGAAGATAGAAAGCTTCATGCATCAGAAACATAATATAAACTTGAAGAAAGATTTAACTATCCCAAGCCTCAATCCCAAGACCTCAAACACCTTCGAAGGTGGAGAGAGCTAGCAAGGAATGAGGGTAGGGAAGAGGAAGAAGAAACATTTCGTAGGAGAAAGAATTAGTTCCTCATTTATCATGACTCTTGTTGCTAGCATACATAATAGCATAGTAATGAAGAAGAAGGAGATGGAAAGCTTAAGCATTGAAGAATGGCTCTTGGTTGGATTTGCACTCCATATCCAAAGGTGTTGGTGTAGGCTCTCAACCTCTACTTGCTTGGAGAAGGAGAGGGAGCTCTTGCACTTTGCATAGCACACAATGAGAGTGTTTGTGAGTGTGTGTGGGTGAGTATACCCCCTAAGCAACCCCCTAGCTTGCTTGGGTCGACCCCCCCTTGTAGCTCATGCTTGAAGCTCATTGGACCCCTCCAGGCCTAGCCAATCACAAGGAGGAGGCATTACAAGCAGCAAGGGTAGCCTTGAGACAAGTGTCTTCCTTTCCCCTTTGAGAGAGAGGGCTAGATAAATGCTAAATCAATTAATTAAATATCCTAAATTATTATTGGACCCCTTGGGTGGTCAACCAATAGGCTCCAGGCACACCATGAGGGCAACATGAGGAGGAACTTGACAAGTGTCCGTTTTGCTTTCTTTGTACCATGCATGCCTTGTGTGAGTGTGTGGGTGTTCTCTCTCATCCCCCATCATGTAGGGCTCGCCCCCTCCTTGTAGGGATTGAATCTTTGACTTTTTGACACCTCAAGCCCTTCATGCATAGGCCCAATTCCCACTACATGCTTGGCTCATAAGCACTATAAGCTTGGGCTGGGTTCTCACCTCAAGTGCAGCCCTAGCATGTCAAGCACCTCAAGCATCTCAATAATTAAGCACCTCAAGCATCTCAAGCACCTCAATCATCAAGCATCTCAAGCACCTCAGTCATCAAGCATGACAAGCAGGACAAGCACCTCGAGCTGGGTCAGGTTCTCGCGCCTCAAGCTCAGCCCTAGCTTACCTAAGTTCAAAGGACTTTTACACACATTATTGGAGGTCTTCAATGAAGCTAACACTAAGGTCTTATGCTCCATTTGTTAGCCTTGCTCTTTGATAGACCATCTCTCATTTGGTCCCCTTTACCATTGGCCCCGTGTTGAGATAGATCTATAAGCACATGTCTATATCTTAACACTTGTTCCCGTTTATTCTCCCACATTAAGTGATCAATTTAATATGAGAAAATCATTTGGGTTGGTTAGATATTAGATATTAGATTTTATGATAGACATTCCCCTGTTTCCAAGGAATGCATTATGTCCAGTAAGGCGTCACTACCTTGATATAGAGGGAGCTTTAGCTTTATATCCCCAACCACCATTTCCTACAGTCTTTCGCTTGCTAAGGCATGGGCTTCATGGTTTTGAGCCCTTGGGATGTGGTGTAGTTGAACTACTTCAAACTTACCACAACAAAGTTTTTACACAGTTTAAGTGAGTCCTCAAGCTAGGATTCTTACATGTCCATACTCCATTTACTTGCTTTATCAAAAGTAGAGCATCCCCAAATACATTAAGGTGCTTTATCCCTTGTGAAATGCACCATTGTAACCCCTTGGTCAGTGTTGCATACTCAGCTTCATTGTTAGAATGTCATTCTAACAAATGGCCAAGAAAAAATACCTTGATATCTTTGTCATCAAAGACCACTATGCCTACAGAGCTGCTTGGTAAGATGATCGCTTGTAGGCTCCATCAAAGTAGAGAGAGTGTGCTCTTTCTACCAACGGTGGCTCTCGAAGTGGTTGAATTCCTTCCCCTTTAGATTGCTTTACCTCTTCTCAAAGTTCTGATAGGTCATGAGTCCCCCCAAGCTTCCCCTTGTCATGCTTTCCACCTGTATTGTGTAGTCAAACTCTTGCAAACGAACTAGCCATTTAGTAATCCTAGCAGAAACATCCATGTGTTGTACCACATAGGGAAAAATTTCATCCGTGCTTAAGATTACAAATTGCCTAGGCAAAAAATATGATCAAAACGTTGTAGTTGCAAATCTAATAGCTAGGACTAGGTGTTCCACATGGGTGAAACCTTTCTCTACTATTGTCATCATTCGACTAGAGAAGTAGATTGGCCTCATGAAAGATGTTGTTGCATCCTTCTAGAGTAGCACAACCCCCAAGGAGTCATCACCCATGCTTGAGGTGACATAGAACTTTTTGTCCCACTTAGGCGGTGAGATAGTTGGTAGGGTGGCTAAGAAATCCTTTACCTTGTTGTAGTGATGTTCGCTCTCCTCGTCCCATGTGAAAGTCGATTGTTGTGTGAGCTGTTGCAGCGGTAGCACAAGTTGTGATAGTAGATGTATGAATCTACTCAAGTACCTCATGTTTTGTAGGAAAGAGACTAGTTGACATGCAGTTGTTGGCGAGGGTAGTGCAATGAGTGCGGACACCTTACTTGGTTAGCTGAAATTTTATGGCCTGAAAGAATGACTCTAATTTCCCCAATGTGGCACTTGTCTTTATTTAATTGACCTCCTAGGCTTTGCACCCTTGCTAAACCCTTAGTCACCTTTTCTAAGTGTGAGATGCAAGGGATATATATACAAAAGTCATCAATGAACACTCTTATGGATGTTCCAAAGAACGGTTGAAAGACATATATGTGACATATCTCTGGAATGTGGCAGGTGCATTTGTGAGACCAAATGGCATAACTATATAAGCAAAGCAACCCCATGGTGTAATGAAAGTGGTTTTTAGTTAATCTTCAAAGGCTATGCGTATTTGAAAATAACTGGAATAGCCATCACACACTGTATAGCATTCAAAACCAGCCACGTCATTCATAATTTCATCCAAAAAAGGGAGAGGGAAATGGTCCCTCTTTGTGGCTGCATTTAGTGGTTTGTAGTCGACGCAGACCCTCCACTTGCAATTCTTCTTAGGCGTCACTACTACGAGTGACACCCAATCTTAGTTTTCCACAAGATAAATGAACCCTGCTTCCAGTAGCTTCCTTACCTCGGCAAGGAGTGCCTTTTCTTGTATGATCCCCAGCTGTCGTAGTTTTTGCACAATTGGTTTTACCCCTTCCTTCAGCTTAATATGATGCTCCACTGCTGTGATACCTGTGATTCTTTCATAGTTGTCAATGAAAAGGTCAGTAAATCGTATCAACATTCGCAAAAAATTATCCTTCTCTTCACTTGTTAGTTCCACTATAGACAACATACTCTTCAACCTACCCTCTCCTAGGCCAGGTAATTTATTTTCCCCTTCGCTATTTTGTCTTTCTGGTAACGGGTCGCCAATTGTGTTTACCCTTTGTAGATCCTTCATGATAATTCCCATCACATTGATGGAACTGTCTCTTTCATCGGTGGAAGTGGTCTCCTCCTCAGAAGTGGAAAACTCACTAGTGGTTTCATCTACTGATGTCTCTAGGTCCATTTGTTTCTGCTTGCTAGTCCTCATGTCATAGTGGAGTGTTCCCCCTTTCTTACCAGTCATGCATAGAAGACCAGTGCCCCAGTCCTCATTTGCCTTCGTGGCTATCAACCATGGCCTTCCAAAGATCAATGGATAGACCTCCCCCTTAGTTGGCATCACAAACACATCAACTTCTATCTCAGTGTTGAAGGCTTTTATCTTCACGGCATTTACCACACCCGCACATTTTACTTTTGCGTTGTTTGCCATCTTTGCCTTGCATGGAGAAGGCCTGTCAACCTCGAGCCCTAGCTGAAGCATCATAGCTTCACTCATCACACAAATTTGTGCACCACCATCAATGTAGGTGTTTCCAACCCTCTTACCTTTTATGTTGACATCGACGATTGGAAGGATGTCATCCATGTTGCAACCCAAAATTTCTCTGGCTACCTTTGCTTTGGAGTGCCTTGTACTTACCATTTTGGACCATTGCCGCCTTACCTTTGGTGCGAGATGTAGCAATTGTGGCCATGTGATCTTTGGTCCTTGTTCTGCCACATCCAACGTTAGATCATAGGGCCTAGAATTCTCCCCTAACTGAAAGTCGGTTATGCTGCCTAATTTCTGTCGTGGCCTAGATGGCCTCTTGCTAGTCTCTCCCTTCATACTTCTCTCATCATTAGCTTGTGCAGTTTTCTCCCTCCTAGCTCTCTAGTCATGGATTAAATGGTTCTACAAAGGTTACCTTCTCCTTACCCTTATCTTTCTCCTTTGCTCTGGGTGGATCCACTACTATAACCTTTCCTTTCTCCAATAACCTTATGATGTTTATAGTGCGATTAGGTGGTGGTGCCGATGGAAGAGGTGGAATGGGTGTTTGTGGTGGTGCCTGGGGTGGATGTAGAATTTGTGCTGGTGGGACTGGTGCTCAGGGTGTAGGTGTTCTCTCTCTAGGGGGTGATAGTTGGTTTCTCCTACCTCCTCTATTATAGTGTTGCCACGGTTTGGGGTAGTAGTACATACCGTGACCATCTTCTCTGCAGTTGTAGCAGTGATACTCCCTGTTTTGTCATCGTACTCTCCCCAGGTCTTGATCTCTCTCTTGATTCCTTCCTTGCTGTATCAAGTGGATAGACAAATTTTGCAGTTGATCAGTAATGTGGGTCAACATATCTTGTTGGTCATTTCTTACCCTAGGAGCCGATAGTGATGGAGGAGTGGTGGTTGTCATAGTTGGAGGTTGACACGATGTTCCTGCTTTTGTTGACTCGGTTTCTTTGGCTTTCATCCACAACTTCTTGTCCTTAAGGCGAGCAATCTCCGCAGCTAGCTCATTTGTAGCCGGGAATCTACTCTTCACCTTTTCCTTGAGCAACGGCGGCCACAAGCCATGCGTGCGGTCCTTTTTGAGGAAATTAGGTGCAGTTTCCCCTCTTGCCAGTGACTCAACCCACCGTTCCCACAAATCCTCAAACTTGGACTCATAGGTGGCATACTCTAAAAGACCTCCCCGCTTCAAGTCTCTCAACTTGTCCCACAGATTCTTTGAAGTGGTACCTCCCCCAAAGCGCCTCTTAAAAGTAGTTTTAAGGGCTCGCAGTTATCCTTTGTTGCTTGTGGGAGTGCGTTGTACCACGACCTAGCCTCTAGCTTCATAAGATGCATAAAGATTCTAAGCCGGGACTCATCTGTGTCTTTGTTGCTTACTACAAATGCTACTTCAAAGTCATCTATGAAATCTGTTACCAAATCCTCCCCCTTCTTTCCTTTAAATGTTGGAAATGCTACACTTGCCATGATTACTAAGAGGGAGAGCTAGAAAGATACACTGCTTATCTTACAACCAAAAGATTTATTTTTTTTCTTGCAAGAAGGCATGTATACCCTTTCTATACTAAAACATAGATTAGAATCTCAAATGGTACATTACCTTGTATCAAAGGTAGGAAAAATGGCTGATCTGATGCGAGAACCTCAAAGAAGCACTCCCCTCCCAACATGGTGTTGATGATGTGCTGGTAGTGAGCCTTCCAATCCATAATTACCTTGATTGAATGTACTCGTATCATAAGCACGACACCATGAGCTCCCAAGCTTGTGAGGTGAATTATGTGCTTAGTGGTTCATGGAGCCTGGGTGGTGCCTTTAGTGTGTTATATCTCCTTTGTGCTTAGTGGAGGCCTCTTTACATAGGCCTCAGAGGTGGTCCTCACCTAATGGTCCTTGCAAATATCCAATGGTCTCTGTAGAGAGTCTAGATGCCTCTCTAGTGAGAGAGATAGAGAGGGAGAGAAGTTAGAGATAGAGAGAAGGGAGGTAAGAGGGGTGGGGAGTTTTTTACAATCCACTAGCCGCTGGCTAATTTATTAGAGAAGAGTGGTGATCGGGGCATTGACAATGGGTGTTGTTGATGGTTTGGGTGGCCGGTGTGAGGTTAATGATGTCGTTCCTGGTGTTTTGTAGATGTCGAGATGCTACGCATCACTTTCAGAGCCAGTTGGGGCATGCCTTCGGTGTCAGTCTTTGATTTTTTGTTGCTTTTGTGTGCTTTTGGTAGTATATTTCCTTTTGTTGATGATGTGGCATTCTTTTTTCCTTCTCTTTACATGTTTGTGCATATGTGCTTATGCGTGCGTGTATGTACGTGTTGTGTCTGCACAAAGCGTGTGAGGGTGTGTGTTTATAGTATATGGGTGTTCGGAAAGGAGTGAGAGATGGGTGAGTGAGAGGCCGAGGGAGTGTGTGTGTGGGAGCAATGTGTATGGGGTTGTGTGTGTGTGTGAGTGGATGAATGCGTCGGCCAATGTGTGTGGGAACGAGAGTATAAGAGTTTCAATTTTTTAAATCTTCCTGGCTTAGTTACACAAAGAACGAGAGTGGGAGAGACAGCATGAGTGAGCGGGTGATGGGACAGAGAGGGTAAGAAAGGGTGAGGGAGGTAGCGTATGTGTGTGTGTGTGTGTGTGTGTGTGTGTGTGTGTGTGTGTGTGTATAATGTAAGAGAGAGAGAGTTCTGTTTTTTGCTACTACGGGCTGGTGCCGACACAGGAGAACGAGAGAGAAACAGAGATCATGAGTGACTGAGGGAATGAGAGGGGAGAGAAAGGGACGGAGTGAGTGAGTGAGTGTGTGTGTGTGTGGGTAACAAGAGAGATAGAGAGATACCCCGCGTCCTCTCGGGCTGGTGATGATGCAGAGAGAGGGAGAGTCAACAGCAGGGGAAGAGAGAGAGCGTGTGAGGGAGTGGGCCAGGGTGTGTGTGTGGCGTGTGTTTAGAGAGAGAGAGAGAGAGAGAGAGAGAGAGAGAGAGAGAGAGAGAGAGAGAGAGAGAGAGAGAGAGAGAGAGAGAGAGAGAGAGCATGAACCTATGCATGTTGGACCCATGACAAAGGAATGAGGAGAGAGAGGGATATCATGCGCCCTATGGGCTGCCGAGGGAGAGAGAGAAGTTTTCTGCATTCTCAATGAAGGAGAGAGAGAGAGGGTGGATAATGGAGGAGGGGGGGAAGGGAGGTGGCCCATTGCATGCACGCAAGCAAAGGGGGAAGAGAGGGTGGTGGTGACGGTCGCCTGCAAACAAAAAGAAAAGAAAAAACTTTTATTTTATTTTCTTCCTTGATTATGAAGCTCCCCCTTTGGGGTTTGTTCACACGGTCCTGCTCCGGAAACCTGCCATCAATGCACTTCAAAAGTGTGGTAGTAATCAAGAATGGGCAAAATGATGGAACCTGGAGATCTAAGGATTTCATCAAGCATCTCTGGTCCGAACAGGAAAATAATCTTTTGCTGGTAGAATATCTTACTATCAATGTACATGTTTACATGTATGTGCTGCAAGAAACAAAAAGGAAAAACTTCTGGCCTATTGTGATTATCCATGTTGGGTGTAGGGCAAGGCTTTGAACACTAGAGCTGCATACTTTAAGTGTTGACAAGGTGATTCCTTCACTACATGCCTCTACCTCTTGTTGAAATCCACATAATCCTCCATATTGGGTTCAAAATAGACTGAGCGAGAAGAGTCTACCTCAATCGGCTTTCCATTTTGCATGCGGCGGTGACACTTGGATGGTCGTACTTCACCTAGACTCTCTAGGTCTAGAGAGAGCGTAGGCCCACTTGATTCCACCAAATGCTTTAGGATTTGTAGCTTGGACTTTGTGGTTGATATATTTGACAACTCTTCTTTGATAATTGGAGAGAAAACACTTGGTGAGTATGTTTTATCTGCGAGCTTTCGATTTTGAGATTTTGCATTCAAAAGCATTTTTGCAAGCTTTTTGACTTTAGGTTTAGAGCCTTTTCTAAAGCATAAAAATTTTTAATTAAAAAAAGAGACATTACTATATGATACACACTAAAAAAATCATGTATCAGTTTGTAATACTAACTTGACTTTAGATTTAGAGCCTTTTCTAATGACACAAAAAATGTTCACCAAAAAGGGACATTACTCATAGAATACACATCAGAGAACATGACAAGTTTTCAAAGGACCTATTTTTGAGCTTGTATAGTTGGCAAGATAGATACCACAAAGAAAAAATATATAACTAAAAGGGATCCAAAAAAGTTTAAAAAGGTGGGGAGAAGTAATCTCGCAGCTCATACATTAGAGAAGATATAGTTCGACGCACAAGGTTTAGGGTCACTACACCATAGGTTTTATCTTGCAGATTTGCCCCAACAAAAATGCAAGGTCTATGGGAGCTAGTGTAGGCTGATGAATGACTGTGTGCTCTTTTGGTTGAAGCCCAAGTATGTGCACATACCCATAGTACATGTACTTACACACCAAAAAATCTTTTTGTGAGGATTCTCTCTTCTGAAAATCGGGACAGAAGAAACTAGGTTCTGCCTTTATGTGTACATCATAACAACTCATTGTCAAAGCTCAAAAAACTATGTGTTGTTCTCTTTCTAGTTTCTCTTCCAAGAACGTTGCAAGCATACCTGCAGCAGCTGACTCCAATTTCTTCTGCACTTCTTTGGAAATACGATGCCTCCACTTGCACTTCCTGCTACTAGAGCCTCCCTCCGTAAGAGCAATAGATGTATTGTACATGTTTCATGGTGGTATTACGAAATCTACAAATTGAAAATCACTTCACACCAAGCTGTCACTCTCTTACTTTGATAAGTTGGTTCCAATATCTTCCAGAATGTAGGAATGGCATGTGAAAATTAAAATTGTCTTTGTACTTTTTGTGTATGGCTTACATCATGATTGCAGAACCATATCCATTCTGCAATCAACTTGTCTATAAATGTTCTCTCAGAGAAAAAACATGGTGCAGTCAATCCCACTTGACGGCTCTGTAACTTGTAACCACAATTTTTCTTCCGTTCCATTCTAAAACATTTCCTCATGCAATTGGTTGGCATCCTTCATAAATCCCACTCTTTGTGTGCAACTTTGACCTCTTGAATACACCTTTCTGAATTCTCTCCTTCCTTCTTTGAAATGCGTTCTCTTGCTGCATTGTCACTGACATATATCTCTTGATTATCCTCTCTAGCAAATTGTATATTGCATGGTCTCCCTCTGGTTTTATGTTGCCTTGCTTCGATTACATATCCACGTTTATGTGAACTCATATTGGCATCATTGGATCACCAAACTTGTTATTGTGGTTTCCTTTGGAATCACATAATGGATCACACACTTGCAAACATGTGAACTAGTGACCATTTTCTCACAATAGTGGCAAGTTATTTTAGTTTTTCCTTCACTGGCAAGATAGCACATGCTAATTTGTCTGTCCAGATGACCATGAAAAAGGGCATCATTGTATTTTCTTTCACTCAGGTAAAAAGGACATGTCAGCCTGCAACATTGATGACTTCCAAGACAATAGCCCAAACACACTATGCAATCTATGGCCATGTTGGTCGAGACTAGAGGTGACCATCATAATTTTGCTCCATCCCAAGCATACTTTTATTGTCATGTGCTGGAGGAAGCTCGAAACAAACATTGCCATTATAGATGATTGGGAGCTCTTCAGCCATTTTGGGAGGTTCACAAACCGCTGGTAGTTTGGACAGCCTGTAGGATCTACCTCTATCTTTCATCCATACAATGATGGATGTATCCTTTGAATACTTCTGCCTTATTTGTTCAACCAACCCCTGTGTTTGTAGACAGGGTTCTGGTGCCTTGGTTGTTTTCCTTGTTTTGAGAAAAATTGTTTATGCATCTTCATCAGTATCAATATTTAAAGGTAATGGAGTTGAATTGTTGTTACGTGGTGTGACATAGAGAGAAGCATCACCAACATCTTCCATTGTTTCTAAACAATCAGACACATAAACACAATCATTGGAATGTAAAATGTGGTAAGCAAAGGACATAGTACGATGAAGGAGGTAATGCTCTTGGTCTTTGTGATCCCATCTTAGTAGCACATTGACCTTAGACACAGAGATCCCTATCTGAACGATTGCTTGCAAACCGTCAAACTTAAAGGAAGGAGGTAACAAGCTCTAAAGGAAATATTCACTTAGCAGAAGCTCTCCACTCGTTAATGAAACACTATGTTCTATGGGAGCCCATTAATCTTCCAAGAAAGAATGGCTGAGGTTTTCACGTTTGAAACAGACAAGGAGGAGGAATGATTGAGGTAAAGAAAGTGCAAAAGGATAAAGCTCTAACGAGTTAAAGCAGAAAGATAGAGAGTGTGTCTAAGACACAAAGAAAGTGCAAAAGGATATAGCTCTATTGAGTTAATGCATTCATTGAAAACGCTCCTTATAGATTTGAAATATTCATTCTTCAAGATACGCATAGTAATCATCAATTAGGCACATTCAAATTAACATCTCTGTATACCTTTGCTAGCACACGTCGCTTTCACAATCCTTCAAAATATATGCATATAAATAAAAATAAATTGTATTTATATTTACTTAATGCAATAAAATATAAAAAATAATCTAAATTTTATATTTTATCATTATTATTATGGTGATTTTTAAGAGTTGATTAATAATATATTTTACTATATATCTCTTTATATTTATCATATTAAAAATTATTATTATTATATGATTGCTTAAAATATTTATATATATCTATCTATATATTTAATGTATTATAAAATATATATTATATTGTATGGTATGTATACTTTATAGTAAATTACATGTACAGTACGTATCTATATACTGTATTATATGATATAAAGACAATAATATGTACGTTATATTATATATTATTTATATGATATATATACAAAATTTACTATTATATAGTATATAATAAATAATATATTTAATATGTACTACATAATATATACTATATACTATACATAAGATATGTTCATATAACTACTACGTATTATATATACGCATAGTACTATATAGTATAATGTTAAATAGTACATAGTATGTGATATAATATATATATCATAAATTATATATAATATAGCATATATTATAATATATTTACTATATATATATATATACTATATTATACCATATAATATATAGTGTTCTACATATATATTACTTGAATTTTAATTATTTGTATGTTTTGATTCTAGCAAGTCGAACAAGTTTTCTTTATCATTTATAATGTGAATGCAAATTGTTGAGATTTATACATTATAACAAGAGAGAATCAAGACATTTCACTTTTTTGGGAGCAAGAAGTGAGCAATTGCGCAGGTATGTCAGTCTTGCCATCTCTTCGTCTTTCAATCTCACTTGCTTTGCTCACATTGTCATTAACAGCTTTGCCTATGGTGCTTACCTTGCCACTAACGGCGCTTCCAAGAACGGAATAAAAAGAGGGGGACAGAGCGTCCAAATGTAGAATCAATTTTTGACATTTCTCTAAAAAATACTAAAAAAGGGGGGGGGGGGGATAGAGCTCCCCATCATTCGCACGCGCTGGGGGAGCTCCCCCCCCCCCCCCCCCCCCCCCTTCCCCCTTTTTAGTGTTTTTTTGAGAAATGCCAAAAATTCATCAAATTTGTGTTTTGGAATTGTGACAATTCTTTGCAAAAATTGAATAAAAAATGGGGAGGTAGAGCTCCCCCATCATCCGGTCGCGGATGATGGGGGAGCTCTATCTCCTCCTGAATATATACAATTTTTGCAAGAAATTTCCGTTTTGGAGCTTCAAGTTTTGGCTTATCTGTTGCATAAGTTCCAAAATATGAATATATACTATATATAATATATGGAATAATTATAATATATTCTATAAGTGTATATAGTATATTTATAATATATAGTCGAAGTATAAAGTATATATAGTTGTAGCTATAGTAATCAACATAGCTCATAGCATGCTGGGTGTCTCTGCAAACAATCAAAGGGAAATTTCTTGAAAGGACCGCCCTCGAGCACACCACATTTGCCATACATGTCAACCCAGGCAGTGAACATGGGGAGTTGCTTATCCATTTCAAATATTAGCCATGAAACATGGTCCGACAAGGGCTGCATAGCATGGCGCAAGAGCCACGTGTAGCATCACCAATATGGCCACCTAATTGATGCACGAGAGCGACGAAGAGGGCTCATAGCCAGAAAAGTTTGAAAAAAAAATGGGAGGGGCTCCGTCTCATCATCTGCGTGCACGCAGATGATAGGGGGGCTCCTGCCCCTCCCTTTTTTTTTTCTCTTTGCATGGTTTCAGTGCGTTGACACCGTCGCTTGCACGGATTAGCTTCGAGGTATCTCTCTCTCTCTCTCTCTCTCTCTCTCTCTCTCTCTCTCTCTCTCTCACACACACACACACACACACACACACACACACACACACACACACACACACACACACACACACACACACACACACACACACACACACACACACACACACAGTGGATCACCACGATAGATCTCATAGCAATGATGTAAGGAGATGTAGGGATATATGATATTTCGGGTGATTTGGGATGAGGCCTCAATTCCTAATGAGATTATTCTTGCGCACGCTAGTTACCTCCCCTCTCTTGGTGGTCTGCCAGTAGCATGCAAAGGAGCACATGGAGGGAGGAATGGTGGTCCACCAACAGTATGCATAGGAGCGCATGGAGGGTGGAGTGATTACTCATAAGCAAGCACTTTCTTTCATGGAAGAGCTAGGCCGCCTACAAAAACGAGGAGATAGTGGCCAACAGTGTATAAGGGAGGAGGGGTGGTAGAGCATGAAAGGGGGGGACCGATCAGGACCTAGTAGAAATATCATAGAGAAGGGACCAATAGTTCAAATAGAAGGGTTTGAGAGAGGGCTCTCCAATTGTCGAGGCTGCCACTGCTTGAGGCTCTCGAGACAAGTCTTGAGTCACCCCGACCGCTAGTGCTATAGAGAGACACACCATACTGGCATGGGCATATAAAATCATGGTTTCAATCGCATGGCTTCAACATGGATAGACTATCTCCATTTCAGTACTCCTTGCATGCACCCTCCCTATCTCTCTCACGATCACTAGACTTGTATGTTAGGATTTGATTTAGCTAGATACTATAAACATATGGATACAACCAATTCAGGAGATGGAAACGATAATGGATTTCTATAGAGAGAATCTTCTCCAACTAATAGAGGATATATATGTGATCAGACCAGTCTATATGGACACTCAATTATCCTATGGGATATGATATGCTGTTGGTCAGATGCACACATCATTGCATCAGCTAGAGATTGACAGATTTAGGAGAGTACCAATAGAGACCAATATATGCTATTTCTATCATATAATGCGAGAGATAGAGTCATGAGATATCAAGATCATGGATTCCTCAAGGTGTTTTGCTAGAGCTGTGCAAACACATGGAGAGTCTCTTGAGGAGATCATGTAGTTGAGACATTCACAGAGGGAGATCACTGACTTCTTTAGAGCAGGGACTTAGCAGCCATATGAGCATCCTTCATAACAGACTTCAGAGCTCACTTATACCAGAGGTATACTAGCTGATAGAGCCATTGAGCCTGGGAGAAGTAGACGCCCAAGGTCTAAGAGAGCGACCACAAAATTGATGGAGGTTTCATCATAGGACCAGGAATATTCTAGCACGACATGGGAGAGGCACAATATGACTATTTATAGAGGCATACATTGCTTCAATGAACAATTAATATTCTCTTCAATGACCAATGCAATACTTTTTCGGACAAGGCCCGATGCCAGACATTCTCAAGCATTGATGATGATGATGATAATTTTAGTCTTTCACTTCATTTTTATTCTTGTACGTAGACATTGGATTAGATCCACTAAGATTGTATCCATTTGTTCTCATAGGTCATTTATTTTTTTTGAAGATGTTTAGTATAACATTTCATTTCTCTCTCTCTCTCTCTCTCTCTCTCTCTCTCTCTCTCTCTCTCTCTCTCTCTCTCTCTCTCTCTCTCTCTCTCATGCAGATCATCATCAAGCACTTGTATTGTCTTTACTAGACCACCACCTTTGGCATACATATCCACTAAAGCATTTCCAAACAGAGTTCCCTCCCCCAACAGATCCTG
This sequence comes from Adiantum capillus-veneris, assembly GCF_014529385.1. Classification (NCBI taxonomy): domain Eukaryota; kingdom Viridiplantae; phylum Streptophyta; class Polypodiopsida; order Polypodiales; family Pteridaceae; genus Adiantum; species Adiantum capillus-veneris. The sequence goes on along the minus strand of NC_140949.1, from coordinate 55,434,023 downwards.
TTTTGTGATATCATCATATATTTTCTCTCTTTTTTCAAGTGGTGGAATGCAAGAACAAGCTTTTAGAAGCGACACATGGGTGACTACATCAATCTGCTTTGAATTTCAATGCATCCACACATAGAAATTCAACGCATCTTGATCTTTGCCATGTTGGTCATACCCCCCAATCAGTACAAACCAAGGGACCACATCACAATTGGGTAGCACTTCAAACAATTGTTGAGCTATTACAGCACCATATCTCGTACTACATATCATGTCCAAGCGTAGTAATTTTTTCCTAGAAATCCTTGTCTGGAAATCTATTCATGAACTTGTTCCCCCAAGTCAATATCTTCTACATTGCCACATGTTTTTAAGTAGTTGGAAAAAGTCACACTATTCAAGGAGAAGCCCTTTTGGTGCATTCATTCTACACACATTAAAGCATTGATACTGGCTGATTTGGGCACATCTTGTTAGAACTGCATTCCAAAAGATTACATTTTGTCAGCAAAATATTTAGGTGTTTTGCCAAGGGCATGGAAATTGGCATGCATATCAACTCACAAAAGTTCCCACCACTACATCACTTCCAAGTAGCTCTATGTGTAGCTACCTATGCCTCTGAGATACCTCATCATGATTGCTATAAAATGTTTTTATGGTAGACAACACATAATAGTATAAAATTAAAACCTTATTACACCAACTATTGACATGCTACTTCTAGAGATATGAATATTGTTTTTTCTTGTTCTCTCCCTTGACTGCTAGAGCATACAAGACAATAGCTACCTATATCTCTAAGACACCTCATCATGATTGGTGTAAGAAATTTTTGAGGCAGACAACATATAATAGTATAAATTCAAACCTTACATCACACTGCTTCCTCCCTAATTTGTACACCAAATATGCTGCTTCTAAATATATGAATCATGTTTTTGCTTTTTCTCTTCTTTGATTGCTAGAGTTTATAAGACTAGGAGCCTTTGGAGGCAACAACCCCTTTTCCCTCCATCTATAACAACCCTTGCCATACCATATGACCATCTCTAAAACAAGTTGCTCATGAAATTCATCTTTCAAAAAAATACAAGAGCAATGCTTCATGTCATACTCCCAAATGCTGTAGCTAGTAGCTTCTAATTGACACATTTTTGTGCATTCATACTATCCCTTTGGAACATCTGATGTGCATTTTACACCTTGTAGTTCACAAAAATATTCATTATTGATCTTCATCCATACACAAAAGAATAAGTCTAAGTCAAGGCTTTATTTTCACAGTGCACATTGCCCTATTCGCCCTCATGCTTCCACTCTGTGCCAAGTCTCTCCTCTCTCTTCATTTTTGACCTCCATTCCCCTATGACTTCAAACTCTCAAATGACTAATATCCCCTCTTTTAAAATAAAGAAATAAGCATGATATTCACTCAAAATACACACAAGCCTATCAAAATGATATCTAAAGTATGTCGTTTGCTATTCTTTAGAATATAAAGCTCAATCAAAATTATTAGAATTCGTTCTTTTTTTAAAGTTACATTTCATGCAAATAAGAGATGTGCCACAAGCAAGTCCATGTCCATGTATGCATGTTACATTTGATTGTTTGGTGATTGAAGAATTTTACAATCTATTGAAGACTTTTCTCATCCCACACTAATATTTAAAGATATCATTAGTATAATATGAGCATTAAAAAGCTATAAAAAAATGTTTCAATTCCAAAAGCTCGAAAAAATGAAAGCTCGCAAATATAAAATCCCCCACTTGGTGCTACACATAATCTGACTGATGTGAGAGTGCTAATGCGGTTCTCAAAAGCAAAACTCACCGTTATCTCTTCACCTCCTCTGGGACACTCATTGACAAGATTCTTTGGTTGAGAGCAGTGATGATTCCGTAGCCCTCCCTCTTAATGCTTTTGATTTGCAATTAGTATTAGCAATGCAAGATGCGGAGACTTCGATAAAGACCTTGAGTGCTTCTACAGTCTCCTCTTTCTTCAGTCCTCCAATTTGAAAACTCTTGTAGCCACTCATCCATGATTGATGGCATGCGTCGCTACTCTTTGTTGACTGAAGGTCTTGCAAAGCCCTCCGCAGTGGGGGCACCAAATGAGAGACGGGCGCAAAATTAACAGACCCGGTGCCCTCTACACCAAGTCTATGCACAATAGCCTCATCATGGGAGATACACAATAGGGGGACCACCTAGCTTGGAATGCAGCTAGGATGCATGGTAGGGGGGTTGGCACATAGCACAAGGAAGATGCGAGAGAAGGAGAGAGAGGAAGAGGAAGAGATCATTAGAGATTCATTAATATAGGCTTCATAGACACCATACAAACATTTACTAGAGGAATTTCACATAATCAACATCTCACAAACTCATGTATGCATGGTAACTCTAACCACTTGGCCATTAAGAAACCAAAACAAAGGACCATAGTCAATACTATGCCATAGTAGAACTATGTGTTCCTAGAGGTGCATACATAAGGATGTATATATGAGACCGTGAGTGCTAGAATTGTGTGTCCGTTTACAAAAGAGAAGGCCTCCTTTCATAGGCCAAGAGAGTGATAAGGAAAGAGATTATGAGCAAGAGGAGCCATTACAAAAGTAACCTCAGTTAGAGGTATTCCCCGAATGAGAGAGCTCCCTATGCCCTGCTTATTGACAAAATTTCTTCTAATCGCCTTCATCATGGAGAGCTTTGTCTATGATGCCACCTTCCATAGCTTGAGTCCAAGAGCTTTCTTATAGTATTCAAAAGCATTTTGATAGAATAAGAGAAAATCCAGCAATAATGGAGAGAAACCTATAAGAAATTATGTGGTGTAGTTGGTGGATAACCATGACTTCCTCCCGCGTGAAAAGATAGGCTCCACCATTTCGGCCATATCTCCCAAACCGTAGCTCCAAAAATCATAAAACAAAATAGGGGCAAAAAAATCAGCTCAATGCCTACTACTTTTTTGTTGAATTTTTTTTTTAATTTAGAATGAAAAAAATAGAGATAAATCTCACAAAAATATGTCTTTTCCCTTCTAAAATTCTTCCAAGTGGTCCCCTCTTGACTTTATGTGCAAGCCTTGTGTTCACAAGTGAATTATGATTGACTTTGATAATATTTTGTTGACTCCAACTCCATAATGCATAATACTCTCCTCTCTTTCACTATTGACTCTTATTCTTCACCTGTAGTGACCGTCAGGTAGTAACCGTTAGGTAGAATCAACATCCACTGATTTTTTTTCATAGGGTTTGTTCCTACCTCTCTTTATTTTCAAGATACAAATGTGTCAAAAACCATAGATATGTACAAAATAAATACATAGATTTTTTATAATTTTCATGCATCAAATCCTTCCTCCTTCATGAAGCCTTGAAGCCTCACCATCAAGTACATACCAAGAGAGAGTTGGATCAAAAAAATTTAAAAAGCAGACCTCACTACCAACCACATACCTGCTAGCAAGATTAGTGGAGACAAGGAAGTAGACACCAAGAAAGAAGTTCGGGAAAGAGACATGAAAATGTTCAAGGATGTAGGAATAATCTAACAAGAGAGAAAATGAATATCTATGAGAGAGAAGAAGAAAATTTTTAATGCCATGGAAACAATGCCCAAAGATATATTTGACAACAAGGATGAGAATAAAGTTATTTTTGTTTCGTCCTCTCTCTCTCTCTCTCTCTCTCTCTCACACACACACACACACACACACACACACACACACACACACACACACACACACACACGTGCGCGTCTTGATAAGAGGAGAATTTAAAATGTTGTAGGAACGACCCGATGAGATTTCAAAGATCTATCTCATCTGATGGGGGAGAGAGAGAGAGAGAGAGAGAGAGAGAGAGAGAGAGAGAGAGAGAGAGAGAGAGAGAGAGAGAGAGAGAGAGAGAATAACCATAGACATCTATACTTTTCTTTTAAAAAAATGATAAACAGAGTTCGCTTCTGTATTTTAAGTGTCCACTTGGGATCATCACTTCAACCGGAGCGCCAATTTGTGGAATAAGATGCCACGATGATAAGTCGTATGTGTATGCACACACAAACTCCAGAAAAACTGCTATCCATCCATGTGTGTGTATGTGTGTGTGTGTGTGTGTGTGTGTGTGTGTGTGTGTGTGTGTGTGAGAGAGAGAGAGAGAGAGAGAGAGAGAGAGGGGTTTGAAAGGGGGGGACGAGGGGAGCACATAAATTTTGAATGTCATAATTATTATACTGAAACAATAGCAAGATGCATGAAGACCTATGTGGCGAAGGCTTATGTGACAAATATAAATATATATGTACGCACACACATGTATATATGTATGTGTGCGTGTATATATGTATGTATGTCTGTATACACATATACACACACACACACACATATATATGTATATGTGTGTATGTATGTTGTATGTATAATATATACATACATATATGTGTGTGTATCTCTCTTTCTCTACATGCACGCATACACACACACACACACACACATCTACCTTGACTAGCCGATGTGCCTCCCTCTTCCCCCCCCCTCTCAACCCTCGAAAACTTTTTGGCACGCGTCCTTTTGTAGCTGAAATGGCCGTCACTTTGTTGATGTATCTACAATGCACAATTCCTTTCCATTAAGATACACACTAAAAGTACTAATAGTCTCTAAAATCTTCAATTTTAGAGCATTTTTTAAACTATTCTTGCATGCTTTACTTTCTATTAAGCGGTTCGAGACCCTGTTATTTAAGATCTCAATGGCTAAGCTTAGACAAACTTACTCCAAACAACGCTTGGAAGGAGTTATCCCACTACAACAAAAAAGGGGACATTCGACGCATGTTTCGACGCATTCCGTCGAAAAGCCCGTCGATATACGCGTCCCTACAAAACCGTTGCTATACGCGTCGATTTACGCGTCGAAAGGTAATATTATCAACGCGTATTCGACGAGCTTAGCGACGCACATATCGACGACCATAACAGAAAAAAAAATTCTTGGGAAGAGGACAGGCACCTTGGCCTATGCCCAATGAAAAGATGGACACAGCCACAGCCACAGCCAGACTGCCTGTCCTTTGTCCAAGAAAGCGAGCAGCACCAAAATCAACCGTGCTCCCGCAGAAATTTCGGCAGAGTTCCCTTCGTTTTTACATAAACTGTATTAAAAAAAACCATATCATGTATACGCCTCCTACATGCTATCCATGTAGGATCCACTACAAGAGGTTCTTCACAGTTGTGACGGCCTTAGCGATGAAAATACACGGGGATTTTTTTACCCCCGGCGTCACTATAAGCGTCGCTATTTGCGTCTCTATTTGCATCGCTATTAGCGTCTCTATTGTTGAGATGTCGAGCTCTACACCTTGAGCTGGCATCCACTACGGGTCTTGGCTGCTTACGGCATTTACTCACTGGCGCGTTAGGTGACCGACACGGAGGATCTCTGCCAGTGATTCTACAGCTGGACTACACTTATAGTGCCATCCTAGTACGCTTCTAGCGAGTTCACACTTAGTGACCGCATGTACATATGTGCTACTTTTCAGCTTTAGCACTTAGTCATTTTGTACTCTCTTTTCTGTGAAGAAGAAGAAGAAGCTTTCCATCTCTGTGTGCTTTGTGCTTGTCTTGTGTAGCTCTCTTGCATCCTCATTCTTTACATGGTATCAGAGCCTGGTGCAGGCAAGAGAGGCTAAGAGAGCAAGAGCATCACAATCCCTTCGTTCGCAATCCACAACCTTTTAGGGGTTTTTCGCACAAGTTTCTGAACAGGTCTCCAAAGTGCAGTATACATAGATTTACTGTACAAGTACAGTGGTTGTATGTACGCTTGATTGTGGACACTCGTTGACTGTAGAAAGCGTTACAGGAACCATGATAGCAGGTTCAACAGATTTGCAGGTTTTTGAAGATTGCAGCTATTTTGTCTTAGTGCCTCAAGATGTCTGACGGTTTCAGTCAGATTGTTACTGAGAAGCTTGAGAAAAATAACTACCCTGCATGGAAGTTCAGAATAACAAATTTCCTAAAAGGAAAAGGTTATTGGGACTATGTAGAAGGAGACAATGAAAAGGAACCAGAGATTCCCGAGGCAAATGCTACAGCAGAACAAAGGAAAGCTTTGAGGGACTGGCAACAAGGCCAGAGCAAAGTGATGTATTGGCTTTCTATGAGCATCACAGATGGCATGATGGGCTATCTACAGGATGCTGAAACCCCCGCCATTGCATGGAAAAACTTAGACAGAGTGTTCGAGGTGAACACCAAGGCCAGGAAGCTTCAACTAAAGTCGGAGCTAAATCAGGTTAAGAGGAACAACCTCTCCATCAATGATTATGCTTTGAAGATCAAGAGTATCATTGAGGCTCTTGGATCTATTAAAGTCTCAGTGGAAGACGATGACATTGTCTGTGCATGTTTGGATGGTCTAGGAGATGAGTATGTACATTTTAGGTCTTCCATGAATACAAGAGACGACATCCCCGTGTTCCAAGATTTGATTTCTATGCTTATTCTTGAGGAGAAGAACCTTGACACATCTTCTTCTCATGGCAGAAATAATTCTGAACAGGCCTTCTATTCTAACTCCAACAGAGGTAGAGGTAGAGGTCGTGGTCGAGGCCCAAGGGGTTGCAGGGGCCAATTTCTGGAAGGTCAATCAAATCAAAACAATACAGGTGGCAGGGGAAACCAGTCTCAAGGCAGGGGGAGTCAAAGAGGTCGTGGTGCAGGATCAAGCAGGCAGCAACATACTCCAGATAGTAGAGAATGTTGGACTTGTGGTGAAAGAGGTCACATGTCACGTGACTGTCCAAAGGGAAAAGCAAGTAGAAAGAGAGAACAGGGCAACTATGCATCTACTAGCAGAGATGCAGATGACAGCAAAAACGAGCGCATGTTTGTTATGCAACATGTAATGAATACAATGACTGCAGAGAATTCCACCCAAGATGATGTTTGGTATGTGGATTCAGGTGCCTCTAATCACATGACGTCTCGTGGAGAGTGGTTTAGAGATATGCGCAAACCAGATGTGTCAGGCTATGTGCAGACAGGAGATGACACAGCTCACCCCATTGCTCATGTAGGGGACATACCTCTAAATACGAAGAGTGGGAAATCAAAGTACTTAGCAGATGTACTTCATGTCCCAAACATTACAAAGAATCTTGTTTCTGTTGGACAAATGGTTGAGCAGGGTTTGCAGGTTCGCTTCAATCCAAATGGCTGTTATGTAGAAGATTTCCAGAATGGCTGTAAGCTGATCACAGAGGGCAAATGTGTGGGCAGAATGTTTACGCTGAATGTAGACATGCCTGAGGTAAAAGCTGCATTATTTGCACAGGGCACAGGTGTTGTGGCTGATGTTGACATTTGGCACAAACGCATTGGCCATGTCAATGAGCAGAGATTGCGCAGCATGCAATCAAAATAGATTGTAAAAGGTTTGCCCAAATTCAAGGTGGATGGTATGCATAAAGTGTGTGCAGCATGCCAGTTTGGAAAACAGTCAAAGGGCTCATTTCCACATGAGCGCAATGTATGTAAAAAGCCACTTGAGGTGGTGCACATAGATGTTTGGGGTCCAACCGATACTGCAAGTATACATGGTTGCAGGTATTATGTCTCTTTCATTGATGACCATACAAGGAAAGTATGGGTCTACTTCATGTGTAACAAAAGTGAAGTGTTTGGTCACTTTCAAGACTTCAAAGTCATGATTGAGAAGGAGACAGATATGCAAATCAAGACATTGAGGTCAGATGGAGGGGGAGAGTACTTCTCCAATGATTTTTCAGATTTTCTGCGAATGCATGGTATACACAGGCAGTTTACATGCAGATATACTCCACAGCAGAATGGGGTCGCAGAAAGGAAAAACAGGCACATTGCAAAGGTTGCACGTGCATTGATGAATGAGAAGAACATGCCTCATCATTTCTGGGCTGAAGCTGTAAATACAGCTGTGTACATTATGAATAGGACACCTACAGCTGCGGTGCATGATGTAACACCTGAGGAAAAGTTTACAGGTACAAAGCCTGATTTGGCACACTTGAAAGTGTTTGGCTGCATAGCTTATGTGCATGTACCAGATGAGTTGCGTAGGAAATTGGATCCTAAAGCAGAGAAATGTATTCTTGTGGGATATTCCCTTGAACAAAAGGGGTACAGGTGCTACAATCCTACTACACGAGAATTACGAGTGAGCAGAGATGTAGTCTTTGATGAGATGAGCAGCTGGTACAGTAATGCACATGGCACTATTGGGGCTGATGTAAAAGATGATGTGGTTGTACAAAATGTGAGGCCACAGTCACAGGTTTTGAGTGGACCACAAGAGTCCTCTTCTCGTGGCTCTGTTGAGAAACCATGGAATGGTAGACTACGTACGCAGGTTACTCCACCAACAGGTACAGGGAATGTATCACGAAAAGGAAAGGAAAAGGTTGATGAACCTCCCTTTATGGTTGATGCATCATCAGGTTTTTCACATGTAGACATGGATTCAGATGGTTCTGAACAAAGTCTTGATGAGGAATTTGGAATTCCGGCTGTCAGGACACCTGGTGTAAGGAAAGTACAAGAAGATGCTAGAGGGCAAAGGAGTGACCCAGGACCGCGCAGATCTAATAGAGTCAGAAATCCAGTTCAGAAATTGACTTATGATGGGTATCTAGCGCATCACCAAGCCTACATGGCTAAGGTGATACAGGATGTGGAGCCCACATGTTTTGAGGATGCAGTTGGAAATGTGCATTGGGATGATGCAATGAATGAAGAGATGGCTGCATTGGAAGCAAATGACACATGGGAGTTGGTGCCATTGCCAAGTGGCAAGAAAGCTATTGGCTGTAAATGGGTGTATAAAACCAAGCATAAGGCTGATGGTAACATTGAGCGTCACAAGGCAAAGCTGGTCGCAAAGGGTTATGCACAGACGTATGGCATAGACTATGAGGAGACCTTTGCTCCAGTGGCAAAGATGACGACAGTGAGAGCTGTCATAGCAGTGGCTGCATCTAGAGGATGGATTATGCATCAAATGGATGTAAAGAATGCCTTCTTGAATGGTGAGTTGCAAGAGGAAGTGTATATGGATCAGCCACCTGGTTATGTCGATCCAGGTTACCCAGATTATGTATGCAGACTTCTCAAAGCTTTGTATGGTTTGAAGCAGGGCTCTAGAGCATGGTATGACAGGATTGCCAAGTATCTTGTCAGTATTGGTTTTAGGAGAGCTCATGCTGATCATTCACTCTATGTACGTGAGAGTGATGTGGGGATTGTGGTCATTACCATATATGTAGATGACCTTATTATTGTTGGTGACAATGCTATGGAGATTGACCATGTGAAGGGTCTTCTCAACAGGAGTTTGAAATGAAAGATTTAGGCGAGTTGCGCTACTTTCTTGGCATTGAGGTGATCAGGACTCCAGAGGGTGTATGGCTATCACAGAGACAGTATGCTTTGGACATGTTGTCAAAGTATGGTATGGCTGATTGTAAGCCAATTTCTATTCCCTTGGATGTGAATGCAAAGCTGAGTGCAGAGAAGGGTGATGTTGTTGAGGATGTCAACATGTACAGGAAGATTGTGGGTAGTCTAATCTACTTGACTATCACGAGGCCAGACTTGAGCTACACAGTAGGCTTGGAGAGTCAGTTCATGCAACTTCCGAGGAAGCCACATTTGGATGGAGTACGACGCACACTTAGGTATGTGCAAGGTACTCTTGACTACGCATTGTTCTATGCAGCAGATGCACCATTAGCATTGTATGGGTATACAGATGCAGATTGGGCAGGTAGCATTGTTGATAGGAGATCTACGAGTGGCTTCATGTTCTCTTTTGGGAGTGCTGCTGTTACTTGGAGCAGCAAAAAGCAGCCTACGGTTGCTTTATCGAGCACAGAGGCCGAGTACAGAGGTGCAGCAGTTGCAGCGTGCGAGGTAGCTTGGCTACGCACATTACTTGAGGACTTGGGAGTGCAGGTGGACCAGCAGATTTTCATCCATTGTGACAACCTCAGCAACATGCAGTTGGCTAGGAACCCAGTGTTCCATGCCAGGACCAAACACATAGAGGTCCATTACCACTACGTTCGAGAGCGAGTGTTGGCGGGCGACATCGACTTGGTCTACGTCAGCACAGAGGAGCAGATAGCGGATATCTTTACCAAGGCCCTCGGAGCTGAGAAGCTTCGACGTTTCCGGACTATGCTTGGACTCTGCGACATGCAGAGCTCGAGGGGGAGTGTTGAGATGTCGAGCTCTACACCTTGAGCTGGCATCCACTACGGGTCTTGGCCGCTTACGGCATTTACTCACTGGCGCGTTAGGTGACCAACACGGAGGATCTCTGCCAGTGATTCTACAGCTGGACTACACTTATAGTGCCAGCCTAGTACGCTTCTAGCGAGTTCACACTTAGTGACCGCATGTACATATGTGCTACTTTTCAGCTTTAGCACTTAGTCATTTTGTACTCTCTTTTCTGTGAAGAAGAAGAAGAAGCTTTCCATCTCTGTGTGCTTTGTGCTTGTCTTGTGTAGCTCTCTTGCATCCTCATTCTTTACATCTATTTGCGTCTCTATTTGCGTCGCTATATAGAGACGCATATAGCGACGCAAATAGAGACGCTAATAGTGACACAAATAGCGACGCTAATAGAGACGCAAATAGCGACGCTGCAAGTCCAAAAATAGCGACGTATATAGCGACGCCCGAGAATAAAATTTTTTTGGTGGCAGGGCATACATTACCCTGCCACCCCATCAACCATTTTGAACATAAAATTTCCAAAACTAAGATGCAAAAACTGACAAAAGTATATCGATAAAAGTGAATTAACAAAGTAATAAATTGATAAAATTATACACATCATAGGCAAAATCACTTGATTGTTAAGCTTTGATTAAAATGTACTAGCTACAACACAGTTGTCATTAATTATTGAAAAAATACATTGTTGGCCAATAGTTACAAAATTGACGTACACATGTCATCTCCTAATACACGCTGTGAAAAAATAAAACTAGTGCTATCTAGCTACGGCTACTTTGACGCCAACTAATCTGACGTCTCATCACGTCCGAGCGGCACATCTGTCAGATACTGTTAAAAAAAAAAAAAACAACAAGACTTTATGTAAGTATAAATATATAATTACAAAACAATCTAATTTTTAGCTTATTATTAAAATTTAAAATATAATAAATGTAAGAGTGTAAGGTTAAATACTACCCAAGTCGGAGCGATAACTCTGAATGTCCATAAAGACATTTAAGCCCTTTCTGTCGCATACTCGCGCTTGTATGGTGTGGGTTCATGTCCAATCATCGACCACTGTCAAGAGCACGTATGGCAAGCCGTAGATAAAACCGTAAGAAGAAACGCCAAATATACAAGCCGTTTCTGAAGTCCTTCACGTTTTTCTGCGAAAAAACGCAAACGGACTTCCGAAAAGGCTTCAACACTTGCCCAAACCATCCATAGTTGATTAGGTAAGCTTTAGACAAAGTTAATAGCGCATATAGCAAGCCGTAGGCAAAACGGCAAGATGAAACGCTAAATACACAAGCCGTTTCTGAAGTCCGTTTGTATTTTTCTATGGAAAAACGCAAACGAACTTTAGAAATGGCCTGTACGCTTGTCCAAACCATCCATAGTTGATTAGGTTAGCTTTATGCAATGTCAAGAGCGCGTATGTCAAGCCGTAGGCAAAACCGCAAGAAGAAACGCCAAACACACAAGCCGTTTCTGAAGTCCTTCATGTTTTTCCACGAAAAAACGCAAACGGACTTCCGAAAAGGCTTCAATACTTGCCCAAACCATCCATAGGTTATTAGGTAAGCTTTAGAGAAAGTTAATATCGCTTATGGCAAGCTGTAGGCAAAACGGCAAGATGAAACGCTAAATACACAAGACGTTTCTGAAGTCCGTTTGCATTTTTCTACGGAACAAAATTTTTTCATGATTCTTTTGAATGAGTATTCTTTTTCAACTAGTAAAGAAATAAAATGGCAAGATTGAATAACAAAAGTAGATTTAGTAGAACAAAGAGGAGAAAATCTAAATAGTTGAGAACAAATGACACCGTACCTAGCTAAAAGAGAAATGTTCGAAGAAATGTGAGGCATATGGATGATTTTTAGATTGGCATATTCTGGTTCAAGACGCTTATCATAGATATCTACTTCTAATCCCAAGGGAGTCTAAAAAATCTTAAGGTCTAAAAAGGAACAACAATCACTATTTATGGTACAGTTAAGTTCACAAAACTCCTTGGGATAAATTCCTCCACCTATAGAACTCGAATTCAAGGACATAAAATCTTGAAAAGAAGGAACGTCAGGGACAAAAAGATCATCTACAAAGCGTCTTACATTGCATAACTTGTGCAAAAATATTGGGCAAGTGTTAGCAAGGACAAGACGCACCATAAAATCAAACTCATAAGTAAAAAGATAGAAATTAGCAAGAAAAACAACACAATTGGTGCCCATAGGGATACCAATTGTTTGCTTGAAAAGAGAGTCGCCGATGGTTATATATAAATTGTCCAAAAGAAAATCTAACCAAGATATGATGTCAATGTCATCTACAATCCTGGTGGATCTCTTTCTTCCTTTGTCTACATCTACATTCTTATTTTTCAGCCATAAGAAGTCAAAGTTCAAGGCTGACTTTTTTACTAGCAATGCCTTGTACCTATCCTTCTCAAGCTTGTATGCAAAAACTTTTGAAATAAGAGACTTGACTCTAAATTTAAGGTCCTCCAAAATTTAGCTTCGTATATAGCGTTGTAAAGTCAAAAGTTTGGAGACATAAAGGAGAGACTTAAAGAATGTTTACGAAAGCTTGAAGATGCGAAGGAAGAAGAGAGCCAAGCTCTGCTTGAAACAGAACACGCAGTCGAAGTGTCAGTGGAGAAGAATCACATGAAACAACACATAAGAAGATTGACACCAAGATATAGGCGGCCCTACAAGAATGTCGGCTACAAGAATCTCTTGGCCTCAAGGTGAGCATTGGGGGGCTACACTTATCGTGGTGTACCGCGGAGGACACCCTTCAAAAAGAAATCACCAAGCTCAATGACATTCTTCAACCTATCTACATCAAGCCCGAAACTGTTGCTTGGATCAAGGATACACATAGACATGTGCCACCCAAGCATTGCATACTCACTTTCAAGGACAAAGATGAGCGTATGAAGTTGCTACGTCAATCTTGTCTTCTCAAGGGAAAAAAGCTTTGGAATGCAGAAGAATAGACCATGAATCAACTCAAGAGTAAAGCAAGCAAGCTCAAGAAAATGCAAAAAGCATGCAAGCAAGGCAAATGGGCAGTCTGCCAAGGTTGCAAAGCGATCATCCAGGAATTTCAAAAACCCAAACCTCTCCCCTCAGCCGACCCTTAGGTTTTTGTTCTCTCTTTTTCCCTACTCTACCCTCTTGATGGACCCTCAATCCTTAACTGATATGTATCAACCCGCAATGAGAAGCAGTTGTTGTAATGTTGTGTTTTTGTTCTCATGGGTCATATATGACCTCCGTGGACGATTATTCAATCTCTCTCTCTCTCTCTCTCTCTCTCTCTCTCTCTCTCATACTACAATATTAGTTGAAAGAGCCATTGATCTCGGGAGAGGTAGATGTCCACGATATCAATCGAGGCTCCATAAGAGAATCAAGTCTACTCTAGCGTGATATGGGAGATACCCATTACATCTATTTACAAAGGCAGACATTGACGAAGCTCTTCACCGATCGATGCACTACTTTCTCAGACAATGCCCAATGTTGGAAATTGATGAAGATGATGATGATTTTAGTCTTCCACTTCACTTTTATGTTTGTACCTAGACATTAGATTAGATCCACAAGGAGTTTATCGGATTGGTCTCATAAGTCATTTTGGCATTTTGAAGACGTTAAATATATCATTTCATTTTATTTCTTTATCTCTCTCTCTCTCTCTCAATGTGTATGTGTGTGTTCTTTGTTTACGCATGTGTGTGTACATTCTCTCTCTTTCTCTCTCTCTCTCTCTCTCTCTCTCTCTCTCTCACACACACACACAGTGTAGAGAGAGAGAGAGAGAAAGAAAGAGGGGAAGGGAACATAAGAGAGAGGAGAGGGAGGGAGCATACCTGGATCTCCCTCCTCTCCTCTCCTCGTGTGTGTGTGTGTGTGTGTGTGTGTGTGTGTGTGTGAGAGAGAGAGAGAGAGAGAGAGAGAGAGAGAGAGGGGGGGGGGCAGGACAAGTATACCTATTGCGTAGAGAGCGCCGAAACTCAGATCTACAGATCTGAGTTTCGGGTGCCCTCAAATTACTTTTACAGGGTTGGCGTCTCTATGAGCGTCGCTTTGAGCATCTCTATGAGCGTTGCTATAAGCGTCTCTATGAGCATCTCTATAGTCTTTGTTATATAGCGACGCCGGGCTTTTTTCCATTTGAGCGTCGCACTATGAGCATCGCTACATTGAAGAACCTCTTGTAGTGATCTCACATGAGATTTAAGGCCAATGAAAGAAATGAAATGAACTTAATTTGTGCAAAACCATAACCGTACCAACTTAAAAGCATAACCATAACGAACTTAATTTGTACAAAACCATAACCAAATTAAAACCATAACCGGCCATAACCACTTTGATCAAAACCATAATGCAGATAACCATAACCATAAACAAAATTAACAATAACCATAAGCATAACCAGAAAGTTAAACATAACCATAAACAAAACCTGAACCATATTCATGTCTATACAAGAATATGAGAAATAACCATGTCTATACAATGACAATGACAATAACCATAACCATAAGGAAAACAATAGCTGTCTGAACAATAACCATAACCATATATGTCTATACAAAAAAGAGACACAGAAGCGTGTCTGTGTCTCACAAAGCACATATATGAAATCCGGTCCACTGATGACTAGGCGTCACAACCTGCACATAGGAAAAGTCATAAAATTAGTATTGATATTACTTCACATATACTTACTTAATTAAATGAACTCACACATATTAACGTCTCACCGCAAGCGATCAGCGAGACTCTAAGGCCTCCCAGTCTACAGGCTCTCCTGAAGCATCAAGATCATCCAATACTTCATAGATACCTCTGCGATATCCAACTGTCTCCTCCTGGCGTGTCGGGGCTCGATGCATCGCAAGATTTTGCATTTATACAAAAATCAAAGTAATAAGAATACATGATTCATCGCGTTTTAAAAAACGCCATAATTAGTAATGCACTATGACATTTGGAGCACATTACCGCTCAGATAGACGCACAAAAACAAAGGAAAAGTTCAAGCCAAAAAATATAGGGAGCGGTAATCCTCGAGTCAATACTCGCGGTAATGGTCCTTCAGCAATGCACGCGGTAATCGGCCCGGCTATATTTCCGCACGTATTTCCGCGGGACTTACCGCCAGTATTACCGCAACCATTACCGCGCACGCGAGTATTTTAAAAAAGAAGCAGATGACCATTTGGATAGTCCTTGGTAGGACCCATCCAAATGGTCATTTGCCTTTTTTTTCCTATACATTTAATAAATAGAAAAACAACAATTTCATTGCACAAAAACTTTGGACCAAAATCAAATGTTTAATTATATTGGAGAAACTGTTCATTACAAAATTGCCCAAATAGGCGATGCATGGCGGCTATACAACTGTGGCCAAAAGAAGACTTTGGGCCAAAATCAAGTGTTTAATTATATTGGATATTACAAAATTGCCCAAATAGGCGATACATGGGGGCTATACAACTGTGGCCAAAAGAAGACGGGCCCAAAAACACTTGGAGGATTGAGCTATTCGGATCCTGGGACCTCTTGAGGGACTCCTTGACTCTGGAAAATAAAAAAACAACAAAATCTTTAATTAATACAAATGGATACATAATTCTGCATGCACTCATTTTAAAAAAAAAAGTTCACACTTACAAGCTGTAGTGTACGATATGCATTTTCAAATTCTTCGCGATTGATTTTGTTATTTTCATACACCGAGCACCATGTCTGATATTCAGAGTGGCTCTCTCTGTATCTCTGGATCTCTCGGCTTGGGCGGGTCATAGTAATATTTTGTTGTATATCAATTCAAAAATATCACAAACCTAACCTTATTACCCGGGGCGGTCACTTTTTAGAATGTGTATGTTATCACGTGAGTTAACCGGAGAGGATTATTAAAAGATCAAAATGTATCAAAATGTATCAAAATGTATACATATAGAGGGGGGTGGGGATTTTTTAAATAGGGACGTAGTGTAAATATAGTATGTATATTGAGGTATTATTAATAACCTCTTGAACGCACGTGATATAGGAAGCTTTTGATAAGTGACCGGCCCCGGGCCTTATTACCACAAATTAAATCAATTCAAATGAAAATACCGCACTCACAAATTTATCTCTCCATGCTGCTTTTCCGCCCGAGCCGTAATGCGTGGACGTTTGCTGCGTCCTCGCCTCCACCTGCCGAGTGTGCGCCCTAGCACCTGCCGCTCTCTCGTCCTCCAGCTCATCCTGGGCTTTCTCCCACTCCTTGTCGTGAAAATTTCCAGGGCGATAGTTGTGACCCTCAGATTCAAATGTTCGCTTTGCCGCCCTCCGCACACTGGACTTCTTATTTTTCAAGAAATTCTTCACGTACTCCTCGAGCCGCTGCCTGGAGAACTCTTCCACTTTCGGATTAGGGAACCGCATGAGCAATGTCGTGTGAATGTACGTCAAGTCGGCTGGGTCCCGATCTTTGAAAGATTTAAAGCAATCTTGGTATGTCGAATGGATCAGCTGGTTAAGGTGCCCTCGAAATGTCCTCCCCAAAGAGGAACCTAGATCCACCTCCCCCCCTCGATGTATATAATAGTAGTAGCCACGAGCGTCCGGGGCGGGCGCATCGCGGTCCTCATCCTCATGTGGAGCTCCAAGGGGTGAGCGAGGAGGTCGGGGTGTAGGAGGAGGTGAATCTGTAGCACTGCCCCCTCCACCACCAAATCACCACGAGCCACTACCTCGACGAGAGCGTGAGCCACCACTACGGGAAGAGCGCTGGCCCAAGCCCGAACCGCTGGGTGGTGTAGGCGACGGATAACTCGACGGTGCGGGCGTGGATCGCTGCGAATGCAAGGTGGAGGGAGCTGCGGGTGACGAGAAAGTCGAGAGTAAGGTGGAGGGAGGCCCACTAGGAGGCACACTCTGCACGATCGGAGTGCCGACGCCCGGTGTCGCAAGCAGTGAGAGCCCATAGGCAGCCAACTGTGCTGGTGTGTACCGCCCACGAAGACTGTGCTGCGAGGATAGCCACTCTGCCTGGGCACGGTATGCCCTCGAGGTCGGGGTCGTGTACTGCATCTCGGAACCATCGAAAGCCAAAGGTGGATTGTGACTGGTGGGAGGAGGACTGCGAGTAGTAAGCATCTCGGAACCATCGAAAGCCGAAGGTGGATTGTGACTTGTGGGAGGAAAACTGCGAGTAGTAGGCATCACAAGCGTCCTCGTAAGAGAGGCCCTCGGCGAGAAAGTCCTCTATGGATCGATAGCCGGGCGTGGAAGAGGATGCCATATCCTACAATTTCACAAAAAAAAGGGACCCTAATTAACATTGATTCTAGTCAAAGTGAGATTCTTTATTGCATAGGATTCCTCCTTGCATAGGATTCTTCCCCGCATAGGATTCCTTTTATCTCCTATTTAAGAAATGGTTTGTGTGCTTTTTTTTTGCATCCATTTAGAGTGTGTGTGTGTGTGTGCTTCTAATTAATATATTGTGTGTGTGCGTTAGTGTGTGGCAAAGAAATTAATCTAGTGTGTGTGTGTTGGACCTTAATCTACCGTTGGGCTTCTCGCTGACCATTGGGGTCTCAATCACCTTCATCGCACACCCACATGGAGGTATGTTTTGGTATGCTAATGCTAATGGAGGTATGTTTTGGTATACTAATGCATGCCCAAGCACACACTAATGCTAGCGTTAGTGTGTGCTTGTAACGCATGCACACACTAATGCTTGCATTAGTGTGTGCTTGTGCACAAATTAGCGTGTGAAAACACACCAATGCAATGCACACACACACTAATGCTGCAATTTTTTCACACACCAATGCTCACAACAGTGTGTGCTTGTGCACAAATTAGTGTGTAGACACACTAATTAGTGCACAAGCACAGACTAATGCAAGCATTAGTGTGTGCTAGAGAGGTATGCACACACTAACGCTTGCATTAGTGTGTGCTTGGGAACAAATTAGTGTGTGGAAACACACTAATGCAAGCATTAGTGTGTGTGTGTATAATGCATGCATTGTGCACAAAATAGTGTGTGAAAACACACTAATTTGTGCACAATCACACACTAATGCTTGCATTAGTGTGTGTGTGTGTGTATAATGCATGCATTGTGCACAAAATAGTGTGTGAAAACACACTAATTTGTGCACAATCACACACTAATGCAAGCATTAGTGTGTGTATAATGCATGCACACCCTAATCCAAGCATTAGTTTGTGATTGTGCACAAAATAGTGTGTCAAAACACATTAATTTGTGCACAATCACACACTAATGCAAGCATTAGTGTGTGTGTGTGTGTATAATGCTTGCACACACTAATGCTTGCATTAGGGTGTGCTTGTGCATGCATTAGTGTGTAAACACACTAATTCATGCACAAGCACACTCTAATGCAAGCATTAGTGTGTGCTTGTAACGCATGCACGCACTAATGCGGGCATTAGTGTGTGATTGTGCACAAAATAGTGTGTGTGTACAATGTGTGTGTGCATATGTGTGCATGTGTGTGTATGCATTGTGTGTGTGTGCATGTGTATGTGTGTATGTGTTTGTGTGTGTGTGTGTGTGTGTGTGTGTGTGTGTAGAAGAACGAGAAGAAAGAGAGAGAGTTCGAGCACTTACAGTCGTGACCTCGATCGCTTGGATATGGTGGGGATGGAGATGAAGAGAGTAATAGAGGTTGGAGATGGAGAGGGAGAAGGAGAGAGAGCTTGGAGATGGAGAGGGAAATAGGCCCGTGCAGAAGAGGAGCTCGTTTTTGAATTTTTGGTATTCAATTTTGCGGGGGCACGCAGGTGCCCCCTTTATATAAAAAAATTTGCTGGGGATTTTACCGCGTGTATTACCGTGCCTTTTTCCGCTTGAATTACCGCCTGTGTTACCGCGAAAATCTCTGATGAGACATTAAGGTTACGTCGACTGCATGACCTCTTGTACCCACCTCCCCTCTATCTTTAATGAGTGTCAGTAATGTCAGTACCAACATTCTTGATTCTTCTTTTTCTTATTTAATTTTTTCTTATTTAGTGTGTGGTCGTGTGTGCAGGTCGATTGGGATGACGTGGGTCCGTCGGTTGGCACGGAACGAACTCGATGGTTGAGCAAGCGATTACCATGTCCACATACGTGATGTAAGCATGCGGTTGCATGGCTTCATCGTATATTCTTGGCTCACGTGGATGATTATGGACTATGGGACGATCCGAGAAACGCGCTCGAATGGAAACTAGCGATCAGAGGGTTTTGGCATCCATTGATGTCGCTCCCCATTGGAGTGTGATCGGGGGCAGAGGCGGGAGGAGGACGGAAGAGTGACTGTGCCAGGAAGTAGTCATGGGAGGGGGGTCACACCCGTCGTCCAATGTGGGTGGGTCCACACGAGCGCATGCGCATCCTACATCCACCACATATGGGGATCTCCTCACCACCCCGCCCCACATGGAGGTGGAGGAAGATCATTTGCACAATATGGTTGAGGATCTTTTTGCACGTGAGGTGGCGAATGAGTGTGAGCCTGAGTATGCATGTGAAGAAGCCGCCCAAAAAACCAAAGATACATTGCTAGAGACAGCACACACCGCTCTTTACGAGGGATGCACTATTGAGGTACGTTTAAGTGTAATAAGTGTTAGTTGTGAGTTTTTTTCGTGGTTATATGCAATAAGGAGTGTTCTTTAATTATGTCATAGGCTATTAGGCAAGATGATGCCTAAAGGCAATCATCTTCCAGAAAATCGAGGAAGGCACGACAGGTGGTGACAGGGCTTGGGATGGACTATGATCGCATACATGCATGTGTCAATGATTGCGTGCTATTACACAATGAACATGCAGGGCTTGATGCTTGCCCCGAGTGTGGAGAATCAAGGTACAAAGAGGGAATGCAAGGAACCACAATACCTCGCAAGGTTCTTCATCATTTCCCCCTCATTCCCCGCATCAAGCACATGTTTAGCACCAAAGGAACAAGCGAGCTTCTTACATGGCATATGACAAATCGCTCCACCAATGGGGTTATAAGAGTGCCGGCTGACTCGCCGGCATGGCAACACATTGAGCAGACATGGCCGGAGTTTAGAGAAGAGCCTCGGTAAACCCATTTGGGCATCGGTCTACCTCATGGAGTACTTGGTCAGTGGTTGTTGTGAACTACAACATTCCACCATGGGAGTCAACCAAGAAGGGGAACATTTTGCTCTCTCTTCTAGTCCCAGGAAAACACAAGGTGAAGAACATGGATGTATATTTAGCACCTTTGATTGAAGAGCTTCAAGAGCTATGGAATGGCATAGATGTTTTTGATGTATCAAGACCACTTCGTGATCGGCGCACAATGATCAAGTGCATTCTCATGTGGACCATACATGATTACCCTGGGCTTGGAGAGATTTCTGGTAAGCTTATACTTTGTGACGCTCTTTAATGTCTTTGCATTGGTCACTTATATATGGTTATGTCTTTTGTTTTTGTAGGACTATCGACATCTGGACATAGGGCATGCCCAACTTGTGGACCCTCACTCGTGATAGAGAGACCCGCTCTACTTGGTAAGGTGATCTACCCCAGCAACCATCGCTTCTTGCCGCCCACACATCAATCTTATGCTCCACCGTGCAATGGGATGGAGCCACTCCATTGGACCATGGCCGATTGGGCAAGACATTGGAACGAGCATCACAACACATTGCCTTCTCCCAATGATCCACCTAGGGGTATGTCTAGGTACTCTTCTTTCTTATCACTACCCTATTGGGCTTCATTGAAAATCCAACACCTATTGGATCCAATGCATGTGTTCAAAAATGTTGGGCAAGCTATATGGGATCACATAGTAGGCAAGAAAGATTCATTGGGGTCTAGAGAGGACATGAGGGCCATAAGGAGGCTCCCTCCTTCGGCCACACCTCGCATGGGTGCCTTCAATAAGAGCGGATGAAACAAGTCATTGCATCCATCCGTACTCCAACAGGTTATATACGTTCGCTCAAGGGTGCCTTCACTAAAACTAAGAAAGGAGGATCCACACAACTATATGGGCTCAAATCCCATGATTGGCACAAGATTCTTCAGATAATGTGTGTGTGTGTGTGTGTGTGTGTGTGTGTGTGTGTGTGTATGTGAGTGTGTGTATATGTGGTTTAGGGTTCTGGATACTAATAAGTCTTTTTGTTTGTGCAATAGTTTGTGCTTCCAATTAGCATTAGTGGATTTGCGGACACGAAGGTAAAGACTGCAATATTCAAGGTGGGAGAAGTTGTCAGGTATAGCACATTTGATCCTCCCTCCTAAACTTTACTTTGAAGACTAACTTTACTATGAAGATTATGAAGGGTTTTTTGGTTATAGGTTTGTGAGTTCCAAAGAAATTGAAGTTTCAGCCATTCCAACAGCTCGACTTCTAGCGATTAAAGCAACTTGTGCTATTGAGGATGCATTCCCACGTTCTATCCTTGTTAGCCAAGTTCACCTATTGCTCCATCTTGTTGAGAAGATAGCCATTTGTGGTGTGGTTCACTCCAGGTGGATGTTCTTTCTTGAGAGGTTCCTAAAGACCTTGAAAGACTTTGTAAGGCTACGATCACAACCAAAGGTATTCATCGATCTTAAGCTTTAAACCTTATTAGGATTGGATTGTATTCACAACGCTTTTTATTGGTTACTTTAATCACGAATGGTTTCATGTGTTCAGGCAAGCATGACAGAGGGTTGGATTGTACAAGAGGCTTTTGTGTATGTCTCTCAATATCTTTTCACAATAGACCCATTATTGCCTCGTTTAAAGACAGAGGAAGAGGATTAAAAAAAACATGCAAACATTCCAAGTGGGAAAGGTTCTCTCTTGATTTTGGATAGGGAATTTCAAGCCATATTCAACAACCATTGTCTACTCAATGCTCCCATCATGGGCAAATGGGTGGATATGTATGTGGAGGTGCGTACAACGAGAGAAAGGGAGAGGGAAGCATGGAAGAGGTCGCATGGCGGTAGGCGAGCACCTCCCTTTCCTAAAGAGCTTTCCAAATATCCTGATCTAATTCCAGTTGGGTGGATACACAATGCCATGACCAAGGCCAATGCACAAGGAGAACAAATAAGCCCTAAAGAATGGGAGTACGCACGAGGATGTCTACCAAGGGTAATATACTCAATGTGTTTAGTGTGTGTGTGTGTGTGTGTGTGTCATCTCTCTCTCTCTCTCTCTCTCTCTCTCTCTCTCTCTCTCTCTCTCTCACACACACACACACACACACACACACACACACACATCTATCTTGATTGGTTTTTGCAGGCCTTCACATTCAACTCTATGTGGTCCGAAGGACGTCATTTTTGAACCCGCAAGATAGATGAGCATCGAACCACTCACGATAGTATCTAGCAACTTTGACACGACAACACAAGAGGTGAGGGAATGTGGAACAATAGAGAGGATAATCAAAGTGGATTTCAGAACATTTCACAAATATCTCTGACTGCCGATGGTTTGCAGGTGAGGTTAAGAGACATGAGAATGGGCTCTATATGGTAGACTCCAAGCAATTTCATCGCGGAAAGACGACAACTTGGTGCAACCTAGTAGTTGTGAGCAGGTAAAGTCCATGTGCAACTCACTAAAACATTATATGATACATATACAACTACATTCATGTTGTTGTTTGCTCTATGACCTACAGGTGTTTTATGTGCCTTGTATGTATCGAAGACGACTTTGGTATGTTATTCCAGTCACACCATGGAGCAGATCTATCTTTGCAGATACGAACATAGAGACTTTGGCAGATCCCACCATACCATCTCAAGAAGACGCCAATGACGATGATGCAGTTGAGGTCGAGGAGAACCAACCATTCCCAATAACCAACCATAGTGAGGAGGAGGACAAGGATGGAGAGGATAATGATGATTCAATAGGAGAGGCTGTAGAGGATGAATCAATAGATTTATTTGTTGATTTAGCTACCATGGGGTTGGACATGGATGTAAGCACTTGTAGAGATCTCTAATTGGAGGATGAAAATTAATAAATATCTTTTGGATTTTGTCTTCTTTCTCTACTTATGCTGTACAAAAGGGCTATTTGTTTATGAACGCAAGACAATACAATTTTGATCATCGTTCGCTTGCCATTTCCATATGAATGCATAGTTGACATAAGATTTTGAGGTGGAAACAAAATATTTTTGTTTATAGAATCTCATGGAGTACAAATGAGTAGAGTAGGAGAATCATACCAATAGATGAGGCAAGCAAAGAGAAGAGAGGTACTAAAAATCCCAATGAGAATGAAATTTCTTACACTCCATGCAAAAAGGGGGTGACAATACAATTTTGATCATCATTTGACATAAGATTTTGAGGTGGAAACAAAATATTTTTTGATATAGAATCTCATGGAGTATAAATGAGTAGAGTAGGAGAATCATACCAATAGATGAGGCAAGCAAAGAGAAGAGAGGTACTAAAAATCCCAATGAGAATGGGATTTCTTACACTCCATGCAAAAAGGGGATACCAATTTCTGAAAAGTAACAAAATAGAATAGGATTTATAGAAAGGGAAAAGTGGGAGAGGAATGGGCCGCGTGGATTTTTTTTCTATTGCGGTAATATGGACGGCTATATATGCGGTAATAATTGCGGTAATGCTCGTGGAAAAATCGAAAAAGAGGCCAGCGGGGCTGCATCATACAATCTCTCTCTTTCTTGAAGCTCTCTCTCTCTCTCCTCTTATGCGGTAATGTTGTGCGATAACAACAACATTCTCCCATAGTGATGGATTAGACACTCACAAACTCATAGCGAAAGGTGTCGAAGCCGCCGCTGCCAAGATGAGATGTCCCCCTGGTCCTCTGTCATATCTGCGCGGCCTGATGCTATTGTTTGAACCGCGTGTCCGCTCATCCTCCCTGATCTATAGCCACGTCTCGTGTGGGATGCCCGAAGGCTTCGGCGAGCCGTACCTGAAAGCCTGCCGAGCTGCATCTCGTCAATGTTTCACGGTGTCCCGTGCAACACCCTTGATCCACCTCCTCGGAAGAGCCTTTGTGCCCGGAGCAGGCTGGTACTCTCTCAGGATGGTCTCCATTATGTAACTGACTTTTTCCTCATCCTGCTCAATCCAAGGCGTCAAAATGCTGGTCGAAAACTGCAGCTCCGCGAACTGGCGAATCGGCTGTCTCATCTCAGTCCCGACACTATCCATGTCAACAGAACCATCTGCCCGTACAGTATAGAGCTTGGAGGCACTAGGATCGTGTGCCCCCCAAGGTGTCTGAGGTGTGCCAAGAGGTGTGTCGAGAGGTGTGCCTGGGTAGGACGGGGGTCGTGAGTGAGGAGGGATCGGAGCTACCACTGTCTCGCCAACTGCATCTTGTTTGTAGCACATTGCTCCGCACTTAGGACACGATAGACAATCTGCGAATTCATTGCAAAAAAGAATGCAATCATTTGGACATGCACGAATCTTGTTGTAGTCCAAGCCAACTGAGGTCAATAGTTGCTTTGCGTCTGGCTTGGAGGGGGGCATTTCATTGCTAGGCGGGAGAAGTTGCTCCCGCAACAACCTGTTTAAGCCACATTAAATTAAAAATCTCTCCAAGCACGTCACCGTTGCAATCGAAAAATCTCTTTTTTAAATTACGTACCTAAACAAAGCAATGACGCTTGCATCTGACCACCCGTACACTGACTGAAGATTCAAAAACGTCAGACAAGTATGAAGCACATATATTTTGGCGCCTTCATAGATTGGTTGACGTACCAACTTCCTCAACATGTCTTCAGGAGATAGACGCACGGCTTCTAGTGCTGATTCGTTAGCGTTCTCCTCGCTTGTCTGGAAGAAGGCATCCAGCATCTCCTCCATGCCGTCGTCTTCTGTCTGTAAGCCCTTTTCTGCTTCCATCCTTGGCTCTATATTGGTCGGATCTTCACGCATAATCCTTTTTCTCTCTCTCTCAGATGTAGGTGCTATGTCGTGAAAATCAATGCCCATTCCGTAGGAGTCGTATCGTAGATTCTGTACAGTTTCTCTAGCAAACTCTCCGTACTTGTGCACATGCTCATTACATATCCTACGCTTGCGTAGGATTTGATATTTGCAGAGCGTGCACAAACATGCAATCTTTTCCTCCATGTTAGTTGATGACGTTGTCATGTACAATGATTATGAATGTTGTTTTAATATATATACTCCTCACAATGTAAACTACCTCGCATTCTCTAGTCTTGCCCAATCTCCGTACACCTCGGTCCAGAGGTGTACGGAGATCAGGACCACCGAGTCAAATCTCGTCTTTATTGGTCAAATCCTATATGGGTAGACACATACGTGCACTCCCAGGTGTACATGGCAATGCATGTAGCAGGCAAAATCCCTTTGCCTCTTCTACTATCTATCTATCTCTCTCTCTATCTCTGTAGCTATCTCTAGTTAATTCTCTCTCTCTCTATATATATATATCACTCTCTATCTCTTTATTTCTCTCTCTCTCTCTCTCTCTCTCTCTCTCTCTCTCTCTCTCTCTCTCTCTCTATCTATCTATCTATCTATCTACGTACCCTATCTCTCATTCTTTCTCTCTCGATCTCGCTCTCGCTATCTCCCTTTCTCTCTCTCTAGCTATCTCTCTTTCTCTCTCTATTTTCCTCTCTCTCTCTCTCTCTCTCTCTCTCTCTCTCTCTCTCTCTCTCTCTCTCTCTCTATATATATATATATATATATATATATATATATATATATATATATATATATATATCACTCTCTTTCTCTTTCTCTCTCTATTCCCTATCTCTCTCTCTCTCTCTCTATTCCCTATCTCTCTATCTCTCTCTCTCTCTCTCTCGCTCTCTACTTCCCTCTCTCTCTCTCTCTCTCTCTCTCTCTCTCTCTCTCTCTCTCTCTCTCTCTCTCTCTCTCTCTCTCGCTATCTACTTCCCTATCTCTCTACGTACTGTCGAACGAGCGACTGAGCTAGGGAGATCCAGACGCCCACGACTGCGGAGGCCAGACTACACAACATCGACAGAGGCTGCATCAGACGATCCAGGTCACTTTGGCTCGATATGCACAACGCTCGGTCAGAATACTGACCATGGAGGAGATTGATGAGGTCCGCCATCGGACAGATGCTGGATCTCCTATGATCTACCTATCCCAGCTAGCTGTTTTAGCTGCTTAGTCCACACCCAACAGTTTAGGATTTCATAATGGTTTATTTTGTCATTTTGTCATCTTGTTATTCTGACTGTTTATCAGATCCACCACATTGTAACTTTCTAGTCTCATAGGTCACTTTGGCCTTTTGAAGACGTTAATATAACATTTCATTTCATTTCTTTCTTTAATTTTAAATTTTTATGCATACATTAATTCTCTCTCTCTCTCTCTCTCTCTCCTACACACACCTCTCTCTCTCTCTCTCTCTCTCTCTCTCTCTCTCTCTCTCTCTTTCCTACACACACACACACACACCGCTATCTCTCTCTCTCTCTCTCTCTCTCTCTCTCTCTCTCTCTTTCCTACACAAACACACACACACACACACACGATGTGTAGAGAGAGAGAGAGAGGGGTGGGGGAGGGAGAGTGCCATAATACCTGCGCGGCAGGTTTCGACCAAGATCCGAGCGCGTGCATTGAGGGCGAAAATGGCCCCTGCGCACGGGTTCCCCTTTTTTTCTCCAATTTTTTAGCGTCGAAAAGTGCGTCGATATACACGTGGAAAAGTTTGCATTTCCACGCGTATTTCTACGCGCATATCGACGCGTATATCGACGGGGTCAAAGAACGTGGATATCCGCGTGGAAAGGTACGGGCGTCGATATATAGGGTGTCGATAACTTTGGGTTATGTTATAGTGTCCTGTTGCATAGCTAAATAAGACACACACACACACACACAAACATCACAATGAAGGTTTAACATCACCAAAATAAATAATTCAGTGCCAAATATTATCAAAGGACTTTTGAGAGAGAGAGAGAGAGAGAGAGAGAGAGAAGAATAAGCAAAAGAAAAAGACAAGAGACCTAAAAAGTATAGTTAACGAGTCTTGATCTTGAATGCAAGTGTTTACATGCTCGCATACTTTCTCAAGGAGCAAGAGGAGATGGCATTTTTATGATCGTAGAAACAATCAAAATGACCTCAAAGTTTTTTTCTTGGAGAGAGAGAGAGAGAGAGAGAGAGAGAGAGACTCATCATCCTTAAATACTAGATTGATCTATGGGACCAAATACAACAAGTAGCATGGTTGAAGACTACGGATATAATGATGGGAACTAACAAATTAAATCCATGAAGTTTTTAGGTGACTAAGAATTGTAGGCCATGATCCAAGTTAATATGTAGGACAAGAAATTTCATGTGATCAAAAGTTGAGCACTCAAGTAGGGTATAATTCATACTGTCAAATTTTTAAGGCATATAATGTGTAAACAAGAAGAGACTCTCCTACACTACCTGAATGGCCGGTCTCACATTTAAGGGAGCAAGAGCTAAGCCAAATGGTTGGTATGATATAAATTGTGCATAATGGAATAGGCTAAAGCATATAAATGGTTGAATAAAATCTCCCGATTTCTCAACAGTGGAATAAGCTCAAGCATGTAAATGGTTGAATACAATCTGCTCTCTCAACAAAGAAAGTGGTTTTATAAGTTGGGAAGAGAGGGAGATAGAGATCAATGACGTGCATGATTTTAAGTCACTGCAACCTCAACTTTGTGCCACACCCTTCAGTTTAACATAATGGCCAAAACTCTTGTAGAAATAAAAAAATTGAATGACCTTATTTTGCTTTCATTTCCATCATATTTTAAAGTGCAAATGAAGTGAAAAGACTACATAAACAAATAGTGTGCACCTTATTGTACTAAGCTACTTATGCATTATTGTGATTATATGATGATGTAAACCATCACTATATTCGTTCCTATCATTGAAACCAATTCTACAACCCTGTCCTATTTTAGAAAAAAGTTCCATTATAAAATTGACTTCTCTTCGCTTCATCTTTCCACACCATGCTAACTTACCTAATCTTTATAATCAAGCTCGATAGCATTGCTAGATCAAGATAGACCAAAAGGAGGAATCTCTCTCTCTTCTCTCTTTGCCCACCCCAATAGAATTAGAGCACTCCTAAGTTTGCTGAACAAGGTCTAGCACTAGTTCCAGTGTTGGAGAAAGGTGTACCTAACCTTAGCTTGGATCCCGTTGAAATTCAAGATTAACTGGTCAAAAATGATGGTAAGGGAAAAAAAATCCACATAATTTACAAGAAAATAGTTTATAATTCTTCAACTTCAAAAATTTCTACTAATATTTTCAACATGCATCTAAAAAAAAGAACTTTCCCAAACACCGGCTAGCTCCTTATGAAAAATACTGTCTATGAGAAACTCCCAAATATGGTATCAAAGAATGCTTTAGAGCATCTATCAAGAGGTTGTGTCATGCATTACTTTTAGAAATGCAATATACTATACATGTAAGAAGAGAGTATTGACAATGTTCCACTTGGAAGAGAAGATAGCCAAGAAATAACCCTATAAAAATAGAGGTTATGTTTCCTTGGTCATAGCAACTCGTAGATCACATATTAGTAAATCACTAAATGTGGCTTGCATGATCGTCAAATTATATCACCTTAAGTAATGGAGTTGTACATCACACACACACACCCATGTAACATAAGACATTGCAAATTTAAATGAGCTATACGTTTGCTGTGATCAGTAATTGAATTCTTATATGATGTATATTTGACACATACGAGTTTCTAATTTGACTCATCACAAATATTTTTTTCCCACATGAGCTACAAAAATATCAAACAATGTGTAAACTCAAATATTCCATATTTGACCGACACGAGTAGCAAAGAATTTTTTCACTTGAGTTGCAAAAGTGTCACACATATTTGAATAGTTACCACTGAATATTGT
Organism: Adiantum capillus-veneris; assembly: GCF_014529385.1. NCBI lineage: Eukaryota > Viridiplantae > Streptophyta > Polypodiopsida > Polypodiales > Pteridaceae > Adiantum > Adiantum capillus-veneris. Next base: position 55,404,733 of record NC_140949.1, on the reverse strand, counting down.
ATGCACCTTGCTTATTTTTTTCATATACTAGAGTAAGAGGTTGGACGAAATCTTGACTCATATTGAATGCACCTTGGTTATTTTTTTCATATACTAGAGTAAGAGTTTGGATGAAATCTTGACTCATATTTGGTGTAGATACTTTTCATGTGTAGTGACTATTTATTGAGGTTATGTACAACATGGAGGAATTATAATTTCTATGAGTGCTGAAGAGCTCTTGGGACGATGTATACATTGTTGGTACACTCTTATTTAAATTCATCTAAAAAGGACACTAAACTGGTCTACTCTCTTTGCAGCCCTTTCCTCAGATGCATAGCAGGGCAATGTGAAACGTTGTTTCATTTGAAAAGGCCATAGAATGATCCACGATATGTACAATCAGAATCCCTCATTAGGTGAGGTCAAGAGATTGTGTCGAAGTCATGTCATAATTCTATGGACGAAGGAATGGACGTTTTGTTGGGCTTCATTGGCAGCAAGTTGGGTGAAACGCTGAAAATGTGAGGCATTGTGGAAGAATTGGCCACCTTCATCCATGAGCGCCCGGACACCCTGCTCAACCTCGTCCCGCTTAACCAATATGGATTGTACGGAGCCATCGGCAAACGCTAGTATGAATGCACGAGATTGGCGTTGGTGGGATGGTCGCCTAGCAGAGGCAGGCAGAGCATGGGCACGCCGCAGCTCACGCTCTCCAGCGTCGAGTTCCAGCCGCTGTGCGTCAGGAAGGCACCCACCGCCGCATGCTGCAGCACCGCCCGCTGCGGTGCCCAGGGCGCAAACAGGCCTCGCCTGCTCATGCGCTGCCGAAAGCCCTCGGACGGACGGCTTGCCTCCGGTATGTCCGACCGGACAACCCACATGAACTGGCACCCGCTCTGTTCGATTCCCATGGCTATCTCCTGCACCTGCACTTCGTCCAACACGCCCTCGCTCCCGAAGGAGACGTAGAGCACAGACCGTTTCCCTTGCCCCCCGAGCCATTCCATGCATTCCTCTCTTCCCGCAAGCTGAGTTCTTCTGTTTCCCTCGCTTATATTGCTCTTTCCAGCTGCACTCATATTATCACTAAATGGAGCTATGAACGTCATCTTCACTCCCACCTCCTTCACCAGCGGCTCCTCCAGCTTCGCAAAAGAGTTCACCAGAAACTCAACGTTCCCAGCCTACTGCTCCATGTCATCCACCAACCCACCGAAATACTTGAGCTTCTGTAGCTTAACCTCCGGTGGGTCTCTTGCGCTGAATAGCCCAAACTGTCTCGGGTCATCCTTGGCCGGCAGGTTGAATTTCGACAGAAGTAGCTCTTCAGTCTGCACTTCTGCGAGGGAAACAAGCCTCTCTCTCTCTCTCTCTCTCTCTCTCTCTCTCTCTCTCTCAGAGTTAATATACCTTTGCCAATGCGGTAGGCATAAAAATAGAAAAACATGAGCGCACTGCATGGAATAAGAAGCGTTAGACGTACGCCATGGTTGTCTGCTATCTTCTTCACCCATTTCCACATTAAAAAGTCGCAAATGATGCAACAAATAGGCTGGTTTGATAGCTTGGAGTCTACCACTATTTTCTCAATCAGGGGCTGCAGCTTCTCAAGCGCAGAAAGTTTGTGCTTGAGAACTGTGTGTCGGGAGCTCATACTCACATGCTCAAGCAGATGCGGCTTGCAAGGAGGGAGATCATGACCGGCTGCAGTACTAGAGGGCGGGGTGGAGTAGAGGGTCAGAACCTGCAGTTTTTCGCCCAGGAGACGGTCGTCTTGAGAGTGTATGAAGTAGTGCTGCACAGAGTCGAAGCTTCCATTAATAGAGCTCCGGAACCTAGGGTCTGATAGAGGCTGCGTTGCATTGATAAAGGTGACCTTGCAGTGAGGGGAAGCGATGGCGGCAAGTTGGGAAGCTAAGTTAAGCATGGGGTTCATGTGACCCTGCTCTACGAATGGCAGGAGGAGGAAATGAGGCCCAGCGCCAATTCCAGCCAGCTGAAACCGCCCCATTGCCAATGAGCATTTCTGGAGTAATCGATGCACGCAGTATATATAGCGAGCGCCCTTGGTTGCAAATATACTGTAAACCAGCTACTAGTGCCGTCCCTAAATGCGCACGTCACTGCACGCGTTACGTTCCCCATATGGCATACGATCAGCACCTTCATCAACACGTGTAGCTCTCAACGAATCCTAAACAAAAAAAAAAGGAGTTCTAGAACAAAAGGAAGTTCAACCAACACATTCCACCTCGCAATTCCCTTGGAGGCTGGGCTCGGGGAGTAGTAGCAGGTGTAAGAAAGAAGTCTACTCAGCGATATAACTTATGGATTCCTAGAAGAAGCCTTAATAGCCATAGGGAGTTAGGCATACTTTTGCATTTTAAGCACTGACAGGTATTCGAATCTGCATTTTAATTATTGAAATATTGAAATCTTATTTTGTATTTCAATTCACAAATGGACTTTTGGGGCTCTTAAAAAAAGACCTTCCAGAACAGGGCAGTAGGTTTGCACGCATGTCTAGTTTGGGCGAATCTCAGAAGATACCACTTTGCTAGAGTGGGAAAGAAAAGGTAGCCTTTCGAGTACAAAAGGGGGAGGAGGGCACGTGGGAGAGAGAGAGAGAGAGAGAGAGAGAGAGAGAGAGAGATTGTTTTTGGCAAATTGTCAGAGATGGGGAGAGTTTTATTTTTGAGTTTCATTTGGGCCCCAGAGCACTCAAGGAGCAGGAGCTCAGGAGCACAACTCACGAGCAGGAGCGGATGGATGCAGGTTGCGGGGCACCACATGGAGTGTAGCAAAATGCTAGGAGCACATAACATGCCGGGTAGCTCGCACATGGAGCCGTAGCATGTGAGGACCGGAAGTCAGGTGTGAGGTGATGCACAAGCCAGCAACCGTATGGGGAAGGTGGTGACACGGGAGGAGTGAAGGTGGTAGGTGCCACACCTCAAGTCTCTCTCTCTCTCTCTCTCTCTCTCTCTCTCTCTCTCTCTCTCTCTCCGTGCAATTTTCAGCCGAAAGCAAGGGGTTGTCTGATGGAAAGAGTGCAGGTATTGAGCCATTCAAGCTCCTCTTAAGGAATTAGATGACCAAGGGTATGTTGTGTCTTTTTGGCGAGTTGTGGGAGGTGGCAGATCGTGTCTCTCTGTGAGTGTGTGTGTGTGTGTGTGTGTGTGTGTGTGTGTGTGTGTGTGTGTGTGTGTGTGTGTGGGGATGTGCAAGGAGGAGGTGGTGTGGAGGACAATCGAGGTGGATCTTATGCACGAGGGCAATGGACTGTAGCATGGATGGGTTTTTCATCGCACAAACAAAGGGGAATGTCAAGTCGGTAAGAGGGCAGGGTTGTGCATAGCAAACCAAGCGAGGGCTGAGTTTCCGCACACTTCAGGACAAATGTCCGCCTCTAGGTGATTGCTCTGAGAGCCATTGCAGGGAGCTGGCAAGAGAGGGGGCTTATTACTGTGTCTCTCCATTTCGCACTCGTGAGTAGGCATGGTGCTACTCGACACAGGCCCGAGCATTGGGGAAATTCCAGGACTGCAACCTCTATGAAATTTGGAGTTGCTATAAAGCTTGTGAAAGGAATCTGGAGAAGATTCGCTATGATGAATAGAGACCGAGTAGTAGGTCTATACCCATGTCTTTTTAATAAGAATCTCGAAAGATCCTTTGGACTTGGGAGAAATAGAAAAGGAAAGATTGGTCACAAATTAATAACGTTATGTCTAAAAATGATGAAGCAATTCATTTCCAAAGCGTGCATCCAACTCAAATTCTAGTTTTAGCATCTTGTATTGATAGACAATCAATCTTCTTATGGAAAGCTACAATTTATTTTATCTTAATTGGAGATATTTAATCTCATAACCAGGGGTATTCGGGAAACTTTGACAATTGTGAAGGGGTGGTTTGGCAGAGCGACACGAATCGATGTCTGTGGACATGAGTTTGATTCACAATGTGTCTATGATTTTTCCTCGTCGAAGTTGAGCAAGCGGAAGCAATTGAAAGAATCTGTTGGAATCTCGTCAGATGCTTTCCTTCAAAGAAAATGAAAAGTGCATGGGATGTGCGGAGATCTTGAGGTGGAGAGAGTGGCGACAAAGGAGGGGAGGAGGTGTCCCGCGACGGGGCAGGGGCCAAAACATTGCCTTTTTTTTTATGCAGCAGCTTGTGAATAGGCGACAACAAACGAGCATTGCTTGCGTGAGTTGGCAAATTGAGGTGGACAGGTGTGGGGCAAGTGGTGGCACAAGAGGGCGAGGGCCTGAGGGGCAGGTTCTCTCTCTCTCTCTCTCTCTCTCTCTCTCTCTCTCTCTCTCTCTCTCTCTCTCTAAGTCTTGCAAGAGAGTGGGGGAGCAGTGTGCAATTGAACACCTTGTAATGAGCGGATGTCGCATGTGTAGTTGTCATGTCAAGAGGACACGCACAAGGACACGTGCGAACGAACAAGGAGGGACTTGACGACGACAAGCCATCGCTTAGTATGTGGCCAAAACTTTTTATACTACAACATGGTGTCCCAAGTTACAAGAATGGATTTAATTCTTGCTTGTCATGGGTTGACAAACTGCATACGTTTATATTGCAATGTACCACCATGCTAAAACATCATGTTGGAACTTAAAACGACCACCAATTGAGGAGCGAAAATGCATTGGTCATTTGTCTTCTATGTAGCAAGTCTTTTGATATATTGATTTTGACATTTTATTAAATCCTTCTCTGCAAAGGGCTCGACACCTGGCACGCAATCAAATAGAGAGAGAGAGAGAGAGCAGATATTTTTTCCATATCGAATGAGGGGTAGGACTCAGGAGACCTGCACAGAGAGAGAGAGAGAGAGAGAGAGAGAGAGAGCGAGAGCTACTATGTGCCAATGTGGCGGCGAATTGATATGGAGTATTTTTTTTGCGCTGTTGAGGGCGACGGCCAGAGATAGAGGGAGTCTGCGGTGATTCAAATGTTGGACAGCTTTGCATCCTGTGGTTGAGAGAGTGAGGGCAGAGCTTTGTCTCCAAGCGCCTGTAGTGCTCTTTTTTTTTGCCTTGAGCTGCGTGGTCAACCAAGGGTACACACAGAGGGAGAGACAGAGAGGGCTGTAAACAAGAGAGAGAGAAAGAGACGAACGCGCAGGCGAGGGATGTCCATCGGAACTGAAAGGGGAGAGAGAGAGAGAGAAAGAGAGAGAGAGAGAGAGAGAGAGAGAGGCGAACGCGCAGGCCATAGCTGGGTGAGGGAGGCAGGGAGGTGTAGAGATGTGTTTCTCTACGAAGAGAAACACAGACGACCGCTTGTCATGTGGAGAACTTTAGAAGCAGCAAATTCAAAGGTATCTGAAAAAGATTCCAATTAATAAAAGTAGACCATGATCCCATGATGTCACATATTACAACTAGTATGTGATCCGCGCGTTGCTGCGGTTACATGTGCGTCAATTGAAGCAACCATTGTTCTCCTTCCTTTCACAGGGAGGGCAAATGTGGACAGATGCTTATGATTTTCATGTGAGCTTTTATAGCTTTTTAATACACTTGTGCATCAACCATCACTATAACTACTTTCTAGATGACAATATCAGTGATAATACACAAGGTCTAAGTGCCCTCCACATTCATCAACCAAGCACAAATCTATCTTTTGGATCAACAATTTGTCTGCTTTTCGAGTGTAAGATCGAACAACTAATGAAGTGTAGTTACTCTCCACAGTCTTGTGGATTGACAACGCGATGACTTGTTGCCAACAATGTTTGGATTGGATAAGGTTTGCCTAAACTTAATAGAGGAGAGTAGAGATTAGTCGGTCTCAAGATTAACAGGTCTCAAACCACGTCAGTAGGAAGAAAAACGTCTCTCTCTCTCTCTCTCTCTCTCTCTCTCTCACGCTACATGTCTAGTTTGTAGTATTAAAATGAATCATGTGAGAGGCTAAGAGTTTGGTCGCGTGTACCAACGAGCCTACTTTTTGCCCAGTCACGAGCCGACTCTTCGCTCTCTACCTATCTAATCGTGGTAGTTAAGAGCCTCGAAACAGGCATAGCCTTTCACATGGTTGATTTTTGAGGCCCTCTCAATTAGCAGGAACTTGCTCAAGATCTATCTCATCACTCAGTCAAATCAAGTATTTATCTTTCAAGCCACCGGTTTTCTTGACTTGCAAACAAAGCTCGAAGGTCGTTCCAAAGTGACCAGGCTCTAAATGTAAGCAAAATGACATGGAGGCAGTCCTACAATGGAGGCACATGCATGGACGCAGTCCTACAATAAGAGACCGGGGTCATCATTTCTAGGGGGAGGCAAAGGGCTCACATTAGGTATGCAACACCAAGGAGGATCCAAATGAGCAAAGGATTGCTAACTCCAAGACCAAGGCCAATACCCTCCACTGGCAATGACCATCCTCCAATGCAATCACATCAGTGTTTTGGAAAAATTATTTTCAAACATACAAAATTACTTTCCTTTAATTTTCCAAGAGGAAATGTAGAAAATTAGGTTTATTTTGCAAGTTTTTACTCTATTTTTCTCTATTTTGGGGCATAAATTTTCCTTTTCCCCTTGATCTCAACCGGCATTTTTGAAATTGAAAACGGCATGATATTAAGCTGAGACACATTTTCCCAAACACTGAATCAAAGACCCACCTTGCATGGCCGTTGCCGTGAGCATTGTAACAGTAGGCAACGCCACCTATCCCCTTGCAGAACCCCTTTTTTCTTGCCTATGTCAGGAGTTCGAGCTATGAAAACTTGGGAAAGCTAAAAATCTTGGATGGTCACGTTGGAGCTCTCGATATTATAGCATCTGCTGACTGGCCTAAAAAAGACAAAGAAAGTGTGGAGACGAATGTGGGACTCTCTCTCTCTCTCTCTCTCTCTCTCTCTCTCTCTCTCTCTTAGTGTGGAGGGCCACAGCTAGGCAAAAATGGAGCTCGTTGGGATCAAGGGTGGTGGACATGCAGTGGTCGAGGAGAAGGTGGCTCAGCAAGCGCTTGTGGAGAGTGGGACATGTATTGGATCCAGACTCTTGGTGTCCTGGCCAGCAGATGATTGAGGTTGTATAAGGGTGTGGGGCTCGTGGCGGATCAGCTATTGGTAGCCAAGGTGTTGATAGAGTAAACTACATGAGGCTTGTTTTGCAGCAACATTTGAGAAGCTGCACATGAAGTAAGTGGTGGGTTGCGTTCATGATCAAGTTTGGGGGGGGGGGGTATTCTCTGTCAAGCGCCAAGGCCAATCAATGGCACTCTCTCTCTCTCTCTCTCTCGAACAGAAATAGATACACACACTCCTCATCAAGACTGAATGGGATTGGCTCTCTCTCTCTCTCTCTCTCTCTCTCTCTCTCTCTCTGACCTGCGACACACATGGCGATGCCATAGAAAATGAAACATGATCTCTCTCTCTCTCAAACCTGCAATGTGCCACATCTCTCTCTCTCTCTCTCTCTCTCTCTCTCTCACTCACACACACACACACACACACACACATTCGAGGCGTACCAACTTATCCACGCGTGACATAGCTCGTTGCTCGTTATTTTCCCAAGCTGTAAAGTAGAGCCACCTTTACAAAAACAAAAGTAGTCCTTCAAAAGTAATCACCCTTCAAAATTGAATTCTTAGTAAAACTTCATGGCCTTGCTAAAGAGTTTAAATAATAAATATATATATGTACTAAGTATTGTGACTTTTTGACATAACCGAAAAGTCAAAACTAAGTCTTTTCACTTTCTACTGTCACACTTCTCAAAACAAAGTCTTTTCATTTTCTACCAGATACTTTCTACTTACCCTTTACTTTTACATTTCAAACCAAATGTTTCTTAATGTTATGAAATGAAGGAGAGAGTGACACATGGATGCCCTTTTCTTCCTTGAAAATTTTAAGCTCAATTATATATAGTATAGATATTTAAATTTGTGAAAAAATATTTCCATTTAAGGACCTTTTAAAAAGTTTATTTCACTAGATTGTTTATTATTTCTTATGTTTACTAAACCTATATTTTTTTTATGAAAGTATCATAATATTATTTTGTTTTAGATTGTTAACAAGTTTTTGTATTTAATTGTTTTTTGTTTTCTAAAAGAAACCTTAGTGGCATGGTGTGATGGATTAGGGAGACTTTCATTGTTTTCATCAGTGCATGCATGATGGAGACTTACTTTAAATGTTTGTTTTACTTTCATTTCATATCTTCACATGTCTTTACTTTTTTGGCCTGCAGAGGCTATAGGAGACGGTGTGGAGAAAACGTGCAGTTTTTTGGCCGTTTGTTTTCGACGGCTGGATGACTCCCAGGTGGATTGAGAGTACAAGGCGATGTGAGTTGTCTGCAGTGCATGGGGAAGGCCTGGCCCCTCGTCCATAGTGCGGCCTGGTAGCCCATCGACTTCTTCGCTCTCACAGCGTCTACCTAAGATAAGCAGTCCATGCAAATTTGCAATCCCTGCATGCCTGCAGGTCCTGCTTCAAGCGTCCACGTCTCTACTGCTTTCACAGCGTGCAACATGTGCATACCAAGGCTACTGCGCTCTCTCACACCCTGGTGGCGTGCCTGCACGGCGCTCGCAGCGCCTCAGAGCCTGACCGCACTGTGGCATTGAATGCATACCGCATGCCTGCCTGCACTGCCCTCACCGCCTGTGTGGCATTGAATACATGGTACCAAGTTCTGCAGTCGAACAGTATGATAATGTATAAAAACGAAAAATGTGTTGCAACTTAATGTCTTTGTGTTCATGGCCAGGAAAATATATTTTTCCTAGACAATGAAAATAAGAGGAAACTTGAAATTATCTCGCTTTGTAGCTCAAAATTTGAATCTTTTGCCGACAATTGCACCGAAACTTGTGTAAATTTCATGGTTTTCTTAAAGGCAAGCCTAAAATGTAGTCGGGATTTTCCAATTTTAACCAGTTAAAGTAGACCAGATTCTGGTTCTTTTCTAACGCTACTGCCGTTTACAATCTCGAAAATGTCAATTGAGAGCAAGCAATTACACCGAAACTTGTGTAAATTTCACGGTTTTCTTAAAGGCAACCTTAAAATGTAGTCGAGATTTTCCAACTTTAACCGGTCAAAATACACTAGCTTCCGATTTTTGGCATGCAGAGGCCATAGGAGAAGGTGTTGCAAAAACGTGCATTTTTTGGGCCGTTGAAGTTCGGACGGCCAGGATGCACGCCCGCTGACAGGACCCGACCCATGAGGCGACTCTTCTACAGGGCAACACGCGGACTTCTCTACAGTGCATGCGTGACAGCACCGCCCTCACAACGGCATTGAATGCTTGATGGGAAGCTGATTGCACAATTATATTATCAGATCGGGGGAGAGGGAGAGAGAGAGATGCACGTGCGTGCGTCAATCACACTACAACTTGTGTAAATTTGACGAGTTTCTTAAAGGCAAGCTTGAAATCTAGTCGGGATTTTCCAAATTTAACCATTTAAAGCAGACTAGGTTCCGTATTTTTTCTGGCGCTAGTGCCATTTTCAACCTCAAAAATGTCAGTTAAGAGCAAGCGGAAAAGGAGAAGTTCCACCTCGAAATAGAGGAAAATAATGTAAAAACTTGAAAAATAAATATAATTCTCAACATTTTCTCTAGGCATATTCAAGAAAAGAAATTTTGTATGTCTATAAAGATATTTTTTCCCGAACACTTTAGTGGGGAGAGAGAGAGAGAGAGAGAGAGAGAGAGAGAGAGATGCACGTGCGCGCGCGCACACACCCACACACTCACTCATTTCCATAATAAAAATGCTCAAATGCATATACTAGCTAAGGCTTGAAATGACACCTATGAAAGTTAATGTGAGGGTGACTACTTCAATTTGAGCTTGTGCATCTCAAAAGCTGTGCGGAGGCAAATATTAAAATCATATTATGTTATCGACTTCTATAAGAGGAGCCCTTCTTTTGCCTTTCTGCAGCTCACAGAATTTGTAAGCTCATATAGTTATAGATTACCTTTAGCTTTGCTTGCCAATGGCTTTTATGAAACTATGAAAGAGCAGTCCTTCTTCTGCCTTTGTGCATCTCAGAATTTGTGAGCTCATTTACTTATAAATTACCTTTAGCTTTGCTTGCCAATGGCTTCCAAAGAACATAGTGAGAGTTCTCTTGTTGCCGAAGGACGAGAATGGTTTGTAAGCAGTGGAGACTCCGATGGTGCTGACAGCATGGACTTCGAAGGCGATGAGGCTTATTGACGCCTTTTGTGTTGTAGTTGCTCATTTTGATTCATCAAACTTTCGAAGAATTTGTATTGTGAAATCTATCTTTAACTTGTGTTGCGAATGTGGTGCTAGTTTTGAATTTGGCGAATGTCGTTATTCGATAATCATTACTTCCATTACTCTTTTTCAAATGTAATGTTTGTTTTGGTCATTCTCTTGTTTCTATGTCATACTACGCTTGAATCCTTCCATGGGCTTCGCTTGTCTTCAATCGCTACTCACATCGTCAAAAGATAGTCAAAATGCAGCAGTAGGTCAATAGTAATCTTGCTCTAATCAATTGGTTTACCTCAACAAGTAGAGGAAGGCTTACATTTTAGGGGTTTTTAGAAAAATTCAAATGCATTGCTTTTGAAAACAGTGATCGAGCACATCGCATGTGTAGCGCGTAGGCCACGCTCCCATATCAATATTTCGAGTGCTTGAGCTTATGAGCACTACCTCTTGAATACACCATTTGATGCACAATGAGATTTTGAAACACTTAGGTTTTATTTTGCATCCTTGCATTGTGCATTCTCTCCAACAGAGTAGCTTTGCACGCGTAACACATGCACACAATATGCTTACATGCTCATTCTCATTACATAGCCATCGAATCTCTCTCTCTCTCTCTCTCTCTCTCTCTCTCTCTGTGTGTGTGTGTGTGTGTGTGTGTGTGTGTGTGTGTGTGTGTGTGTGTGTAATACACAGAAGTGTACGTAGACCTTTACCACAAGCACATTCACCGCTCTCTTATGATTTCCCATCTTTCTATAATTGCAAGCACGTCTCTACCTTCTAGTTGCTTTAGTATGCAAGAAGTAACCATACGAAAAGGTTGTCACGCAAGGAAATTTCTATCGCAAATGAGTGCTTCTATTTCTACCTATCGTTGTCGAACTTTCCCTTATATGTGAAGGGCATTACGTCCTCATAATTGATCTTCTACAGAGCTTCGAAGGTTGACAGAAGGTACTCTGAGCTCGAGTCGTAAATGTGTCGACGTGTCCTCAATTGCATGCACATCATCCCCGCCTCGCAAAAGATCGAAGGAAGAGCTGAATAAGGCCCACAAGCCTATTGCACGCGCATTGTTTCGTTTGAGCGACTCCGTGAACTCTAGATGTGAGCCTTTCGTTTTCCGAAAGTGCCTTTCTTTGAGAGTCGTTTTATCGAGTCATAGAGCTATTTCCTGATTTTACTATCTTTTGGATTATGTAGGCAACCAAGTTGTGGAGGACCCCATTAATGTCAAGAAGGAAGCATATCTTGAAATACCTGTTTCGCCTTTGTCTACTGAGCCTCTTGTGCCACTGCAAGGAACAATCGGCCTAAACCTAATTGAGCGCACATCTCTGAACATTGCTAATGATCCAAGTCCAATTGAAGTCGAGCCTTCTATTCAAGATTCTAGGCTATATGCACCAGATGAATCACCTCAACTACATAGCAAGTCTATTGATCTTAGTATTGTTCCATTTGCTCAAAGTCTTCTACCACAATTCTTGATTACTGACATCTCTGATTCTAGCCCGCGATTCTGTATCGAGGGCAAGATATTGAATATGTATGGCACCTACAAAGTTGGTCTTGACCAGTTGAAGTACAACCGCTTCTTGAAGGTCGACCTGGTCGATGAAGAATGCACGGACACTACCACGGTGGTGGTGAATGATCCATACATAGAGCTCTACGTCGACAAGCTCCACCTCGGTGACTTTGTTCACATCGACAGCCCAATTGTTAGGCGCAAAAATAGAGCAGATGGGAGATCAGCATTGTATTCCTTGTCCATTGATGCTACAACTGCTGTAAGCGCAGCAGAACCTTTCCCAGTGTCCCTCACCTTCGCCCCTGATTGCAAGATACGTGCATTTCTTGATGACATAGGTGCACAACAATCTTCAACCGAACGTTCTCAGTTAGGTACACTTGCTTTTGTTATTTTACAAAAGCACAACTCACAATCAAGATTTGGTGGACCTGTCGTTGACCTTCTAGTTGCAGATGGTCCTATCCCATCAAATAGGGCATTTGTAAGAATTGACCTACCTTGCTTATTACTTTCTAGTCTTCTATTATAGATTTTAAATCTTCCATCATACAGCCATGCTCTTTCTGATTTGATTTACATACTCAATATTCTCTTGCAGCTGAGTTTTGTGAACTCTCGCAAGGATGATTGCCAACAGTTGCTTCAAGAAATGGTTGTTGATGGCCCTGTAATGTGTGTCGCAAGAAACATTGGAGCATTCCTTGGCAAACCAAACACCTTGTCGATACTAGATGTCACAATTCTAGTGCCCGTTCGTAGTGTGCGCCTCAGAGAGGAGCTTGCTGCTGTCTTCCAGACTCAAACCGAAAATTTGGGGTACAATCGTGAGGTGTGCTCATGTAGAATAAAGTGATATATTCCAAGTCCCTCCTCTCAAACTCTAACATAGTTATCTGCTGCAGGTTGTTGGCACGCTTCGATTTGTCAACTTCAATAGCATGTTGTTGGAGAAGCATTGTTCAAATTGCAAATCCACAAAAGTCTACAGACTAAGACAAGCACCTTATTGCGGATCTTGCAATAAAAACACCACAATAATCACGACACCAAAGTTGGAGGCACGTATTGCAACAAAAGACAAAAAGCTTCTCGATGTGCAAGTCATTGGTGCAGCAGTTGATGTAGTCCTTGCATTGGATAGGACCTTCAAAGAAATCTACATTGAGTCTGCTTTTGAGGCAAGAGACACCTTGGCAACAACCTCACGCTTTGGCCGCTTCAAGATCAATGCAAGTGGGCATATGGTAGCGTACCAAACCGAAACTTAGTGTTCCGAATGTCCATCTTTCATTATTAGCTGCCCTTAATTTTGCACGCTTGTTCCAACTATATGCTTGAATGAAACGAATGCTTCCATCCCCTGCTTTTTTGTAAGTGCCATTAGGAGAAATATGAACCTTGCATGGGCCTTGTAAGGAATCCTAATTTTTAGGGATTAAGGCTAATGTTGTGTGGGGTTTAGGGGGCAAGGGCATTGAAGAAGGTAGTTTTGAGTAGGCTTTTCTAGCCTTTTTTTTAGACAAATGTAGGATGTGGACCTAAAGGGTTGCTTTCTCTCTCTAGCTTTTTTTAAAGTAAAGGAAGCATAGGGGTGTGTCCACATGAGCAATTCCGTGGGTCAAAAAGAGTCAAAATTTGACTTTTTTAAAAAAAAATCATTTTTATTTGTTTTTTACTTAAAACTCCCTCCCAACATATATACATACCCAAAAATCATTTTTTGACCCATTTTTTAACCCACAAGCTTAGAAAGTCCATTTTTTCAAAAATCTTTTCCCCTAAAAAGTAATAAACATTTTGTTCTCTCCTCCTCCTCCCTCCTCCCTCCTCTCTTCCTCTCCCTCTCCTCTCCCTCTCTGCCCCTACCTTCCTCCTCCTCCCTCCTCTCTTCCTCTCCCTCTCCTCTCCCTCTCTGCCCCTACCTTCCTCCTCCTCCCCAATCTCTCCCTCCTTCTCTCCTCCCATCCTGCTCGGCCTCTCTACCCTTCCCCCTCTATCTTTTCATCATTTGCTTCCTCACGCAACAGCTTCCATGGTGCTCACGGACATCACAAATGGTTTGCTTCCACCACCACGTACTCCGCACACCAAAAGCATACATATTCGCTTACCCACGGCATTTGCACCGAAGACCACTAGTGAAGGTGATCAAAGGTCATCACAGGAACGTCGCACCGCTTGTGAGACCAATGTTGACATTTGGGTGGATGGCCATTTGTACCCTTACAATCCTATAAGCCGCTTCCATCCACCGTTTAATAGCCTTTCCACATTTCTTCAATTTCTTGGGAGGGGAGAAGCACGCTTGTTAGGCTATTGCAAGCGGCTGTGTATGGGTGCAGGTGCTTCTTTGCATATGTGGATGAACGAATGTCAAGCTCTTCATCTCAAGACGACGGCATTACAAGAGAGTGTTGCCTCTTCGGAGAGGGTAGTTAAAAGTCTTGAACAAAAAATGCAAGAAAAGGAGTCCCACATCCAGAAGCTTACCAACACCATCACATACTTGAAAGAAACACCCCTTGGTGCAAGGGAACGCAAACGCCCGTATTCATCCATTGAAACTCTTGCACATTCCGGAGGAGCACGCAAACGACGAGTTACAGCCGCAAGGTGATTTGGTCTTTACTTGCATGCTGCATTCTTACTTCACACTATTTTCTAACATTTATGTTTATTTGTTGCTAAAAACTTCATCCAGGGGGCATGCGGTGGAACAAGCCAAGATAATCGAGTCAACCTTCTCACTAGTTGTCTCAATACCGAGGACGTTATTTCTATCTTACAATCACCTGGAGGTAACCACATTAAGGATGCAGTCACCAAGGACCTTATGCGTAAATTAAGAAATGTGGTTAATGATGATGACGTTCAACAAGCTTGTGATGAGGCTGGAATCAGCACCAAAGCCTATCAGGCTATTTTTCAACTCCTAAAGGATGCCCTCAAAGAACATGGCATTGTGGAAAACCTATTTCCCGTTCCTCACAAGGTCAAGCTCGCAAAGAAGGCCACAAACGAAGATGTGTTCTCCCGCATTGGGACATACCTACACATTGAGGACACAATGCCAACTTCCCTTTATGCTTCGTGTGCAACAAAGACAAGGGGAAAAGGTAAGAAACAATCCATAAGACCTTCGAATAAGGGCTTTCCTTACACAATGTGGAACAATATTTTCGTGGATCTTAAAAGGATTCAAGAAGCCATGCTTAGATTTTATGAGTTACCTGAAGAAGGTGACACACTTTACTTTTTTCTTTGGTATTATTCTTTTCATAGAAGCTGAAGTTTAAGGTCTTAGCACTATTTATTTTGTAGTGCTTGGCACAAAAGTCGCTTTTGTGCTGAAACTCGATGAGTGTCAAATAGTGAAAGGCCGAAGGTTAGAGAGGCTAAGTGTCACTCTAATGAACGAGGCCCTTCTGCAAACCAAGCGAAGGGATTCAGTCGAGCCATATCCCACCCTATCTTTTAGCGTGCAATCAGAGAAAGACATTTGGTGGTTGGGTGCTATTGAGGTGCCAAAAGAGACCAATGGAGTACTTTCGTGGATTTTTGAGAGAACTCCATGGATCACAAAAGTAATACACTCCCAAATTGCAGGTCAGAAGTTGGAGATTTAGGGCTTTGGTAGTTATGATGTGGAGTGGCACTTAGGTGGGGATTTGAAGACCATAAAGTGTTTGCTTGGCTGCAAACAAGGGGCTTCTTCTCTCATGCCTTGTCCATTTTGCACTCGAGGGTACAAACCTAATGGACAAAAATCACATAAGAGCACTGCAAAGGCCAGTTACATGCTTCCATGGCAAGGGCATGGAGAACAAGGGTTAGATTGTCATGATGTCGGAGATGAAGGTAGAGAATGGGAAGCGTCTATTCTGAGATGTCCCATGCTCAATGCCCCAGACCGTGATCAAAAGGACCACACTTGGAATCCAATCTTTCGATTTCCTCTATCGAATGTACATTTTTGTACATTACACGCATTCATGCGTATTTTTGATAGGCTATTGAAGCTCCACATTGACTATGCTTTCACAATGAAACCGTTGGAAAAGTCCCAGGAAGCGATCGAAAGAGTGGAGGTACTCTTGAATTCCATTGGCTGTCACGGTGGAAATGTGTCTATAGTTGCTGCAAAGAACACAGGGGAGGCCCATGAAATTGCTCAACAAGTGTCAATGAGTGGACAAAAAGCTAGACACTTTTTGAAGAAATTTTCCCAAGGAAAGCCAAGTCGATATGATGCTCAAAGCAGCTCCAACCAGCAGGCAGGTAACCTTTGGGAGCTTTGGAAGGAGTTATGCAAAGCTACTACTGACAATGATTCAAATGGCGAGCTTGCAAACAAGCGCAAGCAAGTTTGGGCCCATTTTGATAAAATGGTCAAGCTTATGAGCCTTAACAGCACAACAAAAGAACAACGGCAATCATTTCAAGAAGCTTTGGCGGATTTTACCAAGGTCTTCACCCTTTCTTGGGGTGAAAATAACATCACACATTACATGGTAAGTCATTCATGGTGTATTCATTACAAGGGATTGTTTTTATTTACTAATGTGGATCGTTTGCTCATGTGAACAGCATATCTTGTTTGCGCATGGTGCATTTTTTATGCACAAGTATGGATCGCTTGAAATTTTTAGCACTCAAGGCATGGGGAAGTCCCATTATCGAGCAAGGGGAGTGTACTTCAAAAATACTCGACATGGTGGTGGAATGGTGCAATCCAATTATTTGGAGGAGATGTTCAACTGATTTTTTCGCACAACATTTGCTCGTAAGCTCACAATGGAGCGTGCGCGACAATCCAAGATTGCTATTGAAGTGCGCAAATGGAGTCGTCAAGAGCATAGCAACAAGTGGCAAATGTCGCAAGGTCCCACCAAGCATGCTGCATGGCGGCGATGCAGAGTGCAACAAGGATCAAAGTGGATACTGCGCGAGTCACTAAACGTGAACGCAGGGTCCAACTCTTAGCAACATGTTTATTTAAAAAATAATACTTCTTTTAAAAAAATTAGTGTGAACAGGGCCCTTTTTAAATGGGCCCTTATAAATATTGCATGCTCTCATAAATCACTCATTTCTTAAGAACAGGTGAGCTCTTACCAACGAAATGGCGCGCACCAAACAAATCGCGAAAGAGCATCCGCCTGCCAACAAAAACACCCTCCAAGGATGTGAGAAGCCGTCATGGCTTAAAGGCACAAGAAAACGGCCATGAACACCTGGCCGTTCCAGGAACTCTTCTGGTAGTGGGCATGGTGGTAGGGCACGAGAGTCATCAAGGACTGTTGAATCTCCACCTCCTCAAGATATAACACCTAGAAAGAGAATGAAGCAACGTGCCCAGCGCTGGAGAGAAGCAGAGGGCCAGCAAACATCAGAGTCCGATAGGGAGCAGCCGTCGCGCCCCCAATCACAAGCAGGACCATCCAGGACTCAGGTGGTCAATACAGACACCGAATCAGAGAGTAAGCCACCATGGCTGCGAGAAAAAATACCGCGCACACACCGGGTGGCCGTTGGGGGGAAGACATTGCCTCAAGGCAAGGGAGCTCTCCCCACACGACAAGATCGGCAACCAAGGGAAGAGGAAGAATCAGAACAGGCTGCAGAACCAGCCCCTAAGCATGTAAACAGACGCAAGTCTAAGTTTTTCAAGAAGCCTTCACGCCGCCCGCCAGCAAATGTGCAAGTGCCCCCAAGACAACCGCAGCGGCGCCGAAAATTAGCAAGGGCATTTGCAGAAATCCGCCACTACCAGAAGACGACGGAGCTCTTGATTCGACGCGCCCCCTTTGCTCGCACTGTGAAGGAAGTGCTTCAAAGCTATGGAAATCAGTATAGAATGCAAGCAATAGCGCTAGAGGCTATTCAAGAAGCTGCAGAGGCCCACATCATTTCAGTGTTGGAAGATACCAACTTATGTGCCATTCATGCAAAGCGAGTGACAATACAGCCAAAAGATATGCAGCTTGCACGACGATTGCGACGAGACTTCGAGCATTAGCCGAAGTTACCCCTCTTTTTGTATTGCACACCCTTATCTTTGTAATGATTTGACTTTCCAATGACAATATGATCAACAGTTGTGTCTACTCTGTCTATTATCTTTGTAATTTCAAGTTCTGTATGTAATTGTAGTCAATTTCAGTAAATTTGTGCATTTTAAGTACCCTTAGGGGTAGATAAGCCTACAAGGGGCAGAAAAAGGCCTGGCCACAAGGGCGCGCAAATGGCCCATCCAAAACTGATGGATGGGCCATTTGCGCGCCCTTGTGGCCAGGCCTTTTTTTGCCCCTTGTAGGCTTATCTACCCCCAAGGGTACTTAAAATAACCAAATTTACTAAAACCTATTGGTTTTGCATCAATATTTTATATGGATCCTTATGGACACCTTTTTTTGGTCATTTCAAGCTTTGAATTCCTTATAGGATGTCAAAACAAATAACGTATTGTGAAACCAAGTGTCCAATGTAATTTGACTTTTTGGTGCAAGGGTGTAGTAGGTAGAGCTAAAGCAAGTGATAGTTTGCTAGAAACTTCATTTCATAATTGATTTGAGCTTTTCTAGTGTCCTTGAGTGTGAACATATACTGGAATTGCCATAAAAAGGTTGCATTTAAATGAATGATGCAAAACCAATCCATTGCAATAAATTTGTGCTTTTTAAGTACCCTAGCGGGTAGATTGGCCTATAAGGGGCAAAAAAATGCCTGGCCACAAGGGCGCGCAAATGGCCCATCCAAAACTGATGGATGGGCCATTTGCGCGCCCTTGTGGCCAGGCCTTTTTTTGCCCCTTGTAGGCTTATCTACCCCCAAGGGTACTTAAAATAACCAAATTTACTAAAACCTATTGGTTTTGCATCAATATTTTATATGGATCCTTATGGACACCTTTTTTTGGTCATTTCAAGCTTTGAATTCCTTATAGGATATCAAAACAAATAACATATTGTGAAACCAAGTGTCCAATGTAATTTGACTTTTTGGTGCAAGGGTGTAGTGGGTAGAGCTAAAGCAAGTGATAGTTTGTTGGAAACTTCATTTCATAATTGATTTGAGCTTTTCTAGTGTCCTTGAGTGTGAACATATACTGGAATTGCCATAAAAAAGGTTGCATTTAAATGAATGATGCAAAACCAATCCATTGCAATAAATTTGTGCTTTTTAAGTACCCTAGCGGGTAGATTGGCCTATAAGGGGCAAAAAAATGCCTGGCCACAAGGACGCGCAAATGGCCCATCCAAAACTGATGGATGGGCCATTTGCGCGCCCTTGTGGCCATGCATTTTTTGCCCCTTATAGGCTAATCTAACCCCCTAGGGTACTTAAAAATCACAATTATACTCAAATTGACTGCAATTACATACCTTGAAATAACAAAGTCAAAAAACAATTCATATCACCAATTGAAACAATTTTCAAGATTGACAAATCAGATTGAAAAGAATTTGCAATATAGAGAGACAATTTCAAATATTTTTTATTCCTTCTAGCACGGTGATTTTACATCATGTATCTGAGGAGTTCAGAATTTTTTTGACCATTTCCTGGCGCCTATTTTGCGCGTAAGGCAACTCCCCAGTCAAGAGGGACTGCGATATGGCATTTGGGTCAGTTGAGCCAATGGAAGCATGTATCCCTATCTGGGCAAGCACTTTACCACGAAAGCCAGTGCCAAACGCTGTGCATACAAGGGATCTACTCACTAGGAACACTTGATGCGCAGTTTGAGCAATGGTACTCAAACACAAAAACTTGCTCAAAGCTTTTAACGACCAAGTCATAAAATGGGCTTGGGGAGTAAATTCATTATGGATAATGGCCACATCGCCAGGGGGGAGTTGTCCGAGGTAATGCGCAAGGGAAGCTTGAGGTCCAAAGCCCGTCCGCTTGCCACCCGTCCTTGCAGCAAAATCATCAACCTCCACAACATCCTGTCATAAACCGATGAAGGTTGAGAAAAAAGACAACGAAGGATAAAATAGTAACATGAAAATTAGGATACAGTTTATCTCCTGCTCCTTGTCATCCTCCTCCCTGTTG
This sequence comes from Adiantum capillus-veneris, assembly GCF_014529385.1. Taxonomy (NCBI): domain Eukaryota; kingdom Viridiplantae; phylum Streptophyta; class Polypodiopsida; order Polypodiales; family Pteridaceae; genus Adiantum; species Adiantum capillus-veneris. The sequence continues at coordinate 55,384,894 of NC_140949.1, read as the reverse complement.
CCCTTTGCATCCAAGTCAATGGTCCCATGCACCACAGATACAAGCTTTGGATCATCAGATGGGAGGTTGCATAATGGCATAGGCATCCTAGCAGCCTCAACCTTGGCTTGCGTGGCTTGGAAATCTTCATCAGACACGTGCAACTGCTCTGCTGCCAGGACCTCCGCACATACAACTGCAATAGTGTCAGCAACAGAGTCCCCATCTGGCAAGAGCTTGCTTTCTAGGGCATCTGGCGTATTGTCTAAGGGACATTTGCTGTTGTTGCATAGCACGCTCAAGCATTCATCCATGCGTAAGCCAAATGGTTTTTCCAAATCATGCAGGAACACAAACTCCTCCCCATCCACTAACACTGAGAAGAAGCGGCTAATTTCTACCTCTGGGATAGCCACATCCGTCAGTGGTAGTGGCACTGGAGTGTCACTAGGGCCAGCCGCAACTATGGATTTCTCAACCACTTTCTCAAGACCCCTAGGGTACTCGAGCTGGTGTGCTTTTCCTTCCGCTGCAGGGTTCATGGAGATAACCTGCTGCTCCTTGGTGTCCTTGATAAAGGACCCAACTTGAAGGTGTGGTAAGCGGAGCTCCTCCAAATCAGGTTCCTCGCTCACCAAGAAGATAAATGTTGCGAGCCGAGAAAGGTACTCCACCCCCAACTTGCGCTTCTTGAGCGCTGACACCCCAGGGGCTTGCTCGTCCAAGTAATGGCCTGCATTGGTTGCAATTTCTTGGAATCATTGCAACCGCTTGGCGAATGGGCGATCACCTTTGTGTATATAGCGCAAAAGATCGCAAGGCACCCAGATCCCTGCATGTGGGGGGATAGATACAGAATATTTTATGATGTGCTCCTCCATGAACGCAAAAATCTTCTCAAATGCATCCATGTGAAGGGCAAATGTGGCGTCAAGGTCAGGGAGACGAGTAAAAAAGGTGTGGAGGTCCAACTTTCCTTTGTATTTGGTGTCCTCGAGGAAGAGGATGAAGCGTGACAAAGGGGTGGATGTGGGTACAGATGCAGAGGCTGTGGCAGCATCCATGTTTAGCCTGGGATGTGGATAGAGAGTGGAGGAGCTCAGGAGTTGCAAAAGTGAAAATAGTGAATGAGTTAGGTGCCCCCCCTTTTATAATGTACCCTTTTTTTAAGACATTAAAAAAAAAGGCACTTTCACCAAAAAATGATTTCTCATCCCAATGCAAAAAATTATATTCAAAGGCATGATTTGCCGAAGCAAATCATGTTGATTACAGCGGGGATCAATATGAAAATTGCAAGAGTTACAAAGTTATAAGATCGATAGCATAGTTCCATCTATCCCCCAATCCTCCTCGACCTTCAATTTGTCTTCCATTCTCTTCCCAATCTGCGGACATTCATTACAATAAGCATCTAATGATCGACAAACCATGATGTATTGAAAATGTGGTGGAAGGATTCTCACCTTGTGACCTTGTAAACGAAATTGTGCTTGTTGAAGGGCCTCAAAACCCATAATAACCAAATGTTCTCGAACATTACTGAGAGTCCAATGCTTGTTCACTTGGACTGCCTCCAAAGCATCGTTGGGCATCTTCACTGCAATGTCAAAGCTTGCAATAGCGCCGTCTACACTCTGTAAGGGAGTCCACACTCCAAGCTTGCACATCCAACGATCATAGTGAAATCGTATGTACAAGGAGGTGCGGGATTTCAAATAGCGCATTCCAATACCTGAAGCTCCAACCTTACAACGGTACCGGTCCCCGTTGTGCATGCCCTCCACAAAACCCCAGTCCTCTTCTAAAAGCCTTCCTAATTCCTCGTAATGCGCATCTTTACATACAAGCATTGTGGTAGTCTCCACAAATCCAAACTCTTTAAAAATGTGCACAAAACAATGAATAGGCAAACACCAGCTCAAGCCCACAGACCTAGAAGCTTTAGAGTATTTCAAAGAGTTTTGGACATCCATTATCATCTTTTGCTTGAAAGATGCTACCGACCACAAATCTGGGACCGGCCACTCCATACTTAATAAGGAAGTTACTTTGATGGGTTCAAGCGTTCCAAATGCTTGTGTAGAAGTAGGGACAATATAGGAGTGAGAATAGAAGAAAATCCTTCTTTGAACCAGTTTGGTTGGGCAAAGATGCGGGAACATTATTGCTCCAATATCCGCATGTATAGCATTGAATGTGCCGGAGAGACTATGTAGTGGCTACTCCTCCACCAACGTGGATGGAAATATGACTATAAATGCATGACAAATGTTAAGTATGAATCCATAATAACATTACACTGTGATTTCACACCTAGCTTTGTATTCTCAAAACATGTACTTACAATGTGTTGGAAATCGAGGTGGTTGTTGCAAGTGCATGGTTGACATTGAGAAAACATGTTGCACAATGGCTATGGTCCCCTTGTCTTTGCGGTTCTTGAAGCCAAGGAGCTTTCCTTTCCAATGAAGATCCAAGTTTGCACGATTTCGCACACGATGAGGGCCAACAGCAGATGGTTGCATGTATACCCAAGCACCTTTGGTGAACTCTTGTGGCACCCACTCATCATCTACACCTCTAGTGTTGTGGCATGCAAGTGTTGTGACCTCATCCTTTGGTCGCCTTTGCGAAGTAGAGTTGGCCATGGTTGAGCAAAGCAAACTAGGAGGAGGAGAAGAACCTTGCTTGTTGCTACAATGTAGGTGTGATAAAGTGATATGAGAAAATGGTCAACCCTTGTGGCAATGGGAGGAGAAGGTGGACAACCCTTGCTTGGTGTGGCACTGGGAGGAGAAGGTGGATAAGCCTTGCTTGGTGTGGCAATGGAAGGTGGTAGGGGAGGAGAGAGGAGCTTCCTTGCTGCAGCAATGGAGATGATGTAAAGAGAGAGAGTGTTGGAGTAGAGGATGAGTGTGATGGTTGCAACCAAGGAGGGGTTGGAAAAGGGGTTCTAGAGAGAGAAAATCCCTTTTTGCCTAATAACTAATTTTGGGGGAGCTCTGGATAGCAAAAAAAGATTTTTAAAAAAATTTTGAATTTTAGGGTTTTTGGATGCACTTTTTGACTTTTTGAGATCAAAAAATGCTTTTTTGACCATAAAATAGTTTTAGGGGGGCTTTTCAGAAGATGAAATTTGAGTTTTGAAATTTTTGAAAAATTTCAAATTTTTGGGATTTTTTCAAAACCGGATCAAAAAGGAGGGAAGTTGGAGGTTCCATATGGCCCACCCCCCCCCCCCCCACCCCACCTTCTCACTAGGTAAGAGCCCATTTAAAAAGTGTAAGACTACTTTGTCCCCCTACATTTTTGAGGGCATAGAGTGTGTCCACCACCCTCTTCTCATTGGCTGGCCTCTAATTAAGCTTAATCCCAAAGGGCCCCTAGAGGGTTCATATTTTTCCTAATGCTTTCGCACAATTTTGGTTGTGCTTCTAACTATTGTGATTGGATGTAACCAATGCTCCCATCCTCTACTTTTTTGTAGGTGCTTTCGCACAATTTTGGCTGTGCTCCTAACTATTGTGGTTGTTGCTCAAAAGATTGTCTATTTCTCTTTTCTCTCTCTCTCTCTCTCTCTCTCTCTCTCTCTCTCTCTCTCTCTCTCTTCCCATCTACAAAGAAAGACAAATAGGCACACACAAATATAGAAAATGCTCTCTCTCTCTCTCTCTCTCTCTCTCTCTCTCTCTCTCTCTCTCTCTCTCTCTCTCTCTGGCCCTCCCCTCATACACACATACATACAAACGCAAACACATAGACAAATAGCCATATCGATATTTGCATACATACGTGTGAAAAGATAGAGACACACACCCAGAAACAAACAAACACACGCACATAATTTTCACTAGACATGGAAAATGCTACTGATTTGAGTATTCCAAAAGAGATATACGTTGACATGATATTCATACAGACACATCCTTTTAATCAAGAATTGTTTCTAGCACTCCATAGTGTGTTGCAAACAAAGTTAAGCTTTGGATCATTTAGGCTTACGATGCGACAATGCTTGTTCGAGAACTACTTGACGAATTTTATCACGCACTCTTCAGCTTCATTGTTCTTTGCTTCACAGTTGGAGTCCTTAAGTGAAAGAGCTACGCAATTGAATGCTTTATATGAAACTTGCAAAACATCAATGACTCTCACAATGGAAGTGATAAATATTTTCTCTCACAAATTCGAAAAAGCACTTGTTGTAATCCTTCACAATGCTACAAGCGGCGACAGCAAACAAGAAGTAATTGGAAAATCAACCGAGCAATTTAGAAAAGGGCTTCTAATTATCGATGCATCTACTATGGGCTTAATCTATTATCCTTTTGTAACTTTGAGATCGTGTCGTAAGCTTGTCCACTGGACAATTGCAGAGTGCGATGAATTAACGCGCTTATGGAGGGAGAACATGGATAAGCCGGCTACTCAAATCGCAAATCTTTTTCTCGAAAAGGAACCACTTTGTGTCCATACACACTCTGCAATTACAACAAAACTAAAGCGACTACGACATGTAGAGCTGACAAAGACTACCTCATCGAAGCAACATGATTCCATTCTTCCACAACAAAAAACCAAAATTTTGAACAAAGTTCTCAAGAGGCTGAATGACACACCTACATATCCATGCGAAAAATATGGCCGCTTGTTTTTCCGCTCGCAAGTCACACAATTCACTCCTCCACCATCCTCACATGTTGGAGGTGAAAAACGAAAAAGATCCTGCTCTCTATTCTATTGCCGCGCATGCAAACGCAAACCAAACAAATCTAGGGTCCCATTTGAGAGCTTGCATACATCGGGCTTCAACGACCCGCTGTTGCCAATCATGCAACTAAACAATGTCGAGGCACGCCTAGTCTCCATTCGCATACCGTTTGCAAAGATTCGAGAGCTAACTTATGATGGCCAATACGGTTTGCGAGGGAGTGTCGTCAATGTTCTTGTGAATATCGAAAAAACACAGCAAGTGCTTCCTCGTTCTATCCACGATGAGGCTTCAGTCTTGATAGGCCTCAAACGCAAGCTCGAGTACACACATTGCTACTTGTCTGGCCTAGTTAGACCTTTACTGACAATGAAAGCCACACACGCTCTTCTTCACACCTCTCTGTATAAAAAGGAAAACATAACCATAAATGATAAATGGCTTGCACACTTTCAAGAAATCTCGCACTCATCACTTCCCCTACACACAAGCACATATGAGCTAGAGGATGAGGAAAGTATTGACACTGATGTACTCTTGCACAGCATCACTACCGCTGAGCAGGTCGTTGATTATAACGATAAAATTTTGCACGTTGCACCATCGGAGGGCAACACACCACTTGGTTTGTTTGCTGATGAGTTTTGTGAGGAGCTTAGTTTTCCTACCATCTTCTTTGGAGAGCCTAGAAATTACCACCATCACGTATCTAAAAATTACCAAGCAGTCGCCAAATGGGAGCTAATGCACAAAGATAGACGTTTCGCGCTCAACATCGAAAACTTGTTTTTCAAATCAGTGAAGATCATGACACAAAAAATACTATCCTCCATTTGGATACGTCTCCGCAAAGCGAAACTCGAGGGAGCAACGCTGTGTGCCGGACAGGTTAGTCATGACACAAATATAGAGAAGGTAGTCTTGTCTCGACTCGGCTACAGAGACTTCGAAGCGCTCCGTACCTCTCCGGATTATAAAGAAAAGTTTTTTAAAAAAAGGTTTTCTCCATGATTCGGCAAATAGGGTCCCCAACTTTCTTTGTGACATTTTCCTCTGCTAAGAAACGTTGGAACAAGCTTCTCGATGCCTTGCAACAACTAGTCCCGCTGAAACAAGATAGCAATGAGAGCGATAGCTGCTTCCGTAGACGTTTGGTACAAGCAGATCCAGTAACAACAGCTCGCTTTTACCTTAACCGCTTCACAGCCATGAAAAGAATACTACTTAACGATACCACATTATGTGGAAAAATCCTTGACTATTTCTTTGTTACAGAGTTCCAAAGTCGTGGCAGCCAGCATGACCATGGTCTTCTATGGGTTGAAGAAGCTCCTGTATTAGACCATGATACAGATAATAGTATTGTGACATTTGTGGACAAGTACATAAGTACAGACAGCTCTAAGCTACCATCAGACCTTCGTGAAATACAAACACATCACCATAGAAAAACTTGTCTCAAGAAAGGCAACTCTTGCCGCTTCACTTTTCCAAGATTCCCCAAGCCATTCACAATCATTCTCAGACCATCCATCAATGACTATGAAAATCGAAAGAGAAGCAAGAAAACTTTGAAACGCATTAAGAACAGCCTTGACACACTTCCGACTGGAACTACCATTTCCTTTGAAGAATGGATACGAAGCCTCCATTTGAAATTCAAAGAATATACTTTGGCAATAGCAAACTCACTATCCACAACAACAAACTTCTTGAAACGAGATATAACAGACATTTACACAAACAATTTCAACCCCACGATTTCCACACTATGGGACGCAAACACCGACATTCAATTCGTCTTGAACGCACATGGTGCAGCAAGTTATTGCACATCATACATGACAAAAATCGACAACACATTGATAGGAGCAATAAAATCTCAATTCGATATTTGTGTCGCCAACAACGCAACAACAATTGAGCGACTGCTTAAGCTCGGCAACACTATTCTCAACACACATCAAATTAGCGCACAACAAGCATCTTACATAGCGTTATCATTGCCACTCCATTCCACAACTCGTGACTTTGTATACATAATTACTAACCCTCCTGATCAATGTGCATTAGTACTCAAAAGAAAAGCATCTCTACAAAAACTTGACTCATCCGACACAGACATATTCTTCCGAAACATTATTGACAAATATGCTGAAAGACCACAAAGCCTCCATCATCTATGTTTGGCTGAATATGCATCAAAAATTAAGCAAGAGGGTACAACATACAAAGAATTGCGCAAACCTAGGATCATAAGATTCGTCAAATATAACCTTCTTAAAAACCCAGAAGACCACTATAGAGAACAATGCTTGCTATATCTCCCTTGGATCAATAATGAAAACCAACATTTGATAGAACTTTCTACATGGAGTGATGTATATAACCAACATCTACAACTCATAAAATCAAATGAAATCAAGTTCAATAAAGACCCAAGCCCAATAGACAAATTAGAGATGCACTGCACTTCCACCCCAAGCACAACTACTACAACCAACAATGACTCACATGCTTCAGATCACGCAGACATTCTTAATGACTTCCAAATAAGTATGCACTCAAGAAACCCTTTCAACTTACAGCATTTCAAGTACACCTCCATGACAAATGACGACTTCCACGCAGGGATCGAAAAATTAAATGAGCAGCAACGACACATATTTGACGACATCATGTTGAAAAAAAGAATTCAACCCAGCAAACAAATACACCTCTTCCTCATAGGAGGTGCAGGAACAGGGAAAACATTCACATTGCTATTGTTAGTAGAAGGACTACAAAGATTTTACAGCCATAGAAACGCTTCAAATCCAGAATCTCCAATAGCATTGCTCATGGTGTACACAGGAAAGGCAGCTTCCAGTATTGGTGGCACAACAATCCACTCGGCGCTTCACTTGCCTCTAATTACTTCTATAAAAACAAGATTGAGTGCCGAAAAGCTAGATGCCCTTTCTCTCCTTTACAAAGACTTGAGAATTGCAGTTTTTGATGAGGTGTCTTTGATAGGGTCAAGCGTGTTTTCAATGGCCGACTCACGCTTGCGAGCAATCAAGCGTGCCCACGATAAACCATTCGGTGGTCTGGATGTCATTCTTTGTGGTGATCTATGTCAGGCAAGCCCTGTCAAGGATAGCTGGATCTTCACGCAAAAACATGCACTTTTAGAAGCAGTTTCTCCATCGTATTGGCACACTCACCCACAATGCTACGAGCTTACTCTAACAATGCGACAAAACGATCCAACGTTCGTAGACATTCTTAACAGACTTCGCGTTGCAGAACATACTTCTGAGGATTTGGAATACCTTAACAACAATTACTACAGACCCGTTCTAATCAGCCATCAAGTTTCTCATCTGTTTTACTCCAACAAAGAAAAGGACGCTCATAATCTTGCTGTTTTCAATCAAATGGAGGGAACACCCCATACTTTCATCGCTATTGATAAAAGAAATAACTCATGCAACAAAACAGTTAACATCCTATAGATCCCAAATTCACTGGAGGATTGCACTCAACACTAAGCCTAAAAACAGGTATTGTTGTCGAGCTATGTGCAGGAAACTTGGATATTCTTGATGGGCTGGTTAATGGAGCAGAAGGCGAGTACAAAACCTTCACACAAGCCAGCGAAAAAATAATAATATGGGTTCACTTCTCTAACCCTGTGATTGGAAATAAAAAACGCTATGAAAACCAAACATTGTATTCACCAACAATTAATAGCCGATGGACCCCAATAGAACGTGTCGTTCGTGAATTCCAGGTCGGCAAAAACTACTTGAACGTAATCTCCAGATACCAGTTCCCGTTGCAAGCAGCTAGTGCTCGAACAATTCATCGATCCCAAGGCCTTACATTGCAAACACTAGCCTTCAATCCTGGAAACATACGAACACATGGTCTTGCATACACAGCATTGTCACATGTTCAAAACCCAGCAAATCTTTACCTGCTCAAAACAATACAGCCTTCCCATATCAAAGTCGACCAAACTGTGCTACAAGAATTGAATCGCCTAAAAGTGCAAGCTAAATGGCTCTCCACCCAAAACTCGTTGCAATCTTACTCAAACACACATATCATCATTCAATCTCTCAACATTGTGTCCTTTAATAAACACATAAGAAAGATTACAAAAACCTCCATTCTGATGACAGCACATGTGCTTTGTTTGCAAGAGACAAGACTAACAAAAACAATACCGCATGCAATACCAGGCTTTCTACATCACCAACTTAATGCGAAAGTGGGTGTCTCGATTCTCCACAAAGAAACACTAACCCACTTTGCCAATGGGAACATCTCTCGTCCAGGAATTGAGATGCTACATACAACCATCAAATTCACAAACAACAAAATCATCAAGATAGTTTCCCTCTACAACTCACCTTCGACACGATTACCAAGTTTAATAGACGCATTAAAATCATTACTTGAACAACACAATATGGAAATTCCAATCATTATCCTGGGTGACTTCAACATTGACACTAAAGTTCCTAACAGTTCATACAACCACCTCTCCTCTTTCCTGCACAAATATAACATTAGACAATTGATAAAAGATGTTACAACAATCTACGGCTCCTCTTTACACCATATTTGGGCTACCTCGGCAATATCCGAATACGAATCAGGATCCAACTACATGTACTGGTCCGATCACTCCACAACATACATTATGCTACCAATTGCCGACCTTTGACATTGCCAGCCCCCATTTATTTATCACCTTGCAGGCCCCCGTGATCTTTCACCTTGTTTTGCATTGTATTGTTTTAGAATATTAAAGTGAAACTTCACTTGCATAATTCTAGTAAATTCTATGGATACACACACATATATATTAATGAGTTTTTTACCCCTTAGTGGTGTGATGGATTAGGGAGACTTTCATTGTTTTCAGTGCATGCACGATGGAGACTTACTTTAAATGTTTGTTTCACTTTCATTTCATATCTTCACATGTCTTTACTTTTTTTTTGCGTTGTATTGTTTTAGAATATTAAAGTGAAACTTCCCTTGCATAATTCTAGTAAATTCTATGGATACACACACACATATATATTAATGATTTTTTTCAATTTCACATTTCATTTCACAGTTTCACATGGCTTGACTTTTCTTACATTCTATAACTTAATTTTAATCAATATTCAAGAAAGTCTCTTTTATTAAGCAGCCGTCGACTAAGTTTCCTTCCCACAAAGAAGGGAATCGGAAACACTAGCATAAATAAAAAATTCGTAGGATTTTTAAGCTATTTTCTTACATATTTCACCAGTTTTTCTTCCCTTAGCTTTACCATGGTTTGCAACCAAGTGGTTTCCATTTTCAACCGGCTCAAGGCTAAGCTGAGACAATCCTTTCTTGAACACTGATTCTACTTAAACTCAACCTAATGATTTTATCACGTTCTAATTATTTTAGAAAGCCATCGTGACCCTTTCACTTGTTAATTTAGAATTCCAATGTGATTATTGAATCTTGTTGTTTAAGTGGGTCTGTAGTAACATAAAAAACATATTTGTGATTATGTGTATTTGGACAATATAATTTTTATAAAAGACAACAAAAATGACATTTAATTAGGCACTCATTAGAGCCGGGTTGCACCCAGGCTAGTGGGGGGAGTGGAAACCCAGAGTTGCACCCACCCTCTTTCAGAACCATGGTCTATGGCGCCTTCTGTCGACCAGCTCGTGTGCTTTGCTTTCATTGGCTCAGGAATTCCTACGTCCCTGGAGGAAGCAGCTAGCCCTTAATACTTGCTTAATCTCCCCCCTTTTCAAAGTGGTAGCAGGGTTAGTAGAAGCCTTCAGATTCTCTGCAAAGCTTTTCGGACTTGCTGAAAATGGTGAATGACTTTCCCCTGCTCCTCCCACTCCTCTTGGGTGCGACCCGGCTCTTAGGACCTACTCGCAATAACTATTTTCCCCTCTTAACTTCAATAGGACTTTGTGACTCCTTACCTATTCTTTTGAGAGTCTCATGAGAGTCCTTTTCATAGAATGCTACGTGAACCTTCTCCTTGTTATTTTTAAAATTCCAAACACGAGTACGTCGAATGATTGGCAATCTATTACTAGATTACTTCAATTACTAGCCATTAATTTTGATGACTTGAAGTTCTCGCTAAGACCCGGGCAATAGAGGCAATCTTGTGGAGGCATGCACTTTTTTCTTGTTTTTCCATCAGCTTGTGTGAATATAGCCTTCAAAAATGGTCAGACCATGCATCTATATCAATATATCTATAGTAGTGGTCAAGACTACCGATCGATATGTTACATTGTATCATCGCCCACTTCAATGGTAACCAATTATAGCAAAGAGATCACAGGGAGTGCCATCCTCTTTTTTTTTTTTTTTTGCAAAACTCACAATTGTTAGTGATTGTATTAATAAGTCACCAAGAAATATACAAATCCGCCTCAAGCTCATGTCGAGCCTTGAGAGATAGAAGGTTACATGTACCTAGCAACACACTATTACCAATAGCCCAATCCTCTACACATCAAGGCTCGACCAAATAGCGAGGGTCACCCAAAGCCAATCCTCTGTGTTATGCCTTTTATCCACTACATAAATAATCTCCTTACTTTCTTCAACAATCACTGAGAAGCTAGCCACAGAGAGTTCATTATCAAATACACGGCAGTTCCTGGCCTTCCAGACATTCCTGAAGAAACAGTACCTGACAATTTGAGTACAGATTATAACTTCAAAACCGTTTCCCACCAAGGCGATGATCCTTCTTGAAAAACCCTAACTTCCACATTCTTTGTATCCATTTGCACACATTTCTTGCTAGGCCTCTAATTGCTGGGCATTCCAAGAAAATGCGACAGAGGTCTGCGGCTCGCCAATCTGCACCTTGAACACCTATCGGATCCTATACCATGTGACACCAAATATTCTTCGTAACCTCAACCCGTTGAGCTTCCGTCCATTGTTTCTTACACTGCTTGTTCAAAGGGGCAAACCAATCAGCCTTGTGTATTAACACTTGATAAATGCCCTTGGTATGAGGTTTACAGAATCGGCTACTCATGGGCCATTTCCAAGCTTTTCACTCAGAAGCAAATTCACAGATCGGCATCAGAATATTGTTCAGGTCTTCTACAACTCTGTTGGCAAGAAGCTTCTCGATGCCATTAAGTTGAAACTGGACAGCCACCGGTCAAAAGATTTGCAGCACTTGCTATTTTCATCCCGAAAGTGGATCAGCCGCTAGAGTCCTTTATTATTCATCCTTCTTGCAGATTCTCTCCAATAAGGGTTCAAGGTAACACCAACAGCTTTAGATATCCAAGGGGACCGGTGCGAGATGGAATTCTGAAAGTATCTGGTTAGTTCATCCCATTCTCGTACCCCTCAGACGTGATCCCACCCAGTCTCAGGCTAGACCAGTACCTCGGGGCTAATAGTTTGTCGTGTATCTCGATCCCTTTCCACTGACCACATTCAGAGTAACATTTTGCCTTGTCTATCATATCGTTGGTAATGATAGCCCAAGACTAGTCTTGTTTTGCGATTGAGACACTATAACACGTCGCGTAAAAATCGGCGCAGATACTGGCAAGACAAGCTTTATTTTAAAAGTAAAATACACTGAAATAAGCATCGTAATAAACGCCGGTATCGTAGCGTGAGTATATACACCGATAAACACCATCGAAATATGATAAGTTATAACCATCAGAATATACGCAGTTATATACGCTTGTATGCGTGCAGTTACATGCGTCGGAAATTGAATCAATACCGACGGTTTTTTTGAGGCCTGTATCGGCATATATACCGAACTATGTTCCGAAGACCAAACTTGCAATTTTTTTTTTTGGGTAGAGAGGGCTGGGAACTGATGTTGCATGTGACTGCAGCAACAAAAAACAGCCCTCTCTACCCAAAGGAAGAGTGCACAAGCAACCGCACTCCACCTACAAGTTGACGCTAAAGAACAGGTGTATGCAGATAATCAAAACTGTAAAAAGAATTACATGAAGGAGTACGAGCGAAAGTGCGACGCAAGAGAGAGTGAGAGAAGAAGAGCATGACGATATGGTGAACTCGCTCTACTGTAATGTGTAGAGCATAGTGAGTTCTTATTAGGTTTTTACAAAAGAATATGTGTACATACCTGGCAGCCCGCCCACTCACCTGGGCGACCACATTGGGCTTTATACCCCAACAACCTCCCACTTAAAGTCCAATGTGGTACTTTAAGTGTGAGAGAAGCTACTATACAAGCTAATATACAAGATATGTAGAGAAGTGATGTACTACCCTACACCTAACTGCTTGCGAAAATGCACAAAGCTCTCTGAGGGAAGTCCTTTTGTAAGTAGATCAACAGGATTTTATGTGGTGTGAACTTTGACAAGCTGAAGTTGCTTATCCTCGAGAATTTCCCTGATGAAATGATACTTCACATCCACATGCTTTGTCTTTGAGTGATAAACTGGATTGCGAGCCATTTGTATAGCACTTTGACTATCACAATATAACACAGGCATCTCTTCTTTGATTCCCAAAATGTGTTACTAGTCGATTAAGACAAATTGATTCTTTGCATGCCTCTGATGCTGCAACATATTCAGTCTCTGTAGTAGACTGAGTAACACAATCTTGTAATCTAGAACGCCATGATACTGCTCCACTAGCCAATGTAAAGACATACCCTGACGTAGACCTTCGGTTGTCTAAGTCACCTGCATAATCTGAGTCTGTAAAACCCTTTACACTTAGCTCCTGACTCCCAAAGCATATACGCATACTCTTTGTAGCTTTCAGGTATCTCAATATTCCTTTCACTGCCTCCCAATGTTTCTTGCCTTGGTTTGACATGTATCGACTTACTACTCCCACTGCAAATGCAATGTCTGGGCGAGTAGAAATCATTGCATACATTAAACTACCCACTCCAGAAGCATATGGAATCTTATCCATTTCAGCCTGTTCTTCCTCAGACACAGAACAATCTTGTTTGCTAAGTTTCACATATGGTGGCAATGGAACACTCAATGCCTTTCCCTTCTCCATATTGAAACGTTGCAAAACCTTTTCAATATACTCTGTTTGAGATAACCAAATCAACTTCTTTGATCTGTCTCTCTCAATGCGCATACCAAGTATATGACTTGCCTCACCCATGTCTTTCATGTCAAACGATTTTGCCATCTTTGACTTCAAAGCTGAAATTTCTTCCAAGTGCTTGCCATCAATCAACATGTCATCCACATACAAAATAAGGATCAGCCAACTGCCATCCTTAGCCTTCTTTGTATATAGACAGTGATCGAACTCACTACGTTTGTAGCCTTGAGAAAGCATAAACTTGTGGAATTTATGGTACCATGCCCTGGGTGATTGTTTTAAGCCATAAAGACTCTTTAACAACTGGCATACCCAATCTTCCTTGCCTTTCTCAACAAACCCTTCTGGCTGCTGCATGTAAATTTCCACATCTAAATCACCATGCAAGAATGCTCTCTTGACATCCATTTGGTGCAACACCAAATCTAATATGGCAACCAATGCAAGAAAGCATCTCAATGTAGTCATCTTGACCACCGGAGAGAAGACTTCATCAAAGTCAATGCCTTGTTCTTGCTTAAAGCCCTTGGCAACAAGCCTTGCTTTGTACTTTGGCTGACTATCATGAGCGGTGATATTATACCTGTAAACCCATTTACAAGGTAGAGCCTTTTTTTTCCCTGTGGTAATTTAACTAGCTTCCATGTCTTGTTTTTATGCAGAGCTGTCATCTCTGACTGCATGGCCAATTGCCAATTCCCGGAGTCCTTCCTTTGCACTGCTTCCTTGTAACATGAAGGCTCATTGCAATCAGTCAACATGACATAGTTCATAGATGGAACAAACCTATCAGGAGGTCGCGTGACACGTCCAGATCTACGCACAATAGGTGGCACAGGCTCAGTCACAACCTGTGGTTCCACTCTATCCTGTCCTTGCTCCTCTTGAGCCCTGACATTTTGTCTTGCACGTGCAGGTCCATCTTCTTGGAAGACAACTCTTCTAATCTCCTCAACCCTCTCTGGTTTAGAATGATATTTGGATTCATTAAAGCGAACATCATTGCTGCGGACAACCTTTCTAGATTCGGGATCCCAAAGTCTGTACCCCATCTCACCAGAATTACCATAGCCTAGAAAGATGCACTTTCTACTCTTTGGCTCAAGTTTGTTCCTAAATTCCTTTGGAACGTGAGTATATGCCTCACAGCCAAAGACTTTGAGATGCTTGTATGAGGGCATTTTGCCTGACCATACCATCTCTGGCACTGAATCCTTCTGCAAAACCTTGCTAGGAGATCTATTTACAAGATGAACAGCTGTTGATACAGCTTCAGCCCAAAACCCATTTGGCAGTTGTGCATTAGACAACATACTTCTGACCTTCTCTTGTATGGTCCTATTCATCCTCTCAGCAACACCATTTTGAGGAGGATTGTAAGGAGCAGTAAGTTCACGTTTTATACCTTTTGACTCACAAAAGTCTTGAAAGGCCTTTGAAACATACTCTCCACCATTGTCAGTGCGTAAGCATTTAAGCTTCTTGCCACTCTGATTCTCCACAAGTGTCACAAACGTTTTGAAAACACTAAACGCTTCATCCTTGTGCTTGAGAAAGTAAACCCATACTTTCCTCGAGTAATCATCTATAAATGTCATAAAGTAAGAAGCTCCCCCTAGGGATAGGTTAGGCATAGGTCCACACAAATCACTATGAACAAGTGCCAATTGTGTATCTCTTCTACTGCTTCTATGCTTATGTGGCTGCTATGTTTGCTTACCATACAGACAATGTTCACAGAGTTAAAAATCATTAAATGAAAAGCCAGGCAAATAACCAGAACGAGACAAGATTTCCATTCCCTTCTTGGACATATGTCCTAACCGGCTATGCCACAAAGAAACGTTCGGCTGCTCGGTTACATTGATTACATTTTTAGAGACATTTGATACATAAATCATGTAAAGTCCTCCAGACTTTACTCCATGTGCTATTGTCATAGAACCCTTGGATATCTTCCACATGTTCTGTCCAAAAGTGGTGATGTAGCCAGCATCATCAAGTAAACATGTGCTAATCAAGCTCTTTGTAATTGCGGGAACATGTCTCACATTCTTCAGCGTGAAAGAAGAGCCATTCTGAAACTTCAATTGAACATCTCCAACACCTAAGATATCACATGTCTGCCCATTGCCTAGCCGAACATGATCTTTAGTGGTCACATAAGAGGTAAACCACTCCTTGTTTGGAGACACATGAAGTGATGCCCCTGAGTCTATAATCCAGTCACTCAGTGCATTTCCATCAGATGCTGTAAGAAGAGCTGAGTCCATTGTATTCTTCAAGAAGTAGATGTCTCCTGACACTAGACTGTCACCCTCTGCAACATTGTTTGTCACATTTATTTCTTGAATCTTCACTGAGGACTTGTTCTTCTCACCATGGTCTTCAACTTTCTCTTTGCCTTTTTCTACTTTCCATTCTCTGCAGTCTCTTTTCATGTGACCGTTCTTGCCACAATGGTAGCATTCTATGTCACTCTTGCCTTTAGCACTGCGGGACTTGCTACGAGACTGATTCCTCTTTCTGCCTTTGTACTTTTCTTTGGTCCTTCCCCTGACAACTAAGGCTGTTCCTTTGCCTTTGTCCATTGTCTTTCTATTGGTTTCTTCAGTAAGCAGACTTCCTTCTACACCTGCTATGTTCAAACCATCTGGAGGTGCAGAATTACTCAAAGCTGTGCGAAAAGTGTCCCAACTTTTCGGTAATGTGATCAACAGGAACATAGCTCTAACAGGTTCATCAAACTTGACACCTTGAGCTGACAACTGACTATAGATTGTGTTGAATTCATTTAGATGATTGGACATAGGTGTCCCTTGTTTCATCTTCAAGTCAACAAGCTTCTTAAGCCAGTATACCTGTGAAGCTGCACTCTGCTTCTCATAAAGATCACTCAGCTTTAACCATGCTTGATAAGCCGACATCTCGTCTGCTACATTGAAGTAAACGCTTTCTGTCAAAGTCAGCATAATGGTAGAAAGTGCCAATTCATCCATTTCACTCCATTCATCTTCGTCCATATCTTCTGGTTTTATCCCCTTCACTATGACATTTAGAGCACATTACCGCTCAGATAGACGAACAAAAACAAAGGAAAAGTTGAAGGCAAAAAATCTCGGGAGCGGTAATGCTGGAGTCAATAAGCGCGGTAATGGTCCTTCAGCAATCGTCGCGGTAATACCCCCGACTAAATTTCCGCAATTATTACCGCGACGATTACCGCACCCGGAGTATTTTAAAAAAAAAGCAGACGACCATTTGGATGGTAGGACCCATCCAAATGGTCATTTGCCTTTTTTTTCCTTATACATTTAATAAATAAAAAACAACAATTTCTTTGCACCAAAACTTTGGACCAAAATCAAATGTTTAATTATATTGGAGAAACTGTTCAAAAACAACAATTTCATTGCACCAACCAAATTCAAATGTTTAATTATATTGGAGAAACTTTTCATTACAAAATTGCCCAAATAGGCGATGCATGGCGGCTATACAACTGTGGCCAAAAGAACACTTGGGCCAAAATCAAGTGTTTAATTATATTGGATATTACAAAATTGCCCAAATAGGCGATACATGGGGGCTATGCAACTATGGCGAAAAGAAGATGCGCGCGCAGGCCCAAAAACACTTGGAGGATTGAGCTACTCGGATCCTGGGACCTCCCGAGGGACTCCTTGACTCTGGAAAAGAAAAAAACAACAAAACCTTTAATTAATACAAATGGATACATAAAGCTGCATGCAATGATTTTTAAAAAAAAGTTCACACTTACAAGCTGTAGTGTACGACATGCATTTTCAAATTCTTCGCGATTGATTTTGTTGTTTTCATACAGCCAGCACCATGTCTGATATTCGGAGTGGCTCTCTCTGTATCTCTGGATCTCTCGGCTTGGACGGGTCATAGTAATATTTTGCTGTATACCAATTAAAAAATATCACAAACCTAACCGTATTACCACAAATTAAAGCAATTCAAATGAAAATCCGCACACTCACAAATTTATCTTTCCATGCTGCTTTTTCGCCCGAGCCGTAATGCGTGGGCGTTTGCTGCGCCCTCGCCTCCACCTGTCGAGTGTGCGCCCTAGCACCTGTCGCTCTCTCGTCCTCCAACTCGCCCTGGGCTTTCTCCCACTCCTCGTCGTGAACATTTCTAGGGCGATAGTTGTGACCCTCAGATTCAAATGTTTGCTTTGCCGCCCTCTGCACACTTGACTTCTTATTTTTCAAGAAATTCTTGATATATTCCTCGAGCCACTGCCTGGAGAACTCTATCACTTGCGGATTAGGGAACCGCATGAGCAATTTTGTGTGAATGTACGTCACGTCGGATGGGTCCTGATCTTTGAAAGATTTAAAGCAATCTTGGTATGTCGAGTGGATCAGTTGGTTAACGTGCGCTCGAAATGTCCTCCCCAAAGAGGTACCTAGATCCACCTCCCCCCCACGATGTATATAATAGTAGTTCCCACGAGCGTCCGGGGCGGGCGCATCGCGGTCCTCATCCTCATGTGGAGCTCCAAGGGGTGAGCGAGGAGGTCGGGGTGTAAGAGGAGGTGAATCTGTAGCACTGCCCCCTCCACCACCAAAGCATCACGAGCCACTACCTCGACGAGAGCGTGAGCCACCACTACGGGAAGAGCGATGGCCACCCGAAGAGCGTTGGCCCGAGCTAGAACCGCTGGGTGGTGTAGGCGACGGAAAACTCGACGGTGCGGGCGTGGATTGCTTCAAATGCAAGGTGGAGGGAGCTACGGGTGACGAAAAAGTTGAGGTTAAGGTGGAGGGAGGCACACTCTGCACGATTGGAGTGCCGGCGCCCGGTGTCGCAAGCGGTGAGAGCCCATAGGCAACCAACTGTGCTGGTGTGTACCGCCCTCGAAGACTCTGCTACAAGGATAGCCACTCTGCCTGGGCACGGTATGCCCTCTCGAGGTCGGGGTCGTGTACTGCATCTCGGAACCATCGAAATCTGAAGGTGGATTGTGACTAGTGGGAGGAAGACTGCGAGTAGTAAGCATCACAAGCGTCCTCGTAAGAGAGGCCCTCGGCGAGAAAGTCCTCTATGGATCGATAGCCAGGCGTGGAAGAGGATGCCATATCCTACAATTTCACAAAAAAGGGACCCTAATTAACATTGGATTCTAGTCAAAGTGAGATTCGTTATTGCATAGGATTCCTCCTTGCATAGGATTCCTCCCTGCATAAGATTCCTTTTATCTCCTATTTAAGAAATGGTTTATGTGCTTATTTTTTTTGCATCCATTTAGATGAAAGTGTGTGTGCTTCTAATTAATCTATTGTGTGTGTGTGTTAGTGTGTGGCAAATAAATTAATCTAGTGTGTGTGTGTGTTGGACCTTAATCTACCGTTGGGCTTCTCGGTGACCATTGGGGTCTCAATCAACTTCATCGCACACCCACATGGAGGTATGTTTTGGTATATTGTTAATGTTAATGGAGGTATGTTTTGGTATACTAATGCATGCCCAAGCACACACTAATGCAAGCGTTAGTGTGTGCTTGTAACGCATGCACACACTAATGCTTGCATTAGTGTGTGCTTGTGCACTAATTAGTGTGTGAAAACAGACCAATGCATGCACACACACCCTAATGCTTGCATTAGTGTGTGCTTAATGTGCACTAATTAGTGTGTGAAAACACACCAATGCATGCACACACACCCTAATGCTTGCATTAGTGTGTGCTAGAGAGGTATGCACCAATGCTCACAATAATAGTGTGTGAAAACACACTAATTAGTGCACAAGCACACACTAATGCTTGCATTAGTGTGTGCTAGAGAGGTATGCACAAGCACACACTAATGCTTGCATTAGTGTGTGCTAGAGAGGCAAGCATTAGTGTGTGTGATTGTGCCTAAAATAGTGTGTGAAAACACACTAATTAGTGCACAAGCACACACTAACGCTTGCATTAGTGTGTGCTTGGGCACAATTAGTGCTCGAACCAAGTATGGTCTAACTGAAAGAGAATGTCCCTTGGAGCACGTTTAGCAAAGTGTCCATGCAAGATGAGCCATGTCTACTCCTGTAGCCCTGCTACACATCTTTCTTAAATTCGGCTATACTTGCTTGCCTCAACGTTTGGTTGGATCCATACTTGCACTATCCAGGGAGGTGATATGTTTTGAAATTTTGGCATTCAATTTCGCGGGGGCACGCAGGTGCCCCCTTTATATAAAAAAATATTCTTGAAATATTACCGCGAGTATTATCGCGCAGGTTATCGCCAGTATTACCGCAATTATTACCGCGAAAATCTATAACAGGACATTAAGGTTACACCAATTGACTGCATGACCTGTTGTACCCACTACCCTCTATCTTTAATGAGTGTCAATCATGTCAGTACAAACATTCTTGATTTTTCATATTCTTATTTAATTTTTTCTTATTTAGTGTGTGGTCGTGTGTGCAGGACGATTGGGATGACGTGGGTCCGTCGGTTGGCGCGGAACGAACTCGATGGTTGGTGGAGCGATTACCATGTCCATGTACGCGATGTAAGCGTGCAATTGCACGGCTTCGACGTATATTCTTGGCTCACGTGGATGATTATGGGCTATGGGACGATCCGAGAAAACGTGCTCGACTGGAAACTAGCGATCCGAGGGTTTTGGCATCCATTGATGTCGCTCCCCATTGGAGTGTGATCGGGGGCGGAGGCGGGAGAAGGACGGAAGAGCGATTGCGCCAAGAAGCAGTCATGGGAGGGGGGTCACACCCGCCGTCCGATGTGGGTGGGTCCACTCGAGCGCATGCGCATCCTACATCCACCACATATGGGGATCTCCCCACCACCCCGCCCCACATGGAGGTGGAGGAAGATCATTTGCACAATATGGTTGAGGATCTTTTTGCACGTGACGCGGCGAATGAGTGTGAGCCTAAGTGTGCATGTGAAGAAGCTGCCCAAAAAACCAAAGATTCATTGCTAGAGGTAGCACACACCGCTCTTTACGAGGGATGCTCCTACTCCATATTACGAGCGTCTCTTGAGATCTTGAATATTCAAGCAATGTTTGGATGGAGCAATGCAGGGGTCGATGCACTATTGAGGTACGTTTAAGTGTAATAAGTGTTAGTTGGGAGTTTTTTTCGTGGTTATATGCAATAACAAGTGTTCTTTAATTATGTCATAGGCTATTAGGCAAGATGATGCCTAAAGGCAATCATCTTCCAGAAAATCGAAGGAAGGCACGACAGGTGGTGACAGGTCTTGGGATGGACTATGATCGCATACATGCATGTGTCAATGATTGCGTGCTATTCCGCAATCAACATGCAGGCCTTGATGCTTGCCCCGAGTGTGGAGAATCAAGGTACAAAGAGGGAATGCAAGGAACCACAATACCTCACAAGGTTCTTCGTCATTTCCCCCTCATTCCCCGCATCAAGCACATGTTCAGCACCAAAGGAACAAGCGAGCTTCTTACATGGCATATGACAAATTGCTCCACCGATGGGGTTATGAGAGTGCCGGCTGACTCGCCGGCATGGCAACACATTGAGCAGACATGGCCGGAGTTTAGAGAAGAGCCTCGTCACTTGAGGCTTGGTCTGGCTAGTGATGGGGTAAACCCATTTGGGCATCCTTCTACCTCATGGAGTACTTGGCCAGTGGTTGTTGTGAACTACAACATTCCACCATGGGAGTCAACCAAGAAGGGGAACATTTTGCTCTCTCTTCTAGTCCCAGGAAAACACAAGGTGAAGAACATGGATGTATATTTAGCACCTTTGATTAAAGAGCTTCAAGAGCTATGGAACGGCATAGATGTTTTTGATGTATCAAGACCACTTCGCGATCGGCGCACAATGATCAAGTGCATTCTCATGTGGACCATGTATGATTACCCCGGGCTTGGAGAGATTTCTGGTAAGCTTTTCCTTTGTGACGCTCTTTAATGTCTTTGCATTGGTCACTTATATGTGGTTATGTCTTTTGTTTTTGTAGGACTATCGACATCTGGACATAGGGCATGCCCAACTTGTGGACCCTCACTCGTGATAGAGAGACCCGCTCTACTTGGTAAGGTGATCTACCCCAATAACCATCGCTTCTTGCCGCCCACACATCCATCTTATGCTCCACCGTGTAATGGGATGGAGCCACTCCATTGGACCATGGCCGATTGGGCAAGACATTGGAACGAGCATCACAGCACATTGCCTCCTCCCAATGATCCACCTAGGGGTATGTCTAGGTACTCTATTTTCTTATCACTACCCTATTGGGCTTCATTAAAAATCCAACACCTATTGGATCCAATGCATGTGTTCAAAAATGTTGGCCAAGCTATATGGGATCACATAGTAGGCAAGAAATATTCATTGGGGGCTAGAGAGGACATGAGGGCCATAAGGAGGCTCCCTCCTTCGGCCACACCTCGCATGGGGCCTCGGGGGAAGATGGTTCTTCCAAAGGCACCTTGGATTCTATCAAGGGTGGATCAAGAGCGGATGAAACAATTCATTGCATCCATCCGTACTCCAACAGGTTATATGCGTTCGCTCAAGGGTGCCTTCACTAAAACTAAGAAAGGAGGATCCACACAACTGTATGGGCTCAAATCCCATGATTGGCACAAGATTCTTCAGGTAATGTGTGTGTGTGTGTGTATGTGGTTTAGGGTTCTGGATACTAAAAAGTCTTTTTGTTTGTGCAATAGTTTGTGCTTCCAATTAGCATTAGTGGATTTGCGGACATGAAGGTAAAGATTACAATATTCAAGGTGGGAGAAGTTGTCAGGTATAGAACATTTGATCCTCCCTCCTAAAGTTTACTTTGAAAACTAACTTTACTATGAAGATTATGAAGGGTTTTTTGGTTATATGTTTGTGAGTTCCAAAGAAATCGAAGTTTCAGCCATTCCAACAGCTCGACTTCTAGCGATTGAAGCAACTTGTGCTATTGAGGATGCATTCCCACGTTCTATCCTTGTTAGCCAAGTTCACCTATTGCACCATCTTGTTGAGGAGATAGCCATTTGCGGTGTGGTTCACTCAAGGTGGATGTTCTTTCTTGAGAGGTTCCTAAAGACCTTGAAAGACTTTGTAAGGCTACGATCACAACCAGAGTTATTCATCGATCTTAAGCGTTAAACCTCATTAGGATTGGGTTGTATTCACAACGCTTTTTATTAGTTACTTTAATCACTAATGGTTTCATTACATGTGTTCAGGCAAGCATGGCAGAGGGTTAGATTGTACAAGAGGATTTTGTGTATGTCTCTCAATATCTTTTCACAATAGACCCATCATTGCCTCGTTTAAAGACGGAGGAAGAGGATCCAAGAAAACACGCAAACATTCCAAGTGGGAAAGGTTCTCTCTTGATTTTGGATAGGGAATTTCAAGCCATAGTCAACAACCATTGTCTACTCAATGCTCCCATCATGGGCAAATGGGTGGATATGTATGTGGAGGTGCGTACAACGAGAGAAAGGGAGAGGGAAGCATGGCGATAGGTGAGCACCTCCCTTTCCTAAAGAGCTTGCCAAATACCCTGATCTAATTCCAGTTGGGTGGATACACAATGCCATGACCAAGGCCAAGGCACAAGGAGAACAAATAAGCCCTAAAGAATGGGAGTACGCACGAGGATGTCTACCAAGGGTAATATACTCAATGTGTTTAGTGTGTGTGTGTGTGTGAGAGTGTGTGTGTGTGGGTGTGTGTATGTGTGTCACCTCTCTCTCTCTCTCATCTATCTTGATTGGTTTTTGCAGGCCTTCACATTCAACTCTATGTGGTCCGAAGGACGTCATTTTCGAACCCGCAAGATAGATGAGCGTCGAACCACTCATGATAGTGAAGTTATGGGCAACTTTGACCCGACAACACAAGAGGTGAGGGAATGTGGAACAATAGAGAGGATAATCAAAGTGGACTTCAGAACATTTCACAAATATCTCTTTGACTGTCGATGGTTTGCGGGTGAGGTTAAGAGACATGAGAATGGACTCTATATGGTAGACTCCGGGCAATTTCATCGCGGGAAGACCGACAACTTGGTGCAACCTAGTAGTTCTGAGCAGGTAAAGTCCATGTGCAACTCACTAAAACATTATATGATACATACAAAACTACATTCATGTTGGTGTTTGCTCTATGACCTACAGGTGTTTTATGTGCCTTGTATGTATCGAAGACGACTATGGTATGTTATTCCAGTCACACCACGGAGCAGATCTATCTTTGCAGATACGAACATAGAGACTTTGGCAGATCCCACCATACCATCTCAATAAGACGCCAATGACGATGATGCAATTGAGGTCGAGGAGAACCAACTATTCCCAATAACCAACCATAGTGAGGAGGAGGACGAGGATGGAGAGGATGATGATGATTCAATAGGAGAGGCTATAGAGGATGAATCAATAGATTTATTTGTTGATTTAGCTACCATGGGGTTGGACATGGATGCAAGCACTTGTAGAGATCTCTTGGAGGATGAAAATTAATAAATATCTTTTGGATTTTGACTTCTTTCTCTACTTATGTTGTACAAAAGGGCTATTTGTTTATGAACACAAGACAATACAATTTTGATCATCGTTCGCTTTCCATTTCCATATGAATGCATAGTTGACATAAGATTTTGAGGTGGAAACAAAATATTTTTGTTTATAGAATCTCATGGAGTACAAATGAGTAGAGTAGGATAATCATACCAATAGATGAGGCAAGCAAAGAGAAGAGAGGTACTAAAAATCCCAATGAGAATGGGATTTCTTACACTCCGTGCAAAAAGGGGGTGACAATACAATTTTGATCATCGTTCGCTTGCCATTTTCATATGGATGCATAGTTGACATAAGATTTTGAAGTGGAAACAAAATATTTATTGATATAGAATCTCATGGAGTACAAATGAGTAGAGTAGGAGAATCATACCAATAGATGAGGCAAGCAAAGAGAAGAGAGGTACTAAAAATCCCAATGAGAATGGGATTTCTTACACTCCATGCAAAAAGGGGGTACCAATTTCTGAAAAGTAACAAAATAGAATAGGATTTATAGAAAGGGAAAAGTGGGAGAGGAATGGGTCCCTTGGATTCTTTTCCGGGTGTGGTAATCTGGGCGTTTATTTGTGCGGTAATACAGGCGGTAATTGTCGTGGTAAAGATGGGGAACGCGCCACCGGGTCTGCACCATACACTCTCTCTCTTTCTTGAAGCTCTCTCTCTCCTCTTATGCGGTAATGTCGTGCAGTAACAGCACCATTCTCCCATAGTGCTTGAGCTTTATAGGTTTTATCTGCTTCTTTTGTACCAACACGTGCCAAATCTGCTTCTTCCACAATGGGAAATCGGTTCCATCCAGCTTCTTGATATTGGAAAGAGCAGTGTCCTGTGATCCAGTCATAGCTACGCTTCACAGTAGTTTACTTTCCTGGGAAAAATTCGGCAGAGTTTCCCCTGTAAACTGACCTCTAAACCAATATCAACCTGATGAACTAGTGAATGTCGCCTACAGTCTGTGTGTAGATGCGCCCGTGTCGTATGTGACACGCCTCCAAGAACTGTGATCCGTCCTTCGATGTGTAGACAGCCACAAATCAACACTCTGGGAGTGTTGATATCCTCAGCACCTGCAGTCGTAGGCCGAAAACCCCAAATTTGCAGAGTCGGATCTGCACCCGCTGAGACCACGTAGTCGAAAATGGCCTGCGCAGAACTCTGTCGAAGCCGAACGGTGGCCGAGATGACCTCAAAATGAAATTCTGAGAACACCAAGTCCTTCGGCCCTTCCCACAAGATTTGGGACCATGTCTTCGCCTGTCGAATTTCACTGCAATCTGAGCTGGTGACTCTAGCCTCCTGCAGTGCTGCCCCGAGCCTCAATCTGAGCTCTGATACCAGTTGAAGGAGTACGAGCGGAAGTGCGGCGCGAGAGAGAGTGTGAGAAGAAGAGCACGATGATATGGTGAACTCGCTCTACTGTAATGTGTAGAGCATAGTGATTTCTTATTAGGTTTTTACAAAAGAATATGTGTACATACCTGGCAGCCCGCCCACTCACCTGGGCGACCACATTGGGCTTTATACCCCAACATTACAAAACCACAAATTCAAAAGCTTAATCATGACAAGTTCTCCAAAAGCATAACCATAACGTCGACTGCCAACCATAGGCACAACGGCATAACCATAATCATGACTATAACCATAACCATAATCTGATTGCCAAACCATAACTCTCACATGATTGCCATACCATCATTGAATACCATAGCCATAAATTGATTGTCAAACCCTAACCAAGCCATGATTTCCATACCATCATTGCCAAACCATGATCAAAACCTCTGTGCCATACCATAACCATAACCTTTGTGCCATACCATAATTGCGAAACAAATCATAATCACAAATTGAATGCAAAACTATAAACATAAGCACTACAAAATGTACATGCAAACAATCACTGAGTAAGACTGTATCAAGAAGACCACAGCTACAAAAAAGATTGTACAAAGAAGACTGTATGAAGATGACTGAGTAAGACTATACAAAGAAGGCCGTCATGGTAATGCCTCCCAGTCGACGTCCTCTCTCTCTTCCTGCATAGCTGGGTCAAAAGGGCCACAAGTCCATGCTTGTACCCATACTTTTCCTCTCGACGTGTAGGAAGGCGCTTCATGACAACTTCCTACAAAATTATGGTTTAATCATGAGATAAATCTTCAAAATTTATATATGTTTTCAACAATGCAAAGCATACGTATAATACTTACAAACTCATGTCGAAGTGTGTCATAGCCTCCACTCCCAAGATGTGACGCTCCAACAGACTCTGAACATGCTCTAGCTGCATCTCTCTACTGCTGAAATCTGTATGGATTTTCTTGTGTCTCTCGTGCAATCCCCGCCCACTCCTCTGTATCCAACCATGCCGGCTTTGGACTGCTGACATTGAACCTGTCTCTTGCCTCTGACCGACGGTGTGACTTTGTGGCCTTTGCCACACCCAAAATCCAGTCATTCGAGACTTGATTGTACCCCTCTGTCGGCCTGTACTCTCTGTGAATGGCCTCGACGATGTAACTCTTTCTTTCATCGTCAAGGTTATCCCAAAACTCCATCACAGATTGACCAAACTGAACTGTACAGAGCTGTCAAATCCTCTGTCGCATGGACTTTTGACCCTATCCGCCACAACAGCCCCATCCCTGCTCTTGTACACCTTGCTACCATAGTGCCAATCGGTGAACTATCCACTAAAGAGAGTGGGGGACGCTCTCTCGATGGTGTGGACGCATCGGTAGAACCACTACCATAGCAACCACCGTCTCCAGAACGACGCCTTCCTCGTCTCGAGGATGAACCACCCATCAGTGTATGGGACACACTTGTCCTAGGCATAAGGGGCACACTCGATTGAGGTGTGGGCCCGGTCGTTGTAGGGATCACACTAGTCCTAGGCGTAGGGTCGGTCGTACTAGGTCTAGAGGAACCTGCTACCCAAAGGTTCTGTGCCATCGCTATCTACTCTGGTGTGAACTGTGTCAAAAAGAGACCCATTTGCTCGGGTGACATGCCGGCTGGAGTGACAGGAAAACTAAAACTAGGAGAGTATTGAACATGCTCTTTATTCTTGGAATGATAGGAAAGTGTCGAAGGACCTTTGCAGGGATAAAGTTTTCTTGTCTGTCCTCTCTATACCTATTTGATCCACTGCGATATTGTTCTAAATTTGCATACTCATTGCAAAAAAGTATACAATCATTAGGATATGCATGTATTTTCTGATAATCCAAGCCCAAATTAGTAAGAAGCTTTTTAGCTGCTGGATGGGTAGGGGGACATGTGATTCCCTTCTAGCAAGATTTTGTTGTTGAGCAACCTGTCGTTACATGAACAAGTCAGCCCCTTGTTCACATTATTGAACTGACCACATGCACTTTATCATGCTTAGGATACAATGTATTTACCTGAAAAGCTCTGTGACTGAGGCGTCAGTCCACACTAGTAGACAGACTACAAATTAAGCATTGCCAAAGTGGTACAGAGAATTGAGATTTTTGCACCATTGTAAAGCGGCATGCGTGCAAAAGTTTGCATCATCTCGCCCTCTTTATCATTGCTATCATATCGTCGATATGGGAGGGATGGCTGAGGTTGGTCCACAGATTGCGTTGAATGTTGTCTTCTTCTATGTTTTCAATGATGGGATCCATGTCAAAGAACATGTCTAACATCTGCTCCATCTCTACTTCTTGGAATGACACATCAGATATTGGTTGGGAGGACTCAATCGATGGCTGTTCATTTGAAAATCGTCTTCTCTGAAATGAAGTTGGAGCAATATCTACTTGTGGAGTTTGATCTATTGTCTCTGGACCATGAGATTGATAACGCAGGTCTTGTAGTTGCTATATCGAAAAGAGATCGTGATTGCATATTTGTTGGTCACAGATTTTTTGTTTTTGAAAGATCTGATGCTTGCAATGCACACAAGGATACGCCATCCTATCGTCCATACTTTATCTACCAATGGATGATGCAACAAATAATCAAAACACTCTAGTTGTTATAACTACACACTACTAACTACATGACAATACATGACAACCTCACATTCTCTAGCCACGCCCGATCCCACCTCGGTCTAGAGGTGCACAGAGTAGGACCACAGGATAATAATCTCGTCTTTATTGGTCAATGACTATATATTAAGGTTGTTGAAGTTTGTGTGCGCTTTTGAAGTTCGATTATATTATTTTACTTCATTTATCACTTTTCATTTGCATTTTGAAGTACACAGGGCGCTTTTGAAGTCCAATTACGTTTTTTTAACTATTTGCCACTAGCTCTAACAACCTCACATTCTCTAGCCATGCCCGATCCCCGCACACCTCGGTCTAGAGGTGCACGAAGATTAGGATGACAGGGTCAATGACTATCTATTAGTGTTTTTGAAGTCTGTGTGCGCTTTTGAAGTCCAATTACGCTAGCGCTTTTCAAACCTGTAACCCATAACCTAACCTAACCTGTAACCAAATTAAACTTAACCTATAACATAACCTAATCGAAGCCCGTTTACATTTTTTGAAGTACACAAGTCATTCTTGAAATCCGCTTGCATTTTTTTTACTTTTTGCCGCAACTCTAACCTAACTTATAATCTAAACTAACCTATAACCTAAACCTAATCTAACCTAACATAGCATAGAATATATAATCTAACATAAACCTATAACGTAACCTATAACCTTAACCTAACATAACCGAAGTCCGTTTGTGTGTTTAGAAGTACACGAGTCCGTTTGTGTTTTTTCTACTATTAATTTGCCGCTAGCTCTAACCTAATCTATAATCTAACATAACCTATAACTTTAACCTAACATAACCCTAAACCTAAACTTAACCTATAGGCTAATCTAACCGAAGTCCATTTGCGTTTTTTGAAATACACAAGTCATCTTCGAAGTCCGTTTGTGTTTTTTCTACTATTAATTTGCCGCTAGCTCTAACCTAAACTATAATCTAACCTAAACTATAATCTAACCTAAACTATAATCTAACCTAACCTATAACCTAAACCTAACCTAACCTAACATAACTCTAAACCTAAACCTAACCTATAGGCTAACCTAATTGAAGTTCGTTTGCGTTTTTTGAAGCTCACGAGTCATCTTCGAAGATCGTTTACGTTTTTTTTCTACTATTAATTTTTCGCTAGCTCTAACCTAAACCTAACCTAACCTAGCCTAACATAACCCTAAACCTAAACCTGACCTATAGGCTAACCTAACCGGAGTCCATATGTGTTTTTTGAAGTACACGAGTCATCTTCGAAGTCCGTTTGCATTTTTTCTAATTTGCCGCTAGCCGCCTAACTTAACATATAACCTAAACCTAATCTATAGCTTAACGTATAATATAAACCTAACGTATAACCTAAACCTAACCTATAACCTAACTTAACCAAAGTCTCTTTGCAGTTTTTAAAGTACACTAGTCATCTTCGAAGTCCGTTTACGTTTTTTCTACTATTAATTTATCGCTAGCTCTAACCTAACCTATAATTTAGCTTAACTTGTAACCTAAACCTAAACCTAAACCTAACTTATAACCTAACTTAATTGAAGTTCGTTTGCGTTTTTTGAAGTACACAAGTCATCTTCGAAGTCCGTTTGCATACGTTTTTTCTATTATGAAATTGCCGCTAGCTCTAACCTAACATAACCTATAACCTAAACTTAACCTATAACCTAATCTAGCATAACCTATAACCTACCTAACCTATAACCTAAACCTAACCTATAACCTAACATAATCAAATTCCGGCTACGTTTTTTCTACTATTTGTCGCTAGCTCTTTTCCTAACCTATAACCGACACAATCTTGCATGTGAATGGTATGTATTCTAATCCAACCATTGCAGCTGTCAAGGTGTTATCTTAAATAGACCTTCCTTTGATGAAACCTTATTGGTGAGCAGTGATACCCTTTTCCAGAGTGAGAGAGAGTCTTCGGGCAATTGACTTGGCAATAATATTGTAAGCTAATGACATCATGATTATAATCCGTCAATGTTTCAGTTAAGAGCACCATATTTTTTTCGAACCAAACCTATAACCTAAACATTAGTCCTATAACCTAACCTAACCTTTTACGTATATACAACCTATAACCTAGCATGTTGCCTAAACCTAATCTATAATCTAGCTAACTTAGCCTATAGCCTATAACTTAAGCTAACCTAGAACTTAAACCTAACTTGGATGGTAATCTAACCTAATTAACGTCCTATAACCTAACCTAACCTATAAACTAACCTAACATATATATAACCTAACCTAACCTATAACATAAACCTAATCTAACCTAACCTATGACCTGACTTAACCTAACGTATAATTAACATAATTTAACTTATAACTTAGCTATATCGTAACCTAACCTATAGCTTAAACTAAACCTAACCGAAACCTATAACCTAAAGCTCATCAATCGATCGCATAATTTCGAAAAATACATGATTCAAAATGAAATTTCTTCAAAACTTAATTTCAAAACAAGATTTTTTCATAGCATAATTTCAAAACAACATGACGAGATGGTAGCGTACTTTCAAAGCATAATTTCGAAATAAAATTACCCCAAACCATAATTTCACACACACAAACCATAATTTCAAAACAATTTTTTTCCAAAGCATTATTTCTAAACAAAATGGCATAAAAACTTAAAGCATTAAAAGTTTAAAGCATGAAATTTATGTTGTCAATATACAAATTAATTTAATATGCATTGAAATTTTGAGCACTCACATGCGACCTATTTGAGCAATAAAGGGTCTTGTAAACGTCCTTGAACCTGCACACACACACACACACACACACTATGTTAAACCCTAAACCCTAAACCTACAAGAAAACTTGAAAAGCATCTCACCTTGGTGCTAGAGAGTAGTCCACAAGCAAGATTTTCACCTCCCGCAAGTTGTTAGGCATTAGATCTGCAGTAGGTGAGGAGGAGGAGGGCAAGAGATGAGGCACAAAAACTAGAGAAATGTGCAGGGAAAGACCCATGGGTTTGTTTTTGCAGGTTCCGTCGGTACATGCATCGATTCAGGCGTCGAAAAATTCATCTATACATACATCGGAAGAGACATCAATATAAGCGCAGGAAGATACATCGAAATCTGCATCGAAAATTCAAAAATGAATTTTTTTTAAAATTTCATCTCCCTCCATACTTAACTACACATATACCGATGCCTGCGATTAACGCCGCTAATTTGGCGCCGGAATTCAAGCGACCTCTTGCAGTGAGACCACAAACTTGGCACACAGGGCTTCAATATGAACATCAGGGTTGAGAATTGCCAGGCCACCTTGGACCAAAGGTCGAGCGATACCTTCCCACTTTGCCCATTGCCACGGCGGTGAGTCTTTAGTATTGTTCCTCCATAAGAATCTTTTAATAGGTTTCAAAAACTCCTTCCAATTACATTTGGCTATTTTGAGGAGCAGTCTGGTGAAAGCAATATAGGGAAGCAGAAACGAGTTGATCACTCTGACCAGACTTTGGAAGGGAGGCAACACATACACCCGCCTTCTCATTTTTCTCTTGATCTTCTCCACGACACACTAGAACCTTTGGTTGTGTGTAACGCCCACCCCTAAGAGGGCACCCAAATGTCAAAAAATCCTTGTAAGGATAAAAGTGGTAAATCTGTAGCAGCCAATTCTACGAAAGGTGTGCCCACTACACAAACAATGGGTAAAGCACTACAACAATGGTCGGATCATATTCTACCGATTCCTCTTATAGATGTGCATGTGTGCACTCTTCATGCCCGTCTATGAATTCTTAAGAAGTTGCGATGCACATAACACATGTACATTGCATGGTGGGTTGAACACTTTGTCTTTGCAGTAAAAAAACATCCATGTTTGAACTAAAGTTTTAGTATTTTTTCAACACATTATTCTTGCTTATAGCTCATTTTTTCTCGACACATTCGGTTCATTGAGCATCTGGAGTAGCCAAGGAATGGATCACTCACTCTATCAAGCAAAAGCAATGTATTTTAAAAATACACGCATGGAGGTGGGAGGAAAAAGAGCAATGCCTTACACGAAATGCTCAATTGGTTCTACATAGTTTTAGCGGGGAGAGAGGAAGAATACTAGAGTGAAAAGAATTTTGAAACGCAGAATAGAGAAAGTGATTAGTCTGAGGTAATCACAATAATAAGCTTCTAGTGCAAAAGATCGATTTCAATGATGGTTGGAGACAAGGCGACGAAATGGCAGGCGTTGGGTGAAAAACCAATAATTTTTTAATCTAACCACTTCTATTTTAAACATGCATTGTAATGCCATATGATTTGTTGACGCCCCAATCAGTGGTTTTGTGGGTCAAATTTTGTCTATTTTGAAGTTTTTTTTAAAAATTTTATTAGTATTATTGAGTTTTTAAGTTTGTTTTTAATTTTTAGTACTATATAATTCAAACTCACAACTTGAAATTCATTTCTTGTTTGCACATTCTAGAAGATCCTCTTGAGCACAAACGTGCACACACTCATATCTTGCACAACATGGACGATTCACACGAGCAGACTGGCACTACGCACATCAATACCACCACAACCACTAACACCACAAAAAATCCGTAGATACAACCCCATGGAGACTCTACGGCTTCAAATCCACATTCCCAACCACAAGTGGATAACCCATCATCCCAATTCGCTCCAGACACCCAACAGCCTCCCCAACCATCGAATCCAGATGATTTAACCACCATGCGATATATTTTTGGTGATGTCATACCGTTAAACCATGCCAACACACACTCTGCTAGATCCCCCACCAATTTCATCTCTACAGAGAGCCACATAAGAGACAAGAGCAACAGAAGAAGAATATCGAGGTCCGCTTCCAAATCCGGAGCCTATCACAGCAACTGGTTCTCAGGCCACCAAAAAATCTCAACAAAGAGTAATCAAGGTAATACCATGCGACCCGGTTTCTAAAGCACGAGAGACCAAGAGGAGGAAAAGAATGAGGGATATGGAAAAGAAAGAAACAACTGAGAAGGAAGCACAAAGAGTGCAAGAAGAACAAAGAAGACAGAGAGAGAAAGAGTAATGACAGAGAGCCAAGGCCAAGAGAGTTCATTTGGCAGACTTACAAGCACAAGCAGAGGCAAAGAGAAATGTGGTAGAGGATAGAGCTCAAGCCACCCAACAAGCAAAGGCTGGGAGCTCTATGCATTCAAAAATACCTCCAAGAGCCAAGCAATGTGCAAAGAGAAAAAAGGACAAGGTGACGTCTGAAGAACAACAGGCCCAAGAGGAGAGGAGGAAAAAGTATAAAGATGATCCTCCTCAATGGGCCAGGCAGGCGGCTCCTCCACCACCACCAACATCACAGAAAAAGCGGAGATACCGGGCACAGTTGCTTTGTGAGAGATTAGAAAATATCAAAAGAGCACTAAGCCAGTCATACCCAAAGCGGCCTTCTCTCGGGTGGTGAGAGAGATAATGGATGAATATAGCGATTCTAATACACATATACAACAAGCAACTTTACTGTCCCTACAGGATGCCATCGAAGACATTTTGGTGTAGCTATTTCACGATGGCATTTCCTGTATGGTGAATGCTAAGTGCGTAACATTGAAAAATACGGATTTAGCTTTAGCAATCAATTTACGAAATGAAGGATGCCTTCATAAAAAATATTTTATCCCATGTACTCTCTCTTGATGAGATTTGTAATCTTTTCATAAAATATCAAATGTCAAATTTCTACCATTCCGAGCAATTGTTTAACTTGATTTTGTACCTTGTTTTTCTTACGTATTTGAATTATTGGGTATGTTAAATTGAAGCTGACCACCATGGCCCATGGCTCGTCCAACGGTGTCGACATGCACAGAACCTCAAACATGTAGCCACCTATCGACCGGGGGACACATCTCAATGATTTTTTGTGAAACCCAAGGGGGGGGGGGTACGGGGTCAACCGGATCACCAATGATTTGTCTACTCCCTGTGCATCATGGCACACATGGGCTTTTTTGCCCCATCCGTGTGGCCCTTTTTTGCCCCGTCCGACCCCGCCGCGCGTCGCCGTGCTCATTAGTGGTCCGGTTGACCCCATATGCTCCCTCGTCGCCTGGTTTTGCAAAAAAATCACCAAGATGTGCCCCCGGCCAACGAGTGGTTGCATGTTGGAGGTTCTATGCATGTGTTGCATAAATAAAAATTTAAAAAAACAAGTATCGAATGTTGACAAAAATCGTTGACAAAAGCTATTATTTTGTATTGATTTGGATATTACATCATGGTCGATTAGTTTTACTATGAATTACATATGTGGGTATGGGGCCAACGACTGACTTGAAACCAAGGGATTTTACAATTTTCTCTGGGTTTGTTAACCCTTGACCTAGGCTCAAGGCACAGTGGGAAAAAATTGAGCCTGGGTGCTTGCCTGTAAAGGCGTACAATGCTGCCTCTCAGTCCACCAATATACATTTGTGAGAATTTAGGATGAGGGAATCTTCAGCGAGTATGGCACTTATACTTTGCACTTGAGCAGCTTCGCATAACCATTCTTGGAGAACTCTATGTGGGAAACTCTAAGAATCCATGCCCCCAGGTGGCTCCGGTAGTGCCAAAGCGAGCTATCCCTACCCATGGGCGGCTACCCATGGGCGGGCCATGGGCGCGTTGCATAAACCTCCAGTACACATTGCCAACTTATAAACATGGTATGCCATCTGCAAAGCATTTTACATTACTTTAACACTTGTAGTACGGAACAATAGACAATCTACCAGGTTAAGATTTTCATCCTTTTCTTCAAGATTTTTCTTTGTAAGATCAATGCTAGATCGATCATCTCTACCAATCGTGATCAATGGTTTCTGTGGATAAAAAGTGCTTTTCGATACGCTTTTGTAAATTATTCACCACCTACCAATTGATCCTTTAGTATCTTCTCATCCACCTACCCGAGTTTCTTCTAGCAAGAGATGGCAACTTGCCCATTTTCACTCAAGCTTAGCACAAAGAGATTAACACTATACATTTCTAGTGTTGCCTTGAGAGCCTTCTTGAACCATTGGGCTTCATATATTGCTTGACCATTGGAGATGGCCTCCACCCATCTCAATCAGACTTAATGGGCGTCTCAAGATCATCAGACATTGTGGGAAAGAGTGGTGCTCTACGTTTACCATTGAGTGGTGACTAAAAAAATGTGAAGACAATGCCATTTTATGACATTTTAGAGGCTATTACTTTAATATTAGCATGAATAGATGACTAATGTGACACCTCAACAACCTCATACCCTATGGCACAATGTAAAAAATAATTAGAAAACAATGCACTATATTGGGAGCAAGAAAAATATACATGCACAATCATATTAAAAACTAGTACTATTCATAATTCTTCATCATTGGGATTCCAAAAATGAGAATACTCAGAGAGGAGAGAACATGTTTCATTGTAGATGAAAACAAATTAAAATCAAGTTGCACATCTGTGTTAGGATAAATGCAGAATCTATTGAGTGCATTGAAGACTTAAACCTCACCAATATTTGGCTAGTAGATAAATACATTCTCATTCTGGCTTGAGCCTAGAACATGAAAGAAAACAAAGTAAATGTGTTTATATGCACGATACAGTCACCTTCATATAACATGATCTTGAAAATTCGGGCACGTACAAGTTGTCTTCTTGAAAATATGGGCACGTACAAATTGGCTCCTGAGTCCTCATACATGCTGCTACAATTTTTTTCTCCACATGTTTCCACCTTGAAAAGTTCATTCACCCCTTCAACCTGACAAATCTCCAATGTCACCCTTGTCTTCAAAGCTAAAGCCAAAGCAATTTTGTTAGTTTCCTCCACTGAAATTATTGTGTGGTACTTTGTTTGTAGCCATCTCAAGTGGTGGACAACCGTCTATCATTGGTAGGTAAAGACATCACAATAGTAGCAGCACAGTCCCCTGTAATTAATTCCACTCAATGTCCATCTTCATAAAAAAATTTCACTTCATCTGAAGAAAGGTTAAAGCCAATTTGCACTAGCCAAGTGGTCAATACTATCCCAAGCTATGTGTCAATATTGCTACCCAAAATATGGTAATGTAAGACGTGCCCAAGACATAATCAAAACCATTGACATACCATTTCCTTGAGATGTTTGCAATATCATTCAAAAGAGGGAGGTTAGACTCCCACACTGAACCCTATAATGAACCTACCACATCTTCGTTCCCCATTAGGTGCTCCACTACAAGTCACTTTGCTATCTTTGTGAGTAAACCGAATAGCCCATATTGCTTTATTGATCTTGCTCTCCTTTATCATAGGCATTCACCCTTCATTCCTCCTAATTTGTGTGTTTGTAGGTCCTTCACCTACAAATTTTGTCTTCCTTGGTCGTGCACCTAGCTGCCGATCCTTGGTGACTAGAGTGTAGTCCAATCAATGAGTTGACTCATCCTCAATATTAATCCTTGACATCCATTAATGTTGAGGGTTCCTTGTAGCATATTGTTCCCATACTGGATTCATTGATGATCCATGTCACATGAGAATGCACTTTTTCCTTGCTTTTCCATTGTCTCATGTGAATCTAGCCTTCAAAACTTGTCACACCATGCATCTATACCAATATATCTAGTAGTGGTCAAGCCTATCAATCAATATGTTCATTGTATCGTCGCCCACTTCAATGGTGACCAATTATAGGCAAAGAGACAGGGAGTCCCATCTTTTCTTTTTTGGTGCAAAACTCACAATTGTGAGTGATTGTTTTAATAAGTCACCAAGAAATATACAAATCCGCCTTAAGCTCATGTCGAGCCTTGAGGGACCGAAGGTTACATGTACCTAGCAATACACTATTACCAATAGCCCAATCCTCTACACATCAAGGCTTGATTGGATGGTGAGGGTCACCCAAAGCCAATCCTCCGTGTTATGCCTTTTACCCACTACATATATGATCTCCTTACTTTCTTGCACAATCTCTGAGAAGCTAGCCACAAGAGTTCATTATCAAATACACGGCAGTTCCTGGACTTCTAGACATTCCTAAAGAAACAGTATCTGACAAGTTGAGTGCAGATTATAAGTGCAGAACTTCAAAATTATTTCCCAGCAAGGCAATGATCCTTCTTGAAAAACCCTAACTTCCACATTCTTTGCATCCATTTGCACACCTTTCTTTCCACGCCTCTAATCGTCGGGCATTCCAAGAAAATGTGGGCGAGTTCTGCGGCTCATCAATTTGCACCCTGAAAACCTATCAGACCCTGTACCATGTAAGTAAATCTTGATACTTGTGGGCAGAGCCCCCACACGACCTTCCACAAAATATCTTCATAAACTGAGGCCACAATGGATTCTAAATATTCTTCGTAACCTCAAACCATCGAGCTTTCGTCCATTGTTTGTTCCACTGCTTGTTCAAAGGGGGCTAACCAATCATCCTTGTGTATTAACACTTGATAAATGCCCTTGGTATGAGGTTTACCAAATTGGCTACTCATGGGCCATTTCCAAGATTTCCACTCAAAAGGAGATTCACAAATCGGCATCAGAATATTGTTCAGGCCTTCTACAAATCTGTTGGCAAGAAGCTTCTCGATGCCATTAAATTGAAACTAGGCAGCCACCCGATCAAAAGATTTCCAGCACTTGCTATTTTCATCCCAAAAGTGGATCAGTCTCGCTGGAGTCCTTTATTATTCATCCTTCTTGCAGATTCTCTTTAATAAGGGTTCAGGATAACACCAACAGCTTTAGATATCCAACGGGACCAATGCAACATGGAATTTTGAAGTATCTAATTAGTTCACCCCATTCCAGTACCCCTCAGACGTGATGCCCCCCAATCTCAGGCTAGACCACCTCGAGGCTAATAGTTTGTCGTGTACCTCGATCCCTTTCCACTGACCACCTTCAAAGTAAAGTTTTGCCTTGTCTATCATATCCTTGGTCATGATAACCCAAGACCCGAGGGATTCACTCTATATACAATAAGGTACACCACCTGTGAGCAGACAACTTTGATAAAACCCCTATATACGACTCATATTAGGAAATATGACACCCTTTTCTATGCTTTTATGAAAACCAATGAAGAAAACTATCATACCCCTATGTTACATATAAAATTTAGGTCACATGAACTAACTGAGTAAAACTAGTCAAAGAGTGTGTAGAATAGTGACTGGAAACGTACTAAAGAACCTCTTCTATTGATAACTAGATGTACCCTCAATGTGTCTTAGTTTGATTTTCAAACTGTGTGCACGATCATCCTGTCCAACTATGACCCATCCAAAGCTGGTGTAAATCAACCCTTGACCTGCTCCAAATCAGCCCTTATCTATGATCGGCTTGATGCAAAATTTGATGTGTGACCTGATAAAAAAAATTCCCAAAATTCATTTGAGTTCTAGTGCACAATGGTGACCAATCGTTACAAGTAATCGATCTGGGTTAGTCCTCCCCCCCCAATAAATATGATTACCCCCTCCATTATTTTTAATCTTGGGAGATAAATTATTGGGGACCTGCCCCTAGCTTATACACTTATGTAACTTGTAAAAAACCCCCCCTCCCATGCACTTATGTGGTGCGATAATTTTTCCATGGTGAATCCCCTGGGGCCCAAGACTGGTCTTGTTTTGCAATTGAGACCACAAACTTGGCACACATGGTCTCAACATGAATAGCGTTGAGAATTCCTAGGCGACCTTGGACCAACGGTCGAACGATACCTTCCCACTTTGCCCATTGCCACGACAATGAGGCTTTAGTGTCGTTCCTCCAAAAGAATCTTTTAACAGGTTTCAAAACTCCTTTCAATTACATTTGGCTATTTTAAGAAGCGGACTGGTGAAAGCAATATAGGGAAGCTGTTGAAAGCAATATAGGGGAACATAAACAAATTGAGCACTCTGAACCGACTCTGGAAGGGAGGCAGCACATATTCCCACCTTTTCATTTTTCTCTAGCTCCAAAACCTTTGTTTGTGTGTAACGTCCACCCCCAAGGGAGCACCCAGATGTCAAAAAATCCATCCTTCAGACACAATATCCGTTGACTAGACGATGGGTCAAATGAATCATTTTCTATCAAGAGATCGGTTGAGACTTCTCAATATTACACTTTGACCCCGAAGCCATAAAAAATATTTGAACAATCTCTAGGGCCTTCCTGAGCACCTAAGGGTAGGCTTTTAAAAAGAGGAGGGAATCGTCTACAAACATCTTGGTCAAGAGTTGATCATCATTGGGTACAGTTAAACCTTGAATTCCCCCCCACGTAGCAGCAGCCTCGAGCATCATTATAAGAGGATGCAACCCAATGTCAAAGAGAAGAGGGTCCAAGGGCATCCTTGCTTGATAGTTCTTTTGGCTTCAAAGGAGCCCACAATTCTATCATTGAATAAGAGCTCAGATTGACTGCCTGCACCCAGAGTGTGTATAAGTCGGAAAAGGCAAGGCCCAAAGCCCAATGATTTCATGACATCTTCAATGAAGGACCACATAATCCTATCATATGCCATGTCTAGGTCAAGGTGTAGCAAAATGTACTCCTACTTTGTGAAGGTTACGTACTCAATGCCCACCATTGCTGCAAGATTTGTCGTATATTGACCTTCCTTTGATAAACCTATGCAGATGAGGGGACATGACTCTGTCCAGGAGGAGGGCAATTCTAAGAGCGACTGCCTTGGCAATGGTTTTGTTTACCACAGAGATCATAGTTATGGAACGCCAATGCTTAAGACGCGAGCAACAAATATGTTTAGGGATAGGATTGATAAGCCCTCTTTTCACTCTAACAAAATCTTGGTTAGCCATGTACGTGATCGGGACCTTGAGGTCATCCGAGAACTCCCTGAAGAATTTAGACCGTACCAACCAGGGACTTCTCCTTGCCAAGAGCTTGCAACACAAGTGAGCATTCATCTTTAGAAAAGGCCCTCTCAAGGCGGTTGGCATTAGGTAGAGGAAGTTTTCTATTGACACTCTCGAGCAAGGTTGCTTTGACTTCATCCACCTCTTAAGAGCAGGTCTCTCACTGGGCAAAGATTCGGCTTAGATAATCAAGCATCATCCTAGACATTTTGTTTTGGTCTTGTTTAGCATTTCCATTATGATCTGTGAGCAAGTGGACAGAGCCCCAACTTTTCTTGATTTTCAAGTACCTATAAAATTGTGCTTGATTTGCAGCCTCTTGCTGGAGGAAGGGAGTGGCATCTTAATTATTAGAAATTGAGTTTGCAAAGTGTGAGATTGTCAATGCTTAAGAACACCAAGAAGATATAGGGAGGAATCCTTGGATTGGTCATAAACTGCAAAAGAAAGCACATGCATGAAGATAGGAGAAATCACAAATTCCAACAAGGTGAAAAGTCATTGTGGCCTTACCAAAAAGATATACCCAACCTATTTTTCTTCCTCTACCTCCCTCTCTCTCTCCAGCTCCATTGAGAGAGAGAGAGAGAGAGAGAGAGAATACCATAAGGAGTATTCTTTCCCTCTCTCCCCAAGAGTCTTAAAAAAAATAGATAATATGCAGATAATTGTAGAGAGAATGATATCTTATTTGTGTGTGTGTGTGTGTGTGTGTGTGTGTGTGTGTGTGTGTGTGTGTGTGTGTGTGTGTAAGAGTGAGTGAGAGAGAGAGAGAGAGAGATCATGAGAAACATAGACATACACATGATTTCTATCAATATACTTCATTGCTTAGATCTTTCACGACAAGAATAAAGCTTCAAAAAGATGAACATTCATTATTCATCAAAAGCATTACATTTCACATTACTTATAATACATAAAGGAGCACTTTATATGTTATGTGTAATCAATTTTTTGAAGCCCTTGGTTTGTAGGAGTACTTTCCTCCATGGGCAAGAGGTTATTCACTACCCAATTGCTCCTTTAGTATCTTCTCATCCACCTACTTGATGATCCGAGTTGTCTTCTAGCAAGAGATGGCAACTTGCCCATTTTCACTCAAGCTTAGCACAAAGAGATTAACACTATACATTTCTAGTGTTTCCTTAAGAGCATGCTTGAACCATTGGGCTTCATATGTTGCTTGACCGTTGGAGATGGCCTCCACCCCATCTCAAGCAGAGTTAATGGACGTCTCAAGATCATCAAACATTGTGGGGAAAGAGTGGTGCTCTACGTTTACCATTGAGTGGTGACTAAAAAAATGTGAAGGCAATTCCATTTTATAGCATTTTAGAGGCTATTACTTTAATATTAGCATGAATAGATGACTAATGCGACAACTCAACAACCTCATATCCTATGGCACAATGTAAAAAATAATTAGAAAACAATGCACTATATTGTGAGCAAGACAAATATACATG
The DNA here is from genome assembly GCF_014529385.1 of Adiantum capillus-veneris. Lineage (NCBI taxonomy): Eukaryota > Viridiplantae > Streptophyta > Polypodiopsida > Polypodiales > Pteridaceae > Adiantum > Adiantum capillus-veneris. Next base: position 55,343,149 of record NC_140949.1, on the reverse strand, counting down.
CACAATCATATCAAAAACTAGTACTATTCATAATTCTTCATCATTGGGATTCCAAAAATGAGAATATTCGGAGAGGAGAGAACATGTTTCATTGTAGAGGAAAGCAAATTAAAATCAAGTTGCACATCTATGTTAGGATAAATGCTAAATCTATTGAGTGCATTGAAGACTTAAACCTCACCAATAATTGGCTAGTAGATAAATACATTCTCGTTCTGGCTTGAGCCTAGAACATGAAAGAAAACAAAGTAAATGTGTTTATATGCACGATACAGTCACCTGCATATAACATGATCTTGAAAATTCGGGCACGTACAAGTTGTCTCCTTGAAAATATGGGCACGTACAAATTGGCTCCTGAGTCCTCATACATGCTGCTACAATTTTCTCCTCCACATGTTTCCACCTTGAAAAGTTCATTCACCCCTTCAACCTGAAAAATCTCCTATGTCACCCTTGTCTTCAAAGCTAAAGCCAAAGAAATTTTGTTAGTTTCCTCCACTAAAATTATTGTGTGGTACTTTGTTCGTAGCCATCTCAAGTGTTGGACAACCGCTCTATCATTGGCAGGTAAAGTCATCACAATAGTAGGAGCACACTCCCCTGTAATTAATTCCACTCAATGTCCATCTTCATAATAAAAAAATCACTTCCTCTAAGAGAAAGGTTTAAGCCAATTTTCACTAGACAAATGGTGAATACTATCCCAAGCTATGTGTCAATATTGCTACCCAAAATATGGTAATGTAAGACGTGCCGAAGATTACTTGCAAGGGTGCAAATATATATTAGACCATCTGTTGATTCATGATTCTCTTTTAATGAAAAAGGTAGAAATGCTCTTGGACCTCCATCACATTGCCCTTATAGCCATTGAACCCATGGTGCAATACAATCCAATTTGCCTATGCCTCATTTACCATGAATCCCAAAAAATCTATCGACTCACATCCATGTTTGACCAACTTATCATTGAGGTATTCCCAAAAAGGCATTATGATTCTAATGTCCTCTTTCTTTATTTTGCATGTGGCTATAGTGAGCAGGTCTTTCATGCTATCCAACCTGAGAATGAAAATAAGTTTCTTACAAAATAATGATCTCTATTACTAGAAAATAATATCTTGAATCGTATACATGGTACATCATTGCTACTCAATATGTGACCTATCTGGCGTGATTAAATTGCGCCCAAGCACAATGTAGATCTCTTGTCCCATTTTGTCTCATGCGGTTCACAAAGGTGACACTTGATGATGGACTCATTGTGGAATAAGCTTATCCCACAAACTTAGGGAAATTTGTAACTCCGTTTGGGTTTCACATTAAAAATGCTCTGTTTTGGGTCAAAAATGACCTAGTTGAGCTCCAAAGAGGCAAAATGACCAAAAACTTGACACATCAGCTGATATTTCCATGGTGAAGAGAGAAAGGGCTGCTTTTTAGTGTGAAAACCTGCAAGTTTGCCCTTTTGTGCAATTCACTTCATGGTTGCTCAATTTATGTGTAATGCACTAGTGCCTCTTTGCAATATTGTATATGAGCTTGCAAGGGAGTGAATTAGGGTTTCACTTAAGGAAAATGGTGTGTGGGATTAAATAAGGAAGCTCTTGACTATTTGTAAAATCAAAAGTTGGTCGGCGTGAAGATGGAAGCTTGTGTATTCCTTTCAACTGTTTGAAGTTATGACTATGTAATTGGGGGCGAGGCTATATGATTCCATGAAAGAGGTTTGGGATTTGTGCTTGTATGAGAGTTGATGTTTTATGGCTGAAAGTTCAGTGTTTTTAATTTCTCTTTTTAAGTAAAATTGGATGCAAACTGGTGATCCTTCCATCATGAACTCACTTTCGAAAACAAATAAATTCCATGCACAATAGGAAAGAGGGTTTGTGATTGCTTTGTCATGAACGCTCTTAGACTTTAAACCATCTTTAGAAATAGGGTTTGTGATTTTGCATTAAAAATTTTTCACAAAGTGTTTTTGATTCTCATCATGAACTCTCACAGCCAAAGGTTACGCACCTTCCCAGCTAGACCACACAGTTCTTGACATTTTTGGTGAACCCGATGCGAAGCTGCTGGGGTGGGAGTTTGTGAATTAATCTACACACTTTCTTAGCCATTGATGAAAAATAGAGACACATGGGATGCACTTTGATCTTGCAGCCATACAGATGTTTCAAGCATTTGCCATGTATATGCAACAACAGCAAGCAGCGTAAAGAAGCCAAATTTCAACCACCAAAGCATTGCAATTTATTATGAAGACAATTGACTAGTTTGATGGCAAGGACATCAAAAAGTATCTACAAGATTATACAAAGGAAATGGAGTTGAATCGAGTGTCCAAGGAAGACATGGTTTGAAGTTTTGAGTTAGTTTGTGTCTGAGACATCAAAGACCATATCAGGGCAATCCAAAATGCTCATGGAAGAAATTGGGAGGAATTCAAGATTTATGGAGGACTCTGAGAGGGTGACCAAAATAACTTTCTTAGACTGGGTTGCAAAGCCTAAAGAAGGGTTATCTTCTACAAAGCTTCTCAGAGAGTTTGAGCGACTCTATGCTCAACTATCACAAATTGAACAAGCTATCTTGGATAGGAAGAAGGTAGAACTCTTCCTACAAGCAATGGGGAAAGAAGAATCAGGTCCCTGAAAGGAGTAGTAGTGAAATTTTCACTGATCTTGGGAAAGTATCCCAATACATACAAATCGTTACATATTGAATCATTAGTTCTTTTTTTAAAAACACTTCTAAGGAAACTAGTTGTATACTGGGTAATGGTCATCATCACCATAGGCAGAAACAACCACATCATAGTGGATGGCAAACCCCTCCCAATGGCAACCAAGTGTACAAATCATCAGCAAAACCAACCCTGGCATAGATATTGGCATACCTTTTTTGCCAATACCTCTCTCACCCCCTGTTGTGTCACCTTTGCCCAGCAACACACTGCACCAACGGCACCTGCTATGGCTCGACACTGGCATGCTGGTCATCTACTGCATAGGTCGACAACTTCCTCATCCACAACTGCTAGACAACAGCCAAAAATGACGACACCATGTGCCTAGCACCTTTGACCATTTATTAACAGTAGAACATCTTGGATGATTGGTAGCACACGAGTGACAACAATGACAAACACTAGCAATTCCAAGAGAGCTGGGGCCATCATGCCCTTAGTGGAAGGCACCTCCATGCAGTCCACTCCCCACTTTTTCCCCTATCTACTGCCTCTTACACATGCCACAAAAACTAGCCCAAACTAGAGTCTTCTAGATTTCTAGCCCTCACACCACCCATCCTCCATCCTCTAGTACCTCCTTACCCACCAACCCACTCTTTGAGCGGCCAGAAATTTATCAATTGGCCATGCAACTACCCATTTCTTTTTTACTCAAGTTATTACAGGCTACCCCCTCATGCCCACCACTTCCTTGTCATGCTAGACCACATGTGTGCAGATGACCCACCAGAAACAACTACAACCAAGCAGGCATGTAGAGCCTAAACTTATGCATTCACCACATCAATCATACACCCATCCAACAAACATCCCAGATTCACCATTAACAATACATCCATCCAACAAATGTCTAGATATGACAAATTGGCCGCATGAAACAAGAGAATCTCTCTCTCTCTCTCTCTCTCGCTCTCTCTCTCTCTCTCTCTCTCTCTCTCTCTCTCTCTCTCTCTCTCTCTCTCTCTCTCTCTCTCTCTCTCTCTCTCTCTCTCTCTCTCTCTCTCTCTCTCTCTCTCTCTCTCTCTCTCTCTCTCTCTCTCTCTCTCTCTCTCTCTCTCTCTCTCTCTCTCTACGCACTACATTTTTATGAATTCTCTGTTAGACGTAGCCATACCTAGGTTGATTCATGCTATGTAAGCCATGCATACTCCCAAGAAGGCTTATGAATTAGTCTTGTAGTGAAACCTGAGAAGCTGCGGAAGGTCTCTATCGAATTTGAAGCTAAGAAGTCACACTCGATTGCATTACTTCTACATGGAGCAATACAAAGGATCACTTCAAAGAGATTGGTGCTTGCTTAGAGAAGACCCATGAAGCCTACAAGGAAAAATAGAAAGCCTTTGAAGATCAAATGAAGTCAATCCAAGCAAATCTTGACGCAGAAGTATATGCTAAAGAGCACGCCTTTGTGACCCATGTGCAATCCCAAAAGATGATGCGGTTGCTACCCTTCTTGAACAAAAAGGCAAATGGGATGTGGCAAAAAAAAGGGTTGAAGTAGGAGGCCATGCTATAATGGCTTTTCCATAGGATTCACAGTTCAAGAAGGATCCTGGTATTATTAAAACGTCCACTTCTACCAAGGACATACCTGCTAGCAAGATTAGTGGTAGCAAGGAAAAAGACACCAAGAAAGGCACTTTGGGAAGAAGTTCCATCAAAACACTCAGTATTGGGGATCACATCACCAAACTGGAGACCATCAAAGCAGTCCATAGCTGCAAACCTAAGCTATAATCATTCACTGAACACACACCCTTCAAATGTTAGACGCCCTTATATTCAAGAGAAGATCGGCGTAGCAAGGATGTTTTTAGGATCTTCTGCTTCATGCCAAGGAAGAAGAGGCCTATCTGGAGGTGCAAAATCATCTCACCATGCTTGGTGTCTAGATCATGGATGATCATCTGGGTCATTTCTTACATCATAGTAGTGCAATTTTACCTTTTCAACTTTATACCACCGATGTAATGCTTTTATCTGCATGTGGTTCTTCTTTCTTTTAATTAATTAAATCACTAAACAATAGGAGCTTGATTCTTGTTCTTTAAATTTTATTGTAGTTCTAATTTCTTTAAAGTGCTAAGTCTTATTTGAAAAAAAGTTATTCCTGCTAGATTTTCTAAAATTTATGTTTTTTACAAGCATAGATTATTTTATTTATTTATTTAAATTCTTTTCCCAGATTGCACGCTTGGTGACAACAACTTGTGTTTGATTCTTTTTACTTATTAATAGAGTGCTAAGCTTATGTAGTAGTCTAGTGGGTCATGATGAATAAATGAATCACCTTTTCTCTAAGTGAGGTGGCACTTTCTTTATAAATTCTCTTGCATACTTCATGTTTAGCACTATTTTCTCTTAGACTTGCTAAAGATAAAACAATTGTTGATAAGCATTTGAAATTCAACCTTTCATTTTAAGGCCCCATCTCTAAATCATAATCTAAATTTTAATATGAGATCATGATTATCATCCTCACCATAAGTCAGTAGTCCCTTCCAGCTTACTAATGGTGGGATAGTCATTATTTTGAATCCATATCTCTCAATACGTTAATTTTAAGTAGCCAGCACAATATTCACTTTTTTGTGCACAAAAAAAGAAAAAGATTCACATCCATGTCCTTGTTAACCCCACACATCTATCACGGTTTTTAAGCTAAGCCTTGGAGTTAGACTTGATTTATCTATGCAAGATCGCTGGTCCCTTGTATTGGTGCATGGCCTCATCAACCATTTACCCTGAGTTTTTACATCAAAAGTTGTGTTAGCTTTAACATACAGAGACACATTACTATCAAATTCAAGGTCTACCTTATTATAAGAACGAGATGCCATTTGATTCTGCATTACTAAATCTATGTGGATGTGCAATTAGAATTTGACATTGAAAGATATTATAGATGTAATCCACAAACTTCCATGCATCCAATGAACCTTGCATCGCTGCATGTTCTTCCTACTTTTTCTAGTATTAATTTATAAAAACGTGCCTAACTTTTTTATGTCATCTTAAGAGGCATGTTGCCACTCTCTACCAAAACATTGAATTTCCTTCAAACTAAATAGAATACTACCAAAATTCCTTACCATTTTTTACTTCTGCTTTGTTTCCAACAAATGTTTTCTTTGGTTTTTACTTGTTTCCGAATCAAATATGTTGACTAACATGAGATCTATAATTGTCATACTAACTCTCTAGTAGATCCCATTCAAAGTGACTAGCAAATATACAAAAATTCCAATTCCATGGCTTGCTTATCAATTTGACTACTAGCCATTTCTTAGAAGTACCTTGAGATACATACTTTTGCAATGTCTTCTAAAGCATTTCAATTTTCTTTGATGAGTATGTTCCTAAATGTATATATTGCTATTTATTTATTTTATTGTATACCTTAATATAATGTCCTTATAGACCATCTCTCATGACATCTACTTATAATATAATGGACTAGCTTAATATACTACTATGATAATACTCACCTTCTCAAATTCCTTGTAAGTTGAATATACTTATGGGGACAAACTCAAATATTTTGCAACAAAGATAATACCATTGGACAACTTGAAAAGAAAGACATCTTTTGCTTACCTAAATTCTCTTTATGAGATATGAAATCAACCATCTCTAACATCGTGACTTGTACTTGCACTGACTGAAATTACTCTTGAGATGATTCTGTTGGGGTATAGGCGTCTGTGCCTTGCCCGGTCGCCCAGAGTCTGGGCGCCCACTGACTTGTATACCTTATACATAGCATAAGTGTATAGGGGGCTGCTCACTCTTTGAGTCTCCCCACCCACATCGAGTGTGTGTCTCCTTCTCTCTCTCTCACTCTCCGTCTGTGGTGCTCCCCGATCCCCTTCAATTGGTATCAGAGCGTAGGTGCGGAGGGAGCACGTGTGTGCACAGTCACGACGACAGCAGAGAGCCAGTTTCATTCCCGAAATCGCGTCCGTGCGCGCGCGCACTTTCAAGAGTGCAAACAGGGTTTCAACTTCGGCATCGACAAATTCAGCTTTCCGAGAGCGTTTCCGTCAGGTGTCCTGACGTTTTACCCCCTTTTCGAAGCCATTCGAGCCATCAGAAACCTCATTCGAGCTACGGTTGAGGAGCTGCATTTTTCAGCCCTCTTTTGGCAGTTTATGCTGCGTTTTTGGGTCGAAACGGAGGTTTTTTGGCATAGCTTTCACACCCGGACTGAGATACATGTGATCCAGGAGTCTACCTTGGGGTTTTGGCACGCTCCGGACGCGCTCGTCATATCAGAATTTTAAAATTCTAAACGCTGAATTTTCTGCAGCAGCAGTTGTTTATTGTGTGTCGAGGATTCCACACATGGTTTGCTCTCAGATGTGAGAGTGATATTTGCTGCAAGTTTCCTCACACGTGGGAGGATACGATGTATGCCTCATGTGGTTTGATGCTCAGGGAGACTAATGTGATTGCATTTTGAGCTCAGCAATGTATGCCTCGAGCATGTTTTTTGGCAGTCACAGGTAGAGCAGATATTTGTGTACTAGATTTGCAGGTGTTTGCAATGATGTATGCAAAGTGTGGAGATTGGTGCATGCATTTGGAGTGCGGTTTGATGCGCTTTGGTTGCTCATGGTTTTGAGCGTGCAGTCAGTTTGGTTACTGGTTTTGTGGCCGTTTTACTGACGAAACTCTGGCGAAATTTTCCCAGGAGTTTTATGCGTATCATTTATGCGATCTAGGTAGAGATTGCGGGTTGCACTCAGCATTTGCGTGCGGTGTTCTCTGCAGGTGGTAGATTTGTGCGTGTGTATGCATCGATACCGCACAGTGTGGGCTTGGTGATTAGCTCACGGGTTTGACAGGCGTACAGTTATCTTGGCACACTCACAGGAGTGAGTATTGTGATGTATGCTTGTGTGGCTACGAGCTAGGTAGCCGGATTCGAGCACTAATGGCTTGAGGTTTTTCAGCAGGATTCAGCTACAGGTTTACAAGTTTACAGGCAGGTTTGAGGGCTTATTTGGGCGCTGAATTTTCAGCCATTGTTTCCTCTTTGCAGGTGTCCATGTATGGCTCAGTTGTAGGCTGATCTGGGACACGTTTGTGACTTGTTTATGCAGCTGTTTAAGAGCTGAATTTTGGGGCTGATTTACAGCCATATTTGCAGACTTTTGTTGATGTGATTCGAGCCAGTTTAGGGCTGATTTGGTTGACATTTGCTACTCATTGTTGGTTGCTCTTTTGCGAGCATTATGGCTGATTTTTCATTTGACTTCCAGCGTTATGGTCTGACACAGTTTGATGGTGCAGATTTTGTTGCTTGGAAGGAGCATATGCTTGTTGCATTGGCGGATTTCGGGCAGGATAAACCCTTGCGTGGTTTATCGGCAAAGCCCAAGTCTATGAGTGATGATGATTGGCAGGATCTTGATGAGTTAGCCATGTCTACGATTCGTTTGCATCTGGTTGAGTCTGTTGACTGGCAGGTCTCGAGGGAGACTACAACTCATGCTTTATGGCAGAGTTTACATGCTATGTACGCGACATCCATGTCTACAGGGGAGTCTAGTCCCACTTCTATGTCCATGGGAGAGATTGGTCCCACACGCAAGTCTCGACGGCATAGAGACTTGACATGTTGGCATTGTGGACATAGAGGGCACATTAGGCGTCGATGTTTCAAGCGTTTGAGACAACGGAGGCGACAGATGCGTGATGCAAATTTGGGCATGACAGATGCTAGTGAGATCAGTACGGTGGTTACTGAGTATGCTTGTGACGGTGATGTCACATTTACATCTAGCTTGTCTTCAGACAATCTTATGTCTACGGATTGCATATCGGATTGCACATTGTCTTCACATTGGTTACTAGATTCAGATGCTACTTTCCATGTCACGTCGCATCGTGAGTGGTTTAGTACGTTTTCTAGTGGGAGACTTGGTTGTGTGCACATGGCTGATGGTTTTTTGTATGACATTGAGGGTTCTGGAGACGTATGTTTGTCCTTGCCCAGTGGTATGAGATTTACCCTACGTCATGTGCATTATGTGCCAGATCTGAGACGGGATTTGATCTCAATTAGACAGTTACGGGATAGTGGATGTCAGATTTCGCTACGAGAGTGAGATTTTTGTGATGCATTTGGGTTCGCTAGTGATTGCGAGAGGTGCCAGGAGTGGTATAGGTTACCCATTGCATGTGGATCACGCGAGAGACGGTGTTGTCTCTGTGATCATGCAGCCAGGTAGACAGCGAGAGAGCAGGCGAGTCTCTTTTGCTTGTGGGTTGCAGGATGCTTTGCATGGAGTGCAGAGTAGTGAGCTCGTTGTGCACACAGTTGGGGCACGACTTGAGCAGTCACACAGAGAGGTGTTAGAGTAAGACATGCATGCTTTGCTAGTGACTGAGCAAAGCAGAGAGTCAGTTGTGCGAGATACTTCTATGCAGGATAGACAGGTAGAGCGGTCTTGCTCTAGTGAGTCACGACAGGAGGACGTTGTGCAAGAGTCTATGCATACGGAGTCACAGCATGAGAGCTCTAGTGAGTCACATCATCTTGAGACCGGATATCGCGGCTGCAGTGGGAGCATTTGCAGTTGGGGTTGTCAGTCGTTTGTTGAATGATGATGTTATAGTGCACGAGGGAGATATGCAGGTATTGCATACATACTTGCAGTACGTGTGCGATACGTCTGGTGGTGTATGGACTTACACGGGAGCAGGACAGCCGGATGCACACGATCACAGCCAGCCAGTGGGCATCGGTTGAGAGCGGTTTTCTCTCGCCTTTTGTAGTCTTTAGACTAGGTTCTCTTGCTTAAAGGCACAGTCGCCTTTAAGTGGGAGGTTGTTGGGGTATAGGCGTCTGTGCCTTGCCCGGCCGCCCAGAGTCTGGGCGCCCACTGACTTGTATATCTTATACATAGCATAAGTATATAGGGGGCTGCTCACTCTTTGAGTCTCCCCACCCACATCGAGTGTGTGTCTCCTTCTCTCTCTCTCTCACTCTCCGTCTGTGGTGCTCCCCGATCCCCTTCAGATTCATCATTAGGCTATAAAGCTACTCACATGAGATCAGATGATTGGGATGATCAACAACACTTTGTATGTACTTTAACTATTCCAACCTACACCAAGCTTGTGTCAAGCAAGTAGTAAATGTTTTGTTTTTTCAATGCCTTGTCTAGTCCATTGGTCACAAGCATATAGATTCAACAATTTAGGCAGTGTCTAAATTCTCATTCTGGTCTAGATTCACCAATTTAGGAAACACCAATTATTGCTACCGATTTAGGCAACATGAGTGCAAATCTGCCGATTTAGGCACTCACACCAACAAACAATGGATTTACTAGTTTAAACAATATCAATGCAGATTCACCACTTTAGGCAGCACAAGGGCAGATTGACCAATTTAGGTAGCATGTTTCATTGGTATTGATTCACCGATTTACGCAACACCGTTTACAAAACCATGTTGTAGTGGTTGGCCACCAGAGTGCTTAGTGTGATTTTGTTACTCAAGTGTATAATGGAAGAGATTTGGATTTGGATTTGGATTTGGATTTGGATCCCCAACTTTAAGAGTAGTTTATTCACCTATATATTGAGCATCCTGTAAATCACAAGCTAGGTAGTGGTAGAACTTGCATTTCAAAATGAAAGACAAAAGTATTGTAATTGCAAGCATGAAAAATAGCATCATGTAGCCCGCAGACCAAAAGCAACAGCTATGCATAAAGAAGAGGCCAAAAACATAAAGTAGCACATGTAGCCATTGGGGAAGGGTGCTTTAAGTTTGAAAGAAAGGTCTTTTTCTCCTTGATAGTGAAGTGCTAAATCTGGGGGCGGGGGGGGGGGGGGGGGGCGCTATATGTAATACCTAATATCATGTGTGTACAAGGACTATTCATAAAATCCCTTTGCTGTGAATTTTCCACCAATAAAACAGACCCTTTTCCTTTTAAGTCTGTAAAAGTTTTTAAGAATTTTTCAACACCCTTTTATACGTGAAAATGTGAGAAACCTTAAAATAAAATAGTCTCTACTATTAAACCCACGTGATATGCATTTTCTTTTTATTATAGTGACCCCCCCCCTGAGTGCTAGATTGAAGCCTCCCTTATAACAACATTATTTAGCACAGGTAAGCGGTTCACATCACAATTCTTCTACACAATCAAGGGGTTAGCTTCAAATAGCCCCAATCTCCAAAGCTTTGAAGGTGTTGTCCACCTCCCCAAACAAATACTTTCTAGTATCCTCACCGATTTCATCATACTTGACGTTTGGTTGGCTAGTGGTTGTATTCACACCAAAAAAAATGAAAAAATGTAGCAAATTATGTACTCTTCCTAACATAATCGTATTGCTTTCCCATCCACAAATATGGGAAGACCACCCTCCTTTGCCATGCTTTTTGGACAGAGCAATAATGAACTTGGTGGTAGATGAGGAAAGATCAATTATGGCAAACTTATACCCTAGACTTATGCCTCCTCTACCTACATGTGTTATTACCATTCAAAAATACCAAAACAAAGCACCACTACCATCCATGATAATGAATCTCAACTTGTCATCTAATTCAAGAAGCTACATTTTATGACATGCCCGAGGAGAAACACACTTCATCGTTTGCAAAAATTATTCATCAACCTACACTCTATCACATATAAGCTGGCTGGCAGATTTGAGCCTCACACTCTCTTGCATAATTGGGGAGCCTATTGGCTAATGAATCTCAACTTTTCATCTAATTCAACAATCTACACTTTATGAAATGCTCGAGGAGAACTACACTTCATTGTTTGTGCAAACGTTATTCATAAACCTACACTCTATCACATATAAGCTGGTTGGTGCAACTAAGCCTTGCACTTTCTTGCACAATTGGGAAGCCTCTTGGCCACAGCCTTCAACTTCCTTGAGAGAAGCACAGCAAACCCTTTACCCTGAGAGAGAGAGAGAGAGAGAGAGAGAGAGAACACATGAGGCGATCAGAGTGACATCTGATGAGAGAAGAAACATCCTCCAAGATTGTGCACATGCTAGACGTTGGTCCTAGGATCGTTCACGCCAAGCTAGCATTGACGTACTACTGACGAGTTTGGCATAGGGAGGGAAGAGCCCTAGCCACCTTTACACATGTAGTTAGCAGCTTTTATAGAGCATTTGTAAGCTCAATGGTCTTCCCACCTTGCAAACGTTGCCCCGTCGTAGTGAACATAACGAAGGGGGTGTGCCATTGCAATATGACCAAAGCTGCATCCGATGTCTATGTATAGGGGTGTGGCAGGCCAAGTTGAGGTGGCCGGCTCCTTTTTGTAGAACGGTTCAGTTCACTGTCTGCATCTGTACAACATGAGAGAGAGAGAGAGAGAGAGAGAGAGAGAGAGAGAGAGAGAGAGAGAGAGAGAGAGAGAGAGAGAGAGAGAGAGAGAGACCTCCTTCTCATCCTCCATCACCCTACGCACCTGAGGAAAGCACTTGTTACAAGTCTACTCATAGAGCTAATCCTTATATTTTCTCGCGAGACCTTTCTAGAAACCAATTTGACTTTCCCCCTCTCCAATGGGGACACTTTATGACTTGTTAAATCTTCAAAGTAATAAGTATACAAATATACAAATTGATAGAGCGAAAACCAAAGTACAAAGACTGATGGCGTGCTTGGAGAATGAGGTGAGCTTAACCTAGCAAAGAGCAAGACACACTAATATCATGTTGGCTGTCATATGTGGCATGTGAGGACCACCAACTCCCTCATGAGTCTTTTCTCTTCTTACTATGTACAAGTTTTGTTGCACCCTGCCTAACTTCTCACTAATCAACACAATTGTCATTTGAGGGGTAGCTTTTGCTTTGTAATGGCATGCTCCTACTTTTTAAATAGAAATGTTGAGCAATGAATAATGAAAAAAAAATTCTAATCGACTAAGCTCAATGGATGCAAGCATCACGTCTTACTCATCAATATCCATCCCTCATATCTACTCATCACAATCACACGCATTAGATAACACATAGATTGATGAGTTTGGTATTGCATGATTCATTCTTATGTACAATATCAATCAACGCAATACGATTGTGTAATTTTAAGTTCTCCACCTTTGTCATTATATAGTGTAGAGCACTGATTGAGGCAAGACCTATTCTTGAGTAGATCACTTATTTAAGCAAGACAAAACTTTTATACAGATCCCTAAAAGGAGGTATATTGTAGATCACTGAATTGATGCCACATCGTTAGCTTGTATAAATAGCCAGTTAAGATATCACAAATGAGGAGAATTACTTTTAAAGTTGGGGCATATTGTGAAAATAAGAATTAAATCATAATTCCTATGTTTAGGTTACATTCCATATCTCGTTATTTGAACATATGATCTAAGGTGCGATTGATGTATGCAAATGATGAGTAGGTACGGATTACAAGGACTCATTTCCTTTAGGTGGCCCTAATTCTACAATAAAGAGAAAAACCACCATTAATTTGCTCTTAGGAAACTTGTCTTAAACCATGCAAACCCTAATTTAAATGCAATAATACTAGAACGTACCTCTTCTTTTGAAATACCTTTTTGAGTTTCAAGTAATAGAAGAAAACATATGTACAAAGGAGGAGTGTCTGCATGGGGATGGATAAGTTTATCTTTTTTTCCACGTACAACTCAATAAAAGTGGAAAATTTCTTCCTTAGGATGTATTTTTTTTTTTCCAAGTAGAAATTGTTTGCAACTCGTGTCCAATTGCCTAGTCACATGTTCATAACATAGAAGATCAATAAAATTTGGAGACTTATTTAAGTCCATTTCCCAATCCTTTGTACCAAATAAGACATTTTAAAACTCAATTAGTTTTATTTTTAAGCTTAAGAAATTTTTTTTGAAATTGGAGGATATGAAATCGAACTTTTATTATTCAATGCATACTGTAATTTGTTAAAGATAAAATTTCTATTAGAAGATATTTAACATACTTTTAGAAAAAAAAAATCTACTTTGTATCCTAAAATTAGTAAACTAATCAAGAAGCTTGAGACTCTTCCATGATTTTGTTCATAATATTAAACATTGAGAAGTCATCTTTTTTACTCTTCTAATGATATCATACCCTCACCCTCGTGATGGAAATCAAATGCCTTACATTCTAGCCTAAAGATTAGTCTTGTTATTGTTTGCAACTATAACCATCTAGGAATGGTGTGATGAAAGAGGATAGGCCGGAGGCAACATGGGTCACTATTGCTAAAAACATCTGGTTTCCACAATGGCTGCTTAAGATGAAGGTCTTTGTTTTGAAGGTACTATGGGGGGCCCTGCCGACTGGGGTGAAGGTCTTTGCTAGAGGGATTGGTCCAGATAGATGCCCACAATGCAGATGCAGATTAGCAAGTGAGAACCTCCCCCACCTTTTCAAGGATTGCCCGGGGATCTATGGCCTGGCAAGAAAGACATGCAAGTGGGTTCAAAAGACTTGGAAGATTGGGTTCTGCAAGAACGATATCTTTTCGGGTGGGAAGGTGTTCATAAGCCAACCACTGCTAATCAATACACAAATTGTCAAGTTTTGTTCTTCAAACGCGTTTGGAAGTCCAGGAACTGTCGGCTATTTAGAACGTCACTGAAACAGCCAGATTCACAGAGATCATCCAAGAAAGCAACGAAGCGAGTATAACCATTGGGAAACGAAGGAACTCTAAAGAGTGGAACAAGGTTTTGACTGGAGTAATAACGGAACCACATGGGTAAGTGTTTTACAGTTGCTGTGGGGTGGCCCCCCTGATAGCCGATGTACTAATGGTTGTTGGAAGATATCATGGTTCGACACAAGCATGACTAGCAATTGTAATTTTTTTGGGTTGTTAATATAATCCACTCACAATTGTGAGTTTTGCCAAAAAAAAAAAAAAAGGACAGGATGAAAATTTGGTTGTGCCCCATTTTCAAATATGGGGGAACATTTTAGCTCTCAAGGTTACCACATTATGGGCAATGGATTATTGTTTTAATATGAACGCTATTTTATGCTCGTCTTTAGAGTGGAATTGGATTTGGTCATGTCCAGTGCCCCCATCGTTGAGACTGTGCATTTAATACCCTACTATAAACATTCAAAAGTCTTATCACATAAAGACAATGAGATTACTATAGCTGCATTAAGCTTCTTTTAATCTACACACCCCCTGATTTTTTCATTCCTTGGGGACTACCACCATAGATGAAAACTACATGATAATGTATAGGGAAGATGTATCCAACTTTCGAGCGTCTCAATTTACTTTTCGACTTGTTGGGAAGAGTTACAATTCAATCTATGTCAGCTCAATTCTCTGGCGGCATATCGCTTCATGTTCGTTTAGTATTTGCAAACTCTAGAGTCAAAGCCTTTCATATCCATTCCCTCAAAAAACTATTAAAAATCACTCCTAACATACTATTTAGGTTCATACCAATTTCACATTTTTGAGTTGTCAATTATAACCATATTGAAGCTTTATTTTAGCCTTTATGGTCATCAAGATTGCTTGTTGATGCAGTTTATAGAAGAGTAGTCACCAATTGTTAGGCAAGTTGAGTTATCTCTCCATTGGATTGCACTCCGTTCATCTCAAGCAAGAGGTGAGACACCATAAAAGTCCTTTTGTGGTAGTCTTCGGCACTCCAAAGCTTGAATTATGGGCACATGTACATTGTCTTTGCTCTCTACATCACACAGTCGAGTGGAGTATTTTGGTTTTGCACATACATATATGATGGGGTCTAAAGCTCAAATGGAAAAAAAAATGTAAAAAATCCCATCATAGGATTCTTTTGGATTCTCATTTGCCGAAGATATACTTGATTCAAAATCTAAAAATTGGGAAATTTTACTACATCTCAATAGTTATTGGTTACTAGGGTGACCCTTATGGTGACATCATGGTGGCAAATACAGATGTAAATATAACCCCAATCTTGCACTTTCTCTTTTTTCAACTAGTGTAACGAGATTGCATCGACACACCCACACCCATATGTCGTAGGGATTGAACCATAGTGGGCATGCTTAGAGCTCCTTGCCTTAACCAGTAGGCCAACTCCCCTGACCAAGCTTACAAGTTGATGTACGAATAGGGCACATAAAATCTCTCAAATTTTGGATCACATGCATAAAGCATGATAATAGAGTCGTGCAAAGAAAACAAATATGCAATTGGTAACCATTGTGATTTTTTCCAGCACTCCTAGAGTTACTCTAGATTATTGTTAGCAAGTTGTAAGTGCATGTGGGTCTTATGCTTTCTCACGTCACTTTTGCCACAACCAAAGTTGTTATTAACCACCCACAACCAAAGTTGTTATTTCTTTGAGTAATTTCTGCGAACTCAAATGATTGATGGTGGAATCTTCTGCTTCTATCAACATGTATATGGCAAGTTGAAAATGATGTGCGTCCCCTCATTGCATTGCAGCTATAGTAGTATGTCTGCTCGATTTGAATAAATCAAAAATTGATGAATCTTCCCGAGATCCTTCTCTTTCGACACGTCCCTTTGACACGTGGATTTTTTTTTGTCTGTTTTTTTCACGTCGTTGGCATGCCATGGCTCTCTCTCTCTCTCTCTCTCTCTCTCTCTCTCTCTCTCTCTCTCGTGTAGTGCTGGAGACATGTATCTACGATTTTTGATTGATTAGTTTGAGGTGAATCAAGGGAGATGCCTTCCATGGCTTTGGGAGAAAAGGTGGGCACCGCACGTTGGAGGGGAGAGATACGGGGAGAGAAAAGGTATTCCTTGACAAAACTGGTTTTGAAAAAGGGCGCAGGTGGTAGCCATGGAGTGAGGGCTAAGGCCGAGAGAGAGAGAGGTCCCCTTTGTGAGGGCGGAGGGAATTTTTTGATTGCTTCCCTCTGTTGCATGCGCTTGCAATGCTGAGATCTACCGATCGACTCGTGCTCACGAACGCCTCATTCTCTTGTGATATCTGCTCCAATTGGCTCTACCCTGTGCATCCTCTCTCTCTCTCTCTCTCTCTCTCTCTCTCGTGTGCGCTCGCAATGTTGCACATCACGGGCGTTGGGGGGGGGGGAGGGGGGGGGTTGTGTGTGTTGAAGTCAGGTATTAAATACTTTGAGAAAATTAATCTTGACGATCAAATTTTGCCATATAGAAGTTTAGAGAGAAACACGTGGTGTGTGTGTGCGTGTGTGTTTTTTTAACTTTTTTTTGGGGTGTCTTGAGAGAAAAGAGAAAAACATATACACCAAACGCGTCTAGCTCATACAAGAGGAGGGGGGTAAGGTGGTAAAGTTTCCCATACACATGGTACAAAACAATGGAATGGGAGGAAGCCCGTTCAAGAGAGATTATTATCCTAATCAATCGTGTACTACTCAAAATTAGAAAGAGGGAGATGGGAGGCTTAAGTGTCCAATTTAAGAGGGCTTAAGTTACGGTCTTCTCTTGAGAGAAGAAATGGCTTTATGTTTTTGATGGAAAGAAGGGTAGGCATTGAAGAGGGGTTTCTTGAGAATAAAAAGATGCCAAAGATTTGGCTAAAGGTAGTAGGACTAGGAGGAATCTAAGAGGGAATTGGGAGAGAGAAAGTGGAGGTGGTAGGGGGGTGAGTTCCTAAAGAATAGTTTGAGTTGAAAGCTAGAGTAGGCTCTTAGGATTGATGATGGTGGGGGGCATGGAGGAAATTTAATTAAGACCCATGCCCAAAAGCTTTAGTTCGGAAAGAGAAAGAGAGTGTTTGGAAAAATTATGGAATGAAAGATTGGTAACCTTAGGCTTAAGGGTAAGAGTGGTTTGCTTGCCCATGGTGATAATTTCATAGAGGTGAGAATTTGTACGTGGAAGCCAATACAATGACTATTTTTTACCCGAGAAGGAAGGGAGGGGTAGAAAAAGAGAAGTACATCAAGGAGGGGTCCAAAGGTGAGGGAAGAGAGGGGTTCAAGAGAAGAGCAAGTAGACCCATAAAGACGGGTGCTCTATCCCTACACCATCCTCCTATATTGCATGTTTTTTGAAGCTCTAGGAATTTTAGATAGGGTGTTCTTTGGATGGTGAGGTTGCATGTGCGGTATGTGGGTGTTTGTTGGGAGATGGGAAGGGGCACCAAGTGGGTAATTGGGGATTTTTAGCAAAGGAGGGTTGTGGGAATGATGGAAGAGGAGGTGGGATGGTTATTAGAAGAATTTAAAATGGGAGGATTACAAGAGGAAAGGTGGACCACCGGAAAAGAGGATTTGGATTTCTTGAAGAGTTGTCACATGAATTCCTCACAAGAGGCCTTTGCCGGATGCTGGGAGCGGGGGGGGGTGGGGGGTGTTTGGGGGTGTTATTGTGGACTAGGCAGTGGGGATGCTTATGGTTGGGAGGTACCTTAGGAGAGGGTGAAAGAAGATTTTCCACTTGAGAGGTAACTTCATGATGGACTAACTCTCTCACCGTCAGTTCTTTGGGTAGAGACTCCACTTCTTTCAAAAGGGCATTCTTAATCTTCCAAAGAAGCAATGAAAGATTGTACCTATTTGCTTCTGCATGGATATTTACAAGGGTATTTTCTAAGTGGGAGTTTATTGACCTTGCACTAATATTCCTACATCCAAGATTCGTTTCTTTGGCAAGCCATGTATCTTCATAAAAAGAGAGAAATCTCAATGTAGAAGTTTTCACTAAATCAGCATTCACCCTTTTAAATTATGGAGCATCGAAACATATTTGGCTAGACTAACCACTTTTGTGCCTGCTAAACGGTGAAAAGATCATCGCTTTCATGTATTAAAAGTGATGAACATGTTAATCATATCAACCACAATACTATGTCGGATGCATGGATGGCCTTCAGTGTTGTAGAAGATGGACCAATGACAATTAATAAGCGCACCCATTCAAAAGCACAAATAAAAAAAATACAATGTCTAAGTGGGAGACACATTATCAACAAGGCAAAGTTGACATAACAAAAGGTAGCAAAATGTTTACAAAACTGTGTAGAACCATTATGACACACATTGTTTTGATATTCTGCAAGTTTTGGACATAAATACCTTCTTTTTTCTTAAACAACCTACTCCTTACCCAACCAAGCATGACACAAAAAGGAAGTTGACATCTTTCAAAGAGTCAACATGAGTGAAGCTCATGTACAGAACACAATTGACGAGAAACTAATGTTGTAGACGTCCAATTGGTCATATATTTTGTATCTTAGACATAATTACTCACTTTTACTCGGCATTGTCGCGCATTGTATTCTAGATAAATATTCTTACAAACTGCATATAATATTTTATTATTTCATATACATTATTGGACTTACCTTTTCATCTGAAGCATTGAAATCTTATATTGTTTTTAGTTTGTCAAAAGGTCCCTTCATTTCACAACCTTACATATTTTATTGTTTTAGAATGCCAAAGTGAACCTTCACCTTGTTACAAGTTTAGAATGCCAAAGGGAACCTTCACCTTGTCAAATGGTCTCTTATGTTGGTAAGTTGTGGGTTGACGAGTGTGAGAACTTTCTTTTTGTACTGAGTTTATAATGCCCTAGACATTGGGCTGAGGGGTTGAACCCAACACCTCACAATTTACACTACCACACCCTAACCACTTGGTTTACCTCATTTCAGTAGTTGTGCTTTTGTTATGCAAGGTTTTTGGCTAGCCATAGCCGAGGCCCATGCAATATATCTTAAAAGCAGGTCACCTCTCTCTCTCTCTCTCTCTCTCTCTCTCTCTCTCTCTCTCTCTCTCACACACACACACACACACACATTTTGTAAATCTTGTTGATTCAAATTACAAGTGGGAAATCTCAAAGCAAGATAAACCCACCAAGCAGAAAAACACCAAAAGTGGAGCAGCATAAAACTCCAAGGGCTAGAAACATTCAAAATAGATACTGTAGGCATCAAGAGAAATGCCGCCCACATCATAAGCAAAATGCAGCGCCTGACCAAGTGAAAATTTGAAGTCGAGAAACGGGTCAACAACAACGCCTTGAAACATCAAGGAGTTGCGATGGTGCCAAATGGTCTACAAAACCCAAAATCTGACCTAGCCAAAGAAAACTGTGAATTGTGACTGTAGAGACTGAAGGTCCCCAAACAACCAAAACCATCTATGAAAAGTGGCGGAGGGAAAATGTAACTGAACACCTGTCGAATGAAAGATCGGGAGTAGAAACAGCCCCATAATAAGTGCGGCACAGTCTCCTCAGCATCATGACATCTGAGACAATGAGAAGGTGCAATATGCCAAGCACGTAACAAGCTACCAACAGGTAAAACTCCCACCAAGCAACGCAACAATGTGCCAGATACCAGCCAAGGTTCGCTTCCACCACAAGGCTGATTTGGAGAGAGACCACAATTGATTACCATGCCGCAGAATCCATACATCAGATTGTAACAATAAGTGACAGCACAGTCTCCTCAGCATCATGACATCTGAGACAATGAGAAGGCGCAATATGCCGAGCACGTAACAAGCTGCCAACAGGTAAAACTCCCACCAAGCAACACAACAATGTACCAGATACCAGCCAAGGTTCGCTTCCACCGCAAGGCTGATTTGGAGAGAGACCACAATTGATTACCATGCCGCACAATCCATACATCAGATTGTAACAAAGCATAAACATTGGCAGTAGAAATGCAGTCCAGCCTCAAGTCAGCAAGCTTTCAAATCAAAAAAATGTGAGCCCCACATTCAAAGGAGGAATAGGGGAAAAGTCAGCAAGCATCCTCTAAATCTCCCGCCAGAGAGAAGAGTAATGGTGCCCCAAGCAAAAGCGGGAAGCCGCATCTGGAAATGAAAGAACATGTCCAATATCATCCACCACCTGATCCACCTAGCACATACCTTTTTGCGAAAGAAAATAGGCCTTCTGAGGAGACCACTGAACCAAATCGAGGAGAAAGCCTTGCTCCAATGCAAACTCTCCAATCGAAGGGAATAGCCAAGAAGGTGTTCGCGACCACGCCATTGCATATGCGAGGTGACAACCTTCCAATCCACAATGAGAGAAGAAGTAAAGGGGCATCTTGGAATGTATCCTTGAAGCCACCCAAAAACAACCTCCCAATATGTCGTCTTCCAATGACCAAATGATGGCGTAACAATATGCTCACACATATATCACACCATAAGTGTCCGGGCTGCTGCTATTGCACCAAGATTGGTAGCAACATAGCTTTCCGAGCCAGAACATGAGTGTGCAAATCCAAAATATTCAACCCGCCAAGGCGCTTGGGAGAACCACACACACACACACACACACACATGCACGCACATCACATGCAAGCAGGCCCTTGTGAGTTGCTCTCAAGTTCTTAACCTTGTGATTGTGTGGGGTTTGAATCAATGCTGATGCTAGCCAGTGGTTTTGTAGCAGGCACCAGGTTTAATGGACAATTTTCTTCCTTGCCAAATCAGACCCACTTTACATCATAACAGAAATAAGCTGCGATTTACAGGCCCACATAAAAAATATGCATGGTTATGGAGACTCACAACATAATACTGTTTAAGAAAAGCATTGTGAACGAAAAGACTATTCAACATTTTCCTTAGAAGAGATTCAGAAATTTTTGAATTGAGACAAGTGAAAAAGGCTATTGTACAGCTTTGGAGGTAGACTATCGTCGCACGACTCTGTGGAGTGCCTGATTGTTGCAGACGCGTCTCCAAAATGACTTACGTTGTGATTTTCGTTAGGTATGAGCCCGCACTGTCCAATTCATATCCAAGCTTGGATGATCTTGAAAACGGCTTTCAAACCAACCCTGAACAGCAATGATTAAGCCAATGCAAATCCTTGAAGGGCCAACAGAACTGTTCTCATTTTGCGGGTATCAGTGACGATTGTAAAAGCTATGGCAGCCAAGGATCTAGGTTGACATTTGTGTACCAAGTGTCGACCTTCCCACACATCCAATGCCCCCTGCTCTTCTATGTTACAACATGGATGTGAAGCATCTGACCGTCTCTCATCATGCGACTTTTAACTTGACCTTAGCTTGCTCTAAGTCAGCAAGCGCCTGAAGGAAAACACACACGTGTGCATTGTAAGACATAGCCCCTCATCACAGCATTTCATGGCATGCACTCCTTTCATAAGAATTTGCCTGATTGTAACAACTTTTCTAATAAAGAGCTTTAATGCTCACCTTCAAACGGTCACGGAACTCTAAGCTCAGGCTTCTTGTATTTCTCAAATAATGATTGTGTTTCTTCCCCCTGTACCTGCAAAATCAATCTCTCTCTCTCTCTCTCTCTCTCTCTCTCTCTCTCTCTCTCTCTCTCTCTCTCTCTCTCTCTCTCTCTCTGTGTGTGTGTGTGTGTGTGTGTGTGTGTGTGTGTGTGTGTGTGTGCGCGCGCACGCGGAAACCCATAACAAGATACAACCCTATACCTAAACCTCTTAAGGCCGCCATCGATAGGGCCGGGCACCTCCCCCTGGTGGCTGTTCTACTGTGCCTTGACAGGAGCGGGTTTCCTACAGGAAAACGGTTTGGACCTTTGAAGAAGCAGATCGCCTCAGACTATAACAATGTCAGTTTTTGTAAATAATTAACTTGTTTACTAGAAAATAATTATTTAATTATTTGTGTGCACATCATGAGAATTAGTAGTTCTAGGGCCTCAGGTGTGCCTAAATGCGAGCTAGAACACCTCAGGGAGACCCTAGCATAAAATACCCTGAAGCCTTAGTGATTGGGACATCGGGCCTTCAGAAGGGGGTAGACAATAGCCTCACATTTTAGGCTCAGAAAAATT
This sequence comes from Adiantum capillus-veneris, assembly GCF_014529385.1. Lineage (NCBI taxonomy): Eukaryota > Viridiplantae > Streptophyta > Polypodiopsida > Polypodiales > Pteridaceae > Adiantum > Adiantum capillus-veneris. Next base: position 55,320,624 of record NC_140949.1, on the reverse strand, counting down.
ACACGCGTCAATACGAGCACAAGAATGAGATGGGGTCCTTAGAAATGTGATCCTAAGGCCATAGGATAAGCAAGTTAAATTAACTTCAACTATATGTGACCGGGCAAGTGGTCGGACAAGTGTGAACACATAATGCAGTGCGGGTGCGGGTGCGGCATTGTGTAGGGACTCTTTAATGTTCTCATGGTAGAATAGTGTTAACATTTGTGAGTCACATTACTTGAGTGACTTCTTAAATATTAAAAACTTAAAATTTGAAAGTAAGTGTGCCAAGTGGCATACTTACCCATGCAAGCTCTCTCTCTCTCTCTCTCTCTCTCTCTCTCTCTCTCTCTCTCTCATCTCCTAGCGGCATAGTTGCACGGAACGAGAACGGGGAACGGGGGCCTTCGGAACGTTCTCGAAACGGGGGGGCCCCGGAACAACGGCACGGGAACGGGGGCCGGAACGATGAACCTAAAATATCCCATGGGGAGACCTGTTTTTGACTCTTGAGAGCTTGAGGGTTTGGATTATCTAGGAGAGCATGGGAAGGATACCCACCTCCCCCCCCCCCCCAATGAAGCTTGTAAGTTGTGCCATATTGATGGCGCTTGAGCCTTGAGATATTGATGGTTACCCGTTTCGCTTCAGCCATATTGATAGCTTTTAAAGAAAAAGGGACCACCCCTCCCCCCCGCCCCTCCCTTGTGTGAGTCTTGAGAGGTTTAAAATCTCCCCCAAACTGCCACCCCTCTCACTCTCTCTCTGTCTCTCTCTCTCTCTCTATTTTTTTTTTCAATTTTGCTGCCCGTTTTGCCAAGCCGTTCCAGATGCCCGTTCCGCTGTTACGTTCCAGATCCAGAACGTTTTTCCGTTCTCGACACGTTTCGGCGCCCAGAACCAGCCGGAACGTCATTTTGGTATGATTACCCCCCGTTCCGCCTTCCATGTTACTATGCCTAGCGGCCCCTTCTTCCCCTCCTATCTATTTAAGAGCAGCACCCCTCCCTCTTGGGAGAGTGGAAGTGCTCCTACCCCCCCTAATGTGAGCATGCTCTACGCGGTGGAGCCCTCCATTAGAGCTTGAGAGCAGCCCCTTGTGACATATGTGGTAGCTCTGAGCTCCCATTTTCTAGAGCAAGGACTCTCATAGCCATAGCCACCTTTTTGAGAAGTTTTGTCATGAGACGTTGCAGCAGACGCTCAACGTAGTGGATGTAATTTCTCTGGTTTCAACCCCTAATCATCTCAATTAGGGAAATTTTCAGCACAGCACTCATAAAATTCAGTCTTCTCTACTTATCCTACGTATACACAAAGTTTGGTGCAAACCCATTGCGAAAAAGACCTCCGTTTCGGCATCAAAACATGCACAAGTAAGAATTTCAGGTTATGTGCAGAAAATTACAGCAAGCGTATGTATGTGCATTTTGCGTGTCTCTCTTGTGTTCATTGCAGGAATGATTAAGTATGAAAGGAACCAGTTTTAGCAGAAAACATACTCTCTTCTATGAGAGCTTTCAAGAAGGTTTGTGGAAGATAGACTTTCGTTTAAGAGAGCTTCCAAAATCTCACACAAGAGGGGAAAATCCTCTTAGCAGTTAGAGAGTAGTTTTCTCTCTTTCAGTGAGAAGAAAAAAGAAACAAGAAAGAATTGAGGACGGACGTTTGCCCCCATTCCTGTGCTTGTAAAGATTCTCCCTGACTAATAAAGATATTCTCTTTATGGAAGGGGGGCCAGCCCAACTTCGGGTCCCCATTGATGCGTCAAACTTTTCTCTCAATTTTTAGTTCTCTTGAGTATATGAATTTCATTTAGATGTTAGTTTACGCTTCCGTCTTTTGAGACACATACCTCAAAGATTGCTCGCTTGGCTGCGGCAATAGCATCGATTTTCTCTCACTGAACCCACGAGGATTGTCTCATGGAATATCCAGGGCCTTGAAAAGCTACACTTAGTGGGCCATCGGGGTCGGGTGAGATGGGAGCTCCAGAGATGCCTTGTGGGTGGACCTATTGATTTTCTCATGCTACAGGAGCATCATCTGTGTAATAGCCGCATTCAGCGTTGTGGACACGTTCCACAAGGTAGATATGATACATTTTGGTCAGTTGCTTTTGGACTTAGTGGCATTCAAAGAGGTGTATGTATGACTATTACGGACTCATGGCAATAGGCCATTGTGGGAAGAGGTATTATTGTGCGAGGTAGGGCCCAATGGGTCACCATGCAGGTTCAAGGTATCCATGTGAGCTTCCTCAACATTTATGCGCCCAATCATGCGAGTGCATGGGATGAGTTTTGGTCACATATTGTTGAGTCCTTGCCTCACGCAGAGCAGTGGTGCATTTGGGGGGACTCCAACATGCCGGAGGATCCCTCGAAAAGGATGGAGGGCAGTCATGCTACAGCTCACGGGACTGAGCTCGCTGCTTGGGAGCGCTTATGTATGACTACGATGATTGTGGAAGTATGGCAACATGCACGCTTTGTACAGCCCTCAGATAGACTCTCTTTCTCTTGGTTTGACTGCAGAGTAGGGGACGTGAATCTATCTAGGATAGATCTCTTATACACTAGTGACCACATCTATGACATGGGAGGATTAGTTTGCATTTTGGCAGCGACTACTTTTTCCGATCATTCGACAATGATTCTTACTGTGTCAGATAGACAAAGGAGGGGCAGTGTCATGCTCCACATCCAGAGAGGATTTTGCTAGATACAGAGCTTAGAGAGAAGATTGTGGCGCTTTGGACAAAGAGTTTGGATGCGCAGGGGGACCCTGCTGCTAGAGCGGCCACGGGCCTCGTGGAGCTCAATCGTTTCTTCCTCTAAGAGTCTAGAGCTCACTTGGCTGTGATCAAGGAGGAGCAGCAACTCCGACGGGGCATTGCCTCCTTAAAGCACATGCAAGAGCGTCACCCACGTAGCCCTTGGATGGAGGAGCAGATGCAGTAGGCTCCTAGCAGGAGCTGATCACCATCGAGGAGCGGAGCCATGAGTTCGACATGCGCACACCAGTGTTGACCAGCTGAGAAGGCCCGATGGGTCTGTTGCCATAGAGCCCGATGATATGTACGCAGTTGCTACTAAATTTTACCGTGAGTTGCTTTCAGCCGAGCCACAATCATAGCGTCAAGATGCATGCAGTGAGCAGGTGTGGGCACGCATGCCTTGTTTGGTCACTGAGGAGATGTGCCAGAGGCTTGAGAGCCCTCTCCAACCAGAGGAGCTACAGGAGGCCCTCAGGGCACTTCCCAGAGGTAGCTACCCAGGGGAGGATGGTTTGACTCCCAATTTCTTCTTGGAGGACTGGAAGGTGCTTAGTCGAGACCTCTTGTAGTGCTTACCAACACATTCTGCACAGTAGGGAGATGCCAGACAGCATGAGTGAGGGATTGATCTATCTTATCCCCAAGGAGGGAGGCTCCTTGAACGAAATTCGACAGTGGCGACCCATCACCATTCTCAACTCAGCCTACAAAATCTTAGCAAAGGCTCCGAGTTTGAGAATTTAGCCGCTACTTGCACTCCTAGACAAAGCCTGCCTGTGTCTCATGTATAATGCCTTCAACATCCTTGATAACATTTTTACCTTCTGGGAGGCCATTGCCCTCGCACATCTCTGAGGAGAGGATCTTATGGTACTCCTTGATTTTGAGAAGGCGTATGACAGAGGCTTCCTTGAGGGCACTATGCGACACATGGGGTTTTCAGATGCATGGATTAGGGGAGTATCGGCTCTCTACAAGTGTGCGCACAGTCAGGTATTGCTAGGGGGGGGAGAGGGGAACGCTTCATACTCACATGATCGGTTCGATGGGGATCCCCTCTTACCCCCTTCCTGTTCCTCTTCTATGCGGAGGCGATGTGCAAGTTTTTAATCTCAAAGAAGGTTGGTTTGTGTGGACTGCAACTACCTATTCAACGAGAGGAGCTTTGGATACTGGAAAGGGGGAAAGGGAAAACACACCCAACAACACACACACATGCCTCTTTATAGCTTAAGTGGAATCACAACACCCTGAACCTCTCGAAAAGCCACAACGAAAACCCAAAATTCACTGCAATCATTCGTTTGCACACACCCAAAGCACACAATCACACACAAAAGCACAACTCATTGCATTCCAATCATCGTAATCGCTTCTCGATTCTCAACAACACAAATAACACCTCTCTCTTCCTCTCTCTTTGCACAGACACCAATTGGCTCCAAGGGCTCACACAGCCTACACACGCCGACGCCTTTGCACAAGAGAAGAGAAGAAAAGGAGGGATGGAGGAGACAACACCAAAAACAATTCAATCAAAGCTTGCTTCTTTTCCCAAGTGATTGGCTATGGTGGAGCATCCACACAAAGGCTCTCTGAGAGCTCTCTCTCCTTCTCTGTCCTGCCTGCAGCCTGAAAAACAGCATGTTAAAAAAAAACTGAAATATCTACTTAGTGGTGCCAAATTAGCCTACATGTGTGAGATGCAAAAATGTCGGAAACAGCCTTTTCCTTCAGCCGCGCTACCTGTTTTTATAGAAAACGAGTTTTACAAAAAATATATATAAATTGGGATTTTTCAGCCCTCCTCATGCAGTCGAGTCAAGTCACTCACCCACTTTCCTTTCTACCACTAACCACATGGCCTTCACTTCCCAACTTGCCTTGCGTGGCGTAAGAGGCATTTCACATGAAGAACCTTCTTTAAAGCATCGAATCCTACCTTGGTCCACATAGCCGCAGCATAAGTCATACATATCACCAACTCTATTGTCTGCACTGGGTCTTTACACATGCTATGACATTCTGGCATACATCTGTAAGCCCACTTGACAGTGCTTTCCACATTTGTCACCAAAGCAACAAAGATGCTACTCCCCTCCTTTCCATCAGGAGAAAACTGCTCCATTGGAGCTCACCACGGCTTTCTCTTACTGGCAAGGTTGTGGTGATCAACCAGGTATTATTGGCTACTATGTGGTACATTACGTCTTGCAGGCGAGCTCTTGCATCAACGGGAGCTTTTTGTGGTCAAAGCAAGACATAGTCGACTCGGGCCAAGGTCTCCTTGTAGGTCATCACTTTACCCAGCACCGCATAGTAGAGCCCTCCTAGGGAAGCTTTTGGTCAAAGGATTTCTTCCATTAAAGGAGCCCTGTAAGGAGCTGTTGCTACACTAGATTCACACCCCGGTCCCACAGATGGGCGGTCCATGGAGCCCTTCCACCCGTTGGATTTTCGCAGAGACGCGTAGTTTGGACTAAGCAAGAGATGGAAGGACCACTTTGATGTGAGCCTACTTCAGTCTTGGGAGCAACTGCGGGGTGGCCTTGAGCAGCACCAAACCACATGCATTGAGGAGCATTTGAGGAAGCCACTTGTATGGAACCCTATGGTTAGCGTAGCGACGCCACATGGTTGATGCACACCTCATGTCCATTGGGGGCCCATGGCAGAGGGTCCAGCCCGCTCTTTTGGGGACTAACTGCAGTTTACATTACTTGATGAGGAGATCCAGAGCATTTGAAGCAGCCACTTGTTTGGAAACCTATGGTCAGCGCAGCGAGGCCACATGGTTGATGCACACCTCATGTCTCTTGGGGGCCCATGGCAGAGGGTCCAACCCGCTCTTTTGGGGACTGGCTGCAATTTACATTACTTTATAAGGAGATCCAGGCCATTCAGCTGTGAGACATGAGGGCAATCCAAAGAATGTTTCAGGATATTGTAGAGGCTATACATGCAGAGTGGCACACCCCTATGGACCCTGAAACCGGCCCATGGGGCGGTAGGCTTTGGCTTTCACTCGAAATTCTTTACTTTAGACACACATAGAGAGAGCATGCAAAGGAAACCTGCGACGGGAATTAGCACTTAAGCACACACACGACTCGGAAGCTAGAATGCTCCAAGCAGACGCCGACAGCCTGTAGGCCCCACAATTGGCGCCCCTTTCAGTATTTCTTTACATTTGAGAGGGTAAATTCACAAAGTAGAGTCCTCGGAATCCTTCACCTGTATCCAGCTAGATACCACTTGTTTTGGCCAAATTTCGGCAACATAACAGCCCCAAAACTTGCGCAAAACCAATCCCCCTGCTGGAACTCACTTTCACTGGCATAAATCCTCTGATTTCTGCCCAAAAACAGTAAATTCAGCACGCTGTATTTACTGGTTTTTGCCCTGTTTTCAGCCCTAAACAGTCGCCTAACTGTCCTCTACTAGTGGGGCACGATTCCCAATGTTTCTGGCGTCCGTATGGCTGAAAAACAGTCAATTTACAGCGCATACATAGCGCTGAAAACGCACCTGTACGGTGAGGTTATGACCCTCACCGGTGCCTGCTTTGGAGTAGCAATTAGCTACCCCTGTTCCTGCTCAAGGAGGCTCTTGCCTCAGCACAAAAGCATGAAACCACACAGCTATACATCAGTCAAATGAAGAGCTCTCTTGTGGGGCATCACATAACTGCACGTAGGGGGGGGAGAGAGCAGTGTGTAGTGTATAGGGCATCACTCCTAGCACCACACTGTACATGAGAGGGAAAGGAAGCACTCCATAGCTCTTAACCTGTGACAAAAGCTGAAAAATGAGTCTTCCAGCTACAAATTCAGCGCCACTTCTTGATGCAAGAGGAAAGTGCACAGAAATGTGCCACTTGGCGCGTTTATAGACATTTTCCCGTTCCGCGTTTGCCGCCTAAAAATCTCCGGACTGGTTGCCCAGTTGACTTCTCGGCAGAGTTGTAAATGTTCCCCTTGTCATACCGGAGGTAATGACGCGAACACATTTCATGGCCCAAAATCGCCGTTCCCTAATTTTTAGGAGATGCTTCCATTGGGCTCCCACTGGTCATCTGACCATCTATCCTCATTGGGACCACATCCAATAGTGCAATGTGGCCCAACTGTCGGATACTTTCTGTTGGTGATCCCGCCTTCACTTTATGCCTTTATTGAGTTCTCTTCCTAATATCCACCAACTTGCTAAGTGCGATAGCGGGACCTACATGAGCCTAGACATCCTCTTACTATAGGAATTCCAGTGCCGACCAACTTCCCGTCCGCGGGTGAAACTACCGTTCACATTGGCCATACAATGTCCGACCATTTGCAACTTCAAAAAGAGGGTCTCAAGAATAAAACAAAAATCATTGGAAAGAAACCAACAATTAAGGTTAGCAATTGCCACGTCCTCGTGACATAGTTAACAGTTGCCAAGTCCTCGTGACATACCCCCCTCTTGAAATCGCAAACGTCCTCGATTGCATACCATAAATACACGCCACTGATGATCTTGTGTTGTTAGCACTCTTTTATCATCGCATGTATCCGCAAGAAACGTCGTAACACATAGATACAAATGACTTAATGAGACCTTCATACTTTTGTCATTTCCATCTATTACATTGAATTCATATGTACATTTGATGTACTAGCTCTATCATTACCCCTCCTTTGCACACGTTGGGTTGGGGCATAAGTAGGTTGTAACCCAAAGGCTTCAAGGTAAAGCTTCAATACATTCGGTGACTCTAACAGTTCATGCTCTTCCATCCACTTTGCATCCATAGGCGGATAGTTCTTGAACTTCACCAAATAGCGTCTTGTAACATGTCCTTCACTTTTCTGTCCTTATGTGCCAAAATTTGCTCAGGTACCATAATCTCATCAAGTTCCTCAACTTCTAGCTGATCCTCATCTGGCATATCTTCTGGCACATCACCCACTAAGGGTCTTAGAAGACTCACGTGAAACGCACTATGAATCTTCCACGCATTAGGCAATTTCAGCATGTAAGCCACATCGCTGATCTTGTCAAGCACTTGAAAAGGCCCATAATAACGCATACTGAGCTTAGGAAACAACCGTTCATTGCCCTTCATCTTCTTTAACCTTGCCTTTTCGAACCTTAACAAAACCCAATCACCAGGTGATAACAACAATTCACGACAGTGACGATCAGCAGCCTTTTTCTGCTTTGCCTGAGTCTTCTCCAAGGCAATTTTATTTTCTTGTACATTTCATCCATGTTCTCAACATATCGATCTGCCTCAAAAATCTTGTCCTTTGTATGCAAAATGGGAGGAACCTTTTTGCCGCCTTCAACAATCTCGAAAGGTGCTTTGCCAGTTGACGAATGCACCGTATTATTGTACGCATACTCAAGCATAGGCAAATACTGTTCCCACTTGCCCTTATTATCTGACACATAAGATTTTAGCATATCTAAGATAGTAGAATTAGCCTCTTCTGACTGTCCATCAGTTTGTGGATGAAATGAAGACGAGAACTTGAGCGTAGTGCCCATGTTCTCAAACAATCCTCTCCACAACAAACTGGTCATGCAAGGATCACAACCACTGACAATCGATTGTGGCATACCATGATACTTAAACACATTGTACATGAACAAGCGTGCCATCTGCTCAGATTTTATCTTCTTCCTGACAGGGATAGAATGGGCATACTTGCTGAACGTGCAGATAATGGTCCATATACCATCATTCCCTGTTGGCGTTCTTGGAAGATCAAAGATAAAGTCCATAGCAATGCTTTCCCATGGCTTATCAGGAATCGGCAGTGGTTGTAACAACCCTCGTGCCTTTTGCCTGTCAAACTTGACCTTTTGGCAATCACACATCCTCGCACAAAGGCATCCACATCTCTCCTCAAGGTAGGCCAATAGAAGAATGTCTCTACCGCTTTAACTGTCGCATCAATACCACGATGCCCTACATTCGGTGGGACATGACTCTCTTCCATGACCTTATGTCGCAATGGCCTAGTGACACAAAGTCTACCATGCATCATCATAAAACCATCTCTGAGGAGGTAGTGCTCATGATCTGTATCTGGAGGGGTCACCGCAAACTTGGCCAATGGCCACAAAGTCTAAAGCATGTCTTTGACTCCCAAGTCTCCCATGTGGTGAGAGAACTCTAGGACCTGTGTGTGCAACCACTCCAACACTGAGTCGAGAGTCCACTCAGTCTGGTCCCTGCCGCAAAGGGGAAAAGAGAAGCCAACCGCCGAGTCAAGGGCCTCTATCCCCCTAGCTGCAAGGAACAGAACATGAATCCTGAAGCAGGCTGCCTCACGGTCTGCTGAGGGGTCGCTCAGAAAACGAGTAAAGTGCTAGTCAAAGAAGTCCCATCGGTGCCCAATATTGAAGCTCGTCAAACCACCCTAGTTGCCTCCAGGTCCAAAAGCAGCTGACCAAAAAGTATCATATCGTCCACGCAAGAGCTGACCACAACGTCTAATGCGGCTCTCACACAGATGATGCTCTTGTAGCATAAGGAGATCGATCTCTCCTCCCACAAGGCAGCGCTGAAGCTCCTGACGCAGTCGGTCCCGCTAACGCTAAAACTGGGGCCCACCAAGTCCCTGCACGTTCCATGAGACGATTCTCATGGGGAGCGAGAAAGAAGAGATGCTGCCACAATAGCTAAACCTGCTATCTTCGAGGTTGGCTTGGATGGGGAGTAATCCGCATCCGAACGTCCTGTAGATAGGCGTGACTGCAACGAGTGTCTCGCCCAAGCCAAAGTAGAGCGAGCCGTACGTAAAGCAACCTCCTCTGTCCAGGAGTCCTGATGAATGTGTACATAGCATGGCAAGCACTGCGTATCAGCAAAGAAGTGGACCACAATGTGTCTACATCCTGCTGTATCTGGAGGGGTCACCGCAAACTTGGCCAATGGCCACAAAATCTGAAGCATATTTGTTCCCGGGTCTCCCATGTGGTGAGAGAACTCTAGGACCTGTGTGTGCAACCACTCCAACTCTGAGTCGAGAGTCCACTCAATCTGGTCCCTGTCGCAAAGGGGAAAAGAGAAGTGAACCACTGAGTCCAGGGCCTCTATCCCTCTAGCTGCAAGGAATAGAACATGAACCCTGAAGCAGGCTGCCTCATGGTCTGCTGAGGGGTCGCCGAGAAAACGAGTAAAGTGGTAGTCAAAGAAGTCCCATCGGCGCCGAATGTCGAAACTCGTCAGACCACCTTGGATGCCTCCAGGTCCAAAAGCAGCTGACCAAAAAGTATCATATTGTCCACGTAAGAGCTGACCACAACGTCTAATGCGGCTCTCACACAGATGATGCTCATGTAGCATAAGGAGATCGATCTCTCCTTCCACAAGGCAACGTTGAAGCTCCTGACACAGTCGGCCTCGCTGACGCTGAAACTAGGGCCCACCATGTCCCTGCACGTTCCATGAGACGATCCTCATGGGGAGCGAGAGAGAACAGATGCTGCCGGAGCAGCTAAACGTGCTATCTTCGAGGTTGGCTTTGATGGGGAGTAATCCGCATCGTAACGTCCTCTAGATAGGCGTGACTGCAACGAGTATTTGGCCCAAGCCCAAGTAGAGCGAGTTGTACGTAAAGCAACCTCCTCTGTCCAGGAGTCCTCATAAATGTGTACATAGCATGGCAAGCACTGCGTATCAGCAAAGAAGTGGACCACAATGTGTCTACATCTTGTTGTATCTCGAGGCGTCACCGCAAACTTGGCCATGGCCACAAAGTCTGAAGCATGTTTGTGACTCCTAGGTCTCCCATGTGGTGAGAGAACTCTAGGACCTGTGTGTGCAACAACTCCAACACTGAGTCGAGAGTCCACTCAGTCTGGTCCCTGCCGCAAAGGGGAAAAGAGAAGCCAACCGCTGAGCCCAGGGCCTCTATCTCCCTAGCTACAAGGAACAGAACATAAACCCTGAAGAAGGCTGCCTCATGGTTTGCTGAGGGGTTGCCGAGAAAACGAGTAAAGTGGTAGTCAAAGAAGTCCCATCGGCGCCGAATGTCGAAGCTTGTCAGACCACCCTGGATGCCTCTAGGTCCAAAAGCAGCTGACCAAAAAGTATCATATCGTCCACGCAAGAGTTGACCACAACGTCTAGTGCGGCTCTCACACAGATGATGCTCATGTAGCATAAGGAGATCGATCTCTCCTCCCACAAGGCAGCGCTGAAGCTCCTGACGTAGTCAATCCCGCTAACGCTAAAACTGGGGCCCACCAAGTCCCTCCACGTTCCATGAGACGATTCTCATGGGGAGCGAGAAAGATGAGATGCTGCCGCAATAGCTAAACCTGCTATCTTCGAGGTTGGCTTGGATGGGGAGTAATCCGCATCCGAACGTCCTGTAGATAGGCGTGACTGCAACGAGTGTCTCGCCCAAGCCAAAGTAGAGCGAGCCGTACGTAAAGCAACCTCCTCTGTCCAGGACTCCTCATGAATGTGTACATAGCATGGCAAGCACTACGTAGCAGCAAAGAAGTGAACCACAATGTGTCTACATCCTGCTCTATCTGGAGGGGTCACCGTAAACTTGGCCAATGGCCACAAAGTCTGAAGCATGTCTGTGACTCCCAGGTCTCCCATGTGGTGAGAGAACTCTAGGGCCTGTGTGTGCAACCACTCCAACACTCAGTCGAGAGTCCACTCAGTCTGGTCCCTGCCGCAAAGGGAAAAGAGAAGCCAACCGCTGAGTCCAGGGCCTCTATCCCCCTAGCTGCAAGGAACAGAACATGAATCCTGAAGCAGGCTGCCTCACGGTCTGCTGAGGCAACCACTCCAACACTGAGTCGAGAGTCCACTCAGTCTCGTCCCTGCCGCAAAGGAAAAAGAGAAGCCAACCGCTGAGTCCAGGGCCTCTATCCCCCTAGCTGCAAGGAACAGAACATGAATCCTGAAGCAGGTTGCCTCATGGTCTGCTGAGGGGTCGCCAAGAAAACGAGTAAAGTCGTAGTCAAAGAAGTCCCATCGGCGCCGAATGTCGAAGCTCGTCACACAACGAGGGACTGCTGGAAAGGGAGACGTCTGTACCTGTAGACGGGGTCGCAAGAAAGGTTGTTCCTCTCTCGTCAAGCGACTCGTGGCAAGGGCGCTGCCAAGAGATCTCCTAGCAGCCGGAGATGGCCATGCCCCCTGGGTCGACTGTGAAACTGGAGCGGGAGGGGGGGTTGTAGGAGCAGAGGGCAGAGGGGGAGATCGGCAGAGGTAGAGGGGCGAGGAGAAGAGGCGGCGAGAGCAAGAGGCCGGGGGGGGGGGTTTGATGAGGAGGAGGTGAACTCTAGGGGAGGAGGGGCTGTCGAGGGTGAAGCTGAGGTGGGGGCTGGAGCAGGGATCTCATCCAACTCAAGAGGACCCCTCACCAAGAGGCCTGCTTAGCTGGATGAGGTCCCTGCCGTCGTCTACCTAGAACCTGCTGCCATCCCTCTTCCGCTGGAGCCCCAAGCTCGGAGGGTGGCCCTGCATGTGTGCTCTGTGTCTCTGCATGTGGCTGTTGGCCAGCCCTTGCAGGCTGGGGCCGAGTCTGTGGTGTAGGTCGAGGCCTCCTCCGTGAACAGACCTTCTCAAGATGGCCCATCTGTCGACAAATGAAGCACTGGTTCGGGAGGCCCGAATACTCCACGCTCTGTCTAAACCAACCCCCACTCACCCAAGGGCTCTGTCAGTGATAAAGCAAGTCGAATGGTAGGCTCAACGGGGTCGGACGAAGGGGCTTCAGTGGAGTCCTTCTGTGCCGGAGCTTGATGTCACGGGGACGTGGCAACTATTAACTATGTCACGAGGACGTGGCAACTGCTAACCTTAGTTGTTGGTTTCTTTCCAATGGGTTTTGTTTTATTTTTGAGACCCTCTTCTTGAAGTAGCAAACGGTCGGACATTGTATGGCCAATGTGAACGGTAGTTTCACCCGCAGATGGGTAGTGGTCGGCACTGGAATTCGTATGGTAAGAGGATGTCTAGGCTCAGAGCAAGATCATATAGGTCTCCCCGTAGCACTTAGCAAGTTGGTGGATACTAGGAAGTGAACTCAATAAAGGCCTAGAGTCAAGGTGTGATCACCAACAGAAAGTATCCGACAGTTGGGCCACATTGCACTTTTGGATGCGATCCCAATGAGGATAGATGGTCAGATGACCAGTGGGAGCCCAACGGAAGCATCTCCTAAAATTTAGGAAACTGCTATTTTGGGCCGTGAAATGTGTTCGCGTCATTACCTCCGGTATGACTAAGGGAACATTTTACAACTCTACCGCGAAGTCAATTGGGCGACCAGTCGGGAGATTTTTAAGCGGCGAACCCGAAACGGGAAAATGCTTGTAAATGCGCCAAGTGGCAAAAATTCATGAACTTGCCTCTTCTAGAAAAATGGGCGCTGAATTTTTAAGCTGAGAGGAGCCTCATTTTGCATCTGTCACAGGTTAAGAGCTATGGAGTGCTTCCTTTCCCCCTTATGTACAGTGCGGTGCCAGCAGTGATGCCCTGCACGCTACGCACTGCTCTCTCTCTCCCCTACGTGTAGTATGTTATGCCCCACTAGTGGGCTTTTCATTTGACCAATGTACAGTTATGTGGGTTCATGCGCGATTGCCGAGGCAAGAGCCTCTTGCACAAGTACTGGACTAGCTAGCGGCTAATCCCCCGTAGGTACAGGTGAATTCGGAGAGGTTTCACGTCAGAAATCTCCTTCGATTCAAAGGGCAAGTAGCCCTGCAGGTGCGGGAGCTCGAGGTCTTGCTACAGATGCGACCCGCACACGAAACGGAGCCCAAAACAGGGAATTACAGCCTGCTGTGTATTTTTGCAGGTTTAGGGTTTCGGCCCTAAACGGACCCTAATACCCCCCGGAGGTTCGGGGACGCGAGGGGACCGCTGTACAGGTGAACTGGCGCATTTTCGGGGCAGAAAACAGAGAATTCAGCGTGCTGCAGATTCTCACCAGGTTTTGCAAAGTGTCTGTATGCGTCAGGAAAGTCACCTATTACATGGGGATACTGACTGTGAAGCGTCCTAGTACAGTTATGCTGCCGAAATCGGGCCAAAACAGGTGTTTCTTAGCCTAGATTGTGCCGGGCAGCTTGTAGGAGATCACAGGTTTTATTCCCTCTGTTAAAGAATAAAGCAATACCGAAAGGGGCGCCAATTTTGGGGCCTACAAGTTGTCGGTGTCTGCTCGGAGCATTCTAGCTTCCGAGCCGTGTGTGTACTTAGGTGTTAATCCCCGTTACAGGTTACCTTTGCAAAGTACTCTGTGTGTTTTTAAAGTAAAGAATTTCGGGTAAAAGCCAACGCCTACCGCCCCACGGGCGGTGGGCCAGTTTCATGGTTCCGTTGCCGGGATATCAATCACTTTTTCCTTGAAGAGTGAGCCTGGATTGTTTTGGGTAAAGACACAGAGTGCAGGAACGCGGGATTACACTATGGCCGACAAGGGGAAGGGCATTATGGAAGAGGGTTCCTCTTCAAAGGACAGGCAGGAGATCCCTATGGTTTTTGAGATTGGCGAGAGCTCACAGCCACGTGAATCTGTACCTCCTGTCAACATGAATGTCCCTCCAGTAGTACAGGGCTTTATGACTGAGCAACTTGAGGATGATGCGTTCTCAATTAGTTGCCGCGGTGAATGTCTTTTCGCAGCTGGTGCACAATCCAAGGTTTATGGAGTTCTTGCAAGCGCCACTAGTGCAACAGCAAAATAGGCAACCTACGCCGCGTACGGAGCTTGTTGATGCTCAAGCCCAGGTACTTCATGCGGCTCAGGAGGAAAGGGAACACTCGCATGTTGCGGAGTCAAGGGCTCCAAAACAGGTTCCTCCTGTGCTTGAACAGGTGCCTAGAACGCCTATTCCACAGGCTATGCCAGTTCAGCCCGCCACCTTTCAGAGCCAGCCTGATGTCTTCAATGGACAGGGAACTGGATACCAGGCTATGCACTAAGTTTTTCCACCGCCCACGGTACATCCTGGGTATTTCGGGGGTGGATCACTGTTCCAAAGTATGGCTGGTTATGCGCCTGGAAGTCAGCTGTCCATGCCAGGAACAGTGTTCGGAGGTATGCAAGGCATCATGCCAAACCCCATGTATGGTAGTATCGGCATGCAGCAAGGTTTTCACTGCAACCAGGCCCAATTTGGGGTGCCACAGGGTCATTTTGGCATGGCTTGTTTTTTTGGACAGCAGCCAGATATCGCACCTCTGACGCAAAATGTGAATGGCCAAGATGTGCCGATCATGCCTACTATAATAGTGCCATGTTCCAGACCATCCCTTATGACAACTTGGGGGCACTAGAGAAGCCGAAGGCTTACAAAGAAGGTGGTGTAGCTGTAAAGTTTACTACCTTCAGTGGTTTCGAGGATAAGACGAAGGCTCTTACCTTCCTCCAGCAATTTGATACAGCTTATGCGGGAGGGAATTTTACAGAGGCCTCGAAGGTCAGGAAAGCTGCCACTTTCTTAAAGGACAATGCGCTTACATGGTGGACAACATTGTTAATGCAAGGACAGGCACCCGCCACTTGGGTTTACTTCAAGCAAAGAAATAGAAAAGGAAGCCTTTTGTGCGCAAGTCGCTCGAGGAAAAGAAGGTCCTAATGACTGAGAACAAATGCTTTATATGCGAGAAGCCTTGTCACTTTTCTATCAATTGTTCACAAAGGAAAAGACCAGCTGACTCAGAGGATAAAGAAGACCAGAAAGGCAAGAAGCCTAAACCCACGGCAGGTTTAGTGCCAGACATGGTGGGTGACAGGCCCAGCACAGATGCCAGTGAGTTATGCAGGGCATGGGTAAAGTTAGGGATCAGACGACACTCATCTTCTTTGATCCAGGTGCCAAAGCCAACTTTATCTCACCAGAGTTAGCTATGAAGCTGGGCATCAGAGCTGAAGAGATGGGATACACTGCAGAGGCAGGGTTGGCATGTCCTGGCCACTCAGAGTGTGTTACTTCCATCATTGGAAAGCTGCGTCTACATATTCAATCGTATGTGGACACAGAAGAGTTCTATATCGTGCCGCTGGAAGGTTGTGACGCCTTGTTGGGGATCCCGTGGATGTTCCGAGTGCATGGAGTCTTGGATGCCTACAACAAAAAGATCAATGTACAGCATAGGGACAAAACTCACACCTTGATGTAAAGCTTAAAGGAGAGTCAGTCCCTATTGTATCTGCTTCTGCTATCACTTCTGTAATAAAGAATCATCTTTTTGTGTACTTGATTTTTGCACGTGATGTCTCAAATAGTGATCAATCAAATTTATCTGTGTCAGATAAAGAAAGTCAGCATTTTTGCAAAAGTTTAGTGACTGTTTTTCTGATTCATTACCGTCGCAATTGCCGCCAAAGAGACCTGAGGACCATCGGATAGATTTGGTACCAGGGTGTAGCCCACCAAAGAGACCTCCCTACAGGGTTAGTGCGGCACAGCAGAAAGAAATTATGGGCCAGGTTGAGGAGTTATTAGAGAAGGGGCTGATTCAACCTAGTTCTTCACCCTTTTGCTCCCCAGTGCTCCTAGTGTAGAAGAAGGATGGCTCATGGCGCATGTGTATTGATTACCGTGGTTGAATAAGAATACCATCAAGAATAGGTTCCCTAATCCTAGAATTGATGATATTCTCGATCGTTTAGAGGGTGCTGCAATTTTCAGCAGGATAGACCTTAAGAGTGGGTACCATCAGATTCGTATAAGGCCAAAGGATGTGCACAAGACTGCGTTTAGAACGACATTTGGTCTTTATGAGTTTCTAGTGATGCCGTTTGGGCTAACAAATGCTCTTGCCACGTTCAACAGAATGATGGACCGGATTTTCCGCTTGCATCAACAGTTTGTTGGAACGTTCTTCGATGACATGATAGTGTATTCGGAGAATGAAGAGGAGCATAGGCGTCACTTGACCATTGTGTTCAAAGAGCAGCACAATCACAGGTTACTTGTCAATCCTAAGAAAAGTGAATTCTTCCTCGAAGAGATCCACTTTCTTGGCCACATAGTCTCAAAAGATGGTGTTAGAATGGATCCCGCAAAGGTCGAAGCTATCAAGACATGGCTAGACTTGAAGAATGTGCACGATGTCAAAAGCTTCTTGGGATTGTGTTCCTACTATAGAAGGTTTATCAGAAACTTTACAGAGATAGCATCGCCTCTTCACGGTTTGCAAAAGAAAGAGGTCACTTTCAGATGGACCCACAAAGAGATTTCAGCTTTTAGTCTCTTAAAAGGAAAAGTTGACTTCAAATCCAGTTATCGTTTTGCCAGATCTCAGGAAGTCATTTGTGTCCAGTGTGACGCGTGTGGCGGTAGCATCGGAGGAGTGCTAATGCAAGATGGACGGGTAGTAGCTTATGAAAGACGAACTTTGCAACTATGCAAGTCTATGAGAAAGAGATCTTGGCCGTGATTTATGCACTTTCTAGCTGGAAGAACTACCTCTTAGGTGTTGATTTTGTTGTCCAAACAGATCATCAGACCTTGCGATACTTCTTGACACAGTCAAAGTTATCCGAAAAGCATATGCGATGGGCAAACATTCTTTCCATGTTCCACTTCCAGATTATGCATGTGGAAGGCAAGAAGAATGTTGTGGCTGATGCATATTATCAAGAAAGCCACAAATTTCAGTTGTGTCAATTCCTTATCATCATGAGTTAGATGACATGAAGGAATAGTATACTGCTGATGAAGATTTTGCAAGGATCTTTGAACAGTTACAAGAGGGGCAACATCACAAGCACTACCTCCTCAGAGATTGTTTTATGATGATGCATGGCAGACTTTGTGTCACTAGGCCACTGCGACATAAGGTCATGGAAGAGAGTCGTGTGCCACCGTACGCAGGGCATCGTGGCATTGATGCAACAGTCAAAGCGGTAGAGACATTCTTCTATAGGCCTACCTTTAGGAGAGATGTGGATGCCTTTGTGCGAGCATGCATAGTTTGCCAAAAGGTCAAGTTTGACAGGCAAAAGGCATCAGGGTTGTTACAACCACTGCCGATTCCGGATAAGCCATGGGAAAGCATTGCTATGGACTTTATCTTTGATCTTCCAAGAACGCCAACAGGGAATGATAGTATATGGACCATTATCTGCAGGTTCAGCAACCAGGCCCATTTTATCCCTGTCAGGAAGAAGATAAAATCTGACCAGATGGCACGCTTGTTCATGTACAATGTGTTTTAAGTACCATGGTATGCCACAATCGATTATCAGTGATCGTAATCCTCGCATGACCAGTTTGTTATGGAGAGGATTGTTTGAGAACATGGGCACTACACTCAAGTTCTCGTCTTCGTTTCATCCACAAACTGATGGATAGTCAGAAGAGGCTAATTCTATTGTCTTAGATCTGCTGAAATGCTATGTGTCAGATAATAAGGGCAAGTGGGAACAGTATTTGCCTATGCTTGAGTATGCGTACAATAATACGGTGCATTCGTCTACTGGCAAATCACCTTTTGAAATTGTTGAAGGCGGCAAAACGGTTCCTCCCATTTTGCATACAAAGAACAAGATCTTTGAGGCAGATCGATATGTTGAGAACATGCATGAGATGTATAAAAAGATTAAAGTTGCCTTGGAGAAGACTCAGGGAAAGCAGAAAAAGGATGCTGATCGTCACCGTCATGAATTGCTCTTATCGCCTGGTGATTGGGTTCTGTTAAGGTTCGAAAAGGCCAGGTTAGAGAAGATGAAAGGCAAGGAACGGCTGTTTCCTAAGCTCAGCATGCGTTACTATGGGCCTTTTCAAGTGCTTGACAAGATCAGCGATGTGGCTTACAGGCTGAAATTGCCTCATGCGTGGAAGATTCATAATGCGTTTCACGTGAGTCTTCTAAGACCCTTTGTGGGTGATATGCCAGACGAGGATCAGCCAGAAGTTGAGGAACTTGATGAGATCCTGGTACCTGAGCAAGTTTTGGCACATAAGGACCGAAAAGTTAAAGGACAAGTTGCAAGACGCTATTTGGTGAAGTTCAAGAACTATCCGCCTATGGATGCAAAGTGGATGGAAGAGCATGAACTGTCAGAGCCACCAAATGTATTGCAGCTTTACCTTGAAGCCTTTGGGTTACAACCTACTTATGCCCCAACCCAACGTGTGCAAAGGAGGGGTAATGATAGAGCTAGTACATCGAATGTACCTATGAATTCAGTGTAATAGATGGAAATGACAACAGTATGCAGGCCTCATTAAGTCATTTGTATCTATGTGTTATGACCTTTCTTGCGGATACATGCGATGATAAAAGAGTGTTGATAGCACAAGATCATCAGTGGCGTGTATTTATGGTATGCAATCGAGGACGTTTGCGACTTCAAGAGGGGGGTATGTCACGGGGACGTGGCAACTGTTAACTATGTCATGAGGACATGGCAACTGCTAACCTTAGTTGTTGGTTTCTTTCCAATGGGTTTTGTTTTATTTTTGAGACCCTCTTCTTGAAGTAGCAAACGGTCGGACATTGTATGGCCAATGTGAACGGTAGTTTCACCCGCAGATGGGTAGTGGTCGGCACTGGAATTCGTATGGTAAGAGGATGTCTAGGCTCAGTGCAAGGTCATGTAGGTCCCGCTGTCGCACTTAGCAAGTTGTTGGATACTAGGAAGTGAACTCAAAAAAGGCCTAGAGTCAAGGTGTGATCACCCACAGAAAGTATCCGACAGTTAGGCCACATTGCACTTTTGGATGCGATCCCAATGAGGATAGATGGTCAGATGACCAGTGGGAGCCCAACAGAAGCATCTCCTAAAATTTAGGGAACTGCTATTTTGAGCCGTGAAATGTGTTCGCGTCATTACCTCTGGTATGACTAGGGGAACATTTTACAACTCTGCCACGAAGTCAATTGGGCGACCAGTCGGGAGATTTTTAAGCGGCCAACCCGAAACAGGAAAATGCTTGTAAATGCGCCAAGTGGCAAAAATTCATGAACTTGCCTCTTCCAGAAAAATGGGCGCTGAATTTTTAAGCTGGGAGGAGCCTCATTTTGCATTTGTCACAGGTTAAGAGCTATGGAGTGCTTCCTTTTCCCCTTATGTAAAGTGCGGTGCCAGGAGTGATGCCCTGCACGCTACGCACTGCTATCTCTCTCCCCTACGTGTAGTATGTTATGCCCCACTAGTGGGCTTTTCATTTGACCAATGTACAGTTATGTGGGTTCATGCGCGATTGCCGAGGCAAGAGCCTCTTACACAGGTACTGGATTAGCTAGCGGCTAATCCCCCGCAGGTATAGGTGAATTCGGAGAGGTTTCACGTTAGAAATCTCGTCCGATTCAAAGGGCAAGTATCCCTAGAGGTGCGGAGCTCGAGGTCTTGCTACACATGCGACCGGCTCGCGAAACAGAGCCCAAAACAGGGAATTACAGTCTGCTGTGTATTTTTGCAAGTTTAGGGTTTCGGCCCTAAACAGACCCTAATACCCCCAGGGGGTTCGGAGACGCGAGGGGACCGCTGTACAAGTGAACTGGTGCATTTTCGGGGCAGAAAACAGAGATATCAGCGTGCTGCAGTTTCTCGCCAGGTTTTGCAAAGTGTCCGTATGCGTCGGGAAAGTCACCTATTGCATGGGGATACTGACTGTGAAGCGTCCTAGTACAATTATGTTGTCGAAATCGGGCCAGAACAGGTGTTTCTTAGCCTAGAGTGTGCAGGGCAGCTTGTAGGAGATCACAGGTTTTATTCCCTCTGTTAAAGAATAAAGAAATATCGGAAAGGGCGCCAATTTTGGGGCCTACAGGTTGTCGGCGTCTACTCGGAGCATTCTAGCTTCCGAGCCGTGTGTGTACTTAGGTGTTAATCCCTGTTATAGGTTACCTTTGCAAAGTACTCTATGTGTGTTTAAAGTAAAGAATTTCGGGTGAAAGCCAACACCTACCGCTCCACGAGCCAGTTTCACTTGAGCCTCTATCTGTGTCTACTGCTGTGGCGGAGAAAGAGTGGGTAAAGCAAATCTTCTACAAAGGGACCCCGGCAGGCACTATCAAAGAACTAGCACTGCCAGATCCAATCGCCAGAAGAAATTCTGTCGTGAGAAAAGGAAAAACGAAATGAGCTGCGAGCGGGGTGGAGGGGGGAGGGGGGTGTTTCAGTGAATGAAGAGAGGTGGGGGACGGCGGGATAGGCAGCACAGCGAGGCGAGGGTGAGCAGGCAACGCAGTGAGGGGCAACCGGGACTGAGGGCGGGCGGACAGGGGCAACGCAAGGGGGGACAGGCGTCAGCAGAAGGAAGCAGGCGGGCGGGCGGGCGGGCGGGCAACCAGCCAGCGGGAGGGGCAGTGCAAAGGGATGAGGGCGAGGGAGCAGCGCAGGGGCGGGGCTGGAGCGAGGGAGATGAAGCGCGAGGACGGGGGGGGGGGGGGGGGGGGGGGGGGGGGGCGCGCGAGGCAACGCAGGGGTGGGGGCGGGACAGCAGCAGCGAGCAATCTTCACCTCACTAGCTACCAAGCATGTGAAAACTTTGAACCAGGTGCATTTGATGCGAAAATTGATAAATATGCAGCTTGATGACTCGGAAGTCAACTTCTGAGCATTTGAGTGCTTTTACACATGTATTGAGTCAGTTGCAAGACAGTGGGCTTCAGCAAATCGATGATAAGCTGAAAGCTGTTTTCTTGCTTATGTCATTGCCAGATACATGGGAAACATTGGTTGTCTCCTTGAGCAATAGTCCCACCCTCACGTATGACGGTGTGAGAGGGTCTATTCTCAATGAAGAGATTAGACACAAGTCTAGTGGGGATGGTGGCAGTTCTGCCTACAATGCAAGAGGTAGAAATCAAAAGCGTGATGCTGGCAACAGGACTCAAAACAGAAGTAAGAGCAAGACAAAGGATAAGATGTGGCAGAAAGGGTCACAAGAAACCCGATTGGAGGTATTTCAAGAAAGAGCAGGAAAGGAAGAAGGGAAGCAAGATAAGAAGAAGAAAGATGAGAAGAAAGGGGAAAAATCAGCAGGTGATTCCTCCAGGGATGCTGAAAATGCAAATGTATCTTCTAGTGTGGTCATTGAGGAGTTGTCAGACGTTGAAGAAATTTTGGTTGCAGCTTCATGCCCCTCAGATTTCGTCATAGTTGATGCAGAAGACATGCTTATCTCGAAGAAAGATGTCATTGATGCATTGCTTAGTGCTAATGATGGCCTATCCCAATCTTGGATAGTAAACTCTGGCGCTTCATTCCATGTGACTCCATCTTTGGAGTGTTTTGCTACATATGCTGCAGGCAATTGTGGCAAGGTGTACCTTGGTGATAATTTTTCTTGCAATATTAAAAGAATGGATACTATGCGTTTGGCTCTTAACACTAGTTTGGTACCAAAACAGGACACTTTAAGTGTCCTTTTTTAACAAATTTAAATTAAATGCTACTTGCATTAGACAATTTATTTAAGAGAACCCTCTTGGTATGCTTAAATATGTTAGCTGAAGGGTCTTTTAAAAATATAACCTTGCATTTTAGAATCTATCATGATCAAGAACTATACTCATCAAGTTGACCCTCGTAAGACTACGATTGACGCTTTGAAGAAATCGTCTTTATAAGCTCAAGAAAAAATGAAGCGACCTTGTAGAAAATTTTAGATGACTCTCCCACAATTTTCCTATAGATAATTGAAAGTTTCATGTGCAAAAAGATTGACTTTGGAGTATATAAAATATGGAAAGTTCAATGTATTTGATATGGTCATTTCATGCATATCGTTGTATACAAAGAAAAATGTGTTTTTGATGTATTTGTGAGTTTTAGAAAGTGATACATTGCTTGCCCTTTCCATTGAGCACTCAAGGTGGTAAGTAGAAGGGCTTTGGTATGCAACAATTATTGGATCATTTTAAATATTAAAACTGCATAAGAGAAAACTTTCATATTTTCATTCTTGAGACATAAGCATTCAAAACCTCAAATACTATCAAACTTTCCGTGTAGATCAACTAAATGTATCAAAGTACGTGGTACATACACAATTGGGATGCCTAAAACCTTGGTTTTAATGTTATTATGGAGAACTTAAGATTTTCAAGAGTTTTTGTACGATAAAGAATTCAAGATAGAGTTCAAGCAACGAGATTTAATTCGGTTAAGGAGCCCAAAAAATACATAGTTTCTTGGTTAAAGCATATAAAGTCATTTGTAGTTGTCAAATTGCACTAGAATAGTACCAATTTCATGAGGGGACCTTTGGAAGACCAAAATTATGCTCTTATTCAGCACGTGCTCAAGTAAGAAATTATGTCTATAGCTTGCATGTGACTTGAAAACTTATCTTTAGAGTGCATTCCACTGTTTTATAACACTAAGTGCTAACACTTAGCTTTTATTAACATAAAAAAGGCCATCTCTACAAAAAGATATAATCATTTTATGATTTTTTTGGCAAAACAGCTTCAAATTTCACTAAAATTTATGTCTTAGAACTTACCAGAATTCTCTCCATACAGATTGTATTTTGATATGGAGAAAAATCAAGTGTTTTCTTTCCCTCGTAACAAATCTATGGTAGAAGTAAGGTGTTAAAAACTTCTTTCTAGCTTGGCAAATAAATTGCCAAAACTTGGCAAAAAAACAGGACACTTTAGTGTCTCGGGACACTTAAGTGTCCAATTACAGAACTAGTGCTAACAATGGTCAAGAGCTTGTGTTGAATGATGCCAGGTTTGTACTAGGCATTAAGAAAAGTTTGCTATCTGTTGGCCAGTTAGATACACATAGTTATACAACCATTTTTTATGGGGATTCATGGAAGTTGCTTAAGGGCTCTATGCTTATTGCAAAAGGGTCTAAAAGAAGTACTTTGTACTATCTTCGATGCAAAGCTTTGCCTGGCAAGTTTCTTGTTGTTGCTGAAGTTGCTTCACACACGGAATTGTGGCATAAGAGACTTGGTCATATGAGCCACAAGGGTATTAATGTGCTTTCCTCTCTAAAGAGGGTTGATGTAAAGGCAAAAAATTCGATTTTTGTAACGATTGTCTTTATGAAAAGCAAAAAAAATCTTCTTATTACTCTGGTGTCTCTTGCAAAGCTAATCCTCTTTCTCTTATTCACTCCGATGTATGCACTATGCCTGTTAAGTCTTTTGGTGGTGCATTGTATTTTGTTACATTCATTGATGATTGTACTTGTAAAGAATGGGTGCAATGCTTTTAAGTGCTTTTGTCACTACGCAAAAGAGTACTAAGCTTAAATGTCTCAGATCTGATAATGGAGGAGAGTATGTATCTGCTGAATTTCAGTGTTTTTGTGATGAAAATGGGATTAAAAGGGAGTTGACAGCCCCTTATAATCCGTCTTCTAATGGTGTGGCTGAGAGATATAATCGTACTTTATGCGAGAGAGTGCGCTACACGTTGTCCACCGCTAATCTTTTCCAAGAGTTTTCGGGGGAGACATTGACAACTACAGTTCATATTTGCAATCGCTCTCCTAATAGTCCGCTGAAAAATGACATTCCAGAGGAGGTTTGGTTTGGCAAACCTGCCTCTTATGATCATTTGAGAGTATTTGGCTGCAAAGCTTTCGTTCATGTACGCAATGACTTGAGAACAAAGCTTGATATGAAGTCCATTAAGGAAGCCTTCCTAGATTATGGGGAAGAAGGTGAAATGGGCTATAGAGTGTGGTTACCACAATTTAGAAAGGTAGTTCACAACCGAGATGTAGCGTTCAATGAGGCAAAATTTTTTAAGAATGCTACAAAATCTGATACTGACAAGAAAACGGTCAGATTTCAGCCTTCCGTGCCCCCCATTGATGTTGAAAAGAGCTTCATGATGCATTACCGCAAGCTGAAATTGATAATCAACCGGTTAACCTTGAGCCAAAAGAGGTAGGACATGATATTGATGCTCCTAATGAGCATAGACAACCACCTGAATTGGCTGAAAATGATTTTCAACAACATGATAGAGTTGAAAATGAGTTGCCTTATGATGTAGAACCGTTATGTGAGAATGTAGATCATTGGGTACGCAAGTCAACTCGTTTGAGAAGGCAACCGCAGAGATTTAATCCCTCTTTGCATCGTGTAATGTTGACAGATGAGGGTGAACCTCTTACTTATAAAGGTGCTAAGTCATGTGAGTCAAGCAGTAAGTGGGAGCTTGCAATGCAAGAGGAAATGAAATCCTTGTATGCAAATGATACTTGGGATCTTGTGCCATTGCCTAAAGAGAGAAAGGCTCTTCCTAACAAATGGGTGTACAAGATTAAGATCATGGATGAAAAACCTGAGTACAAGGCAAGATTGATTGCAAAAGGATATGCACAGAAAGAAGGAATTGATTCTCAAGAAATATTTTCCCCTGTCGTAAAGCTTACAACTTTACGTGTCCTTTTTGCTCTCGTTGCGGTGCTTGATTTGGAATTGAATCAAATGGATGTAAAGACAGCGTTTTTGCACGGTGACACTGAAGAGGACATATACATGAAACAACCTGAAGGTTTTGTAGTTCCTACACGTGAGGAACTTGTATGCAAACTAAAAAGAGCTCTGTATGGTTTGAGACAATCATCACGACAGTGGTATAAGAAGTTTGATACTTTTATGTTGTCTCAAGGCTTTACACGCAGCCATGCAGATCATTGTTGGTATACGAAAAGGAATGAAGATGGTATTCCCAACATACTTGTTCTCTATGTTGATGATATGCTGCTTGCCGGGAAACATAAGACTAGTCTTGATGCTCTGAAACGTAAGCTAAATTCAATATTGCTATGAAGGATTTGGGTGATGCAGAGCATATTTTGGGCATGTGTATTAAAAGAGATAGAAAGCTGAAATTGTTGTTTTTATCTCAAGAAAGGTACATTGCAAAAGTACTTGACAGGTTTAATATGGCTGATGCTAAGCCTCTTGGAGTACCCTTATCTCCATACACTAAGCTTAGCAAGGCAGATTGCCCAAAGGATGAGGTGGCATTGAAAGCAATGAAGGGAACCCCTTATGCATCGGCTTGTGGTTCTCTTATGTATGCTATGGTTGCCACTCATCCCAACATTGCTTATGCAGTGGGAGTTGTTAGTCGATACATGTCGAATCCTGGCAAAGCCCATTGGGAAGCTGTCAAATGCATTCTGAGATATTTGAAAGGTACACAATCAAAATGTATTTGCTATGGCAAAAGTGACTTGAAATTGCAGGGATATTGCGATGCAGACATGGCAAGTGACATGGATACCAAGAAATCTACCAGTGGATATGTATTTGCTATTGCTGGTGGTGCAGTCTCTTGGTGTTCATGGTTGCAGAAAGTTGTGGCATTGAGTACTACTGAGGCTGAATACATTTCAACCATAGAGGCTTCAAAGGAGGCCATTTGGTTGGACAGAATTGCAAAAGAACTTGGCATGCTTGCTCATACACCCGTGTTGGGTTGTGATAGCCAGAGTGCTGTCTATTTAGCCAAAAATCTCATGTTTCATGCGCGTACCAAACACATAGATGTGCGGTACCACTTCATACGGCAGTTATTGGAGGATGGTCTAGTCACCTTGACTAAGATCCATACACAGGATAACCCTACAGATGTTCTCACCAAGAGTCTTGCTAAGGCTCAACATGAGCATTGTATACACCTGGTGGGAGTTGGTTAACTTAAAGGCGTCATTTATGCCTTTAAGTGGGAGGTTGTTGGGTTAAAGGCCTAAATAACCCCTTTTTGTACATTTTTATACTTTGTCCACGTTCATATTGAACTTGGACACATTTTTTTTAAGTCACTTATAATAAAAGTGGGAAAACCAAAAACTCACTTAGTGAGTTTTCCCCAAAAACGTAAGAGCTCTCTCTCTCTCTGTTTTCAATTTCTAGCACTTCTTCTCTGTTGCATTGTGCCTCCTGCGCCCCAATCCTGCACTACATCGTGACGCGCACCTACCGGTACCCTCTGCTTCGCGCTTTCAGGAAAAGCCTCCAATTCAAAGAGCGTTCAAAATGCTACCGCATCCAAGGATCCATTGCATGGTCTCCAAAGCTGCCACTTTAGCGAGCATCTCAAAATGTCGTTGCTTCACTAGCCAAAAATGCATCCACTGCCACAAAAAGTCTTAGGCTTCCTACCAAAAAAACTTATTTTCCGCTTCGTCATGCCACCGCTCTCAAAATCAAGGAGCCGAGGGTTCTAATACCAAAGGCAAATGCAAGATCTCGTAAAAGGACAAATGTGAAGGCAAGCTTGACAAGGACAATAGTGACAATGATCCCAAACCAGACATCAATGTGGCTCACATGGAGGCGGCCGCAATGGCCTCGAATCTCCATCTCTCTAGCTCAAGGATGGTTTCCGCAACATGCTTTAGCCAGAGAGGGGCATGTTAGCGGTGGAGAGGGGCAATTGGAGCTCTCAATACTTGATTTGGACCCGTGTGCTAGGTTCAACTCGTCCGAGTTCGAACCCGTGTGTCGGAGTTGAAAGCACATTGTATCTCGCAAGGTACCAACATGATATATACAAAACACTATGGATGTGTTGCAAACAACTCATTGTTGTTGGCGGGATTATGGACAAACTGTGTTCCAAAGTTCATTATGTTGTAAAATCTTGGTCATGATGTGTTCACAGTTCAAGAATAATGATTCTTGCATAAAAGTACTAAGGTATAGAAAGAAAGAAAGGAAAAACAAAGTTTGAGGCTGAAGTCAGCTCCATAGGACAAATCGGACATCATTGTCAGCACATCCCCTTAGGGGATGCCATGAATGGCGTATAAAAAAGAAAGAGAGAAAATTTGATTACCGAATATGCAGCCACTTAGAGGACTTCACTTAAAACGGAAGCTTGAGAGAGAAATTTAGCTACCTTGCAGAGTTGTTCCCAGCATCTAGCCAACCACTCGTGGAGGTTCTCCCACTCTGATGCCATTTCAAACTCCACAGTCTTTGGGTCCGCAAAATGAAAAGTCTCAAAGGACTTTCTCTGTTGTAAAAAAAAGGATTGTCTCCATAAGCAGCGTAACAAAGGACTTCAGACATGCTGATTATGAGCTACTTAATTTATTAGTGTCACTTGTAAAACCAATAAAACAAATGACCATGTGAATCTGATATCCCCACACATTCAAGTTAAGGCTTTACCATAACTTCCTCTTGGCGTTGCTTCCATAGCTTAAAATTATCAAGCGGGAAATGACCTGGAAACCTCGCAATTTTTCCTGGATCAGAAACGCCAACCTTGCGTGCTATTAATGGCCTGCACATGACCACAGCTAAAATGTCATTAGCATACACATAACCATTTATTACTTTTCCTGTCAAACTTTCCAGATGGGTCCATTACTGCAAGATACTTATTAATGAGAGACTAAAACTGATTTTACGGCTGTCTTATTTTCCCTTGGCAAGGAGAAAAACACCATAGCCGTTGGCAATATCATTGAGAATTTTGTTCAAGACAATCAACAGAAACCACACCATCTGACATGAGAAAGACCTCATATATAGGACCTTGTGGAGCCTGATATTACAAGGCAATTCTCTTCAAATTGTTGAAGCGCAGCGTCTGCCAGGTCCTCAGTTTCAAACACCAGAAGAACTTCTCCTATTAATGTCAAACTCAAGAAAGTTAAACTGAAAGTGCAAGAAATTGAAAAGAGGAATAACTTTCAGCTGTGAGTTAACAATACGTGTTATCTGCAAAAGAACTAGCACCCAAACTTTGCTGTAGGAAACTTACCAGATGGTGGACTTAAAGAACCACTTCGTTGTAGCATCTGAACATCACAACAGCCCTCCAATGCAGACTTCATTAAATCCTGCAGATACAGCATTATAACTAAAACATGGAAAAGACATATGACTACACCTGCTAAGAGAGATGCTACAATTTGAAAACTGGCCTTAATTTGAGGAGAGGAAGAAAAAACAATGAGCTCAAGCAAAAGGAAGAAAATAGTTAAGCAAAGCATTTTAAATTCGACGCCTTTTCCTTGACGAGGTTCTTTCAAATCTTTGGCAGGTGTGGAAGCTTCTTTGGTTCTAGATTCCTTGGAGAATTGACTCTTGCCCTTAGTGTTACCTTTGTAGTTCCTCTTTCTTTGAAATTTTCTTTTGCCTTTATTGTTGTTAGATTCTTTGAATTCGGCTTCATTTCAGCCATCAATTTCTTGGAGAGATCTCATTTTACAAAACATTTCTTTTCAAGACCACCCCTTCTTTCCACAAAATGTGCATTGATGACTCATCAGGTTCTTTGAAATCTTTGGTGGGTGTCGCAGCTTTGTTGGTTTTAGATTCCTTAGAAAATTGACTCTTGCCCTTAGTGTTCTCTTTCTTTTCAATAACAAGAACATTTTTTTACTTGTCTTCTTTTCTTCATGCATTTTTAATTTAAAAGACAGGTGAATTGTCCATAAGAGGAAAGGGAACCCAGAGAATAATGGTGTCGTAGGAATTCTTCAAACGATAAAGGAGCCTTACCAAGGACCTTGTGAACCAGATTGGTTACTTGGGAACCAAACTCCTTCAATTGCCATTTGATCAATGAGAGGTCTCGAACCTTCTCAATGGTGTTGTGAGCTCGCAGGCAAAGATAGATCCATGAAATGCATAGAGACCACCCAAAGCCGACAAGCCGTGGTGGAAAAAGAGAGAAACTGAGAGAAAAAAGATGTAGACATACCATAAACGATAAATGTAATGGCTCCTTAAGACTGAAGCTGCCCGATACTTGGAGAATTCACAATGCTTTTCATGTGAGTCTCCTGAAACCTTTTATGTCACGTGACACATCCCAACCCTATGTGTCCGTGGACAAGCTACACCACAGCAGGGTTCAGTCAATCCGATCAAGTTACATTAGCAGTGATCTGGCACTTTTGTGAATCTATTCGTAGACCGTGCATGCTCAGTCACTTAGCATAGATGCATATCCTCCGGTTGCACATAGCATGATCATCGGAATTCCCATCAGAATCCATTAGCATCAGTTAGGGGAATTTTCCAGTGCATTTAGCCTATTTTCCTGTTTATTGGTTATTTTCACTTATTATTTTTAAGTGACTTTCCTACAAAAGTAGGTAGGGCAATTTTGCTAAGTTAATATATAAGCAAACCAAAGTTCACACTTTCTCGCAGAAGAGGCAACAGGAGCTTCCCGCTCAACAGGCAACTTCTCAGCAGAACCCCCCCTCAGCATCCCCTAGCGTTTTCCCCTTGCATCATCGCCCTCACACCAGCTTGGAGCGTTTTTGCATTTCATCTTCATGTACCAGAGTCCATGGCGATTTAATCCTCTGCTTGGTCGTCCTCATCTTCCAAGGCAGCTAGCGTTAGCAGATTATCATCCCATGCATCAAAGACTTCAGCGTTTTTGCTTGCAACACCAAACCAGCTGTAGCGTTTTTGGCAAGATGCACATTCAGCCAGCGTTTTGTGTTGGGGTTAAGGCCTATGTACCTTGACCGGTCGCCCAGGTCATGGGCGCCCGCCCACTGTTACCCTAAACTTATAGTTAGTATACTGTATAGGGGGAGCTGCCACTTCACAGTCTCCCCACCCACATTGTGTGTCTCCTTCTCTCTCTCTCACTCTCCGTCTGTGGTGCTCCCCGATCCCCTTCAATTGGTATCAGAGCTATGGTGACCACGGAGAGCACGACGGCTTTGAGAGCTTCGAGGCGATAGCTCGCTCGCTCTCGACGGTGGAGTTCGATCGCGGAGTTTCACGGAGAGCGATTTTAGCTTGAGGAGCATTGTCTTTGGAGCTTAGGAGCTTGGTGTGGTCAAGCTTGGTCGAGGAGGCGGTTGCGGCTTCCTTGGTGAGAGGAGCTTTTGAGCTCAGTGGAGCTCGTTAGAGAAGTGCTCGGCGGAGGAGAGCTTGACATTCGAGTGCTTGGATGCTGTTGTGGCAGAGCTCTTGCGTTGGAGCTTGCATTGAGAGGACATTGCATCACGCAGAGTGGAGCAAGAGCAGGTTCAAGACTGTGTGCAGCTCGTTTTTGCCATTTTCGGGCTCTAAAACGCAGTTTTTTGCGTAGCTCCGTCGTACAGAGTCAGATCTACATGTTCCGGGAGTCTAGGTCAGGGTTTTGGCACGCTCCGGACGCGATGGTGATGTCTATTTGCTGAAATTCTGCTTTGAATTACAGCAGGTACAGCAGCAGGTTTATTTGTGCACTTTTGGGTCCCAAAAACATTGTTTTTGGTATATCTCACACACATGGAGTATTTTCTACAACAACCAGCAAATTCATAGGTGTACACAGGTTTTTGGATATGCATTTGTCCAGAGAGCCACTCATGCGAGAGTGAGCTATGTTGCCATGGTCTTGGCGGTTTATGTATGCCATATATGGATTTGTGTATTTGTTCATGGCTGAGATTATTTGAGATTTGGCTCAATTTATAGAAGAAACTCTGTTGGATTTTATCCAGGTTCTCGCCATAGCTTCTATGTATCCGTAGGTTGCTCTTTGACAGTTTAGTGGTTGAGTTTACTCCCACTTTGACAGGTGATTTTCAGTCATCATTTGGTTGGAGTTTGGAGTCACTTGTGTATGCCCTTGTGTGCCGTATTTCGTATTGCGCATAGCGACAGATCTTGCAAGGTTTTGCGAAATGTTGCTATAGTTATCTGGCAGACATTTGGTCATCGATTGAAAGGTATTTTGGCAGCAATCATCACTCACATGTATGTCATTTGAGGTGCCGTTGAGTGGTACTCCGGCAAGAGCGGGTATGCTCATATGTATGACTTTGTGAGGTGATTCCGGTCAAGTTTATTCCCGGATTGGCCATTGTGGCATATATTATTGTCTCTTTGAGGTTTACTGTTGAGATTTTGCTCCAGTTACAAAGGAGACTCTGCCAAAATTTTGTCAGATATTTATGCGCGATTGAGTCATATTGACTTGTGATTTTGTGCAAGGCTTTGCAAGGTTATTGGTGCAACTTTGCATCAGATTTTACAGCCATATTTGCAGACTTTTGTTGATGCGATTCAAGCCAGTTTAGGGCTGATTTGGTTGACATTTGCTACTCATTTTTGGTTGCTCTTTTGTGAGCATTATGGCTGATTTTTCATTTGACTTCCAGCGTTATGGTCTGACACAGTTTGATGGTGCAGATTTTGTTGCTTGGAAGGAGCATATGCTTGTTGCATTGGCAGATTTGGGGCAGGATAAACCCTTGTGTGGTTTATCGGCGAAGCCCAAGTCTATGCGTGATGATGATTGGCAGGATCTTGATGAGTTAGCAATGTCTACGATTCGTTTGCATCTGGTTGAGTCTGTTGACTGGCAGGTCTCGAGGGAGACTACAACTCATGCTTTATGGCAGAGTTTACATGCTATGTACGCGGCATCCATGTCTACAGGGGAGTCTAGTCCCACTTCTATGTCCATGGGAGAGATTGGTCCCACACGCAAGTCTCGACGGCATAGAGACTTGACATGTTGGCATTGTGGACATAGAGGGCACATTAGGCGTCGATGTTTCAGGCGTTTGAGACAACGGAGGCGACAGATGCGTGATGCAGATTTGGGCATGACAGATGCTAGTGAGATCAGTACGGTGGTTACTGAGTATGATTGTGACGGCGATGTCAAATTTACATCTAGCTTGTCTTCAGACGATCTTATGTCTACGGATTGCACATTGTCTTCATATTGGTTACTAGATTCAGATGCTACTTTCCATGTCACGTCGCATCGTAAGTGGTTTAGCACGTTTTCTAGTGGGAGACTTGGTTGTGTGCACATGGATGATGGTGCTGTGTATGATATTGAGGGTGCAGGAGACGTATGTTTGTCCTTGCCCAGTGGTATGAGATTTACCCTGCGTCATGTGCGTTATGTACCAGATTTGACAATGAGTTTGATCTCGATTGGTCAGCTTAGAGATTGTGGATGTCAGATTTCGCTACGAGAGCGAGATTTTGTGATGCATTTGGGTTCGCTAGTGATTGCGAGAGGTGCCAGGAGTGGTACAGGTTACCCATTTCATGTGGATCACGCGAGAGACGGTGCTGTCTCTCTGATCATGCAGCCAGGTAGACAGCGAGAGAGCAGGCGAGTCTCTTTTGCTTGTAGGTTGCAAGATGCTTTGCATGGAGTGCAGAGCAGTGACCTTGTTGTGCAGGTTGCGTCTACGGATGCACAGGTAGAGCGAGACAGCTCTAGTGAGTCACAGCAGGATGAGTCATCAGAGGTGATGACAGTGATGACTCACATGGATGCTGAGATGTCGGCTATTGTGGAGTCATTTCTTGATATTCTTATGCCAGAGCTTGATGCAGATTCAGGACAGATGGATACTCTTGGTACACATGTGACACGTGGTGGGCACGAGGAGTCACTCCAGAGCTCGGAGTCAGAGTGCCATGGTCTCTATGATAGGGGACAGGATTGCCATGAGTTGAGTTCTGAGTTGGAGGTGGCAGAGGTTGCCAGGGTTGCATCAACGTTCGGTGTCCTCATGTACGAGATGCTGATCTCGAGGCCCGACATAGCAGCTGCAGTGGGAGCATTTGCAGCAGGGTTGATTAGTTGTTCGATGATTGATCTCGGCATAGAGCATAGGGGAGATTTGCAGGTATTGGACCGATACTTGCAGGAGTGCATGAGCTCTTGTAGACTATTTGCAGAGCTTGGAGCTAGCTCTGTGTGGCTTCCGCAGCGGGATGTTTGTCTATTAGTAGAGCCGGATGCACTAGCTCATCGAGAGTCAGTGGGCATAGGTCGAGAGAATATCTCACCTGCTATTAGTTGTACACTAGTAGATCTTGCTTAAAGGCACATTGGCCTTTAAGTGGGAGGTTGTTGGGGTTAAGGCCTATGTGCCTTCACCGGTCGCCCAAGTCATGGGCGCCCGCCCACTATTACCCTATACTTATAGTGAGTATACTGTATAGGGGGAGCTGCCACTTCACAGTCTCCCCACCCACATTGTGTGTGTCTCCTTCTCTCTCTCTCACTCTCTGTCTGTGGTGCTCCCCGATCCCCTTCATTTTGACTTTCAGCCCCTTGCCGCAACAGATACACACAGTTTTCAGCCCTAGACACAATAGCAGATCAGCCCCAGATCGGTTGCAGATGTTCCCCCATTTTCAGCCATAAAAATGCAGCCAAAACAGTCATTTTCAGCCACCAAAACAGTCCCGAAATTCAGCGATTAGAAGATCTCAGATTTCAGCCATCAAGTTGTCGTCGTCGTCGTCGGCATAGTCCCATTGCATCAGTCCTTTGCATACGCATTGTACACCTTTGTGCAATCAAAGTAGACCACTCTCGCCGACGAGAGTGGGGCCTTCGGAGGAGGGTTTTACAACCTCTCGGGTGTCGTATCTCTTCTCTCTCCTTCTCTCAGTCTCATTCACTTGCACGCACAATGTCCACTCACTTTGTTCGTGATCATAGCACTCTCCATAAGACGGAAAGCTCTCTCTTTTTCCCTAAGCACTAAAAGGAACCTTGAGCAATAAAGATCACTAATCTTGAGAAAATACAACATTCATTCCGTTGCACCTAACATTGGTGTCAGAGCTTTGGAAGTGTTCTGCATTACTCAAGGAAAGAACCACAAGAACTTTTTTTGCTTGTTGCAATCGCACGAACCCAAGTTCTTCCAAGGCAGCTAGCGTTAGCAGATTATCATCCCATGCATCAAAGACTTCAGCATTTTTGCTTGCAACACCAAACCAGTTGTAGCGTTTTTGGCAAGATGCAGATTCAGCCAGCGTTTTGACTTTCAGCCACTTGCCGCACCAAATACACACAGTTTTCAGCCCTAGACACAGTAGCAGATCAGCCCCAGATTGGATGCAGATGTTCCCCCATTTTCAGCCATAAAAACGCAGCCAAAACAGTCATTTTCAGCCACCGAAACAGTCCCGAAATCCAACGATTAGAAGATCTCAGATTTCAGCCATCAAGTCGTCGTCGTCGTCGTCGTCATCGGCATAGTCCCATTGCATCAGTCCTTTGCATACGCATTGTACACCTCTGTGCAATCAAAGTAGACCACTCTCGCCAACGAGAGTGGGGCCTTTAGAGGAGGGTTTTACAACCTCTCGGGTGTCGTATCTCTTCTCTCTCCTTCTCTCAGTCTCATTCACTTGCACGCACAATATCCACTCACTTTGTTCACGACCACAACACTCTACAAGACGGAAAGCTCTCTCTTTCCCTAAAGAACTAAAAGGAACCTTGAGCAATAAAGATCACTAATCTTGAGAAAATACAACATTCATTCCGCTGCACCTTACATTTTAAAGGCGATGCGCCCGATGATGGGGAGCCAGATGAGCAACCCGAAGTGGAGGAAAGCGAGGAGATACTCGTTCTAGAACAGATAATTGGCACATAAAAGATAGAAAGATTAAAGGTAAAGCGATTAGGCGGTTCTTGGTTAAATTCAAGAACTATCCTGCATTGGATGCGAAGTGGATGGAGGAGGAGGACCTAGCAGACACTCCTCAAATTGTGGAACTTTAGAACCCCGATTTCAGCATGGGCGAATCTAGTGCCGCTGCGGGTTTGCACAAGAGGGGAGTCACTCCGCTCCTTTGTCAACAGATTGCCCCGATTTTTGATATAGTCACTGATAGCCCTTTGGGTTTCAGGGATACTGCTGAGCTGACAGTATTCTGTTGAATGACTTTATGAACTGGAATTCCCGAAAATAAAAATGATACTAATTGATTTGCACTTGACTTGTTTGGGTGCAGAAACAGATAAACGAAATGACTGCAGCATTTCGGTCTTATAAAATCTCTATAGACATGATCGCAATAAGGATTAGTTAATCAGGCATCTGTGAGGTCCCAATTGGATCTAGATGCGATTGCTAAATATTTAATACATTGCCGATTAATCATCGTCTGAGATTGGAATGATTGTTGAATTTGATTTGTCATGTGATGCCTTGTGATGTCAAGTGATGTCCTGTGATGTGCTAGATGTGTTGTTCCTAGTGCGTCGGTACTAACAGTCAGCGTCTGCTAAGACAGTTAATGGCTTTTGTTTGTTTTGCAGGTGTAATCGAGGGCAATTACAATGCTTTCAAGAGGGGGGTATGTCACAAATGGGTGACGTTGCATGGCCCTGGACATGGGGCAGCAGAACGCACACACCCCCCAACTGGCAGTCTGCCCGGAAAACCCGCAGAGTGACACGTGGCAGATTCTGTGATTTGCGGCGCAAATTCTGCTGCATTGCTGATGTGGCAAAGTTGTACGGCAGTCCCGCTTTTTGCGCTACCTATTGACGTGGCAAAGTGTACAGAATTTTGCTTTAGCGCTGGGGGCTGAAATTGGCAGCTTTTGAAGCTTTTGGAACTTGATGCTTTATTTTAAAAGGCTTTTAAGCTTACTGCTTTTGGGGCTCTGCTTTTGGGGATCCCTTGTAACTTATAAATGAGTGGGGAGGGCTCTCACAACTCAGAGCATCTAGACGCAAAGTCTGAGAATGAGAACCCTCCCACTCTCTTCTACTTTGAACACATATTAATAAATACCGAAAGGGGCGCCAGTCTTTGGGGCCAATATCTCTAGGCACGGAACTCCGTCGGGCAGTGTCAAATCAATCGTGAACTGTGAACTGTTTTGAAGTGAATCTTTGTTGTGTCGAAGTAGAACCTTGAATTGGAGTGTCCAAGTTTGTTACAAAAAAACCCTAATTTTCCAAAGTTGTTGGATATAAGATCTATTTGTGTCAATGCGTAGAGCTTGTTGAGAGCATCAACTTGCATATCCAAATTCTCAACCGTTGAAGAGATTTTTAAAGGTCTTCTGGCAAAATTTTTGGTCAAAAAATTTATCGTATTCTTCATTCTTTTCTTCAGTTCTCGTACCACATTTCACTTTTCTTAGCCTGCCACCGAGAGCTGTTATCTCTATCAGATTCTTCGCAAGAACCCATGTGTTATCTGAGAATTTTTATGGCTTATGCCCTGTAAGACAGAGCGATGAAGACGAGAGCGCGCCCGATGCGCGATGAAGTAAGGGTGGAGTGACTAATAAGTCCGAGGTAGGGACACGAAGATTCTTCAATAACGATTTCCAAAGTGCCCAAGTGCCCTCTCTGCTCCTTGATAGGACCGGTATGCTTTGAGAAAAGCACACGCTTGATGCTCTGATACCACTGTCACAGGCTTGGACACCCCAAGTCGGGAATCCGGTAGAACACATGAAAGAATCACTTAAAATACTTCATAACTTTATAATTTTAAGTCGACACGGCCCGACATAGTTCCATGCCCAGAGGTGTTGGCCCCAAAACCTGGCGCCCCTTTCGGTATTTCTTTATTATATTAATGCTTGAGCAAAGTACAACTCCCGAGGGGTCCTCTGCTCTCAGACTCTACATCCAGATACCTTGAAGAGTGAGGCCCCTTGGGCTTATATATTCTTACAAGGGAGGCCCCAAAAGCTTCCAAACTTTAAAGCAAAAAGTCCCAAGAGCAGTTGTCACCAGCCAGTGGCAATTCCATTTTTGTTTATTTTCTCTTTCTTTGGGGAATTTCGTTTGTTTTACCTTTTGGAAACACCCCTCTGGAAATCTAACTGCCCTGCATTGCATAGCCAGTGTGGAACTGTTCAGAGAGAGTCCAGGCATGAGGGCTAAAGAGCACTAAGGTTGGATAAGGACTATGGTTAGCCAAAGTGGGGTCATTGGCCAGCCAAAGCGGAATCCTTTGCTACATAGGCTACATTTCAGTTCTGGGTGTGGCTGCAGTGTACAAAGAGGGTCGGATGACCTAGAAGAATGTAATGGCAGAAACTCCTAAATTTTAGGGACTGCTATTTTTGGACGACAAAATGTCTTCGCGTCATTGCGTGCAGTTTGACATGGGGATCATTTTGTTACTCTGTGGCCAAGTCAACAGAGGCTGCAGGTGAGATATTTTTAGACCCGAGGGTCTAAAGCCGGAAAATGTACAAATGAGTGACACTTGGCACTCTGAGGCCAGTTTAGTACTTAAAGAGAAGGCAAAAACGTGATTTTCATCTGTGAGCTCGTTTTTGAGTGCTGTCACAGGTGGGAGAGCAGCAATGGAGTGCTGGCTTACCCTCTATGTACAGTGAGGTGCAGGATGTCATGACCTGCACACCTCTCACTGCTCGCTCTCTCCCCTATTCTTTATGGTTATGTCCCTCTAGTGGGCTCATCAGACCAATGTACAGTCGTGTGGGTTCATGCGCGATTGCCGAGGCAAGAGCCTCTTGCACAGGTACTGGATTAGCTAGTGGCTAATCCCCCACAGGTACAGGTGAATTCGGAGAGGTTTCACGCCCGAAATCTTGTCCGATTCATAGGGCAAGTAGCCCTACAAGTGCCGGAGCTCGAGGTCTTGCTACAGATGCGACCGGCACGCGAAACGGAGCCCAAAACAGGGAATTACAGCCTGCTGTGTATTTTTGCAGGTTTAGGGTTTCGGCCCTAAACGGACCCTAATACCCCCAGGAGGTTCGAGGATGCAAGGAGACGGCTGTACAGGTGATCTAGCGCATTTTCAGGCCAGAAAACAGAGAATTCAGCGTGCTGCAGGCCATCCCTCGTGGTCTGACGAGCATTGACCTCCGACGCCACTGGGATTTCTTCGACTACGGGTTCACTCGCTTTCTCGGCGACTCCGCAGCAGACCACGAGGCAGCCTGCTTCAGGGTCCATGCTTTGTTCCTCGCCGCTAGGGGGACAGAGGCCTTGGACTCAGCAGTTGGTTTCTCCTTCCCCCCTTGTGGTAGGACCGAGACAGAGTGGTCCCTTGACTCAGTGGTGGGATGGTTGCATACACAGGTTCTCGAGTTCTCTCACCACATGGGAGAACTTGGAGTTACAGATCTACTGCAGACGTTGTGGCCACTGGCCAAGTTTGCGGTGACACCCCCAGACTCAACAGGATGTAGACACATTGTGGTGTACTTTTTTGCTGATACGCAGTGTTTGCCTTGCTATGTGTACATTCATGAGGACTCCTGGACAGAGAGGGTTGCTTCACGTACGGCTCGCTCTGCTTGGGATTGGACTAGGCACTCACTACAGTCTCGCCTATCTAGAGGACGCTCGGATGCGGATTACTCCCCATCCAAGCCAGCCTCGAAGATAGCCCGTCTTGCTGCTGCGGCACCATCTGTTCTCTCTCGCTCCCCATGAGGATAGTCTCGTGGAACGTGCAGGGACTAGGTGGGCCCCAGTTTCAGCGACAGCGGGGCCGGTTGCGACAAGAGCTTCAACGTTGCCTTGTGGGAGGAGAGATTGATCTCCTTATGCTACAGCAGCACCATCTGTCTGAGAGAAGCATTCGGCGATGTCATATTTTGCGTGGACGATATGATACCTTTTGGTCAGCTGCTTTTGGACATGGAGGCATCCAGGGTGGGGTATGTATGACTATTGCGGACTCATTGCAGCAAGCCATTGTGGGTAGAGGGATTATTGTGCCAGGCAGGGCTCAATGGATTACTTTGCAGGTTCAGGGTGGCCTTGTGGGCTTCCTGAACATCTATGCGCCCAATGTGGCGAGTGCTCGTGCAGAGTTTTGGTCACAGATTGTTGAGTCCTTGCCACAGGCTGACCATTGGTGTGTAGGGGGGGACTTCAACATGTTGGAGGACCCTTCTGACACGATTGGAGGCAGCCATGCTACTGTGCATGGAGTCGAGTTAGCAGCTTGGGAGAGGTTGTGTATGACTTTGAGGGTCTCGGATACATGGCATCACTCTGGCTTTGTGAGGCCTCCACAGAGTCTTGCCTTCTCTAGGTCGGACCGCAGAGTGGGTGGAGTGAATCTATCGCGGATAGATCGCTTCTACACTAGTGACCACTTCAGTGACTTGGGGGGGTCAGTGGGCATTCTGGCAGGGACATCCTTTTCGGACCATGCACCAGTGATCCTCACAGTGGCAGACAGGCAGCGGAGTGGGAGCACGATGCTTCGCATCTTAGAGCGGGTCTTGTTGGACTCAGCACTCAGAGAGAGGGTAGAGGCTCTTTGGACAGAGGGCATGGACAGCCAGGCTCTACCAGCAGACAGAGTGGCCTTAGGCCTCTCAACTTAGCCACTTTTTCCTCCAGGAGTCTCTGGCTCAACGGGCTGCAGCGAGAGAGGAGGAGCAACGTCTCAGACGAGGCATTGCTTCACTACAGAGGATGCAGGAGCAGCATCCAGACAGTCCATGGTTAGAGGAGCAGTTACAGCAAGCTCGACAGGAGCTTGCTTGCACAGAGGAGAGGCGTCATGAGTTTGCCTTTCACCGACAGGCATCTCAGTGGACTCAGGTGGGTGACAGACTGACGGGTGCTTTTTTTGAGACAGTGGGACCTCGGCACTCGCATGCCAAGGTCAATCAGTTGAGGAGACCCGATGGGTTAGTTGTTTGTGAGCCCGAGGATATGCGTGCAGTTGCTACTGACATTTACCGTGAGGTACTGTCGGCTGAGCCCCAGTCAGAGCGGCAGGATGCATGCAGAGAGCAGGTTTGGGCACAAATGCCTTGTCTTGTGACTGAGGAGATGCGCCAGAGGCTAGAGATGCCTCTTCAGCTTGAGGAGCTACACACGGCTCTTAGGGCCCTACCTCGTGGTAGCTGTCCAGGTGAGAATGGGCTGACTCCCAGTTTCTTCTTCGAGTACTAGGACCTGCTTGGCCCAGATCTTTGTAGTGAGTTTCAGTACATTCTGCACACAAGAGTGATGCCGGATAGCATGAGTGAGGGCCTGATTTACCTCATTCCAAAGGAGGGTGGCTCCTTGGATGAGATTCGACAGTGACGCCCCATCACCATCCTCAACTCAACTTACAAAATTCTTGCCAAGGCTCTGAGTTTGAAGATTCAACCACTTTTGGAGAGCCTTATACATGGGACTCAGACACGTTTTGTCAAGGAACGCAGTATCCTTGACAACATCTTCACTTTCTGGGAGGCTTCTGCCCTGGCACGGCTCCGTGGGGAGGACCTTGTGATTCTCCTTCTCGATTTTGAGAAGGCATACGACAGAGTTGACTGGGACTTTCTAGAGGGCACTCTACGCAGGATGGGCTTCTCAGATGCTTGGATCAGAGGAGTGTCAGCTTTGTACAGACAGGCTCACAGTCAAGTGCTTTTGGCAGGAGGTAGAGGAGAGCGCTTCATGCTCACACGTTCGGTCCGACAGGGTTGTCCTCTTGCCCCCTTTCTCTTTTTGTTCTATGCGGAGACGATGAGTAGATTTTTGGTGTCACAATAGGTTGGTCTGAGGGGCCTCGCACTCCCTATACGGGGAGATGAGCTTCTGGACGCTGAGTTTGCCGACGACTCAGTCTTGTACTCAGAGGGCCAGGAGGCCAATCTACACAGATGTGAGCAGGCTTTGACGACCTTCTGCTGTGCATCGGGCGCACTGATCAACTGGAGAAAGACACTGGCTTTCTCGGTTGGCAGTGCTCCTGTGCCAGATTGGATGCCAGGAGAGGGTTTCAGGTGGATTCCTCCAGGGACTGCAGTTCGGTACTTGGGTTGTCAGGTTGGTTTGGATTTGTCCCCCGAGCAGCAGATTGCTCCTCTTCTCCTGTCCATCAGGAGAAAGCTATTACATTGGAGCTCAGCACGACTCTCGCTGGCTGGTAGAGTAGTAGTTGCCAACCAGGTGTTGTTGGCAACTATGTGGTACATCACTTCTTGCTGGATTTTCTCGAGTTCTTGTATCAGCCAGGTAGAGAGGCTGATCAGGAACTACCTTTGGTCAGGCCGTGACACTCTGATTGCCCGAGCCAAGGTGGCTTGGTCGGTCATCACACTTCCTTGTTCTCACGGAGGGCTTGGGATCATTGATCCAGCACAGCAGAGCAGAGCCGTTCTTGGGAAGTTCGTCGTCAGAGGACTTCTTCCAGGTGATGAGCCCTGGAAGGAGTTCTTGCTGCAGAGGCTTCGTGCCAGGGTGCCTCAATCAGGAGGCCCTTGGCAACCTTCGACCAGATGGATCTTTACAGAGTTGTGCCGAGTTGGTTTGACCAGGAGACTGGAGGACCGTTTCGCTGTGAGTCTGCTTCGATCTTGGGAGCTCCTACGGCGTGGCCTAGAGCAGAGACAGCCGACGTGCACGGAGGAGCACCTACGGCAGCCCCTCATCTGGAACCCCATGGTTAGCAATCAGAGAGGCCACTTGGTTGGGAGTCGGCCCAATGTTTCTTGGGGTCCCATGGCAGCAGGTCCAGCGCGCTCTCTAGGTGACTGGCTTGAGTTCACAGGTTTGTCAGAGGAGGTGCAGGGTGTCCAGCTACAGGGCATGAGAGGGGTGCAAAGCATGTGTCAGGACATCTCAGAGTCAGTTCCAGTTGAGTGGCTCACGCCTCTCGAGCCAGTAGCACCCAGGTGGATGGGAGCCTTCACACGACTGGAGGTTCTCATTTCAGTCAGGGCCTGCTCAGAGACTGTCCCAGCCCTGTTCTTCGAGCTTCAGGGTGGGGGACGATTACAACGAGCTGCAGTAGAGGCCCCGTAGGTAGCAGAGTGCTGTTTCCAGAGGATCCGAGTTATGGGCATCTGTGGGAGGACTTGCGTCATAGACCCTGACCCAGCAGCTCTTGAGACTGGACACTGGAGGCTATGGGCTTGGGAGTGTTGTCCACTGGCACGAGTACAGTGGGATCCTGGTGAGTGGCTTTGGAGGGACCCTTTCTCTTCTGCAGACCGCCCAGGAGTCCCCTTCTTTCAGTACACTGTTCCGCTTGGACGTCACATACTTGCAGCACAGAGAGAGGCCCGCCCCGCTACAGCACGTCATTGCCAGGAGGAGGGCCTCACAGTCGAGTTCTTGGCAGCTTTTTGGCAGAGGCTGTGGGACTCCAGACAGCCGAGGCGCGTTACTTTGTTCCAGTGGCTGGTTGCACACAGAGCCACAGCAGTAGGGAGCTGGCTTGTGCATAGTGGTCTCTCGGCCGCATGTGCAGCCTGTGACCAGTTGGTGGAGAGTCAGTGTCACTGTCTTTGGGACTGTCCTTCGGCCCAGCAGGTGTGGCTACGAGTTCTTCGGCTAATGCCTGCCCTCTCCACGGCTCCACAGTACACTTGGGGGGCAGCGGCTTGGTCCACCCTCACGGGCCTGGCACTTCCGTTTGAGCTATCTTCCACCAGCAGGATGATAGTGATGCAGGGGGGGCGACC
This sequence comes from Adiantum capillus-veneris, assembly GCF_014529385.1. Taxonomy (NCBI): domain Eukaryota; kingdom Viridiplantae; phylum Streptophyta; class Polypodiopsida; order Polypodiales; family Pteridaceae; genus Adiantum; species Adiantum capillus-veneris. The sequence goes on along the minus strand of NC_140949.1, from coordinate 55,277,771 downwards.
TACACTCCAGCCTGCTACAGAGCTTACTCCGCAGGAGTGGTGCAGTGAGAGAGAGGAGTGTTGGGAGCTCATCAGTGGCCTAGCTCTCTGGTTCATCTGGCGGGCCCGCTGTTTTCGCATCTTTGAGGCTCGCCCTGTGCCACCAGCTGAGACTGTTCGTGACTTTTGGCTAGAGCTGATCCATACTCTCAGAGGACAGCTTGAGGGACTACAAGGCAGCTCCGACCGCATGCGGGAGCGCCGCGAGGCTTTCCTTCGACTCTGGCGCCCTGGGCCGTTTTACACCATTGTCCAAGGGGTGCTCAGATGGCACTACTGTCCACCTGTGTGGCTCTTCCCTCCTCCCATCTCTTGATTTAGCCTCATTGTATATATGCTGTTTTTTCATTGGGAGAGTCTCCCCATCATGCTTGTTGTAGCCCTCTCTTGCAGAGGTGGATGTAGCCCTATGGGCAGTTTTCAGTAACTAATAGAAGGATCTTTTTCTTGGAAAAAAAATTCAGCGTGCTGCAGATTCTCGCCAGGTTTTGCAAAGTGTCCGTATGCGTCGGGAAAGTCATCTAATGCGTGGGGATACTGACTGTGAAGGGTCCTAGTACAGTTATGCTGCTGAAATCGGGCCAGAACAGAAGAAATTCAGCCCAGATTGTGCGGGGCAGCTTGTAGGGAACCACAGCTTTTATCCCCTCTTTTAAAGAATAAAGAAATACCGAAAGGGGCGCCTATTTAGGGGCCAATCTGGTGTCTGACTCGCATACAGATGCATTCTAGCATCTGTATCCCATTCCCCTCTCTTGTGTCATTATAGCATAGGTAGAATAGACGACTAATAATGGGTGAAAGCTAAATCAAGGTTTGAAGTAAAGTCTACCGCCCTTTTTGAAGTTAACAGGCTGGTTACATGGACAGCAGGCTCCAAAATCTGGCCCTAAAAGCATCAGTGCAATTTACGAAAATCGTACATGCTACTATGTCAGCACTTAGCGCAAATCACGGTAGTCCGTACTGTCTGTCCACGTCAGCCATCAGCACAGATCTAGGAAATATGTATTGCTGCCTGTCCGTACAGTTTTTTGCCACGTCATTAATTCTGTCCCCGTGACAGGACCTAATCTGATGATAGCTGCATTTCACATCGATTCTACTGAAACATGTAGAACCCTGTAGCCTGTCCAGTATATCATCGATCCTCGGTGTTAGAAACCTGTTCTTGATGGTGATTTTGTTGAGAGCCATGTAGTCAATGCACATTCTCCAAGATCCATCTTTCTTTAAAACCAACAACACTGCCAAACAGTAAGGTGATGTACTGGGTGGAATGAGACCTTTCTCTAAAAATTCTTTCACTTGGTTCATAATTTCTTCGTTTTAGGCTCTGCTTACTCTGTTAGGTGGAAGTTCGGTGGCATACTGCCCGGAATCAAATCAATGGTGTGACCTTCAGGACGCTGAGGAGGTAACTCTCTTGGTAAGCCTAAAGAAACAATCAGCCTAAGCTTGCAAAAATTCTTATCGTTCCTTCTCAATGTCGGACAAACTCGATATTCTCTTGTCATCTATCCATGTAAGAAGATCCGGTAAACAAACAGACTCGATTTCATTAATCTGGAAATGACCGAAGACGATACAAGTAGGACTCACTCGCCCTTCAGTTTTACATCAAGAACTATATCTCTCCCCTTTTCATTCTTCAAAGTTGCTTTTCTCGCCTTGTAGTCGACCACCACATTGTTATTATGGAAGCAAGGGATTCCCAAAAGGTTGTCACACCCCTCCAAAGGCATGATGTAAAAGTCCTTGTACCAAAGTTTGCCTATGACAGTTGTAATGGTAACATCCCATCCTGGTACCGCTAGAATTGCCTCAGTCGGTGGTCCCATTTCATCTGGCGTAATTCCAAGTCGAGCCGCCAATCAGTCAAGATGAAGTTGGCCTTGACTCCTCTGTCTCTCATTTCTTTGCTCGCTCCTCCCTTGCTTTGGAACTCTCTCACTTGTCCTCTGATTGTTCCTTAGGTGCCTTGTCGGGGCACCTGGTAAATACATGCCCATGTTCCCCAAAGCCATAACATTTACCCTCTTTGAAGTATTCGGCACGTTGCTATGCTGACAATGGAGGGCCTGAAGGCTTCTTTTTCTGTTGTTTTCCCTTCCTCTTGTTACAGTTGTTCGTGTCTTGTCCGGTCCAAATTGTGACCAATCTATCTGTAGGCTACGTAAGAGTACCCCCGTTGAAACCGGCCCGTAGGGCGGTAGGCGTTGGCTTTCACCTGAAATTCTTTACTTAAACACACACACAGAGCACTTTGCAAAGGAGACCTGTAACGAGAATTAACACTTCATCACACACACGGCTCGGAAGCTAGAATGCTCCGAGCAGACGCCGACAACCTGTAGGCCCCAAAATTGGCGCCCCTTTCGGTATTTTTTTATTCTTTAGGAGGGTAAATTACAAGGTAAGGTCCTGGGAATCCTTCACGTGTATCCACCTAGATACCATTTGATTTGGCCAAATTTCGGCAGCATAACAGCCCCAAAACTTGCGCGAAACCAATTCCCCTGCTGGAACTCCCTTGCACTGTCGTATACCCTCTGATTCCTGTCCAAAAATAGTAAATTCAGCACGCTGTATTTACTGGTTTTTGCCCTATTTTCAGCCCCAAACAGTCCCCTAGCTGTCCTCTGCCAGTGGGGCACGATTCCCAATGATCCTGGCGTCCGTATGGCTGAAAAACAGTGAAATTACAGCGCATACACAGCGCTGATTTTGCACTTGTATGGTGAGGTTATGACCCTCACCAGTGCCTGCTTTGGAGCAGCAGTTAGCTACCCCTGTTCCTGCTCAAGGAGGCTCTTGCCTCAGCACAAAAGCATGAACCCACACAACTATACATCAGTCAAATGAGTAGCCCTCTTGTGGGGCATCACATAACTGCACGTAAGGGAGAGAGAGAGCAGTGTGTAGTGTGCAGGGCATCACTCCTAGCACCACACTGTACATGAGAGGGAAAGAAAGCACTCCATAGCTCTTAACCTATGACAAAAGCTGAAATGAGGCCTCTCCCAGCATAAAAATCAGCGCCCATTTTTCTGCAAGAGGAAAGTTCACCAAAATGTGACACTTGGCGCATTTTCAAGCATTTTCCCGTTTCGGGTTCGCCGCTTAAAAATATCCCAACCGACGCGTCAGTTGACTTCGCGGCAGAGTTATAAAGTGTTCCCCTAGTCATACCAGAGGTAATGACGCGAACACATTTCACGGCCCAAAATAGCAGTTCCCTAAATTTTAGGAGATGCTTCCGTTGGGCTCCCACTGGTCTTCCGACCATCTATCCTCATTGGAGCCGCATCCAAAAGTGCAATATGGCCCAACTGTCGGATACTTTTTGTTGGTAGTCCCACCTTGACTTTACGCCTTAATTGAGTTCACTTCCTAGTATCCACCAACTTGCTAAGTGCAACGGGGGGACTTGTATGATCTTGCTCTGAGCCTAGACATCCTCTTACCATACGAATTCCAGTGCCGACCACTTCCCGTCTGCGGGTGAATCTACCGTTCACATTGGCCATACAATGTCCGACCGTTTGCTACTTCAAAAAGAGGGTCTCAAAACAAATAAAATAAACCCCATTGGAAAGAAACCAACAACCAAGGTTAGCAGTTGCCACATCTCTGTGACATGGTTAATAACTGCCACGTCCTCGTGACACCCGTGCATTGCAAACCCTTGATTTGCATGTCCGATCAGTCGTTGCATGGACTTGGACTTCTGCAGCAAACAATAATCCCGTATCTCTTTAGGTAGACCAAAGCAAAATCTCTCAATTTGCTGCTTGAACATGATTTTCTTGAAAGAAGAGGCCGATAGAAAAGTGTCCCAAAATCTTTGACAGTAAGTATCGAGTGTGTCTGTCATGAGTCTGTGGCAACTTTACTTGTTCATTTCTTTTTGTGGGAAATTTTATTTGACTTGTTTTAAAGCACCCCTCTGGATATGCCAATGCCCGAGTTGCATGGTGTGAGGCGGACAGTGAGAGTCTAGGCCGGACGGCCAATGAGCACTGAAGTTCGGCAAATGGACTAAGGTTAGCCACGGTGAGGCTACGAGTGTAAATCACCTGATAGCTGGCCGACATTGCACTTTTCCATGTGGTTCCAGTGGTGATTGATGGTCAGATGACCAGTGCGAGTGCCATGGAAGCATCTCCTAAAATTTCGGGAACTGCTATTTTGGACCTGAAAATGTGTTCGCATCATTACCTCCGGTATGACAAGGGGAACATTTTATTACTCTGCTGCGAAGTCAACTGGGCAACCGGTCGGGAGATTTTTAGGCGGCAACCCCGAAACGGGAAATGGCTTGTAAATGCGCCAAGTGGCACATTTTTGTGCACTTTCCTCATGCAAGAGAAGGCAGCGAGGCACCACAAGTTACAAAGTGCCGTTTTCAGAGGATCAGAGCTGTGGGCATCTGTGGGAGGACTTGTGTCATAGATCCTGACTCGACAGATCTTGAGTCAGGACACTGGCAGCTTTGGGCTTGGGAGAGTCTCCCTTTGGTACAAGTGTAGTGGGACCTGGGATAGTAGTCTTGGCGAGATCCTTTCTCTTCAACTGATCACCCAGGGACTCCTTTCTTCCAGAACGCAACTTGTTTGGAGCGCCACGTACTAGCAGCACAGAGCGAGGCTCCCCTTGCTGCAGCACTTCACTGGCAGGAGGAGGGTCTCATAGCCAAGTTCTTGACAGGATTCTGAGAGCAATTGCGGGACAATAGGCAGCCAAGATGAGTTACCATACAGCTGGGAGTTGGTTGGAACACAACCGCTTCTTGGCAACTTGTGTAGCCTGTGGCCACCCTTTGGAGAGTCAGCGTCACTATCTGTGGGACTGTCCCAAGGCACAGCAGGTTTGTCTTTGGATTCTTCGGTTGATGCCAACACTTTCCACAGGTCGACAATACACTTGGGGTGTTGCAGCTTGGCCCACACTCTGGTCTGCGCTCTGTTTTGAGATGGCTTCCACCAACATGATAATAGTGAATCAGGGGGTCGACCTACAATTCAGCTTGCCACAGAGCTCATCCCCCAAGAGTGGTGTAGTGATAGAGAGTGAAGTTGGGAGCTCATTTGCGGCCTGACGCTCTCGTTCATCTGGCAACGCTCTGGTTCATCTAGCAAGCCCGTTGCTTTCGCATCTTCGAGGATCGCTTTGTCCCACCGGCAAAGACTGTTCATGACATTTGGCTGGAGTTGATCCCATACACTCAAGGGTCAATTTGAGAGACTTCAGGGCAGCTACGACCGCATGTGGCAGCGCACGAGGCTTTCTTGTGACTTTGGCGCCCAGGGTCTTTCTTCACCATGGTTCAAGGTGTGCCTAGATGGCACTACCGGCCACCAGTGTGGTTGTTCCCTCCTCCCATCTCATGATTTCACCCTCATTGTACATACTTTGTCTCGTCACTGAGAGAGTCGGTCACGAGGACGTGGAAAATGCTAGCCTTAGTTGTTGATTTCTTTCCGATGATTTTCGTTTAATTTTTGAGACCCTCTTTTTGAAGTTGCAAATGGCCGGACATTGTATGGACAGTGTGAAACAATAGTTTCACCCGCAGACAGGAAGTTGGTCGGCGCTGGAATTCGAGTAGTAAAAGGGTGTCTAGGCTCAATTCAAAGTCATTTAGGTCCCCTCGCCACACTTAATAAGTTGGTGGATACTAGGAAACTAACTCAATGGAGGCACAATGCCAAGGTGGGGTCACCAAGAAAATCACCCGAGAACTAGGCTACATTGCATTTTTAGATGTGGCCCCAATGGTGAAAGATAGTGAGATGACCAGTGAGAGTCCAATGGAAGCATCGAACTGCTATTTTGGGCCACAAAATCTGTTCGCGTCATTAGCTTCAGAATGACAAGGGAAACATTTCATTACTCTGCCGCTAAGTCAACTGAGCAACGAGTTAAGATAATTTTAGACCAGAAGGTCCAAAGCGGGGAATTAATGCATGAGTGAAACTTGTCACATTTTTTGCTATTTCCCAACTTAAGAGAGAGAGCAGCCTTAAAATAAAACGTGGGCTACACTTGCACAACCTTCACTGCTCTCTCTCTCCCCTACGTACAGTAATGTGATGCCCACAAGAGGGCTCTTCATTTGACCTATGTACAGTTGTGTGGTCTTATGCTTCTGTGTCGAGGCAAGACCTCTTTGAGCAGGAACAGGTGTAGCTAACTGCTACTCCAAAAGCAGGCACCGGTGACGGTGATAACCTCACCTTACAGGTGCATTTTCAACGCTGGTTATGCGCTGTATTTGGATAGTTTTGCAGTCGTATGGATGATAGAAGCATCGGGAACAGTGCCCCACTGTTAGAGGACAGTTCCAAGACTGTTTAGGGCTGAAAACAGGGTAAAAACCAGTAATTACAGCGAGCTGTAACTGCTGTTTTTGGCCTGAAAACAGAGGGTTTACGTCTTTGGAAGCGAGTTCCAACATGGAGATTTGTTCAGGGCGAGTTTTGGGACAGTTATGCTTCCGAAATTTTGCCAGAACAGGTGTGATCTAGTTGGATACAGGTGAAGATCCCCACGACACTAGTTATCTAACTTTACCCTCTAAAGGAATAAAGAAATACCGAAAGGGGCACCGGTTTTTGGGGCCTACAAGTTCTCAGCGTCTGTTCAGAGCATTCTAGCTTCCGAGCCATGTGTGCTTTAGAGTGTTAATTCCCGTTACTGGTTCCCTCTGGAAGGTTTCTCTGTGTGTTAAAGCTTAAAGTTATAGTAATGATTGGGTGAAAGCTAAAGTCTACCGCCCTACGGGCCGGTTTCAAAGTCTCCCCCTAGTAGAGGTTGGTTGTAGCCTTTTGGGCAGTCTTATTATATAATGGAATGATCTTTTTCTCGCAAATAATAAAAGTGAGATTCTCTCTGTGTGTAGTAGGAGCGGGTGGATGGGTCGACCGGTCGATCCCACACAGAGTTCGTTACTTTCACAAATCATTTTTGGTTCAAGGTTATGATGTACTCATTTTTTAATAGCATAAACTCAGAGTCCATGCATGTTTCATTCTAGTTGGGGCATTGAAAGTTCTCGCAGATATTCTCCTATGTCCATCTTACATTTGTGCAATCTATTTCACTCTCCACTATTCTCTCTCTTCTTTCCCGCAAAAACACTGGACACATATATTCACCTTTTACTTTATCATTTTTGAGCCCGCTTTCATTCATACATAGTCACAGGTAGCATTAGTCGCTAGATACTTCTAGGTGCAGTCTGGCTCATGGCTTAAACTATTGGGCATGAGCATTCCCTCCCCTATGCTTTTGCTTCCGCACTCTAATGTACTATGAATTGTTACATTGAAGAAAGGTGCAAAAATCGTATATTTCATGCATAGAACCCCAGTGGAAGGGCTCTCTCATCCAATGTGTCTTTCTACTGCTATATTGGGCTGGTAGGCACCTCAAGCTCCTCTAGACGCCAAGCTCATGCAAAAAATCCAGCCAAGATAACAAACATGTATATTCATCATTGTCCATGGCTATGGGCCAATCAATTGTGGTTGAGGCACTTACTAGAAACATGTCTTGTGGGAGTTTTTAGGTCATCATTATGTTATTGGCCCTCAAGCCATCTCATTAGCTAGCCATGAGGGGGAAGACCAGATGTTCGTATGCATAGATGTCAACCTTGTTTGAGTTGCATAGCTTTACTATGGGCAAGTTGCCATTCTTTCAGTACTCGCCATCATACGCATTCACACGTTCAAAGATCAACATAATTTTCACACAGGATGGATGACTCCTCAAGCGAAAGAAATGGCTTTTTACAAAAAGCATTTGCTTCGCACTATTAAGGATGGATTTATTTACGGCCAAGATACATAATTTGCATTCCTTCCACGTGCTTTAATGTATCGTAGAATAGCTTCGGACCTCCTCCCATCAGCCACGCATTGAGATGGGTAGATACACTTCGGTAGCCGAGAGCAGCAGATATGTTAGCTAAGTGACTTGGAGCTAGAGACAAAGGAGGTTTACATATAGTTGCGCCCAATATGTAATGAGATACGGGGACAATTTCGTTCTGTCCAGAGGGAGATTGGGGCCTCTGTTCAAGGTGATGGATTATGTTCATCAAAGATGCCTTGGGCTATTCTTGTTGGAGCTACAGAGGCATAGATATCCTTTACTATGGAGTTCTATAGGCTTATTTTAAAAGAAATTCATAGCGAGCGATACTTGCAAAAGGGAGGGAGGGAGAGGAAAAAAAAATTCTGAAGAGGGTGAGGGGGTAGCAATACCAATTTCTTCACCAAACGCGTTTCGCTAGATTAGCTCTTCAGTCGTGCATGAAAAAAATTGGAGGAGGGAGGGGGTATAAATAGGGGGGCATGGTCCAAAAACCTGTACAAAGTACTGTAATCAAGAGAGGATAGGGCTAGTTTTAAAAGTGAGTTATTCCCCAAGTTCTTTGGGAGGTACCAAAGAAAAGGTGAGGAAAGGGAGAAGAGGGAGTTTTTAAGGGATGTACCAAAAATTTCGGAGTGTACAAAATTTGGAGGCTAGTCCAAGTTAATGAGGTTTTGGTTAGGTACAAAGGTTTGGAAGATATATAAGAGGAGAAGTATATGTGGGGAAATAAACGAGGTAGGGGGGAGCACAAAAAACATTAGATATCACTGGGTTTTTCCGAGAGAAGGGAGCCAAGGTTAGGCGCATTGAGCCAACACACCATCGGTTTGGGAAGGTGTGCAAGTTCGGGATTAGCTCTTAAAAGCCTAGAGAGAGTTTTGTTAATGGAGAGGGAGAGGTTGAGTGTGCGGGTAAGGGGTGAAGGGAATTTTTACAATGATAGGTGATGGTTTGGGTTTTTGTATTCTTTGGATCATAGACGATCTAGAGCTATAAGAGACAAAACAGAAGCAAGCTTCCAAAAGAGAGGGTGGGTACCCTTTAGCTCTTAGTCTGGTAAAGAAAAGGTTTCGAATAGTGATAAAACCTGCAAGAGAACTTTCTCGAATGATGTACCTTTTAAGCTCTGAAAGAATGAAGGAAATCTTTTGGTGTGTGGGATGCCAGGATTGCCAAGGGATATAGTTGTAAGAGCCGAGGCTTTTTTGGTGGCAATGTGAATCGAGAATTCCATGGGCGGCAAAAGAGACACCTTTGAAAAAATGAATGTCCAAGATAATCGCCTCTTGAAAGGAGATGAAGGAAGAGATCTTGATATGCTTTTGGAGAGGTTGCCCATAGCTATGAAGAAGCTTACTCAAACTACAAGAAGGGCCATCCCAAATGTAAAAACGTCATCCACAAACCTTTTGAAATAAAAGAGAGAGGGAGAGGAGAGGAGGTTCATTCCTTCTTCTAGGGAACAAAGAAAAAGGCAAGCGTAGACAACGCAAAGTTGGACCCCATTGCCGTACCCTTGATTTGGCGCCAACAATTCCCATTAAAAGAAACGTAGTGATGGTTTAGGATAAGAGAGGCTAAGGATAGGATGAAATGGACTTTGGGAGAGGGAAAGATGTCACGGATGGTGTTATTGAGAGACAAAAGACCTTTTTGTATGGGAATGCTTGGATAGAGGGATTCTACATCAAAGGTAAATATAATAATATGGGAACATAATAATATGAGGAGGAAAGGAGGTGGTGAAAAGGTCCAAGATAAGGGAGTGGGAGTCTTTGAGGTGTTGGGTTTTAGAAAGGAGAACGGGGTAGAGTTGAGCATGGAGCCATTTAGAGGCATTCTCCAAAATATATCCTTTGTACGAGCAAATGGGACAGCCCACAAGGGAGGATTTGTGGATTTTAGGTAGAAGAAAGAAAGGGCAAGGTTTGGGTTGGGTTTTACCAAGAGAGGAGGAGAGGATAAAGACCAATTCATTGTAGGGGAGAAGGGGGTGATTTGAGACGATGGAAGCGAGGAGGGAAGAAACAAAAGATAGGGGAGGAGAAGAAAACAAGGAGTAGGTAAGGGGATCCGATAGGTGACGAAGTGCCTCATTATTATACCATGTCCTGGAGAGGACTACTGGTCCTAAATTCTTATCGGCCGGTTTTATAATAATATTGAGGTCATTTTTTAAAGAGGATATGGTTTCAATCAAGAATGGTTTTGAGTGAAAGGGGGGGGGAAAGAGAGAGAAGGGGTTTAAGGAAGGTGAAGATATGATTGAAGGCGAGGTTAAGAGCAGAGGAAGGAGGAGGAGGATTCCAAAAGGGATTAGGGATAGATAAAGAGAGGGGAGAAGAGAAAATTTTGAGTTGAAGTGATCTTTTTAGGTTAGAGTAAGCTTCTAGGATTGAGACCGATGGTGATGGAGGAGAGGGAGGAATATAGTTGAAACGAATGAGGAGATAGGATCTTCCGGCTACACAGACCGCTTACAGATACACGTCGGACGAACCACCCGACCAAAGCCACCATCCGGCAGCTCCTCCGTGCTGGGGCCAGCGTCCGAAAACGTAGGCGTGCACCTGTAAGACCGAGCGTCCCATACCACTCGGCCTCACCTCCTCGAGGTGACCTCGCGCACTCCTAGCCTCGCGGACTAACCACTGGCACTCATCCAGTGGGGGTCGATAACTGTAAATGGACCGTGTTCACACTACGTCTGCTCGGACACTGGACACCCATCCCGACGGCATATGGGCTAGATCCCCTCTCCTGTGAGCGGAACATAACATACTTCCCCCTTAAGAACCATTGATGTCCTCATCAATGAAGTGTGGATACTGAGCCTTCAAAGCTCGAACAGGTTCCCAAGTAGCGAACCTTTTAGATTGACCCTTCCATTTAATTAAGTACTCGTCATAAGCCTTTTGGCGCGAATGACGAGTACGATGATCTAAAACTGCTTCTGGTTCTCTAGGAACATACTCAGTTTGCATATCTTGCCATACATTTTTCTCAATAGGCACAACAACGTCGGCTTCGCCCAATTTCACTTTAAGGCGGTTGACATGAAACACCAGATAAACACTAACATCCGAAGGAAGAGCCAGCTTATAGACAACTTGGCCAATTTTCTTTGTGATCAAGAACGGACCACAATATCTAGCTGAAAGCTTATAATGCTTTCCTGTTCGCATAGTCTTGGAATCCTTGGGTATCTTCAGATAGACCCATTGTCCCACATCTAGAGTCCTTGGAGACCTCTTTTGATTAGCATAAGTAGTAACTCGGTCACAAGCCGTTCTTTTACTATCCCTAGCCAATTCGAGCGTTTCCTGCATGTCATACAGGAAATCACGAGCTTGGCGTTCCTTGACTTTCTCTAAGCCAACAGCAATCGGGGATTTAGGCTCGAATCCATACATCAGCATGAATGGGCTAAATCCAATAGCAGAATGCTTGCTACTATTATAGGCAAACTCTAACTGTGGAAGATACCTTTCCCAGTCAGACTGCCTGTGAGAGACATAGGCTCTCAACATGTCCTCTAACGTCTGATTCATCCTCTCAATTTGTCCATCGGACTCAGGATGGTCAGAAGACGACACACTCAACTTCGTTTGAAGGTGACCAAAGACATCTCGCCAAAATCGGCCAGTGAACTTAGTATCTCGATCACTGACGATATCTTCTGGGAGACCATACAGCTTATAAAGCTAATCGACAAATAAAACCGCTAACTCATGGCTTTTTACTGTCGACTTCTTTGGTATAAACTTCGCCATTTTTATGTGTCTATCGACCACAACCCAAATAGCGTCATTGCCCCGACTAGTATTTGGCAAACCAACGATGAAATCCATGGAAATACTCTGCCACTTGGCATCCGGGATTTCCAATGGGTGTAGCAGGCCAGCTTTCCTAAGGCGCTTTGCCTTATTGACCTGACACTGAGCGCATCTCTTCACATAGCTCACTATGTAAGAGCGCATTCTTGGCCAATAGAAATATCGCTTGACCAAAGCCAAAGTTCTCTGGATGCCTGGTTGCCCAGCGCTAGGAACATCGTGGCATTCGCACAAAATCCTTTGTCAAATCTCATCGATTTTCGGCACGCAGACTTTACCATTTCTGAACAATAGTCCACCTCTAATGGAATATTGTCGTTGTCTCGTCTCTCCAGCACAACTCACTTGGGTCTCTGGACCACCCAAGCCTGTATACGAGTCATGCTCCGCTTCGACCTCGTTCCATATCTTGCCAAAATGGCCATCGGAACGACATAGCCCTTGGAGAGAGAGATAGAAATCCGTCGAGATTTCAGCCATAGACAAGGTATTAACCTCAGGAATCCTGCTGAGTGCATCGGTAACTCGATTGCTAGATCCTTTTCTATAACGGATCTCAAAGTCTAACTCTTGCATAAGCTCAACCCATCTGGCCTTCCGGCCTCTGAGATCACCCTGATCACAGATATAGCGCACGGAGTGATGATCTGTCCATGCAACAAACGTACAGCCATACAAGTAGTGCCGCCATTTTCTCAGGGCGTGGACTACGGCGTAAAGCTCCTTTTCATACGTTGGATAACGCATCTCAGCGTCAGAAAGCTTCTTACTTTCAAACGCAACAGGATGTCCATCCTGATATAATGCCGCACCAATAGCATAATCACTAGCATCCGTTTCAACCACAAACGGTTCGCTAGGATCCACAATGTGTAATATTGGCGTAGTAGTCACCAAGTGCTTTAGTGTCCGAAAGCTCTCGTCGAGACGCTCATTCCAGACAACAGGGGGATTACCTTTTTACGATGAGGACCCGAAGTCTTCTGCCCTTTCACCCCTCCTTTTAAAAGTTGCGTAAGCGGAGCAGCAACATTAGAGTAATCCTTGATAAACTTGAAAAAGAATCTAGTAAAGCCTAAAAAGGACTTTACTTGGAGTACATTCTTCAGAATGTGCCAGTTTCGCACTTTATCCAATTTTTCAGGGTCAACGCGAATGCCATCGCGAGTAATGATGTGACCCAAGTACATAAGCTCTTTCTTAAAGAATTCACACTTAGAAGCCTTAGCGTAAAGCTTCTCGGTTTTCAGTACTTCGAAAACAGTGCGTATATGCACTAGGTGCTCAGACAAACTTCGGCTGTAGATCAAGATATCATCGAGAAATACAACAACGAAGTTGCCTAAAAATGGTCTCAGCAGATCATTCATCATCTGCTGGAACGTAGCTGGAGCATTGGTCAAACCAAAAGGCAAGACCAAAAACTCGTAGTGACCATAACGCGTATGGAAGCCTGTCTTAGGAATATCTTCCAGTTTGATCCGTATCTAATGATAGCCTGCTCGTAGGTCTATCTTCGTAAAATACAACGCTCCATGGAGCCGATCTATCAGATCGTGCATATGCGGGAGCGGATACTTGTTCTTGACAGTGAGCTTATTCAACCCCTTGTAATCCACGCAAAAACGCATAGTGTTATCCTTCTTTCTAGAAAGTAGCATTGGTGCTCCCCACGGGGATTTGCTAGGCCGAACAAAACCCTTGTCGAGATAATCCCTCAGCTGCCGCTGAATCTCATCCTCCTCGGTTTTACTAAACCGATAAGGTTGCTTTGAGAAGGGTTGACTACCAGCCCCCAACTCAATGCCATGATCTACTCCTCTCGAAGCGGCAAGCCAGGAGGTAGATCATCGGGAAAAACATCCTCAAAATCCATCATGATTTCTCGGATAAGGTTGGATTCGTCGGAATCCCCAAGTTCTACAAAAGAACATGAAACATTTTTACGAAATTCAGTGACAGAAGTACCAAGCACTAATGAATCAAACCAAGCAAATGGTACACATTGATAAAAGTCAACATCAGAAGACTTTATTTCTTTATACATTTCCAAAGCAGTAACAACTAGTATTGCAAAACCATTATTTATAGACTTCTGATTACAAAGCGACACAGATACATGAGGCATGTTCTGCTTAACAAAAACAAGAGAGTGGTGTACATAGTCTATATGCAATGAGTCTTGTTTATCGTAAAACCATGGAATTCCTAAAATAACATCTGCTCTATCCAGGCGCATGATGTGGAAATCGAGATTCTCTTTGTAATCAGCCAGCTCGAGCGACAAGTCTGGAACCATCCGATTCCATACATCCGTATCCACGCCACGAGCCATCTTCACGCGATACTCATGGTCACTGTCCCGCGTCCGCAAGCTCAGTTTCTGCACCAATTTTGCATCCACAAAATTCTGTGAGCTAAGGAGTACGGTCACATCGTGACCATTGATCTTCCCGGGGAAACGGAGAAGATCGTGCTTATCAAACACTTTGGTGCTAAAAGTACAATTAGTGCATGAACTGTGCGCTAAATGATGGATTTTAACTTGAACGACATCAGAGTTACCTGAGATCTCGTGAATCTGAACCGAAGGACGACCTTGCGGTTTCTGCGTCTTCTTCTTCTTGGGGCAATCCTTGATTTGGTGACCCGTCTGACCACATCCAAAGCAAGCCCCCTTCTTCACTGTATCAGCAACTGAAGCATTTCTGGCTTTCTTCTTCTCCTGAGAAGATCTCGGCGGTGATTTGGACTTATGCTGGAATCGGGGTCGCTTCCTCGAAGCACCCTCACCAGATTGATGGTCTGCAGTTCTTTTCTTCTCATAATTCGCTTCATTTATCAAATGGAACGTCCTGGCCTTTGCCACTGCATCCTCGACATCAATCGGGGCTTTATCCTTAATTAAGGCCCAATGGTAATCCTCATGCAATCCCAGCAAATACATGTGCACAGCATGCGTAGAATCCACCTTGCAGAAGGTGAGCGCCTCTTTGAAAGCTAGTCGTATATTTATCAAAAGACAGAGTTTTCATCGAAAGACTCTGCAGTTTGGCATAAGCTTTCAAAGGGTCCATTTTGGCGAAATCTCTCTTGAATTTCACACAAAAATCAGCCCACGTCGTAGGCTTCTCTGTCATGTCACGCCACCAGGTAAGCGCCTTACTGCGCAGATAGAGAGGAATCGTCTGAATCCTCCGTTCATCATGCTCTCCATGGAGATCAAAGTATGTGGTCCACTGGTGCAGCCAGTTCCGTACACTCTTCCTCTTCACCTGAGAAATTTGTAGTTTTGTACGGAATTGTGGCAGTCGGACCACCCCGTGAACGCCCAAAAGCAGCAGTCTGCATCCGCAATTGTTGGAGATGGGTTTCCCCCTCAGAAATACGCGCAATCGTCGACTGAGCCATATTTTCGAGAGGAGAAAGTCGGGAATTGAGCCCCTGTACGACCCCTTCGAGAGAGGCCAAGCGAAGGTTCGTCTGAACATTCGCGTTTTCCAGAGCGGTAACACGTTGGTCGAAACTCTGGAAAGTGCTTGTAATCCATGTGTAGAGAGCATGCGTGAATGGAATTTGGATGTTACCTGGCGCGTCGTCACGCTGCACATCTGAGCTGGAGGAATCCATGGCGAAGTGCATGAAAAACTGGAATTTTCACACGAAACCGGGCCTTTTCTGCACTTTTCGATCACGAAAAAGTGAAGTTCGAGGAGCTCCACACGTCGGCGTGAGCGTCTGAAGGCGAGCAGGTGATGGCGGGAACACGGGAGCGCGAGCAGGTGAGAGAGAGTAGGCTTTCGAGAGGAGCAAGAAAACCAAATTTGAGGTTTCTGTAAGCTCTGCAGGTTTGTGTAAGTGGGTTTTTAATAAATCGCAGGTTTCAGACCATAGTTTAAAAAACTCAAAATGTCTAGGCGCTTTTAAAATAAAAGGGGCCACTTAAATAAAGCACCAAACACATGGCATTAAAAAAACCTCAATGCAGGTCTGGAAAAAAAAATCGAGCCCCAGCGACAAGAGCAGATGACGCGTGGAGAAAAGAGGAGGCGTTGGGGCTTGTGCCCGCTTGTGGCTAACACGCGAAGGGAAAGTCCACGTTGGGAGCAGCTTCCACGCTGGAAAAGGCTGGCCTCTCTCTCTCCTGTAGCGTTGCAACAAAGGCACGCTACTTCTCTGAGTCTCCCCTTCACAGTAGAAGAACAAGCAGGCCCTTGCTTGCAAGAGAGAGGTACTCTCTCTCTCTCTCTCTCTCTCTCTCTCTCTCTCTCTCTCTCTCTCTGCTTCGCACAGAGAGACTTACAGAGAGATTGAAAGAGTTACAATATGCTGAATTTTAATATAAAATCAGCAGATTAAGGATAAACACACTGATTTTCATCGAAAACCAGTAAATTCAATAAAAAAATCTTCTGATTTTCAACACTTCCCCCTTTTAAGTCGGTAAATTTTATCAAAAATCAGCGAACAGTTTGTTAAATTTCACCTGCAAACATGCTCAAGAGAAGAAAAATGATTAATTAAATGACTATTTCATCAAAAATTGCATGAAACAAAGACTATCCGACTCGAACCTATCCGTAGTTGTGCACACAGTCCCTCGTCCAGCCAAGCCGGCTCTGATACCATCAAACGACGAGGAGATAGGATCTCCCGGCTACACAGACCGCCTACAGATACGCGTCGGACGAACCACCCGACCAAAGCCACCATCCGGCAGCTCCCTCGTGCTGGGGCCAGCGTTCGAGGACGTAGGAGTGCACCTGTAAGACCGAGCGTCCCATACCACCCGGCCTCACCTCCTCGAGGTGACCTCGCGCACTCCTAGCCTCGCGGGCTAACCACTGGTACTCTGCCAGTGGGGGTCAATAACTGTAAATGAGGCCTTGGCCTCCCTTTTATAATAATGGCCGGCCACACTGGCCATGTTCACACTACGTTCGCCCGGACACTGGACACCCATCCCGACGGCATCTAGGCTAGATCCCCTCTCTTGTGAGCGGGACATAACAATAGTTGAGTCCAAGACCAAGAAGATTTTGCTCGGCGGAGGAGAGGAAACGATTAAAGAGATCGTGAGAAGAGAGGTTGGTGACTTTGTGCTCTAAGGTGAAGGTAGAGAGATTTTTTAAGACCAAAATTTTAGAAAGGTGAGGGTTTGTGAGAGGAAGCCAACACTTATATCGCTTTTTACCCGATAAGGAGGGGTGGAAGAGGAGAGGGAAAGTACAAGTAGGAGGGGTCCAAATATGGGAAAAAACAGGAGGTTGAGAAAAGAGCAAGTGGACCCGAGTTGTAGGGTGCTCCCTCCCTAATTCAACCTCCTCCATTGCAAGTTTTTTGAGGTTTTGGGCAAGCTATATTTAGGATGAATTGGTTTTGATTGAGGTAGGCGGGAGGTGTTAGGAGAAGGAGAATTAAGAGGATAGTTGGGAGTTTGGAGAAGAGAGGGTAGACAGGAAGGGTTGGTAGAGGAGGAAGAAGGGGAGCGGTTTTCTGGAGTCGTTAAAATGGGAGAAGTACAAGAGGGGGAGGTTGACCAGGGATGGGTTAATGGGAGAGAGGTTTTGGGTTTTTTAATAGGTTGTTAGGTGAACTCTTCATGGGAGGTTTTAGATAATGGAAGGGAATTTTTGAAGGGTTGCTTAGTGCCAACCCAAGACGAGGGAGGGAGCTTTTGGTGGGTACTATGGTGGGGAGGCTTGAGGTTGAAATGCTTTTTTGGAGATGGAGGTGAAAGAAACCTTTTCATTTGGGTGGTGACTTCGTGGTGAACCAACTCGCCCACCATTTCTTCCTTAGGTAGAGATTCTACCTCTTCTAGGAGAGAGATTTGGGATCTCCTCCTAGCATTGTGAGCTGCCATGTTCAAAGAAGAGGCCAAATGGGTTTGGAGAATCTCATTTTGTAAGAGAGTCTCAAACTCAACAAGAGAGGCTTGATTCCATAGGAGTAGTTGGTTAGCCCATGCCGATGGTAGAACTCTAGGAAAGGAAACGGGTGCAAGCTTTTTAGTGAGCTCTAAAAGCCTTTCTTCCATAATGTCATGGTAATCATCAAAGCTTTTTTGGAGGTTTTTTACAAGTAAGGTTTGGGCTTGAATATAGACTGTGGTGCAATGTAGTTGATATTGGATATTGAGAGTTTCTAGCTTAGCGCTTAAGAGTGCTTGTGCTTGGGAGTCTTCTATGGTAAGACGTGGAGGCTTCATGCAAAAACTATGCGGAGCTCTTTGGTTGGCATGGAGGTTTTGTAGATGGGTAATATGTGATTTGGCTTTGTTGAGCTTAAGATTGAGAGTTTTAAAACTCTTTCAAAGAGAGGGATACAATTTTATAGAATTCCAAAGGTTTGTCAATGGCGGGCAAGATGGGAAGAGTCATTGGCGAGGAAAAGGGTAAAGTAAGGGAGGGGTCCACTCCCTTATCTTGGACCTAACCACCACCCCCTTTCCTCCCCACATTATTTTGTTTACGTTCAACGTGGAATCCCTCTATCCAAGCATTCACATACAAGAAGGTGGATTCCAAGCATTCCCATACAAGAAGGTCTTTTGGCCCTCAAAAACATCCATGACCTCTTCCCCTCTCTCAAGGTCCACTTTATCCTATCCCTAGCCTCTCTTATCCTTAACCATCACTACCTATCTTTTAATGGAGAGTGTTGGCACCAAATCAAGGGACTGTCATGGGCTCCAACTTTGCCGTGGTATACGCTTGCCTCTTTCTTTGCTCCCTAGAAGAAGGCATGAATCTCCTCTCATCTCCCTCCTCTATTTTAAAAGATTCGTGGATGACGCTTTTGGGATTTGGGATGGTCCCTCTTCTAGTTTGAGCAAGCTTCTTCAAAGCTATGGACACCCTCTCCAAAAGCATATCAAAATCTCTTCCTTCATCTCCTTGCAAGAGGCGGTTATTTTAGACATCCAATTTTTACAAGGAACCTCGTTTACCACCCATGGTATTCTCGATACTAGATGTCATCAAAAGAGTCTCAACTCTTACAATTATATCCCTTGGCAATCTTGGCATCCTACACATCGAAAGATTTCCTTCATCCTTTCATAACTTAAAAGATACATCATTCGAGAAAGCTTTCTTTCAAGATTTATTTATATCCGAAACCTCTTCTTTGCTAGACTTAGGACAAAAGGTTACCCACCCTCTCTGTTGGAAGCATGCTTCCATTTCGTTTCTTACAACTCTAGATCTTCTCTCTTTCAAAGAAGCCCTAAAAACAAACCGCCACCTACCATTGTAAAAATTCCCTTTTCACCCCTCACCCGCACTCTCAACCTCTCCCTCTCCATCAACAAACCTCTCTCCAAGATTTTTAAAGTTAATCCCGAGCTTGCTCACCTTCCAAAACCTATTGTGTGTTGGCTTAATGCACCAAACCTTGGCTCCCTTCTCTCAGAAAAACCCTTGGCATACCCAATGTTTCTTCCCCGTCTCCCCCCCCCCCTCTCTCTCTCTCCCCCTCCTCCCCCTTTTTTTGCTAAAACCTTTCCCTCATATGCTTCTCTCTTAGTGTTTTCTCCCAACCATGGTACCTTACACTACCTCTTTAAAATAGCCTCCTTCCTTGTACAAACTCAATAACTCTAAACTTGCCTCCATTTTTGTACACCCCTTAAAAACCCCCCCCTGTTTTTTGTACCTCCTTGGAATTTGTGGAGTAACTCAACTTGACAACTAATCCTATCCTCCCTTGAGAACAGTACTCTGTACAGTTTTTTGAACCATCTCCTCCTATATATGTCCCCTCCCTCCACCAATTTTTTTACACCACTGAGGAGCTAATATAAGCGAAACGCATTTGGTGTGAAATTGGTGTCTCCTTTTACTATCCCAACCCCCACCTCCCTTTTTCTCTATCCCTCTTACAAGTATTGCTCGCTATGAATTTTTTCTTTATAATCATCTTGTTTAAGAGGAACCGCATTTGTTCCCTCTATGATGTACAGCGAAGCACTTGTTAATGGCCTCACCTTATGCACTTGTTACTTAGCTTTGAAAAAAAAAAAAATTAACTTGGCTTTCCCTTTCGTTTCTTTTCTCCCTCACCGGCGGGAACCCGCATCTTTGCCTTTGCTTATTCTTCTCTAATTCTCCCTTTCCGTAGGCCTTAAATGGGTTTTACAGCTCTGACCCCTTTATTCTCTGCCTTTAGCAAACAGCCCCTTTTTTACTTTTCGCACAAGCTCTGCCCTTAACCACTGTGCTCACCATCTCGTTTTTTTCCCATTGCGCCACTCATCTCCAGCGTTGCTGAACTGCTATAACGTGCCATTCTGCTCGCCGCAGCAGCACCCTCCTTTCACCACATGCATGCCATATAACCTGGCTCCACGGCGCTCGCCTCCGTCTTGGCCAGCTAGTGCCCTACGTTCATCACCCGCACACCACCTGCTTGCCATACTGCTCGCCACAGCAACGTACAGCGTTCACCACCTGCGTACGCACTGCTCTCCACTTCAGCTTCTCCCCCATCGCTCGCCATCTCCCCCTTTGTCACGCTCGCCAACTGCCCCATTGTCATCTCTGCCAGCCTTTCCCCCCCCCCCCCCCCCCATCATCTCCGTCGCTCATCGTCATCTCCCCCAGTGTTCCTGCTCGGGCTCACCACCCTCCCAAGCCCGCACTCCTAGTCGGCAAACCCCCCCCCCCCCTTTCTTACTGCATCCACAGTATTTTTCGAAGTCTAAAAAACCTCCCCGAGCTGGCTTTCTGCCAAGATACTCTACTGACAGATTGTGCCCCGGTGCAGGCGGCTAGCTACTGTCACTCACGACGGCAGTAGCCTCCTTCAACCTTACGGCTACAGTGCAGCTACAGCTTGCTGCGGCTCTCTCCTCCTTTTCTACGACGAGCAACTACAACTTGCAGCCTACCTTCCTGACGCGCTCTCGGTCGGCTATCTCCTCGGTGTGCTCTCCGTCGACAACCTCCTCGGCACCTGTACAGAGTTCACAGTCGGCCTTCCTAGCGCGCCCTCGGTCTACGGCTTGGTCGCCTACCTCCTCGCGCTCTTAGTCGACAGCACCCCATAGCTTGCACGCTTGGTCGACAACACCCCACAACTTGCGCTCTTGGTCGACAACACCCCTAAGCTTGGCTCCTAGTCGGCAACCCACCAAAGCTTGCACTCCTAGTGGGCATTGGTGGTTGTCCTCTCCACCGCATCTAGACAAAAACAACAATCAACGGCGGTTGTCTCAAACAAGAGGGCTTTTCGGCGGTTATCTCAAACAAATAAACTCCTTCGGCATTGGCGGCCGGCAGCATCCCGACGCTACTCATCACCGGCGCCTACTGCAATAACCTTCACCGTGGCTACTTCAACTACCATAATCCCGGTGCTTCTTGCTATTTCAAAATCCGCCACATAGGCTTCTTACTTTCCCGTTCCCACCCGGAAGCGTTTCTTTCTTTTTTTCACCTCAGAAGCGTTTCCTTTTTTACCTCCAATAGCCGATATGGAAACCTCTCCCCCTCCCCCATCCTCTCCCACCATCTCAGCCCCTAATTCCACTACCTTGGGAATAGAAGGAGTTTCCGGTACTTCACACATGCTTTCCTCCTCCCCCTTGTTGGGGGTTAACTCTACAAACCCTCCAAACCCTTTGCCCTCTTCTGTCTCCCCTACCCCTATGGATACCCTAACCCTAAACACACCTCCCGATGGCACCTATACCTTTCCAAGCTTTGTTTCAACGGCTAGCCTCGTCAACCCACCCTTGTCAACCTTAACCACCCCAATGCAAGCATCTACCCCCTCCACTACGCCCTTAAAGAAGACCTTTTTTAGCCCGGAAGAAATCTTGGGTCTTACCGCGTACCTACCAATCGAGGATCTTGACCAACTCTCTATTCCCTCTACCATTAACCTTGGCAAGGGCATCCCCTCTATCTCTCCCAACCCGGCATGGCTAACTCTTCCTCCTCTAAACTTGGGGGCATCTTCTCCAATACCCTTCAAAGTGGCATCCTCACCAATCCCTCCCTTACTTTCCCTTTTTCCTTTGGCTCTCTATCCGTGAGCTCTTCAAACTTGACCCCTTCTTCATCTCCAATGTCTCTTCCCATTTTGCCCGCCATAGACAAACCTTTCGAACTCTATAAAATTGTATCCCTCTCTTCGAAGGAGTTTAAAGCCCTCAATCTTAAGCTCAAAAAAGCCAAGTCTCATCTTGCCCACCTACAAAACCTTCATGCTAACCAAAGAGCTCTGCATAGCCTTTGCATGAAGCATCCACGTCTTACCTTAGAAGATTCTCATGCACAAGCACTCTTGAGCGCTAAGCTAGAAACCCTCAATATTCAATTTCAACTAGATTGCACCAAAGTGTACATCCAAGCCCAAACCTTACTTATAAAGAACTTCCAAAAGAGCTTTGAAGATTACCACGACATTGTGGAAGAGAGGCTTTTGGAGCTCACAAAAAATCTTGCACCCATCTTCTTTCCTAAAGTGCTACCTTCGGCTTGGGCGAGCCAACTTCTCTTGTGGAAGCAAGTTTTTCTTAATGAGTTTGATGCTCTCCTACAAAATGAGATTTTACAAACCCATCTAGCCTCTTCCTTGAACATGGCAACTCACAATGCTAGGAAAAGATCCCAAGTTTCTCTCTTAGAGGAGGTGGAATCTCTTCCTAAGGAAGAAACAGTAGGAGAGTTGTTTTACCACGAAGTCACTACCCAAATGAAAAAACTTCTCTCACCACCACCCCCAAAGAATCTTTTGTACAATCCTCCCCACCATTATACCCACAAAAAGCTCCCTCCCACGTCTTTGGTTAGCACTAAGCCAATCTTCAAAAATTCCTCTCCCTTGTCCAAAACCTCCCATGAAAAATTCACTCGGCAACCTTTCAAAAAACCTAAAACCTCTCCCGCTTTAGAATACCCTCGCTCAACCTCTCCCTCTTGTATTTCCCCCATCCTAACCACTCCAAACAACCCCTCCCCCTCTCCTTCCTCGTCTAACCCATCCCGTCTACCCTCTCTTCTTCAAACCCCCAACTATCCTCTAATTTCTCCTTCTCCTAGCACCCCCCGCGCACCTCAATCTAAGCCACTTCACCCTAAATATAGCTTGCCCAAAAGCTCAAAAAACTTGCAATGGAGGAGGTTGAACTAGGGAAGGAGCACTCTACAACTAGGGTCCACTTGCTCTTTTCTCAACCTCCTCTTTTTTCTCACATTTGGACCCCTCCTCCATGTACTTTCCCTCTCCTCTTCCACCCCTCCCCTTCTCATAAAAAACGTTGCAAGTATTGGCTTCCTCTCACCAACCCTCACTGTGAGATGCAACGGAAGTGAATGTTGAACTTTGCTCCAGATGAGTGCTCCGAACTGTGCTCAAGGGTTCCTTTTACTTACAGAAGGGAGAGCCTTCCGTTCCTTTAGTGAGAGAGTACAATGGACACAAACAAAGTGGATGAACACTGTGAATGAAGGTGTTGAGAATGAGAGATAGAGAGAAAAGAATACAACACCAGAGACGTTGTAAAACCCTCCTCCAAGGGCCCCACTCTCTATGGCGAGAGCGGTCTACTATTGATAGCACAAATCTCTACAATGCTTGGGCTTGCCCGACGATGTCGACGACGACGAGACGGGCTGAAATCTGAAAACGCTAATGGCTGAATTCTGACTCTATGTCGATGACGACGGTACGACGACGACGTGCTGAAAACGCAGATGCTGAAATCTTCGTTTTCCGGGCTGAATCTGCAAACTTCGTGGGATCTGACCGTGCGGCGAGGATATGCTGCTGCGGGAAGGTGAGATTTGTGAGGTTCAGGGATTCTACTGCAAAGTCTAACTGCTGAAAACTGAAAACGCTAATGCTATTGTTGCTTCTGTCGCGAAGATCTGCAAAAACACTAGGTCTCTGGCTGATCCAAAAACGCTAGGCTGATTTGGGTTTTTGCGGTGGAAATCTACTAACGCTAGGGCTGATCTGCTGTTGTGGGGGAATCTGCAAACGCCAGCGCTAATCTGCTGTCTGCTATCGCCAGGAATCTACAAGAACAAAAACGTTGGCTGATCTGGTCCAAAAACGCCAGGTGTTGCAGTCTCTTACAAAACGCTAGGCCTCTGTGGGGTTCAAAGTCACTTAAAAATAATGAGTGAAAAATGTCAAAAATAGGGAAATAGGTCTATGCACTATAAAAATGCTACTGATGGGATCTTACTGGAATTTGATGGTCATGCTGTGTGCAACCAGAGGATATGCATCTAATCTAAGTTTCTGGACATGCACGGTTTGCGAAGAGACTCACAAAAGTGCCAGATCACTTCCTATTCTAAACTGACTTGATTGAACTAAACCCCCGTCATGTTGTAGCTTGTCCAAGGACACATAGGGTTGGATGTGTCACGTGACACTCACCTCTCTAAAATTATGGGCTTAAAAAATCTACCTACTTTTTCTCTTGAACACAAAGTCACCAACCTCTCTTCTCAAAATCTCTCGATTCGCGTCCTCTCCTCCGCCGAACGTAAACTTCTTGGTCTTGGCCTCAACTATATTCCTCCCTCTCCTCCACCTTCTCCACCATTAATCCTAGATGCTTATTCTAACCTACAAAGATCACTTCAACTTAAACTTTTCTTTAAAAATTCCTCTCCCACATCTCCTCTCTCTATACCTAATCCCTCTTGGAATCCCCCACACCCCCCCCCCCCCTCCTTCCTCTACTCTTAACCTCGCCTTCGAGTATACTTTTCCCCCCCCCCCCCCCCCCCCCCCCCCCCCCCCCCCGTCCCATTCAAAACCTTTCCTATTGGAGACCATATTCTCTTTAAAAAATGACCTCGGTATTATTATCAAGCCGGCCAATAAGAATCTTGGACCAGTAATCCTCTCAAAGGCTTGGTATAATAATGAATCACTTCGCCACTTGTCGGACCCCCTTACCTACCTTATAGTATTTTCTCCTCCCATACCTTTTGTATCTTGTTTCTTCCCTCCTCGCCTCCATTGTCTCAAATTACTGTAACTAAGTCAGACTTTGTAAATAATTAATTTATTTACGAGAAATGAATTATCTAATTAGTTGTGTGCACACCAGAATAGACCTAGCAGTTCTAAGGCCTCAGGTGAGCCTAAATGCGGGCTAGAACACCTCAGAGGGACCTTAGCAGAAATTACCCTGAAGCCCTAGTGATTGGGAAATCGGGTCTTCAGAAAGGGGTAAGCAGTAGCCTCAGATTTTAGGCTCAGGAAAAATACGCGCGTCAGTACAAGCACATGAATGAGATGGGGTCCTTAGAACAGTGACCCTAAGGCTAATAAAGCTAATAAAGCCTTAGGGTAAGTTTCGTTAAATTAAATTTAACGGTCCGTGCCCGGGCGGGCGGCCGGACAAGTGTGAACAGGTAAAGGCGGTGCAGTGCCGGTGCAGCATTGCGCCGACAGACCTTTGGTGTTCTCATAAAAGAATCATTGGTAGCAGTTGTTAGTTAGTTGCACATTTTTAATTAATGAGCTAGAAGTTTTTAAAGTCAAAAGTTGAATGGTTTTTAAGTTTTTAAAGTAAGTGTGCCAAGTGGCACACTTACCAATGCAAACTAACTCTCTCTCACTCTCACCCTCTCTCTCTTCCTAGCGCCCCCTCTCCCTGATGGCTATTTAGGAGCCCCCCCTCCCCCATTTTCAGGGCTGGCAGTGCACCTACCCCCCTAATGTGAGCGTGCTCTACGCGGTGGAGCCCTCCATTGAAGCTTGAGAGCAGCCCCTTGCGACATATGTGGTAGCCTTGTGCTCCCATTGTCAAGAACAAGGGATCTCACAGTCATAGACACCTTCTGGTGAAGTTTCATCGCGAGAAGCTGCCGTAGACGCTCTCTTAGCAGAGTGCGGCTGCTGAAATTCTCTGTTTTCAGTCCCTAATCACCTCGATTAGGGCTGTTTTCAGCAGATCAGCCATAGAAATTCTCTTCTCTCTCCTTATCCTAAGTCTACATCAAGTTTGGAGCGATTCCATCGCGAAGAAGACCTCTGTTTCGGCGTAGGGGTGTGCACAGGTAAGAATTTCAGGTTATGTACAGAAAATTACAGCAAGCATGTGCGTGTGCATTTTGCTTGTTTTCTCTTTTGTGTTCGATGCATGAATGAATGAGCATGAAGGCAATACATAACGAAAGATGGACTCTCCTCTGTGAGAGCTTTCGATGAGCTGTTTTGGAAGATAGACTCTCTTTTCGAGAGCTTCCAACCAGTCTCGCAGAAGATGGGAAATCCCCTAAGCAGAAAGAAAGTGGAAACACTTTCTCAGTCAGTAGTCAGAACAGAACAGAAGAAAGAATAGAGGACGGACGTATGCCCCGTTCCTGTGCTTGTAAAGATTCTCCCTTAGTAATAAAGATATTCTCTTTATGGGGGGGGACCAGCCCATCTTCTGGTCCCCAATGAAGTGTCAAGTTTTCTCGCTCCCTCTAATTCTCTTGAGTATTTGAAGTGCAATTAAACGTCAGTTTACGCTTCCGTATTTTTGTGACAGTGGTATCAGAGCAAGGTCCTCTCTCTCTTCCTGAAGGGATTGACGACTCTTGGCAGACTGCAGAAATGGAAGGACGCGAGATAGAGTTCTCTCTCCTTCAACAGCAGGTGGAAGAGTTGCAGAAAGCTCTCTCCCATCCAGAAGTCCAAAAGATTCTCCATACTCTTGAAAAAGGGAAGGAGAAAATGCCGATGGGGTCGGGAGAAATTCCGCAGAACCCAAAGGCGCCACAACCAAGAAAAGATCCTTTGATTGGAACTTCCCACATGCACGAGAGGCAGAAGAAATCTCCAGAACGTCATGTGCGGTTTAATCCAAAAGTTCAAGAGCAGGATCCCCCTGATTCCCCTCAGT
This sequence comes from Adiantum capillus-veneris, assembly GCF_014529385.1. Classification (NCBI taxonomy): domain Eukaryota; kingdom Viridiplantae; phylum Streptophyta; class Polypodiopsida; order Polypodiales; family Pteridaceae; genus Adiantum; species Adiantum capillus-veneris. The sequence goes on along the minus strand of NC_140949.1, from coordinate 55,251,146 downwards.
TCTCTTTCATGAAGGATCTGGAAGACATAGTTTCTCCGGAAGACATGTTTCTCGACGATCCGTCGCAGCAAGAAGTACATTCAAGGGAAAGGAGATAAAGATGTGAAATTCGACACCTACAATGGACGGCGTGATAATGACAAAGCTTTGGCTTTCATCCGCCAATTTGAAGTTGCATTTGCTGAAGGGAATTTCAAAGAAAGATCCAAGCTTCGCCATGTTAGTTTGTACCTGAAAGGCACCGCCAGCAATTGGTGGTTAACCCTTATCCTGGAAGATCACAAACCCCAAGATTGGACCGCTTTCAAGGAGGAGTTCTACGCACAGTTCCTTCCTCCAGACTATGAGGAAGAGGTAAAGAAAGAATGGGATCGACTTTCACAGTCAGAGAACGAAACTGTTCCACGCTATGTGGATAGGTTTTGGGACGTTCTCTTGAAAGTCACTCCATTCAAGAAGATTGACGATTCGGAGAAGATGCGCAAGTTTGAAGCAGGTTTGCATAAAGCCTTGCAAAAGGCTATGAAGCTTTACCCTCGAGGTAACTTGCAGATACTTATGGAATCAGCCCGCATAGCTGATGGAATACATGACAAGGGTACTCCCAGGAAGATGGAGCAAAGCACTTACCATGCTAAGCAGAAGGCTCTCCATGAGCAGCCTACCTCTTCTACTTCTTCTCAAAAGAAGAAAAGAACCGCCTCCGAAGCAGAAGCCAAGCCAAATCAGCCCAAGAAAGGGAGATATCTCTCTCCTGCTGAGTTGCGAACATACATTAGTGAAGGAAGATGCTTCAAGTGCGGACAAGTTGGTCATATGAAGGGTGACTGTCCAACCAAACCTCCACAACCACCCTCTTCCAATGTAGTCCCAGATGTACAGGGAAATACAACCAAGGATGGAAAAGAAAGAGCTCTTCTCAAAGCATGGGGTAGTATCAACAACCAGCGGGCTCTTATTTTGTTTGACCCTGGTAGTACAGACAACTTCATCTCTACCCAGCTAGCTGACGACCTGAACTTGCAACCCAATCGTTTTGGAGTCTCTATTCAAGCGCAATCAGCTTTCAAAGGGCAGAACTCAAACTCTACTCCAATCATAGGGAAGTTGAATCTAAAGGTCGACGACTACAAGGATCAAGAGTCTTTCTTACTAGCTTCACTTGAAGGATGCGATGTTATCTTGGGAATGCCTTGGCACTACAAGATGCATCCCATTCCTGACTATGTTTAGAAAACCTTATCTTTTGCTCATAAAGGAAAGGAGTATCTTGTACTTGCAGATGCAGGTGATTGGCGTATTCCTATCGCCAACCACATTGCCATCAAGAAAGAAATGAAAAAGTGTGTTTCAGCGTACTTGATTTTTGCAAGAGAGAGAGATGTGTCTGTTTCACAACTTTCTTCCTCTTTAGAGCAAAAAAGACTTAAGTTAATAGAAAGATATAAAGATTATTTTGCAGATGAACTTCCAAATGAACTCCCACCTTCGCGACCTGAGGATCATACCATTGATTTGATCCCAGGAAGTTCTCCTCCAAATCAGCCCCCTTATCGAGTTAGTCTAATGCAGCACGAGGAAATTCTCAAGAAGGTTAACGAACTTTTGGAGAAGGGCTTAATAAGGCCTAGTACTTCTCCATATTGTTCACCTGTCTTGCTAGTACAGAAAAAGGATGGCACATTTCGCATGTGCATAGACTATAGATCTCTAAACAAGATCACAATCAAGAATCGATTTCCAATCCCTCGGATTGACGACATTCTTGACAAGTTACAAGGAGCAAGTGTCTTTAGTCGTATAGACTTGAAGAGCGGTTATCATCAAATCCGCATAGCTCCTCAGGATGTGCATAAGACTTCATTTAGAACAACCTTCGGGTTGTATGAATTCTTAGTGATGCCTTTTGGACTCACTAATGCACCAGCTACATTCAACAGAATGATGGATAGAATCTTCCACTCATATAGAAGTTTTACAGGCGTTTTCTTTGATGACGTCTTAATCTTCTCAAAGACAGAAGACGAACACTATAAGCATCTCGCCTTAGTGTTTGAAGAATTACGCAAACACAAATTATTTGTGAATGCTAAGAAGAGTGAGTTCTTTCTAAAAGAAATCCACTATTTGGGCCATATAGTATCTCACAACCAGGTGAGAATGGACCCTGAAAAGATTCAAGCAGTTGTAGAATGGCCTACGCCAACTACAGTACATGATGTACGAAGTTTCCTTGGCCTCTGTTCTTATTATCGCCGTTTCATTCGAGCTTTTGCCGCGATAGCAGGTCCCCTCCATGACCTGACAAAGAAGCGGATTCCATTCCATTGGGGGTCTGGACAAAAACAAGCTTTCGAAAAGCTTAAGTATCTACTCAGTCACGGACCTGTTCTCACCGTCCCTGATCTTCGCAAACCTTTCGAGGTATACTGCGATGCATATGGAGATTGTGTAGGAGCAGTTTTGAACCAAGAGGGTAACGCGATAGCCTATGAAAGTCGGTGCCTTAAAGATGCAGAGTTGCATGCCTCCATATACGAAAAAGAGCTAATGGCAGTAATTCATGCTCTTTCCATTTGGAAACACTATCTATTAGGAGCTGATTTTATTATCAAGACAGATCATCAAAGTCTTCGCTACTTTCTCACACAGAAAAAGTTATCAGAAAAGCAGATGAGATGGGCCAACTTTCTTTCAATGTTTCATTTTCAGATTTTACACACTTCTGGAACAAAGAATGCAGTTGCAGATGCTCTCTCCAGGCGTCCAAAGATCAATGCACTAACAACAATTTATCATGAGGAACTAGAATCTCTCAGCGAGATGTATCCTCAAGATCCAGACTTCGCCACAATTTGGGCAGATCTTCAAGCTGGTCACTCAAAGCCACCTTATTCTATCAGGGATAATACACTCTATCGTCAACAAGCAATATGCATAGCTCAGCCTTTACGACAAAAGGTGATGGATGAAGCACATAATTCTCCTTATGCCGGGCATCGGGGAATTGCTTCCACCACTAGTGCCCTCGAAAGGTATTTCTTTTGGCCAACACTCCGTGCGGACATTGAAAAACATGTACGTGAGTGTTTAGTATGCCAAAAAGTGAAATATGACAGACATAAAGTTTATGGCAAACTTCAGCCGCTCCCTGTGCCTAACACGCCATGGGAAAGTATTGCCATGGATTTTATTACGGATCTTCCTAGATCCAAGAATGGAAATGATGCAATCTGGACTATAGTAGACAGGTTCAGTAAGCAAGCACATTTTCTTCCAGTAAAAAAGACGATCAAAGCTGATCACATGGCTAGAATATTTCTAGCTCAGATTTTTAAACACCATGGATTGCCAAAGACTATTGTCAGCGATAGAGATCCCCGCATGACTAGTCTATTTTGGCAGGCATTGTTTGAAAACTTGGGAACTAAGCTTGATTTTTCATCAGCTTATCATCCTCAAACAGATGGTCAAAGCGAAATCGCTAATGCCACTGTTTTAGATCTCCTCAAGTGCTATGTTTCGGAACGACAATCCGAATGGGAACAGTACTTACCAATAGTTGAGTTTGCGTATAATAATACCATACATTCCTCAACTGGTAAAGCCCCCTTCGAAATTATTTACGGGAAGCCACTCTTACTTCCTATTATGGTGACCAAAGAAAACATCTTCGCCGCAGATGAATTTGTGCGCAATATTGATATCGCCCATCAACAAGTAAAGCAAGCAATTCTTCGTACTCAAGAGCAACAGAAGAGAAAAGCAGACAAGCACAGAAGGAATCTCAATCTTGAAAAAGGACAATATGTCTTGCTTCGGTTTGAGAAAGCTAGATTGAAAAAGCGGGTCGGCAAAGGGAAAGTTGTCAAACTTTCCCATAGATTTTACGGCCCTTTCAATAGATTTTACGGCCCTTTCAAAATTACAGATAAAGTCAATGATGTGACTTTCAGATTGGATTTGCCTTCTCACTGGCGCATCCACAATGCTTTTCATGTCAGTCTCCTCCGACCATATGTTGGACCTCCTCCAGTGGCGCCAGTACAAGAAGATCTTCCAGAAGTCGAAGAGACTGAGGAAATCCTTCAACCTGAACAGATAATACACCACTCGGAGAGACAACTCAAGTCGGGGAGTCTACATCGAAAGTATTTAGTCAAGTTCAAGAATTACACTCCTTTAGATGCAAAGTGGATGACTGACTCCGATCTCAAGGACTACCCTGACATCTTGCACAGTTATGTTGACGCTCTACAGTTGAGGTCAACTGTTTAGAACCAAGAGGGATGTAACTAAGTCAGACTTTGTAAAGAATTAATTTATTTACGAGAAATGAGTTATCTAATTAGTTGTGTGCACACCAGAATAGACCTAGCAGTTCTAAGGCCTCAGGTGAACCTAAATGCGGGCTAGAACACCTCAGAGGGACCTTAGCAGAAATTACCCTGAAGCCCTAGTGATTGGGAAATCGGGTCTTCAGAAAGGGGTAAGCAGTAGCCTCAGATTTTAGGCTCAGGAAAAATACGCGCGTCAGTACAAGCACATGAATGAGATGGGGTCCTTAGAACAGTGACCCTAAGGCTAATAAAGCTAATAAAGCCTTAGGGTAAGTTTCGTTAAATTAAATTTAACGGTCCGTGCCCGGGCGGGCGGCTGGACAAGTGTGAACAGGTAAAGGCGGTGCAGTGCCGGTGCGGCATTGCGCCGACAGACCTTTGGTGTTCTCATAAAAGAATCATTGATAGCAGTTGTTAGTTAGTTGCACATTTTAAATTAATGAGCTAGAAGTTTTTAAAGTCAAAAGTTGAATGGTTTTTAAGTTTTTAAAGTAAGTGTGCCAAGTGGCACACTTACCAATGCAAACTAACTCTCTCTCACTCTCACCCTCTCTCTCTTCCTAGCGCCCCCTCTCCCTGATGGCTATTTAGGAGCCCCCCCTCCCCCATTTTCAGGGCTAGCAGTGCACCTACCCCCCCTAATGTGAGCGTGCTCTACGCGGTGGAGCCCTCCATTGAAGCTTGAGAGCAGCCCCTTGCGACATATGTGGTAGCCTTGTGCTCCCATTGTCAAGAACAAGGGATCTCACAGTCATAGACACCTTCTGGTGAAGTTTCATCGCGAGAAGCTGCCGTAGACGCTCTCTTAGCAGAGTGCGGCTGCTGAAATTCTCTGTTTTCAGCCCCTAATCACCTCGATTAGGGCTGTTTTCAACAGATCAGCCATAGAAATTCTCTTCTCTCTCCTTATCCTAAGTCTACATCAAGTTTGGAGCGATTCCATCGCGAAGAAGACCTCTGTTTCGGCGTAGGGGTGTGCACAGGTAAGAATTTCAGGTTATGTACAGAAAATTACAGCAAGCATGTGCGTGTGCATTTTGCTTGTTTTCTCTTTTGTGTTCGATGCATGAATGAATGAGCATGAAGGCAATACATAACGGAAGATGGACTCTCCTCTGTGAGAGCTTCCGATGAGCTGTTTTGGAAGATAGACTCTCTTTTCGAGAGCTTCCAACCAGTCTCGCAGAAGATGGGAAATCCCCTAAGCAGAAAGAAAGTGGAAACACTTTCTCAGTCAGTAGTCAGAACAGAACAGAAGAAAGAATAGAGGACGGGCGTATGCCCCGTTCCTAAATTGTAAAGATTCTCCCTTAGTAATAAAGATATTCTCTTTATGGGGGGGGGACCAGCCCATCTTCTGGTCCCCAATGAAGTGTCAAGTTTTCTCGCTCCCTCTAATTCTCTGGAGTATTTGAAGTGCAATTAAACGTCAGTTTACGCTTCCGTATTTTTGTGACAATTACCCTCTTCTTCCTTATAATGAAAGAATCTTTATCCTCTCCTCCTCTCTTAATAAACCTAAACCCAAACCATGCCCTTTCTTTCTCCTTCCTAAAATCCATAAACCTTCCCTTGTAGCTCGGCCCATTTGCTCCTACAAAGGATACATTTTGGAAAATGCCTCTAAATGGCTCCATGCACAACTCTACCCCGTTCTTCTATCTAAAACCCACCACCTCAAAGACTTCCACTCCCTTATCTTGGACCTAACCACCACCCCCTTTCCTCCCCACATTATTTTGTTTACGTTCGACGTGGAATCCCTCTATCCAAGCATTCCCATACAAGAAGGTCTTTTGGCCCTCAAAAACACCATCCACGACCTCTTCCTCTCTCCCAAGGTCCACTTTATCCTATCCCTAGCCTTTCTTATCCCTACCTATCTTTTAATGGAGAGTGTTGGTACCAAATCAAAAACCTGCCATGGGCTCCAACTTTGCCGTGGTATACACTTGCCTCTTTCTTTGCTCCCTAGAAGAAGGCATGAATCTCCTCTCATCTCCCTCCCTCACTATTTTAAAAGATTCGTGGATGACGCTTTTGGCATTTGGAATGGCCCCTCTTCGAGTTTGAACAAGCTTCTTCAAAGCTATGGACACCCTCTCCAAAAGCATATCAAGATCTCTTCCTTCGTCTCCTTTCAAGAGGCGATTATTTTAGACATCCATTTTTTCAAAGGAACCCCGTTTGCCACCCATGGTATTCTCGATACTAGATGTCATCAAAAGAGTCTCAACTCTTACAATTATATTCCTTGGCAGTCTTAGAATCCTACACATCAAAAATTTTCCTTCATCCTTTCAGAACTTAAAAGATACATCATTCGAGAAAGCTTCCTTTCGGGATTTATTTCTATCCAAAACCTCTTCTTTGCTAGACTTAGGGCAAAAGGTTACCCACCCTCTCTGTTGGAAGCATGCTTCCATTTCGTTTCTTATAACTCTAGATCTTCTCTCTTTCAAAGAAGCCCTAAAAACAAACCGCCACCTACCATTGTAAAAATTCCCTTTTCACCCCTCACCAGAGTTACCCGGAACGTGGAACGGGAACGGCGACGGGCCTCCTTGCGGAATGGGGGAATGGGAACGGCGCGGGACGGGAGGCTAAAAAAACACCCAAATATTGTTTTTTTTTTAGCGTTATGTGTTTGAATACAAGTAGTACTAGAGTCCTTTGACTCTAATACCCAAAAAAAAACACCATTCGAAGATCATTCAACCTTATTATGACTTGATTGGAATGTGCGGTGCCGAGAGTACATAGCACATACACAACATTGAACAAACACAATGCCCATACACAATTGTTAATAACATATGTAATTACAGATTAGAGCTCTCAAATAATTGCAAGAGTAGAAGTCAGAGATAACACTTTTCGCTTAATTATGGCTAACAAGGCCCGCCAAGGCACTACGAAAAAACCAAAGGTAACATACCATTATGAGAGTCGAGACTACAAGGGGGCCAAACAAGTGACCACAACACCAAAAGACTGAAGGTGACAAATACCATAAAGATGCTAGTAGCTACAAATGTCAAAGAGGACAAGCAGCCATACAAAAAGGTAAGGATAATGGAAGTCCTAAAGTCGCAACTCTCGAGCCTCAAGACTCAAGAGCCACTAGCCTGAGAGGCCTCCCAATTCGTAGTAGCCGGCTGTAAATCATGCACATCCTCCCATTCCTCATCATCGATCTCTAGTCCTGGCTCGATCTCAGCCACGGATGAAATACCTGGTGTTGGTGGATGTGCATCTCCACCTGCCTGAGGAGCCTCTTGCTCCATCTCCCACTGTGTAAAAGGATCTGTCTTTTTGTCTGTACTCTTACAAAGCATTTTCAAATTTGCGTTGACAAAGACAAGATCATTAGCGTTCTCCACTCCAAGCCGATTCCTCTTCTTGGAAGCAATGTGGCTAAAGGTACTCCACAATTGCTCCAAGCATGAGATACTAACTGAGTGGCTAAGAATACGGATCGCCGATCTTTGAAGCTCAGGGCCATCGTAGCCATAGTCCTCCCACCATAGCACTGAACCTTTCTTCCTGCGATCAATCTGAGCATCCAGGCTGCCAACTGACCCCCGCATCTCTCTATACTGTCTCAACTAATCTCTGACAATGCGTCGCCCATCTTTCTCTAGAACCATCTTGTTTAAGATCTCTGTAAATTGGTTCATGGCTTCTCTATCTTTCTCTTGCCCTGCACCTTGGAACTCTGGATCCACCATGTACGCTGCCCCGTGTAAAGGAGAGGCATATGAAGTCCACCTCGAGGTGCAAAGCGCATGGATCTCCTCATATCGCTCTACTTTCGGCTCAAGCTGTGCAAGCTGCTCGATCATGCGGTTCATTGCCTCATAAATCTTGCCAATGCAAGCATCCATGCCATCCAGAACTCGAAGCAAATGAACCACCGGTTTTACCTGTGCGTCTAGACTCTTGAGCTCCTTCCAGAACTCAAGATCCTCTGCCTTATCCTTGCACAAAATCCCTGCAACTGTTTTTGCATAGGGGGAGGTGGTGAACTCATCACTGATGAAGACCTGTCGGACCGCATTTTGACATTCAAACAGCCTGCGCACAAGAAGAAAGTTGAATGCCAAGTGGGTGTCTGAATACTTTAGAAGAACTTTGCCGCCCGACCTCTTGAGGTACTCACTTCGAACCAAGTTGTGATTGTTGGTGAAAGTAACAATCTTCAGTGCATCAACAATGACTGGAGCGATCCAGTTTAGCTTGCCAATGTCTTTTAGAAGGTTGTTCAAGCAGTGTGCCATGCAAAAGCACACTATCACATGCAGATAGTGGCCCTCTATAATAGCTATTGTTCCCCTGTTAGATGCCTCCCCATCTGTGACAAAGGCCACCACGTGTTTCTCACCGATCGATTCTATGGCCGCTGTCCACTCTGCAGAGAGGACATCGGCGGACTTGCCACTCTCGGTGGCATCATGAGAGTGCACAAAGTACATCTCTCCACTCGAGTATGTGACGAGACCATGGATAGATCTCTTCCTTGTATCGCTCCACACGTCGGCAATAAGGGAAACGCCATGTTTTGCCCAAACACGCTGAATATTGAGTGTTGCTTGCTCTACGATAGCCTTCTCTCGATCGAGCAAAGTGGTTCGGAGAGCCTCTGAAGATGGCGCCACATAGCCGGTGCCATACTCTCCTATCCGTTGCACCATAACTTTCCAATACTCCAACCTATTTCGATCAAACATAGAAGAGGTTAGTATCAAAAAGGCGGAAACGACGATAACGGGAGAAATGAGAGAGAAGATTGATAAATCATAAAACATACCTCGCCGCGACAAATGGGATATGGTCGTGATAGAAGAATCGGGCCACGGCCGCATCCACCTCTTCCTTCTTCTTTGGGTCCCAGGAGGTGGCAAGGGTCCTTTGGCGATAAATCGGACCCGATGAAGATCCACCGACACCTAAACCGGGTAGAGAGGAAGAAGGGAAAATGAGGGTCTTTGGGTCGATACCTTTGCGTGCGGGCTTGGCTTTATGGTTGAATTGCCGATCCTTTTCCTCGAGCTCCTTCCTCTTCTAGATAGTTATATTGGTGCAAAATTTCACCTCATGTCCCGGCACTCAAAGAAAGTGTGCCCTCACTTTGTCATGCCCCCCTTTCCGCGTGTAAGAGCATAACTTGCATGCCCATGCACAAGAACCTCCCGCCGCCGACAAGGTGCCTTCCGATGTCACTTCATCCCACCACGACCATTCCTTCGCCTTTTGAGTGTTGCCCGCATGAACGGAGGGGGTTTTACGAGAGGAAGAGGCCATGGAATGAGAGAGCTTGAGGCTTGAAGCCTTGAGAGCAAGAGAGAGCTTGAAAGTTGAGAGCCTTGAACTTTGAAGGCTTGAGGCTTTAGAGCTTGAGAGCAAGTGAGAAGTTGAGAGCTTGAGGCTTTAGAGCTTGAGAGCAAGTGAGAAGTTGAGAGCTTGAGAGCTTGGTAGCTTGAGAGCTTGAGAGATTGACGCTTGAGCCTTGAGAGCTTGAGGCTTGAGAGCTCGAGAGCAAGAGAGAGAGCCTTGAGTCTTGAGAACTTAGAAGTTGGTTCAACTTGAGAGCAAGAGAGCAAGAGAGCTTGGTAGCTTGTGAAGGAAAGGGGTGAGGGGGTGGCACAATATATAGGGAGGGGCTGTTTTTCCAATTTTCGATTCTGCCCGTTTACCGAAGCTTGCCGTTTCAGTCCGTTCCGACGTTCAGGTGGCGTTCTCCCTCGTCTGTTCCGGTTTGAGCCCGACTGTCGGAACGGCAATCCGTTCCAAGGCGTTCCAAGCATACCCAGCCGGCCGAAACGCCATTCCGGAGTTCCAAGCATGACTTTAGGCGTTCCCCGGTAAATCTGCGAGTCTAAACGGCCCTCACCCGCACTCTCAACCTCTCCCTCTCCATCAACAAACCTCTCTCCAAGATTTTTAAAGCTAATCCCGAGCTTGCTCAACTTCCAAAATCTATTGTGTGTTGGCTTAATGCACCAAACCTTGGCTCCCTTCTCTCAAAAAACCCTTGTCATACCTAATGTTTGTTCCCCCCCCCCCCCCCCCCTCTCCCCCTCCTCCCCTTTTTTTTGCTAAAACCTTCCCCTCATACGCTTCTCCTCTTAGTGTTTTCTCCCAACCATGGTACCTTACACTACCTCTTTCCATAGCCTCCTTCCTTGTACAAACTCAATAACTCTAAACTTGCCTCCATTTTTGTACACCCTTCAACTAGCCTCCATTTTTGTACACGCCTTAAAAACCCCCCCTCTTTTTTGTACCTCCTTGGAATTTGTGGAGTAACTCAACTTGACAACTAATCCTATCCTCCCTTGAGTACAGTACTCTGTACAGTTTTTTGAATCATCCCCTCCTATATATATCCCCTCCCTCCCTTCAATTTTTTTACACCACTGAGGAGCTAATATAAACGAAACGCGTTTGGTGTGAAATTGGTGTCTCCTTTTACTACCCCACCCTTCACCTCCCTTTTTGTCTATCTCTCTTACAAGTATCGCTCGCTATGAATTTTTTCTTTATAATCGTTTTGTAGCTTTACCCTCTAAAGGAATAAAGAAATACCGAAAGGGCGCCAGTTTTTGGGACCTACAGGTTGTCGGCGTTTGTTCGGAGCATTCTAACTTCCAAGCCGTTTGTGCTTTAAAGTGTTAATTCCCGTTACAGGTTCCTTCCGCAAGGTTTTCCTGTGTATTTAAGCTTAAAGTTAAAGTAATGATCGGGTGAAAGCTAAAGTCTACCGCCCTACGGGCCAGTTTCAGAGTCTCCCCCTAGCAGAGGTTGGTTGTAGCCTTTTGGGCAGTCTTATATAATAGAAGTATCTTTTTCTCGCAAAAAAAATAAAAGTGAGATTCTCTCTGTCTGTAGTAGGAGCGGGTGGATGGGTCGACCGATCGATCCCACATAGAGTTCGGTACTTTTACAAATCATTTTTGGTTCAAGGTTATGATGTACTCATTATTTAATAGCATAAATTCAGAGTCCATGCATGTTTCATTCTAGTTGGGGCATTGAAAGTTCTCGCAGATATTCTCCTATGTCCATCTGACATCTGTGCAATCTATTTCACTCTCCACTATTCTCTCTCTTCTTTCCCGCAAAAACACTGTACACATATGTTCACCTTTTACTTTATCATTTTTGAGCCCACTTTCATTCATACACAGTCACAGGTAGCATTAGTCGCTAGATACTTCTAGGTGCAGTCTGGCTCATGGCTTAAACTATTGGGCATGAGCATTCCCTCCCTATGCTTTTGCTTCTGCACTGTAATGTACTATGAATTGATACATTGATGAAAAGTGTAAAAATCGTATATTTCTTGCGTAGAACCCCAATGGAGGGGCTCTTTCATCCAATGTGTCTTTCTACTGCTATATTGGGCTGGTAGGCACCTCAAGCTCCTCTAGGCACCATGTAGCACGTCAAGCTCCTCCAAAAAATTCAGCCAAGATGACAAACATGTATATTCATCATTGTCCATGGTTATGGGCCAATCAATTGTGGTTGAGGCACTTACTAGAAACATGGCTTGTGGGAGTTTTCAGGTCATCGTTATGTTATTGGCCCTCAAGCCATCTCATTAGCTAGCCATGAGGGGGAAGACCAGATGCTCGTCTGCGCAGATGTCAACCTTCTTTGAGTTGCATAGCTTTACTATGGGCAAGTTGCCATTCTTCCAGTACTCACCATCATACGCATTCACACGTTCAAAGATCAACATAATTTTCAAACAGGATGGATGACTCCTCAAGCGAAAGAAATGGCTTTTTACAAAAAGCATTTGCTTCGCACTATTAAGGATGGATTTATTTACGGCCAAGGTACATAATTTGCATTCCTTGCACGTGCTTTGATGTATCGTAGAATAGCTTCGGATCTCCTCCCATCAGCCACGCATTGAGATGGGTAGATACACTTCGGTAGCCAAGAGAAGCAGGTATGTTAGCTAAGTGACTTGGAGCTAGAGACAGAGGAGCTTTACATATAGCTGCGCCCAATATGTAATGAGATACGGGGACGATTTCGTTCTCTCCAGAGGGAGATTGGGGCCTCTGTTCAAGGTGATGGATTATGTTCATCAAAGATGCCTTGGGCTATTCTTGTTGGAGCTACAGAGGCATAGATATCCTTTACTATGGAGTTCTATAGGCTCTAGCATAGTACCCATTCAGAAGCAGGTGATATGTTCCTCCCAGAGCAGCAACTTGCAACAAGACCCAAGTACAAGTTAGTTTTCAGCTCACTTGACTCTCCTAGATAGAGCTATAGAGATTAGCAGATCTCGACATCCTCGTACCACTCGCATATTATGTCAAAGACATGTCATCACCGCATCCAAGTCGTCGTTGAAAGGCATAGAATAGCTCCTACAAGACTCTTTACAGAAGAGGAGATTCGTGCTGAGATGCAAAAGCTTACAAGAGAGTTCATGTAATGGTACTTACAAAATGGCACCCAATTGAGGAGATCACATTTTGGCAAATAATGTCAGGTGCAGCGAGATTGAAACGCGTTTTGCAATTTGAAACGCTTGCAGATCTCGCACTTCCCGCAACGGAAAGGGCAGCAAATTGCAAAACGCTAGGACTGAGGGTAGGTTGCAGGAAGCGCTAGCTAAAATTGCAAAAAACGCTGGCTGGTTCCGCTCCCTTAGAAAAACGCTAGGCTGATCTGGATGATCTTGCAATGTATGGAAGCGCTAGCTGATGGGTTGCATTATAGGACTCAGGTTATAAACTTATTAAGGCCTGGGCAAACTGTCCACCACACCCAACAAATAAATCATATAAATGATTTATTAAAAAGTTAGGCCAGCCACCAGGGTGTGTAAGTTCGTGTGAAACTATCCCACATCTCCCACCCGGGAATCCGATCAACGCGGGGAATGGCTCATTGGATTCCTCTAACCTAGAACTACATGCTCGTCATGTCAGATGTCCACCTTAGTGTAATAACATCTGTCAAAACGTGTATATAAACCATTTATGCAAGAGGGTTCCAAAACTGGAAAACCTAACCTAATGGACTTGTCTGGACATGCAGGTCTTGCAAACAGCCTCACAAAATTGCCGGTATTAATCCTCCTAGGATTCTAGACATCCCTATCTAGGAAGAAGGGGAAAATTGGCTTTCGAAGTCGATGAAGCATATCCACAACGCACACAGAGCCATGTGCACATAACAAACAAGCTACCAACTGGCTCTATCGGTTCACTTGATTGTTCTATTGGTTCGCTTAATTGTTCACATTTAGTATTTGTTACCTTAGTCTTTTGTATTTTCTACTCGACACTAGGATCATTTGACGATGAAGTCATCTTCATATGAAGATGATATAATCTTCTGGTCTCATAGGTCTTTTACACCTTTTGCAATCGTACATAACCATTTCTTTTCTTTCTATCTCTGTCTAAGATAACCTTCACCTCTCTCTAGTCTCTGTCATTCTAAAGGTCATGGAGCATTCACCAAGAAAGAACTAAAGAGTTAGGTAGGGGGACATTGGATAATAATATATGAATCTTTGGCACGTTTATCAACCACTGCACTTGACATTGGTATGAGAGCTTCTCTTTAATTGCACTAACCATAACCACCCAAAAAAAAAGAACTCGCATTTGAGCATGTGTGCATGACTTGCCAAATTGGGTAGAATTGTGCATCTTGAGCCAAGAAGCAAGCAAACATTGTACACGAAGGGTTGCAGAATTGCAATAATGGTGTTACGGGGGATAGACACAACCTTGGAATGAAGGCTATTACCACCTCAAGCTTTACACTCATCTCATCAGGTAGAGAGCTCCAACAAGAAAAAACTACTCCTAATCAAATAGAGACAATTGGGAAGAAGAACCCACTGTAGCCCCAGCAGCCTTTATCAAACTCCTCCTCTCAATGGCACAAAGAAGACGATGACGACGATGATGGACATGATGAGGTGGCAAAAAGAGGCTAGCAGACAAAATATGCTAAGTTTTGAAGCTTGTGAAGAAGCTAGCTTAGAGGCCAAAGCCAAGAGAGAGGATAAATGTGACACATTTGAACCAGATTAGTAAGCTTGCTACGAACATTGTAAAAGCACAGGCCAAGGCCTCCACCAATACTATGGCACCCATGACTGAGACGATCTAGTTCACTGAGTATGGTGGTATGATGGATGGATGTCACTACTTTTATTCTTACACTGAGGCTACAAGTAAAGACCTTGTGTTTATTAATACGGCTTTTGCCTTCAACCACTTTTTGAGGCTACGATCAAAGCCTTGGATTTCTAATTAATACCAACTTTTGCCTTCAACCACTGTTTCAAGGCAGAAACTAACAAGAGAAAGAACTACAACAATGGTTTTGCTAGGCAATGAGAAAAATGGCACGGTAAAGTGAAATTTGATGTATTCAATTAAATTGCTTGCCTATCTTCAATCAAAACATCAAATGCATATCCCTAAATCACCAATAAAGGAAAGTGCAAATTACAAGAAAAGTCAAAATAATCATATCCTCTCAACTTTTAGGAAGAAAGAAGCACATACATTCATATCTTTGAGACTGATAGAAGAATCTACATTTTGTATCAGCAAGACCCGTCCATGGCACAAATTATCACCAAGGTTGGCATTCTGAGGCTACAAATATAAAAAAGCACAAAAAGCAAGAAAAAGTGAATTGGTTAGAATATGCAAGAAGCTTGTGTAGTTTTCTTTTCACGTGTGTCTTTAGGTGTTGCAGTAGGGGTTTGAACCTACTCCCCTGCGGCTCCGGCTCAAAAGGCCAAAAACAACCAGCCTACCCCAGTTTTGGCCGAAAGCTTGTATGCTTAAATTAGCTCACAAAGAAACAGACACTTGAAATTTTACAGTACTAAACCAAAGCGCTCTCCGTGATTATCATGAATAACTCATTCTAAGTTTAACTTGTTCCCTTTAAAATGGGTAACTGATAGATAGGCCAAAATCTCTCTAAGGTCCATACCTTCCATACAGAAAGACACCTGCTTTATGCTATTTTCTGAGATGTCCATTGACTTAAATATGAATGACCAGTTTCTAACACCAAAAAAATTTGCAACAGACACCAGACTTTGAAAAGGAACCTATTAAGAAACTTAGGGATAAAAGCCCAAATTACAAGAAACAAATGCAGCATAAAAATTTAAATAATTACTTCCCCTTTCCAGTTTACTTGTAACCAGAAAACATCTTCTTGACATCTTAAGATCAGTTGAGCAAAAAAAATTATTGCAACAAAACAGGAGCCAGAAGCAAACCTTGCGGGGCAGGATAGTATCTTGGTGTTGCACTTGCTTACTACGTGCACGCGTTGGTATCAGAAAGCCTGATTGTGGCAGAGAATCTGCAAACAAAGCCCTTCCAGAGCTTGTTTTCTCACTTCCATTATTTGCTTCAATCTTTGCTTTGAGTAAGCTCTGCTCGCTTTTCTTTGCACTTGCTGATCTTGTCAGGGGCTGCTGTGCCGTCGAAGGACTCCTTTCCAAAGCACCCGGTGATGCCGTGGACAAACCCAAAGATGAGTTTATAGTTTCTTTGGTTATGCTTGTCTGCAATCTGGTTCGGTTTCCTACGGTCTTATCTCCAGAAGCTAAATTGGCTCTTTTTATCGAGAAACTATCAAGTTTGGAGCCACGCTTTAAGGGTATGGACTGTCCCTGATTCTCTCTTGATTCTCGCATTACTGAGTCAGTGTCTGGCTGCAAGCAAGGAACAAGAGTTAAAAAAAATTAGGCATGTATCAAGCACAGTGCACCATCAGCTATGGATCAGATGCACATACATTTACTTCACCATCCTCCACAGGCGGTTGACTAGCAGCTGGAGTCGCATGTGTGGTTGCTGAAGGGAAAGTACTGGCTGGACAAGAACCTGTATCCTGGTTACCCAACTGCTTATCTGAAATCCAATCTGGTTTGTTGAAGAGGACTGCAACAGTGTGTCCTCAAGGTCAGGATAAGCTTTCAGAGACCTACACTGCCATTCATGGCATCACAACTATAATTACAATTAAATGAACCTTACCATCTTGACCAAGAATCTTCACAATCACCTCTAAATTTGAGAGCTTTTTAAGATCAACATTATACATTCGATTATAGAAATAATCAGCAACTTTTAGATCCTCTTCAGATGGTTGCTTGTTTCGAGAATGTTTTGACGTGCACAAAACTTTGCATTTCCTCTCGATGCAGTCCTGTTGAACGACAACCCAACCAGAAGGCCAATTGACGATGTAGAATGCAAATTGAATCCACATATAAGCATTCAACCAACAGACTGAGTATTACAGCTTGACATCACTTTCAAAACGAAACAAGTTTAGAGCAGGCCTGTTTGACCATTTTATTACCTCCCTCACACTTCTTGACACCCGCGTAAGAAAACATTGACGCATCATCCAGTCCCAAACAAGTTGAACATTCACAATATCTTAACCAAAAGCTGCCAAGCTACATCTCTTTGGTAGGGGGGAAAAAAACGTCCGATTATGGAGTTGCTTACTGAAAGAAAAAGCGCCTGCATTTTATGGTCGAAGATGCTACCACAGAGATAACAATGCACATCCCTTCTTGTTTGCTTCAGCACTACCCTTATAAATAACCAGTCTGATAGCTGAAATATTTTTTAATCGGGGTAAACATTAAATGCACAACTGCAAAATCAATTAGGCGCATATGTATGTGTATAGGTACATATGTATGTAAGTAATGCGTATGTCACCAGTAATGATGACCAAGTAAAGACTTAAGAATAGGTAGAGGCTCTAGGATACATATCTGGGTAAGGTCCTCCAATCAGTTCTAAAGAATTCAGGTCAGGTTGACAGCAGATTTACAAATATTCTTTTAAATACACCTCCCATACATAATGGTGGAACCAAATATTGTTCAATACCAAAAGTAGAGGGAGGAAGAAAAGTTTTCAGGGAACAAACTACGTGGGATTCTGGTAACCGAAGAGGACTTAGAAACATCAGGAACGAGAAAATTGACTGCTCAAAGATAGAAACCCAGTCACTGAGAAACAGCAACTTGTCACAGTAGAGCATAGGACAAAATCTCATGAAGACGATGAGAGTCTTCTCCTTCTATAAATCGTGCAAAATTTTGAACATTACCAAGCTGTAATTTCTGCTTCAGTCACAACCATACACTTTGTAAATCCTGTATCAAGTCACCACAATACTTTTCATCCTGGTAACTAAAGCAGGACATCTTCACATTCTGTCACGTGAACACTTGCCCTATGTGCCACATGGATATTGTCGCTTTATTAGACATTTCTGTATAGTTTAAGCTTACTGAGAATCTATCTGTTTTCTATGTGGATATAGAACTGTTACAATGGAGTACTAGATCCGTAAGGAGCAGTGAAGATTCTGGATGTGTCGTCCAGGAAAACATACAAAAAAAAATTCCAGCCCAGAAAAAGTGGCTTTGTTCTATTACTTCAAAACCCCTCAAAACGCCCAAATGGTGCCGATTCTAAGAGCAAGTACAGAGCAAGCTACATCTGAGAGACTATACAACTAGCCACATGGGCAAAACTGAAAAGCCAGGGGAAAAACCTTTTCTTTATTGAGTTAAAGGTGCCCTGGCTAGCTAAAGAGGAGAGTGGATGACAGCTGCCTCTGGCAGATAGGCACTCCCACCAAAAACTCGCTTCGCGACTGCATGCCAAAGACAAGGACCACCAGAAGCCCACTAAAGGTAATATAGGGTAAGGAACAGGCTGAGAAATCAGCTGTTCAATGACGGGCCAAGCCCGCTATATGGTGCCTACTACCATCTAAAACCATAGGACTAGGGATAGACAGAGAGAGAGAGGGCAGTCGATGACAAGGATGATAGAGAAGAAACAGACGTGCTTTCTCAAACCGGAGTAGCACCCAATCGTTCTCCTTCAACTGCAAGTCGCCTCGATGCTTGTCTGTTGCCTTCGTATGCTATGCTTGAGACTTTTGCAAAGCCTCCATTACCTTAGTAAATGCTTGTTTGTTGGCTTCTTATGCTATGCTTGAGACCTTAGCAAAAGCAGTCTCCAGATCATATGTGTAATGATCTGCTTCAAAAATCTTGTCCTTGGTGCATAGAATCAATGGAACCTTTCAAATGTTAGATTTACACCACTCTACTACTTCACAGGTCTAGGGCATACTTGTACGGCTAGTATGTCTCCGGGCTGGCCACCCATACTCTAGGTTGTACCTGGTCGGGTCGCCCGAGTTTGGGGCCGACCGCCCACTTTGTCCGGGCGCCCTCGTATATTTCCATATATCATTTTTCTGTTGGGTCGTGGGGATTTTCATCAAGCCTTGCCCTACCTCCCCTTGGGCACCTAATTATGGGGCCAAGGGGGTACCCACTTCCACATCTCACATCTCACAGAAATCACACATTTGATTGCATTGGGTCTTCTGCTCTGGTAGTCAGTGGGGGGCTGATCGCCCCCTCTTCACCATATCCAGCGTCTCTCTCTCTCTCTCTCTCTCTCTCTCTCTCTCTCTCTCTCTCTCTCTCTCTCTCTCTCTCTCTCTCTCTCATGCTTCTGCACACGTGCACTCTCACATGGTATCAGACGCCAGTTCACATGGTATCAGCAGCTTCAGGCTCTCCATGGGACAAGCGCTCCATCACCTACAAAGGTTCTCCTCCCAAGGGATTACAACAGCCAGCGTTTTTGGAAAGCATCAGCATTTCTGCAAATCTGCCTGCAAGAGGGGGTGGCGCCAACATTTGGACAGCTTCCATCGCAAAGGAATGCTTTGCCACATGAGTTTTTGCAAGAAACATCAGATCTGCTAATTTCCCTGCTAGCGCTACCATTTGTGGACATCTTTGTCGCGGAAAACCCCTCCAGATCCATTTGCATTTTTTACCTTCATCTGCGTTTTTGGATTTTCAACCCATTTTTGGCGGTTTTATTGGTCACTCTGTGTCGTTGACACCTCCACAAGTGGTTGGGCACCTAGGGTACCCATCAAGCCTTTGTTTTTTCAGCAAACAAAAGGCTTTTGGTGCCAAAAAGTGCAGCAAAAGTGGGCTGCAAATTGACCTGCGTTTTTGTAGCAGGAGGGCAGCGCTCAGCTTCTGGACACCGGATCTCGCCACGGTCCACCACCTTCCCGGCTTTGCATCTGGTGCATTGCCGGCAAGTATCCTCTCCGTCTTCATCAGATTTCAGCCATTACCCCTTGATGTTTTCTCTGTTTTCAGCCCGTTTGGGGCAGTGACAGTGATTCACCACCCTTCCCATACTCCTTTGCACCGCTCCGGACCATGCCAGGAGCGTAAGAGCATGCTGAAAATCGCTGGACAGCAGCGTTTTCATCACCTCACGGTTGCGTTTTTGGGTGGACAGCAGCCACATGGCTTGTGTTTTTCACAGAGGATGAAGTTACCTTTTGCAAGGACACCATCCGATGGTGATCCATGCGATTTCTCAGTGACTGCTGCAATACACGGTATCTTCGACATCGGCTTGATCATCTACAGGCATACGATCCTTAGGAGATCCATTCATTCCAGCCATCATTCGGCGGTTGCACACTCCAGAGGGGGTGTTGAGTTGTGATTTGCTATGGACACACCTATGCATTCATCAAAGGAGTTCACACGAGATATGGCCATGCTCATGGCATATGGGATTCCGACATTCCCAGAGAGGACACCACCATCTTGGGTGGATACACTCACCACTTGACCTCGACACGTCAGATCACTTGCTTACACAGGAGCATCTACATGGACTTAGTACATCCCACAGTATTTGCATTGCCAACGTCGTGTACCTGCTCCAAATTTCCCTAGATCGTCACACTCTCGAGGACATTGGTGTGAATGTTCCAAAGGGGGTTCGCCTCGCGAGACATAGTGGAATCTTCATTGTCACGTGACACATCCAACCCTATGTGTCCATGGACAAGCTACAGCATGATCAGGGTTCAGTCAATCCAGTCAGTCTAGATTTAGAAGTGATCTGGCACTTATGTGAGTCTGTTTGCAGACCGTGCATGTGCAGACACTTAGTGTAGATGCATATCCTCTGGTTGCACACAGCATGATCACAAGCATTCCCATCAGAATCAGTTAAGGGAATTTTCCAGTGCATTTAGCCTATTTTACCTATTTTTGACATTTTTCACTTATTATTTTTAAGTGACTTTTGTTGGAAAGTAGGTAGGGCAATTTTGCTAAGTTTGTATATAAGCAAACTAGAGCTAGCACTATTTGGCAGAAGAGGCAACAGGAGCCAAGCTCAGCAGGCAACTTCTCAACAAGAAGTTGGTGGTCTCTCCTCCAAGCAAGAACCTCCCCTAGCGTTTTCTCCATCAAGCACCCTCGCCATAGAGTGCATCAACCTTAGTGTTTTTCATCAGATCCTTTCCCTAGCGCTTGCATCAACAAACCATCGCCAGCAGGGCATCAACAACACCTAGCGTTTTTGAAGGTAGCCAGCGTTTTTGACAGATCCTTGACCTAGCGTTTTTGGATCCCAGCATATGCAGATTTGCAACGTTTTTCAACCACAGCAATAAACAACTTGTAGATTCAGCCCTAAAAGAGGTAGCACATTCAGCCCGGTAAGAACCTCGGTTTTCAGCCTTAATGAACCTCAGTTTTCAGCCCTAAACCTGCAAATTTTCAGTGACAAAGACCCACAGAAACAGCCCCCAAAATCAGCGTTTTTGGGACTGCAGCAGATTTCAACCCATAGCATTTTTGGACAGCATTAGAAAGATTGCAGATTTCAGCCCTTAGGTCGGTCTCGTCATCACCGTCGTCATCGCCGACATAGCCTAGACTTGCATCAGTCACATGCATTCAGTTTGTACCAGATTGTGCAATCATAAGTAGATCACTCTTCGGCGAGAGTGGGGCCTTCGGAGGAGGGTTTTACAACAGTTTCTGGTGTCGTATTCTCTTCTCTCTCTATCTCTCAGTCTTATACACTTGCACGCACAGTGTTGTTGTGATCATAGCATTCTCTCATTAAGAACGGAAGGCTCTCCTTCCATAAGAACAAAAGGAACCTTGAGCACAGTTCGGAGCACTCATCTTGAGCAAAGCGCAAACATTCATTCCGTTGCACCTAACATTGGTATCAGAGCTTTGGCAGTGTTATGTATCACTCAAGGAAAGAACCACAAGAATCACAAGAATTTATTTTTTTTTGCTTGTTGCGCTCGCACGAACCCAAGTTCACTTGGGCGTGTCGATTCCTAATCGTGTTTTTGAAGAGTAACAGGAATCCCAGGAAAGAAGGGCTTGCCCAACCTCCCCTTGTGTCTCTTTTCACTCATTGAGAGCAGACCGTGCACTTAGCGGCCGGCAAATCGACGTGAGGTGGGAAAAAGCAACTTTGGTGTGAGCGCAAGGCCGCCAAGGGGTGCGCCCATAGAAAGGAGTAGAACCGGGTAAAGAGAAGATCCTTCTCAAACATAGATTGCAAGCGAAAGAAAACCTCAAGAACCTCAAGACCCTCAAGAACCCAAGAACCCAAGACCTTAGTGCATGGTCGTCACCTGAAGCGGAATGGATACTTCGCTTGGAGGTGATGAGCATGAGAGAGACGAAGAAGAATTTTCCCCGCCAGGAGGTTTTTCCAACCCTTCCCCTTCCCCTTCCCCATCTACGACAAGGATTGCACTAACTCCTATGGAGGCTTTCGACAAGAGGATGATGGACAAGAAGTTAGAAAGCGAAGAAAGAATCGCAACCATAGAGCGGAAGTACCAAGAAAGAATGGCAGTCATAGCCCGTGCAAGCGAGCAAGCCCACTTGGAAGCCAAAGTAAGAAAAGTAGAAAGAGAAGCAGAAAGAAAGGCCGACTTGGAGCGTGAGCGTGAGCAAGCGCGCTTGGCGGATGAACAGAGCGCTCGACACATGAAAGAGATGTTGTGACTCTTTTCTCAAGTGCAGGCGCACTTTGCACAGAATCAGGAAAAGGAGACTCTCTCAGTCTCTTCTTATCCCAAGCATGACACACAGGATTTGCATGATTATGAGAAGCATGATGATTTGGATGATAATGACAAGCATGATGATTTGCATGATCAAGATGTGATTTCTCACAAGCATGATGAGTTGCATGAAGAAGATGTGATTGTTCACAAGGATGATGTGTTAGTGGATGTTTTTCCTAGCGAAGCTAACCTCGTTGTAGATTCGATCAATCACGAAGAACCGATCTTGGCTTTCGAGTCGAGGTCCAAAGAACCCCCGCAGGACAATCCGACCATTCAGGAAGAAGCAATCTTGGCTCTCGAGCCTAGGTCCAAAGAACACTCAAAGGAAGTATATGTGTTCACATGATTAATACGCACGCATTGATCAAGTGTTTCATTCGTAATCGTTTCCTGTATTTTAGTCAGCGTCTTTATGTGATCCCTTTTCCTAGGCATGACATATTGTACGGTGAGCACGTTTCACTCATGAATGAGCACGAATTATGCAGATTTTTCATGAAAAGCTGAAAAGTAGGCATTCAAGGAAGTCACATTCCATGTCTCTTCCTTGGTACGACGCATTTGTAGAAAGAGCACATGAAAGTATGAGCACGAAGCATGGGCATTTCCATTGTGAATTGCCACAGTTGATTGCTTTAGATCATAAGAGAAAGATTCGATCTCATTGTTTGCGTGTCTGTGGTGAACGGTTTGGCACTCCGTCTCTTTGTTCATCTACATTGCATGCACAATCTTTTAGAAAGACTAGAATTTTTCCAGTCACTTTACATGGAATAGGTATGTTCATGGTTTTGTGTTGGAAATGGTTTCAAGAATTTTCAGCCATGGAGATTCTTGAAGAAGAAAGAAGCATGACTCTCGACGAAGTTGAAGCATCGAAGGAGCCACAGAAGACTTTGTGTCGATTTCGGCGGGGCCCAAAGAAGCAAGCGTTGCAGACCTTTATGAAGTTCAAGTACCGCACGACCCACACATCAGAGTGGGCCGGCGAAGAGTCCCCTCCAGGATCCTGATGCTATTGGCGATCTCCCTCGACGCCATACAGTTCGGTACTAGTACCTCACTTTGAAAGGAGGGGATGTCACGTGACACATCCAACCCTATGTGTCCGTGGACAAGCTACAGCATGATCAGGGTTCAATCAGTCCAGTCAGTCTAGATTTAGAAGTGATCTGGCACTTATGTGAGTCTGTTTGCAGACCGTGCATGTCCAGACACTTAGCGTAGATGCATATCCTCTGGTTGCACACAGCATGATCATAAGCATTCCCATCAAAATCCATCAGAATCGGTTAAGGGAATTTTCCAGTGCATTTAGCCTATTTTACCTATTTTTGACATTTTTCACTTATTATTTTTTAATGACTTTTGTTGGAAAGTAGGTAGGGTAATTTTGCTAAGTTTGTATATAAGCAAACTAGAGCTAGCACTATTTGGCAAAAGAGGCAACAGGAGCCAAGCTCAGCAGACAACTTCTCAACAAGAAGTTGGTGGTCTCTCCTCCAAGCAAGAACCTCCCCTAGCGTTTTCTCCATCAAGCACCCTCGCCAAAGAGTGCATCAGCCTTAGCGTTTTTCATCAGATCCTTGCCCTAGCACTTGCATCAACAAACCATCGCCAGCAGAGCATCAACAACACCTAGCATTTTTGAAGGCAACCAGCGTTTTTGACAGATCCTTGACCTAGCGTTTTTGGATCCCAGCAGATACAGATTTGCAACGTTTTTCAGCCACAACAATGAACAACTTGCAGATTCAGCCCTAAAAGAGGTAGCAGATTCAGCCCGGTAAGAACCTCAGTTTCCAGCCTTAATAAACCTCAGCTTTCAGTCCTAAACCTGCAGATTTTCAGCGACAAAGACCCACACAAACAGCCCCCAAAATCAGCGTTTTTGGACCTGCAGCAGATTTCAGCCCATAGTATTTTGGACAGCAGTAGAAAGCTTGCAAATTTCAGCCCTTAGGTCGGTCTCGTCATCACCGTCGTCATCGCCGACATAGCCTAGACTTGCATCAGTCACATGCATTCAGTTTGTACCAAATTGTGCAATCATAAGTAGACCACTCTTGCCGACGAGTGGGGACGGAAGGCTCTCCCTCCCATAAGAACAAAAGGAACCTTGAGCACAATTCGGAGCACTCATCTTGAGCAAAGCGCAAACATTCATTCCGCTGCACCTAACATTCATCCTAAAGCGGCTCTGTGAAGTCTCACCCTATTCTATAAAACGTTGTGCACAGTGAACTCTCTACTATTGTTTATTACAGAGCCACACAATAGACTATGTAGCTAATAAAAAGCCCAAGGCTAGGCTTGCCACCCAGGAACAAAGCCACGCAAAGTCTGGTTTTTTTTTGGAATGTGTATGGAATGAATCCGTACAGTACGGATCCATACTGTACATATTCAATATGTACGTACGTACGGTACAACCTTACAAATCGCTCAAAAATTTGTGCCCCAAAATGCTCTCCAATTCTTGCAGCATATCAAAATGCTTGCAAAAAACACCTCCTAAAACAGACTTAAATGAAGGGCGTTTCAAAAAGCTCTCTATAGGCTGCCCAAAAATGGTCTCCAATTTCTGCAACATCTCAAGATGCAACCAAAAATTGCAGCTTCAAGGAGCAGCTCTAAGGGCAGCATTTCAAAAGGCATATTCCGACAACATATCAAAACGCATATTCCAGAAGCATATCAAAACACCACAAAGTCACCAATTTTGAAAAACGCCACCAACCCTCTAGCAAAAACGCAATCTGTAGAATGTCTTTTTGCCTTGGATCTTCCTCTCCTCCACGTTGTTGCTTTCTCCCACACGATCAATGAGCCGAGTACTCTGATACCATGTCAAAGTCGACGATGCGGAAGCATAGAGCAATGGGGAGAATACACGAGAGAGAGAGAGTACCGATCTAGCCGGCTAGACAATGAAATAGATGATTTATACAATGGGGGACTAGGTGTGCTTATATACTCCCCTCAACAAATTGCCCTACCCAAGACTTTGACAAATAAGTAAAATACATATCTAAAGCCAAAATAAATATCCGGATCACATTAGGCTATTCGCTTGAGATACTATAACTTTAACAGAGGCTCCTCTGCTCCTTTCTAAGAAGTGTGTGCATGGATAATTAAGGGTCCTCAAGCCACACTCAAGCTAGCTCACATCTCTCTTTAGGCTGGCATTCTTGCACACTTTTGGAGGCATTCAGAACCCGTATAAGACAATCTGGGTCCCATAAATTTCGTCAAGATCTTAAACAGATTCCCTTAGGACTTTTGAAAGTTGCATCATCCTTCTAGCCATCATAAGCCTTGAATCACCTTCTGCCACCTTTATGACCTCGGCCCTTCCATTCTTTCACTGGAATGACCAATTCTAGAGAGAGAAACATTTAAGTAGACCAAAATTGAAATTTAGTAATAAATTGTTGATTGGAATGATCAATACAATGAATCGAGGGGATATTAGATCAATCCATGTACTTAATGCTCCTAACAATTTAGCTACACGAATCCAAGAAAAGCACATTTTGTCTAGTCCACTTGGGCTTAAAACTACAAGCGCTTCTTAAACAAAGGACAAGCACTTTTAAATGCATCGAGTCTCTTAATGAGTACCATTTTTATTGAATATATACATAAATCTAACAATCAAGAAAAGACACATTTTTCTACTTTAGCTTGGCTTTTTTGTATCAGGGAGAAGCAAAGGATATAAGGCCTCGATGTAGAAAATTAAAATGTATCTAATATGCATGAATTCATAGTAGTGCAAGCCTTTCAAGAAACACATAACCAGTGTACATCAACTAGTGTTAAATAATCCGGTACCGGTAAAAGACTCGTAAGTACAAAGTTCAGCATAAATAGCCTCAATAAGGGACAGCATTTACCAGTTTGTTCTCATTGCTAACTCCCTTGCCTTTCCCGAAAGCAAGAAACAATTCTTTGGAATTTTTGCACGCCACTTGACTTTGCACATGAGGAGGAAGTTCCAATGGTCTTAGATACCACCTAAGTAGGCCCATCATCGTCCCAGTAGCAATGTCCTCCCATAGTCTCATTATCTTTGCAACATGACCACCCGGTTGATGCTTATCGTGAACGATAACGTTGTCATGGAGAGAGTACTCTTCATTGTCGTAGAAAAAGGAGGTGTAAAATTTTTTCTCCTTGTTTGAGCTTGCTTTGGCCTTACCCCATGTGAACTCAGCATACGCATCATTATCGGCCATGGAAGATCGGAAAACAACTAATCATAGCCACATAAGGATTCCTGCATACGAAAATGGCTTTAGTTGAATAAGAGTGTGCACAATTATATTAGAATGCATGAACAGCTTAGGAAACAGTAGCGACCCTATCCCATGCGCGCACAGACAATGCACAACTAGCTGCAGAAACCTAACCAGAATTATGTATTAAATTCAAGCTAGTGGTTGAACTAATTTCAGATCATCTCACAACATTTGGAACAAATGCACGAAGCAGTGCGTTAATAGCTTCCTCTGTTAATATAAATTTGCGTGATTTAGGTTATGCTACAAATTAGGCAAACGGAAGAAAAACTTACCGGCATAAGAGATGGAGAACAATGCGATGACTCTCTCTCTCTCTCTCTCTCTCTCTCTCTCTCTCTAACACGACACTCAGCTGACCCAGAATCTCTCTCTCTCTCTCTCTCTCTCTCTCTCCCCTTCTCCTTCTCTTCTTCTTCTTCTTCTTCTTCTTCTTCCCTCTCGCTCGACTCACTTAAACATTCCGTAGCGCAAGTACGAAGCAAATGCCACTGCGCGAGTATTCAAATGTTTTGCCCCAGTCAACGTCACTCCAAAAAATTTAGTTCTAATGGCACTCTTAGTATTAGTTAAATGATTCCAGAATATTCTGGAATTAATTATACTTATTACCCTAGTTTAATGGTATTGCAGCAGGTGGGCACCGTCTAAATCTCAAAAAGAAAATTGATTGTTTGTAGGCCTTGCCAGACCATGTGGATGAACATCACAGAGAGCAAACCAGGAAGATAACATTTGATGTGGACATGGTGACCGGACCTCAAGACAGAGTTGTTGATGAGTGGGAGCTAGGCAGGGGAAGGGAATCACCCATAGCATGTTGCAAGTTCACTACAGTGTTGACCACTTGTGATGGGCTCAGGCAATGGTGGTCTCCTCTATTGGAAATAAGGTTGCATGAATGCCCCGAAAGATTGGTGAAGATGAAGGAGAAGCTCAAGGGCATACAACACAGGAAGTTCTATTTTTGAGTGTGCTAATACAAAGAAAGGCCTAGATCTAGAAAAAATACATCAAGAGGAGGTTTCCACAACAATGAAGTGTGTGTGTGTGTGTGTGTGTGTGTGTGTTGTGTGTGTGTGTGTGTGTGTGTGTGGAGCTAATTCCCACGATGAAGGTGTGTGAGGGAATAAGTCCCGACAATGGCTCTAGTGCGGCGTGCTCCTCCCATAAATCATAATTTGTCATTGATTAATCGAAGCATTTATTCCATGTATGCATACACAATGCACAATCTTTTTATTGGAAATTCCAACCATGATCATCTGATTGTTCATTTTCAATTCCTAAGGCCAATAAAAAGCATTGAGCTTGCATGAATTAACACATGAGAAGTTGAGTGCAAAATTTTCCCGATGTCATGCTCCATGTACAAATAATTAGGTTCCAATGCACTGTGAAATTGATCTCATTTTTTGAGCATGATTGACTAATCATAAAACCATATCTTCCTTTGAAAGGGAACAAGATTGCACACATGAAAAATTAGCTCAATCTATTCATGCAAAAATTTTACCAACCTTGAATTAAAAATTAAATCAATTTACAATCAGTTGTTGGAAGATGCACATCCTTAATGAATGCACAAATCCTCTCATTCACAAATCCAAATCTTATAAGTTTGCCATTTTGGTTTGCATGGCCATACATGCTCGATTATGACAACACATAAGCACACATCCAATGCATTTTTACCATATCCGATCAATTTGGTTACTACACAATGTTATTGCATTAAATCATCCTCAATTGAGCCATTCCAAATCAATTAATCATACACTCACCAATCCTTTAGGTCTTGCAATCATTATCATTAGTGATGGACACCAACCATTCATCCTCTAATTGGATAGATATTGACATTGAATAGACACACACCCAAATTTAGACCAAAATTTTATGCAATCAATCAATCAATTTCACATTGCATCACTACAATTGCATACTTGAACAAGCATATATGAATGCATGCATTAATTTCTCAAAAGAATTATCCTAATTCGACTTAATCAAGCAACGTACACATTCCAAAATTAAGCACAAAAATTCAAATTTGGCTCAACTGGTAGTGCAATTAGGCCTATCCCTAATGCTTGCACACACATTTGATGCACAACAGTCAAAAAAGCATTTAGATGTTCCAATTGACCATCAATAATTGAAAATCAAGTGGTTTTGAATGGGCACACACACTCAAATTTTGCCCTAATCTTTGACAATAAGGCATATCCAATGATTGCTATCATTCACATCAATTACATTATTGAACACTCACATGTCATCAATTCTCTCAATTTCTATGCATGCACACACTCAAGTTTAGGTATACACACACTTGAATTTATGGTACAGTTTTTTTCCTTTTCTTGCACTACACACACATTGATCTTCATACACATGATTCATTAATCAAAATTGACCATCAATTTCACTCCGGTTCAATCAAATTAGGTACAAAGTGTAGATATTTACACACCTAAATTTAGCAATTGATTAGCACACATTGGAGCCACATCAACCAATCAAGAAATCAAATGAGCAAGTTAGTGCACTTACATTGGTAGCGCATTCCAAGCCATTCCTTGCTCCACGTGAAGACGCACACACAAGTGTGTGTATAAGCACCAAATCGACTCCAAAATTCACCAATGTAATTCAAAAATCAATCACTCAAATCATAAGATTATGCATGGATCAGCACAAAAAAACTTGATTAGAGTGATTATCATGCATACATTACACATAGAATATTAGTGATTAGGTTAGTGAAATTAGTCAAAGGTTAGTGGAAATTAGCATGAAATTACTAAAAATTAGCATGGAAATAAAGTGAAATTAGTAATGGTTAGTGTGAAATTCGTGAAATTGGGGGTGGAATAGGGGGATTTTGGGCATCATAACTCAAACCTAGTTTCAAATACTTACACACACAATCAAATTCAACCAAAATTGAGTTACAACACGCTCAAAACCATTGAATTTAGTAATGAAATTATTTTATTTTTAACATCCTCTACTCAGTAGCTTAGGTTATCAATCCCCAAAGATGGCACCAAATGTTCGGGGTAGTCGTAGCATATGCCTAATCGCAACCCAAGACCAAAAAAATCATCAATCCGTGGTGTGATCACCAGCCTTGGGCTTGGATGCATGAGCGTCATCAGATGCATCAAATAAGAGGATTCAAGGGATCCCTCTACTCTCATAGAGAGAAGCCATGAATAGGCTTCCTCTAATCAAACACGCAAACCTACTCACTAATCACTTTATACACATTATGTCATTGAAATTAACCTCTACATTAATCATCATATTCACAACTCTTAATCACACATATACACAAGCAATGTAATTAGCATGCCTACTTCACATTAGTGTGGACACTCGGGTACAATCCCTTAACACTAATTGCACGCACAAACCCAAAATACACACTTTATATAGAGAGAAAGAGAAGGAAGGCATAGCCCTCATGCACCTTGGATAGGAGGGACTAATTAGAGAGGAACTAAAGACCTGAAATTTACTAATACAACTTCACATGCACATAATCAATGTGAAGTGGATTAACAAGAAAGAAATAGTATTTAATTGAGAAGAATAAAGAGTTTTAGGGTATGAAAAACCCAAGAACCTCGCAACCATCAATCCTACAAAAAGCAAAGCTCATCCAAGAATGCCTTGACCTTTAACATAGGTTTCTTTTATAGGCATGTACTCCAAACTTGTTTACAATAGAATTGAATTGAGCCCTTTAGCCTATAGATTAATACAAATTGGAACTAAAATGACCCCAAGAAATATACAAAAAAGGTAGGAAATATTATGGTGCACATCCTTTGCTAGTGTATAATGAGTGGTGTGTTAGCCGCTGCTAACATTCCCCCTCTCCTTGTTTTGGTTCACGTCCTCGTGTGCCACTAAAGCAAAGCACCGTGACATGGTGAAAATTACATCCTTGGAGGGATGTTTAGTTGTGAAAAGGTAAAGCAAGTCATAAGTATCAAAGGCCAACAAATATAAATGGAACATGAAGTGCAATGATCAATCATGAAATTGAATTTTGCTTCCAAAACATGGGTCCAATCATAACAAAAAACTAAACAACATAAAGCAAAAAAACATGTAAACCATTATGAAAATTAAACCACTAAAAATGTTAGATTTATAAATGTAACATAAGCCATAGAGTATGACCCTAAACTAGCACAAGTTCATAAACCTACTAGCTTAAAAACCATATGATCATTCTCAATACAACATCCAAGTCTATGCATGTCTATGGGTTACAAAGAAGCTCAAAAATCCATTAGCACATTGTCACTTAGCTTCTAAATAAAGCTCATGGAAGATTGTTTTTAGCATTTCATAGAAAAAATAAAAGCAAATCACAAGTTGACCACCTCAGGGTAGGTCAAGCTACGACTCTTGGCTCCTTGAACCCTCGGGGAGGTGTTCCAAAAGTCCACTACCCTACCATGGCGACAGCTAATCCCTATCAACCGAAGGCATCGGTTTAGGGCCTTGACCAAGCGAGCCAAGGTGGTTATCCTCGCTTGTCAAGTGCTAGTAAGGTGCTAGGCCTAGCATAGACACAACTTAACATAAAAAACTCATTTTTTATGTGTCTAGTAGCATTTGTGCTACTATTTTTGGATACTTTTTTGATTCATTTGTTTATTTTTTAGCATTTTGTATGGCTTCCATAGTGGGAGATGCTTATGGAAAATGGGCTAAAGAAAGAAAGCCTAATCAAATCCAACCTTAGGGGAACGAAAGTGACTTTGGTTACACACATGAAAATTTTGCTCTATGGATAACAAAAGTATGCATAGATATCAATAAATGAGAGAGAGAGAGAGAGAGAGAGAGAGAGAGAGAGAGAGAGAGAGAGAGAGTGTGAGAATGCTTCTAAATAAGCAAATTTTGCAATTTGAAAGTCTCTCAGGCATGATTAAAAGTTGATCAATTACTAGCCCAAATGAAAAGTTAAAATCTAAGTCAACCCATGGACTGGATTGTACATCAACTTTTAATTGAATGAAGTGGCTCTTGAAAGTGCAATGTAAAGCTCCAAAAAAGTTGGCTAACACTAACTCAAATGGAAAAATTTGCATTTTAGACCAAGCTAAGAGCTAGGGATTATACAACTTCAATCAAATGAAATGGGATGGCTCTAAATAGCCAAATATTACAAGAGGTAAGCAATGCCAACCTCCTTTGGATCAATGGAAGCTCATATCTTCCCACAACACTTCCAAAAGTGACTCAACCATTAGTGCTATGTAATCATACGTTCATTCCTCACAAGAGTTAAAAGAAACCATGATCAATCACAGACCCAAGATTTTAATGCTTTCTCATGGTCATTCAAAAAAAAAACCCCAATGTTTTAGTGATATGCAAGGATCACTGCATTTAAATCAAGCACTAAGAGAATGCACAAGAATGCCAAGTCCAAAGCTAAGTGCCTAAAATGTCTCGATCAAGCATGATTGCATGTCCAATCTAATTCTAAGAACCTCATGTTTTTTTTTGTTATGATTGGAAGCAGAATTCACTTTGCATGAACGATCATTGCACTATGCGTTCTATTCATATTTGTTGGCCTTTGATACTTATGACTTGCTTTACCTTTTCACACCTTAACATTCCTCCAAGGACATACGTTCCACCATGTCACTTTGCATGAACAATCATTACACTACATGTTCTATTCGTATTTGTTGACCTTTGATACTTATGACTTGCTTTAGTGCTCTGCTTCAACAAGACGACACACGAGAACGTGCACCAAATTAGGAGGGAGGGAATGTTAGCGCATCGGCTAACATGTCACCTATTATGCACTAGCAAAGGATGTGCACCATAATATTTACTACTTATTTTGTATAGGTCTAAGGCTCGTTTGAGTTCCACTTCGTATAAATCTATAGGCTAAAGGGCTCAATTCAATTCTATTGTAGAAAGGCTTGGAGTCCATGCCTATAAAAGAAACCTATGCTAACAGACAAAGCATTCTTGGGTAAGCTTTTCTCTTTCTAGGGTTGGTGGTCATGAGGTTCTTGGGCTTTCCATGCCCTTGAACTCTTGATTCTTCTTAATCAAATGCTCTTTCTTTCTTGTTAATCCACTTAGCATTGATTATGTGCATATGGAGGTGTATAGGTGAATTCTAGATCTCTAATCTCTCTCCAATTAATCCCTCCTAGCCATACAATCATGCACACACTAATTTGATTCTGTAAACTTGCACTCCTAGGCCCACAATACTTTGCCATGCTCGCATTTCTTATGGCAGTGTTGCTCATCATGCACATAGACTTACCTGCTGTTGCTGCTGACCCCACACCCACTAGCGCTTGGCAGTCAATAACACTCCCACACACATATACACCATCAATTGGCCCCACTTGCATTGTTTTATGCCATAAGCATACACCACATTAATAGCACTGGTAAATGCATAGCTTCACATACACACACATACGTGCACGGAAGTTGCTGACGACCAGGGTTTGCCCACACAATGTCAAAAATTCTCTCTGGCTGATTCATGGCTGGCTTCAATTACTCCAAACACTCTCCCTCCATTCTCTAGGTAATAATTCCTACCAAGCTAGCTTGAGTGGATTTCTCTACTTGCATTGTGTACTCAAATTCTTGGGTTGACTCTAACTTCATTTCCTCTCGAACAACAGGGGAAGTATCCTTAGTTGAGGTTATTTTTCCTTCTTCTCAAAGTGAAAATGGATAAGAATACCTGCCAAGATAGCTCGAGTGGAGTTCTCTACCTACATTGTATACTCAAATTTTTGTAGCCTAAGAACCCACTTACCTATTTGGGGAGACATCCATATATTGTAATACAAACGAAAATACTTATTCAAAAGTCAAAATGACAAAATTTCTAGGAAGCAGGTCAAATTTGAACTTTGTTGCAGAAAACATTAGTGCTAAAACCATTTTTTCAATAGTATAGCTTTCTTAGGCCCAATCATCATTCTACTTGCAAAGTAGATGGGATGCATAAAAGACGATTGTTGAAATGTGCCAAGTGTATCATTACCTACACTAGGGTTCACATAAAAGATCTCCTCTCACTTGGGTGGAGCAATGGTGGGGAGAGACGATATAATTTTTTACGCTTGATTAAATTGCTGTTCATTCTCCACTCCAAGCAAAAACATTCCTGTGTAAGTCGTTGCAAAGGGAGAATCATTTGTGAGAGCAATTAAATAAACCTGCTCAAGTACCTCACTTTCTGGATGAATGAGACTAGTTGTTTTGTTGTGGTAGGAGAGGGCAAAGATACCAAAGCTTGAAGCTTGTTGGGATCAACTTCAATACCCTTGATAGAAACTACATGGCCAAGAAGAGTGACTTTCCTTTTTGTAATGTGACACTTATCCACATTTAGTTGTCCACCTAGAGATTTTAGCCTTGCCAAACCTTATTGTACCCTCTCTAAGTATGAAAAGTGCAAGCTATAAATGCAAGAATCATCAATGAACACCCTTATTGATTTTCCAAAAGAAAGGTTGAAAGACAAATGTTACAAATCCCTGAAAGGTTTTTGGGGCATTTTTGAGGCTAAATGTCATTCCTCGATAGGCAAAGTATCCTTAAGGAGTTATGAAGGTGGTCTTGCATTGGTCTTCCACTGAAATCCTAATTTGGAAGTAGCCAAAGTAGCCATCACAAAAATAGTGTAGCACTTATACCTTACAGCTTCATTTCAATAGTTGTTCCTAAACGGATAGAAGGAAGTGGTAGCTCTTGGTTTCCTCATTGAGAGGCTTGCAGTCTACACACTCACGCAATTCCCACTTTTTTGTGTGTGACTACTAGTGGAGATACCTATTCTGAATCTTCTACTAGATAAATGAAACTTGCCTCAAGTAGTTTCCTTACCTCACTAAATAGAGCTTCTTGTTGAATCACCCCAAGTTTTTGTAGTTTCTGTGATACAATCTTGCTTTCTTCTTTGAGTCGAATATGGTGTTCCCATGGAGACCCCCACAATCTTACCATAGCCTTCTATGAAGAGCATTGGGAAGCCATCTGTGCTAAAGGTTTGCTTCCTTCCTTTTCTCCATGGCGTTCCACCATGGAGACACCTACAATCTTACCATAGCCATCTATGAGGAGCATTGGGAATCCCTTCAGCATCTTGAGTTGTATGCACTCATCTAGAGACAAATCAATTGACAAAATTTGTTGCAACTTACTTTCTTCCACTAGGTGTTGTATTTTAGGTGGATCTTCCTTCTTTTGATGATGATATCTCCACTTTGTTGGGGCCCCTGAGAGTTATGCCCTGATCTCTATGGAGTTGTCACTGTCTTCGATGATTAATATCTCATAGTCAGAGGCTGATGAAGAGTCAGTGGGAAACTCATCCATCGTGGTCTCCAAATCCATGCCTTGTTGCTTATCAGTCTTCATATTGTAGAGAATCTTCTTACCTTTTGTCTCCTGTATCTTGAGAAAACCTGTGTTCAAGTCTTTCTTTGCCCTCATTGCCATAAACCTTGGCCTCCCTAGGATGATTGAATAGCCCTCCCCCTTAGTTGGTATCACAAACACATCCAAATCTACCTCTATATCAAAGACCTTCACTCTAACATCATTTAATATTCCCACACATTTTTAAGATTATTAGCCATCTTTACTTTGCATGAAGCATGCCTATATATCCTTAGGCCAAGAAGATGCATCATTTTCTCACTCATAACGCATTGGAGACGAGTTGCCCCTTGATGTGGATATCCATAACCAATAAGATATCTTCTAAGTTCCTCCCTAAAATAGATCCGATGACCTTGGATTTGGGTTGCTTAGTGTTAACCATCTTAGTCCATTGTCTCCAGACCTTATGTGCGAGGTGGATTAGCTGAGGCCAAGTGTTTTTTGGGCCCTACATACATACACCATTGACAAAGTCATATGGATCAGATGGATCAGAAGACTCCTCTTTACTCACATTCATGTCATCCTTCATATCATGAAGGTTCTTGTGTGGATGCACTCACACTCCCTGGAGTAAGAGAGAGAGTGGGTCCCTCTGCTTGTAGCAATCTCCTGAGACTACGTAAGTTGGTCTTTGGCGTTGGAGTGAGAGGTGGTGGTGTAGGTGTGGAGAAACCAAGTGCAATGCAAAAACCTACTAACATGATTGTACCTGTGCAAAGGAAAATATGGACGCCCCTCTTTGTCACTTTGGGGTACACTCATGGGAGGAGTGTGGGTGGCAATGGCCATCAAAGTAGCTCATAGTTCTTCTTGCACTTTTATTCCTTGAGCCTCAATGAGGACTTGAGATGGGATGGAAAGAGGATGTAGGGTTAACTACTTCTTGAATGCTTACTACATAGCAACCAAGTAAGAGGGTTTCAATTAAATTCTTGAGCGTTTCATGTGCCTCTTCTTCCTAATGGCTTCAAAAATAATAAATTAAGTATACATAGTATAGTGCAAGGAACTCTAAAGAGATGAAAAGGCTCAAGGGGGAGGTGAAGAAAAGGAAGACTAATGCATCGAACACTCTTTATATATATAGACATGCAAAGTCTTTTGACTTTCCACTTTCCCTAGTAGGATTTTCATTTCCTGAATGTACCCTTCACCATCTTTTCCCCAAATTGTGGCGACCTATAGGATTTTCATTTCCTAAATGTACCCTTCACTTATGCATTTGATTTCTTTTTCCCTAATTGTGGAGACCTAGCTCTAGTTGGAAAATTCCTATAACCACTCACTCATTATGGATTGAAAACATTATCAGTATTGCAGATTGAAGGGTTGTTATAGTTGTCCTCCAAGGGGGCACCAATGAAATGATGCGGGAAAATCACAGTCATGCAGGGATAGTGGCATCTACACCTTCATGTTTGGAGTCTACGATCACCTCAGATGCATATACGAAGTTATCAATGACAATGGGGGGCACCACCTAGCATATGTGCGACTAGGATGCAAGTCACATGCATGGCGTGCACAGTAATGACCACATAGCCGCCATAGCAATAAAAACGCTATGAAGAGATGAGGGAAAAGAGAAAGGTACTAGATAACTTGGAGTGCGAGAGTGCATGCTGAGCTAGTGCCATGATAAATCCAAGAATAAGTCATGACATGAGACTAATCATTGGCAAGTAAGTAGGAGTGATATCCGCATATGCAACTATGTGCAACCGTAGCTACTAGAGATGTGGGGAGAGCCCCATTGGGTATGCGATACAAATGATTAGCCATGACATGTTTTTTGTTGAGCCTCACAACCATTGTAAAATCAAATTTGAGGAGAATGAGTAACCATCTTGTAATTCTTCTCGTGGAGCATGGCTTATTTACTAGATATAGTAACGCTTGATGATCAAGATAAAACACAAACTTGATGGCAAGAAGATAATATCATAATTTCTTTATTGCCTAAATCATAGCTAAACCTTCTCGCTCTGTATGGTGTAGTTTATCTCAACGTCATTTAATTGGTGACTAGCAAAGCTAATGGGATAGTCCATTTATGTTCTCTTGGCTGAGGTAGAACCCACCCAATAGCAAAATCTCATGCATCAATATGCACATGGAGAATTACATTACTCCCATAAAATTGGGGCACATCTCGGGGCCTTCTTTAATAACTCATAAGCATGGTCACATTCCTCATTCTAGTTAAATTTGATAAGAATCTTGTACAATGGATGAGCTAACACAATAAAGTGTCAAATAAACGGCCAATAATAATTAATGTGGCCCATGAATCTTTGAAATCCCTTATAGCTTTTAGGTGGTGGCAATTCTAGGACCGCTTTCATTTTGCCATCTTTTGTAGAAATCCCATTCTTGGACACTATTTGCCCTAAATGACTCCATGTTTCACCCAAAATTGGCATTTGAAAGGGTTGAATGAGATGCGATATGATCTACACCTTTTAAAAACCTTTTGTAAACACGATAGATGCTCTTTTCAAGGCACCACAAAAGGTGGAACACCCTTCATCTCACGACATGTCCAAGCAAATATGTCCTTGAATTCTTTGAGAAGCTCCTTAAGTATGACCTCTTCAATATCACTAAGGTCTTGAGCGATAAAAAATGGTTTAAACATCATCGACTGGGATCTACCAATTCTATCTCCTTAACTACTGTCGGACCATCGTAGACTCCACTACTTCCATTGATGGGCATTCAATGTTGTAGAAAGTGGGAACACTCCCCATTCAAAAAGTCAGACTAGCAGCGGGAACTAGTAAATACCGAGCCCTTACTGTCATAATTGCACAATGGTGAGAGGCCCAGTCTGGCAGCTATAAATAGGGCCCATTACTCATTTGATGCAATTTGTTATTGTCTATTGCTACTCTTAAGACTAGTCATACTCTTGTACTCTTTTTTTCATTAAGCTTAAAGTGTCCTTTGCCTCATGCTATTGTACTTATCATCACTTGTACTAATCTGAATATATGTTCCAGTTTTAGTTCCAGTATCAGTGTCACATTTCCATTCCAATTTAGTCTCTATCTTATCTGATATGTAATTTGAAGTCTGCTTGCCTGAATTGGTTTAACTAACTTTACTAACTCAACCTAGAATAACTATCTAAAGTGACCAGCTCATTCTATTTTGGTGATCACGGTGGTGAGCTGAATAGCTCTTGATAGTGAATCTATCTCCTTGTTGGGTTTTTGGAGTTAGCTCATTTCATTCATGCCGCCTGGGAGAGTTGGACGTGGTCGAAGGCCTACAACCAGATTTATGGAGGATTCAAATCGTGTCAGCATCCTAGAGAAGTTGAAGCAAGGCTCTAACATTGACATCGAGGATGGCAACAAAATGGCTACCAATATGGACCAACAAAATGCTGAGGAGATGGAGGAATCTCAACATTCTCACCAGTCTAGGAGGAGGCATTCAGAGAGAGCAGAGAAACTCCGTCGGTCGAAAATTAAGGAACTCACCAGATACTTGCACGAACCTCCATATGAAAAGTGAATGAGGGCTTGGTTCCTTAGTGGCTTCAAAAGTAAAAACCTGAGGGAATGAGAGGTTCTAGCCCCAATGAAGAAATTCAATGATCTAGTTCAGCAAGCCTTAAAACTTGAGCAACAATCCAAAAAGGAAAGTGGTTACAAGCTGACAATTCATTCTACATAAAAGAATAAGGACTGATAACCCTAACACTACTGTGTTTGGAGTCCACCCAAACCTGTGTCTCCTCTTTTCTTCTCCATTTCTGCACACACACACGCACGCACTCTTGCACGCGAACTTCAACTGGTATCAGAGCTCAGGGATTGGGAGCACCATTGGAGCTCAGCGGGGAGGCAGGCAGAGAAGCAAAAAAAACTTCAACATGTTTTTACAGATCTGTTTTGGCCTATCAAAATGTCTTCATTCAAACCAATTTCCATGATTCTTGACCGCTTTTTTGTCCTCTTCAACTTTGTAGAATAATTTTTTCTCAAAATCTTCACCAAGTTTGAGATACATCACTCAGACTGCTTGTAGGTC
This sequence comes from Adiantum capillus-veneris, assembly GCF_014529385.1. Classification (NCBI taxonomy): domain Eukaryota; kingdom Viridiplantae; phylum Streptophyta; class Polypodiopsida; order Polypodiales; family Pteridaceae; genus Adiantum; species Adiantum capillus-veneris. The sequence goes on along the minus strand of NC_140949.1, from coordinate 55,211,977 downwards.
GTGAAGTACAAGCTGCAGATTTTTACAAATCTGTTTTGACCTATAAAAACGGCTTATTTCATGTCTATTCCCACTCGACCCTACCGTTTTTGTGTGGTCTACAACTTTGCAGAAGGAAGTTTCTGTAGATTTTGCACGGTTTGAGAGATATTCAGTTCAGACGGCTGGGTGGTCTACCTTTGTCGGTTCTTCTGCGTACAGGTTTTCGTTGCAAACTCTTTCTGCAATCTCTGTCACATGCATATTTGATGTAAGATCTTGAGGGTCTGTTAAATCAGACCAACCGCCACAATGGTTATAGAAAAGAGTTTTTGTGGTTGATGTAAAATCTTATGCGGTTTATGTAAGCCTATTGTTGAGGGTTGTGGTAAGGTTTTATTGAGCTGAGGGATTCTCAAATGTGGAGATCCTTTCGGTGATACAGGTTTTGGAGCGAGCTCCAGACATCCTCATAGTTTTGGCATTGACATAGGATGTATGTTTATGCGGTTAGTGCAGTATTGGTGTGCATCTGTTGGCCCGCCATTGTTGGCATTGCTGTCATCTTTATGCGTATGCGTTTGAGAGTGTTCAGTTGGTCAGAGACACTCTTCTAGAGTTGGAGACATTGAAGTGACAGTTCTTTGAGATTCTATTTGGCCAATTTAGCCACTTTGATGAGCATTTCAGTCATTGTACACATTTGTTTTGGGTTCAAAAGTCAGTATTGCAGGGGAGACTCTGCCGAAAATTTTTAGGTTTTCTATCATCTTCTTTAGTGGAGCGGATCTATCACTTTTGTTCCTTGTTGAGTGATGGCTTCATCATTGAAGAACTTTTTGTTCAACATTGAGAAGTTAGATGGCACTAACTTCCCATTTTGGAAGGAACAAATTTACAATGTCTTAGTACGGAAGAAGCAGATCCGGCCGATAAAGATGAAGGGGATAAAGCCTGAGGATATGGATGAGTATGATTGGCAGGAGTTGGACGAGCTTGCCAGGTCCACCATCATGCTGACTTTGTCAAAGAATGTGTACTTTAATGTGAACTTGGAAAATACTAGCTATGAGCTGTGGAAGAAGTTATGTGACCTGTATGAGAAGCAAAGTGCATCATCACAGGTTTATTGGCTGAAAAAGTTAGTTGATTTGAAGATGGATGAGGGCACACCCATGTGCAACCATCTCAACGAGTTCAACACAATTTTCAGTCAGCTTTTTGTGCAGGGACTCAATTTCGACAGTTCGATCAAAGCAGTGTTCTTGTTAGTTATGTTGCCAGAAAGTTGGAATACTTTTTGCACAACCATAAGTAACTCAACGCCTCCTAATGGTTTAACATGTGTTGATGTTGAGGGCAGTTTGCTTATTGAAGAGGTTAGCAGAAAGAATCTCGATATTTCTTGTGGTACGAGCAATGCTCTCATTGTTCGTGGTCGATCACAAGAAAAGGGCAAGCAGAATCAGAGAGGAAAATCTCGTAGCAAATCACGTGGTTGAAAAGACATTGAGTGCTATCATTGTCACAAAAAGGTTCATATGAAGAAAGACTGTCGAAAGTGGAAACAAGAGAAAGGTACAGACAAGAAGCAGGAAGAAGGCAAGACTAAGGAAGGAAGTATAAAGATTAAAGAGATCAACAATGTTTTTGTTGAAGATTCTAATGGAGACATTTATCTCACATATGTCGTGGATTCAACATTTTTGGTTTTCCAGTGATGACTGTGCTTTACAGAATTGGGTTATTGACTCAGGTGTATCATTTCATGTGACTCCTCACAGAGAGTGGTTCAGTACATATGATGCAGCCCGTAAAGTTCGTGTTCGTCTTGGCATGGTTTTGCTTACAACATAGTTGGTGTTGGTGATGTACAGCTGAACTTTCAGAATGGTTCTTCATTCATGCTCAAGAATGTGAGACATGTGCCAAAGCTTACCAAAATTTTGATTAGTATAGGACAATTGGATGACGCAAGATTCTATTGCACATTTGGTGATGATTCGTGGAAGATCACCAAAGGTTCTTTAGTGGTAGCACATGGTTCAAAGTCTGGGACTTTGTACATGCTACATGTATCCAATGGTAACCGAACAGCCAAGTGTTTCTTTGTGGCATCACCGGTTAGGACATATATCTCAAAAGGGAATGAAAATCTTGTCTCGTATTGGCTATGTTCCTGGCTTCAATTTTTCAGACTTTTCAGTTTGTGAGCATTGTCTTTATGGTAAACAAACACAATCACCACACAAAAGGGAAAGCGCTCAGAAAAGTGAGCCAATAGAGTTAGTGCATAGTGATGTGTGTGGACCTATGCCTAATGTATCCATGGGAGGTTCATTGTACTTTGTTACATTCATTGATGACTTTTCAAGGACAGTGTGGGTATATCCTCTCAGGAAGAAGGATGAAGTTCTTTCAAAATTTTAGAATTTTGTGGCATTAGTGGAGAATCAGTCTGGCAAGAAAGTCAAGTGCTTAAGGTCAAAGAATGGTGGTGAGTATGTCACTAAAGCCTTTCAAAATTTTTGTGATTCCAAAGGCATCAAAGAGAGTTGACTGCTCCATATAACCCTCCACAAAATGGTGTTGCTGAGAGGATGAACGGTACAATACAAGAGAATTTACGTAGCATGTTGTCTAATGCAGATTTGCCTAATGGATTTTGGGCGGAAGCGTTAGCAACTGCTGTCCATCTTATTAATAGATCTCCTAACAACGCTTTAGATGAGAAGGTACATGAAGAGCTGTGGTGTGGGAGCCACCTTCTTACAAGCATCTTGTCTTTGGTTGTGAAGCGTATTGCCATGTTCCAAAGGAGTTTTGAAGCAAGTTGGCTCCTAAGTTGGCTATGGCAATCCTGGCGATATGGGATTTTGGATATGGGATCTTGAAGCTAAAAAGATAGTTCGCAGCAATGACGTATACTTCAATGAAGAAAAGATGCATAAGAAGCATGTGCATACAGTGGAGGTAAGGAGAGTTATCTTCCAAGAAGATGGAGTTATCCACAATAGGGCTGAAGTGCCTAATGTCAGATAAAAAGGATAGAATCCTCCTGTAGTACAAGATGTTGCTGAGGGACAACCAGCTCAAGCAGTTATATGAAGGTCTACAATAGTTTCAAGGCCTCTTGATAGATTTGCTCCCTCATTGGACTACATTATGTTGACAGATTGTGGAGAGCCTTCCTGTTATAAGGAGGTCATGTCAATGGATGACAAGGCAAAGTGAGAGAAAGCTATGCAATCAGAAATGGACTTGTTGCATAAGAATCAACTTGGAAGTTGGTTCGGTTGCCTAAAGGTAAAAAGGCATTACTATGCAAAGGGGTGTACAAGTAGAAAATTACACCTCACGATAATAAACCCAAGTACAAGGCACGACTTGTTGCTAAAGGATTTAAGCAGCATCAGGGTATTGACTTTGATGTGATCTTTTTTCTCCGGTTTTCAAGATGACTACTTTGCGGTGTGTACTTGCATTGGTTGCTAAAGACGACATGGAACTTGACCAGATGGATGTCAAGACGGAATTCTTGCATGGTGATCTTCAAGAAGAAGTTTATATGCAGCAACTAGAAGGTTTGTTGAGAAGGGCAATGAAGACTTGGGGTGTCAATTAGAAAAGACTCTTTACGGTCTAAAACAGTCATCAAGGGAAAGGTATTGTAAATTCTTCTCGTTCATGCTCTCTTAAGGCTACAAAGGTAGCGATATGGACCATTGCCTCTAATCTAAGCGAGCTAACGATGGTAGTTTGCTAATTTTGGTCCTTTATGTGGATGATATGTTAATTGCCGGGAAATACAGAGATGAGATTTCAGCCTTGAAGTCAAAGTTACATGCAAACGTTGAAATGAAAGACATGGGTGAAGCAATCCATATCCTTGGCATGCGCATTAAGTGAGGCAGATGCAAGAAATTGGTCTATTTGTCTCAATCTGAGTACATTGCTAAAGTGCTCAATCGTTTCAATGTGGAGAAGGGGAAGACATTGAGTACTCCATTGCCTCCATATGTGAAACTTTCTAAAAATGATTGCCCTAAGTCTGAAGAGGAAAAGGCTGAAATGGCACAAGTGCCTTATTCATCTACAGTTGGGAGTTTGATGTATGCTATGATTGCTACACGTCGTGATATTGCTTTTGTAGTGGGAGTTGTTAGCAGATATATGTCAAATCCATGCAAGAAACATTGGGAGGCAATGAAAGGGGTTATGCCATATTTGAATGGTACAAAAGACATGTGCATTTGCTTTGGAAGAAAGGAAGCATGTGTAATGGGTTACACGGATGCAGATTATGCAGGAGACTTGGACAAGAGAAGGTCCACTATAGGCTATATTTCTGAATTCAATGGAGGTGCAGTTTCATGAAGATCTCGTTTGCAAGATTGTGTTACCTTGTCTACTACAGAGGCTGAATATTTTGCAGCTTCAGAAGCTTGCAAGGAAGCTATATGGCTTGGTCGGCTGGTTGGAGACTTGGGAATCAATGTTGAAATGCTTGTGTTACATTGTGATAGCCAAAGTGCTATACAATTGGCAAAGAATCCAGTGTTTCATGCAAAGACAAAGCATGTGGATGTGAAGTATCACTTCATTAGTGAGGTGCTTAAGGACAAGTGATTGCAGCTTGCCAAGATTCACACCACTGAGAATCCTGCTGATCTTCTAACAAAGGGATTCCCTTTAGAGCGGTTTGCACATTGTCGGGCACTCATGGGCATTGGGTAGATGATCATGGTCATTGTCTACCTGTATTGTATGTATATATACATTGTCACCCCAGCTTAAAGGCACATTGTCCTTTAAATGGGAGGTTGTTGGGGTGGTAAAGCCCAATGTACCGCGCCTGAGTGTTAGGCAGCCGGAGACTAACCGGGAACTAGCACTGCCCATTCATTCTTTACCTTCAGAGCGGTTTGCACATTGTCGGGCACTCATGGGCATTGGGTAGATGATCATGGTCATTGTCTACCTGTATTGTATGTATATATACATTGTCACCCTAGCTAAAAGGCACATTGTCCTTTAAGTGGGAGGTTGTTGGGGTGGTAAAGCCCAATGTGCCGTGCCTGAGTGTTGGGCGGCCGAAGACTAACCGGGAACTAATAGTGACCATTCATTCTACATAAAAGAATAAGGACTCATAACCCTAACACTATTGTGTTTGGAGTCCATCCAAACCTGTGTCTCCTCTCTTCTTCTCTCTTATCCATTGCTACACACACACACACACACACAAGCTCTCACACGTGCACTTCAAGATTTATCAGGTTTACTATTGCCAGAGGGTCTATAATGGAGCCAAGATTAAGGTGTACTATGCCAGATCAGATGGAGCTCCAGGAACACCAATTTAGGAGGTTGGTTCAAAGTTACATGATAAACATCTGAACCTGTTCCACATCAGAGTAGTTGAGGTAGAAGTGAAGAATTTCCAAAAACTAGTGTATTGTTTGGGTATGGTCCCATTTTAGGTTGAGACTCTAGAACCATCAGATGAGTATGAAAGGCATGACAGTCATTGGCACAATATGAATGACCAAATCATTGGCAAAATCTTGCCAGTATTGATTGCAAGAACCAACCACTGCATAAATGCCATGTCACATGCAGTGGGCATAAATCGATGCAGTAAGGGAGTAGAGCATTCATGGCTCGTGTGCATATAACTATGCAAAGAGTGCGTGATCTATCACTTTGCCCTCAGCGACTAGTGCATCTTCCTCCTTGGCCACCAAAGCTCCCTTAGCCATCAATTGTGGTGTCACGTTCTACATAGCAAGCTTCACCTTTGCTCATGCCCTCTCCCTCAACTGTGTCTAATGTTCAACCAAATACCCCAAGGTGCTCTTGCTTTGACTCATCAGCTTCATTTAGTTGAGTTCACTATCTACTCAGTTGTTCGCAGGACTCAGGTATGGGCAAGCAAAAGCAATCTATGTCACAAAATATGTAGGCAACTTTGGATGAGAAAGGTGTAGAAGTATAGGTGCTTTTGCACCCAGTTGTAAATACATCATGCTCAGTGTCGTATCATAAGATAGGTTGATATGTCTTTCAACAAAATTAGAAAGAGCTTCTCAAGCTCTCGAGGATGGAAGTGGTGCTAGAAGCTACAAAACTGAGTGGTGGAGACATTTAACCCCGACATACACACTGCTAAAATCCATGGCAGACCGGTGCAGGCTACAATAGTAGCACTTTTGCATGTCCTTCATTATTTATTTTTGACTCATGCCACATTGTGTGCTACTGATGAAGTCAGTCATTTCTTGAAAGAACATGCTCATGGCAAGAAAAAGCAAAAAATTATTGGACAAGGAATCCCAATGGCAGCACTAGAATTCAGGCTAACATACAAATTTGTTGCCAAAGCCATCAATCTCAAGAATATTCCCACATATGTACTGAAAAATTGTTCAATACGCTATTGGCAAAGATAAAGAATCTTGAGGCTGAAATTAGCATCAATCAATTTTTGCATAAGTGCCTCATACAAAAGATTGCTAGAGTTGAGACACAAAACCTCTTTAAGGCATGGTATGCATGTCAATTTCAATATTGGGCCACATGCATACCAACATACATTAACATTGAAACCATATGGAAAAAAGCTTTAGGTGATGGAATTGTTGATCATCAGACCATTTAGCAAGAAACTTTGGAAGAGAAGAAAACAAAACAAACTCCATAAGAAAAAGGCAAAGAGCCGGCTTTGGCATGACAAAAAATAACGCCAACTCAGTCAAAAGCTGGTACTTTAGAACTAGTAGCAAAGAAAAGAAAGACCATAGAATTGTTGGTGAAACTCTAGGAAAAATTGAAGACGCCAACAAAGACAACGACATCTAATGATATTGACCAGACCAAAGGTAGTTCATGGATAAGGCAATTGAGTTGCCTACCACTCCACAAGAGTCCATGATGGAAATAGACAAGCCCACTAACAAGAGCAAAGATAGTGTGCCTGCAAGTACTTCCCATACCTCGTTAGCTATAAAGTCACTTCTGATAAGGGAAAAGATAGTGTGCCAGAGAGTACTCAGAATCAGAACACCTTGTTCGGGCATAAACCTGTTCAAAAACTTCGACTTGATCAATTGCAACCCTTACAAAAAAAGCCTCTACATGGAAACCTGATCCAGAAGAAACGTTAAAAATTATTAGCGCCATATCATCCCCCATGTGCTAGTATATGAAACTGACCAGAATGATAAAGACGCGATCACTGATGGATGTGTTGCTACCATCTATGCTAGTTGGAACAAAATCGTCCATGCACTAGGGTAGAGGATGGAGGCACAAGCTGTTATCTCCAGTTCTGAGTTGACTGCGTTGCAAGAAAAACTCCAGAAGACTAAAGCTGAAGAGTTGATCCAAAAAGAAACAGTCAGATTGAAATCTCGGATTTTGGACTATTAGATTTATACCCAGGACAAGGATGCACATGTGATGACTACACAACAAAGGCAGATTGAGTAGCTAACAACTAACAATGGAGTCTTAGAGGAGAAAAAAAAAGAAGCCATCATGGCAAAAGATACAATGGAACAAATACTGGATAAAAAAAGAGTGGTTCTAAGCTCTCTTAATGATAATCACAACACTCTAAAATAGGCAATAATGGAAATATATATTTATTTGTCCCTAGTAGACATTTATGATTTAGAGGGTAACTTGACATTAAACGTGAGTGATCTGCAAAATCTTGTGGGATCCATCAAATTCGATCTAGAGTATAAAGAAAAATAGTACACAACTACTCTGGCCAATGACACATTGATCGACTTCATGAAGAATCAAGAATAGAATGATGATGATTATGAAGACGAGCACGAGGATGATGGTGAGGGTACCAACAATAAAGGAGATGATGATGATGATGACACTCCACCCTCTCCTCCAACACCAAAGCTCAATAGTAGGTGGGTCGCAGACCAACACTCACAAGGGACATATTGGAAGAAGAACTGGGATGCCAACAAGCATATGCAATAGAAGGATCAAACTCAATCCGTTCAGTCACAACAGCAAACCTAGCAAGGAACAAAGCAACAATCAATTCGACAACAATATGGTTCAACAATTTAGAGAGTAAAAAAGGGCAAAGAAATTGTGGTAGATTCAACAGACACATATCCCAATTACTCCATTGAACTACTGACACTAAACAGAAGATTGAGAAAGCAAAAGTCAACACAGATTCAAGAATTTTTGCATGATGAGACAATCTATTCTGATTTGGAGTGCCTTTAAATGTTGTATGTTGGAGCTAGGAGGATGGTGTAGTAGTGGAAAATGGTCAGTTATCATGACCAAACCACTTCCACATCCCATTTGTATTTTAAATGTTGTAGAGTGTAATGATGATGTTGTTGCCAACCCGCATATGTTGAAACCATCTACTGTTAATCTCCAAAGCATGAGACTATAGTTAGAAACTCGTTTATCTCACATGATGATAGCAATCAATGTGCACACAAGTGATGCGGGCCTATTTGCTCTCATGTAGCAAGTATGCCATACACACAAAAGAGAGAGAGAGAGAGAACATATATGGTTGTAAAGTGAACTTCCAAATTTCTCAGTCAATTAAAACTCAGTGTTGTATTGTTGGCCAAGACACCTTCAAAATAATGACTAATTTTTAGTGCTAAAAGATCTTTGCCATTCCAGGCAAGCACCATCACAAATCCAAAACTTAAATGGCATCCATTTGTGATTGATACAAGAAGCTCAAGTTTGAACCGTTTTTTATATTCTTTCAAGTCCATATTGTTTGAAAATTTCCTTGAATGACAAACCAACTAATACCAATTTTCTTTGTAAAAGTGCTAAAATTTTATCTTTTTCGATCCCTTCTCAATGGATGGCTTTTTACGTCTTCCGGCTCAAAATTAAGCAACTATTAGTTTTGTGGCCAATTTTTATTTGAAACACACCATTGATTTTCTCTCTCTTTTTTTTTCTTTTTTCATTTTGCAAAGGGAGGATGAGAACCCTCTCTGGGTTTTATTTTATTTTATTTTGTTTTTACTTTACAAAAGGCAAAATTTTGTTGATTCCATCTATGTAGATTGCATCCTAAGACAAATGGCAGGTGAGAGACAGTGTGAGGCAAAGATGAAGGGGAGATGTGGGTAAGTGTGTGTGTGTGTGTGTGTGGGTGGATTAGCAAGGGTTCAACAAATAGGGAAGTGTGTATTGACGGAATGCTTGGAACAAAAGTGGGACCTAGCTCCAAAAATAAGCTGCCACCTTGCCAAGTAGATGGGAACTTTATCATGCCGCATGTGGCTTGCTTACGAGAATATGGGGCCAGGGTGGTAGCGAGAGAGAGACAAATGCCTAGCAGTAATAGAATGGAGGGAGTTTCACTAGTAAGAAAATATTGCAAGTTGGCTTTGTGTGGCTTAGCTTACAATGGGATGAACACCATTGGTGAGATAGTTTCAAGAGTGTCAAAAAAGGCCAAAGGTCTCAAAAAAGGTATGCTAATACTTAGATACGACAATTGCTTTTACACAAGGAAAGATAAGAAGTTTATGCCCAAATGGGAGGGGCCATTTATAGTGCTTAAAAGGTATTCCAATGGTAGCTACAAGCTACAAGATGTCGTGGAAAGATTCATAAGACCAGGGTAAATGGTTGGAGGATGTTGTGCCACTCATAGAGCTTTGAGAAGATTTGAAGGGGGACATTGCCTCCTATCACATCATGTAGGAGTGGGACTTTGAGCAAGAAGCGTGAATACTTCTAGCCTAAAGGCAAAGGCAAATGAGGCTGGAAAATTGGTTTTTGACCTCCCTCTCACCCCCATGGGAATCCCCTCTCAAAGGACTAAGTTTTTTGTTTTTTTACAATAATATTTTTTTTTTGAAAATAAGGGGAGTATATGGTGTGTTCTCCTCCCTCTCTTCCCATCTCTGCCTCATGTTCCCACCCTCTCTCCTCTTTGCCCGTTATCTCTCTCTCTCTCTCTCTCTCTCTCTCTCTCTCTCTCTCTCCCCCCCCCCCCCCCCCCCCCCCCCCCCCCCCAAACACACACTCTCTTTCAAGATAGCCCACACAATTGTGAGAGGAGTTTATCCTCTAGCAGGCTTTACCTTCATTGATGTCAGCAAGATTTCCTATAAATACCCTTCTTTCTCCCTCTTCCCTCTCAACAATGTAGCATTCTTGTTACAACCCCATGTAGTTTCCCTATTCCTCCCCTCTATCCTACAACCTCTCTTTCCTTGTAATTACCTGTCCTCATCATGTTTTTCCCTAAAATAATGCTATTCCACCTATTTAGTATAGTGATGGCTTAGCCATCATAGCATCCCATCATTAGCACACGATAATGAGTGTAGGGCCCCCATACTCATTGCACCATCTTAGTCTAAGTAGATATAGGCCATTAACATTCTCCCTTGCACCTATATAAAGAGGCCATCATCATCACTTGAAGGGCACAATACACGATACACCAACAATACACCTGACCAACCACTAGACCATGCAACACTAGACACCCAGAGTATGTTGCTTATGCTATGTGCACTTGACAAGCATAATAGCACTATGTATGCTACAAGGCTTCTATGTTACACATAGACCATATGCTAAGGAGGCTACCATGCATACTATGATATACATGCACTTATGCATACTTGCTACAATGGACACACCACACTAGGCATTCCATGCACCCTTACTCAAAGAATTAAGGTAGCTATCACTATGTGTCATACACTATCACCTCGCTGCAATAACCGCCAATGCCTTTATAACCTACTAACACTAAATGCGTCAATGCCATGCACCATATGGCATGTGTCCCTCCTCTACCATTTTTGCAGAAATGGGCACCTCTCCACTCGATTGCATTTGGTTCTCACGCTTGTGAACAACCTTGAAAGTGGGCATTGACATAATGGATGCTTCTTTTTCAAGCCTATGCCATTCGCATGTGCGATTTATCTTCTACCTTATTGATTTTTTTGTTATGATCTCTCTCTCTCTCTCTCTCTCTCTCTCTCTCTCTCTCTCTCTCTCTCTCTCTCTCTCTCTCTCTCTCTCTCTCTCTCTCTCTCTCTCCCCCCCGCGCCCCCCCATATCGCTAGGCGATATGGTTACAAATATCACTCCTAGTCCCTTGCCACTGATTAATCTCATGTCATGCCTTATTCTTGGGTTTATCATGGTGCAAACTTAGCATCATGCACTCTTGCACTTTAGTTTATCTAGTACCTTTCCCTTTCCCCTCTTCTCTTTGTAGTGTTTTTATCGCTATGGTGGCTATATGGTCATTTTTGTGCATGCCCCATGGTATGTGACTTGCATCCTAGCTACACATACGCTAGGTGGTGCCCCCCATTGTGGTCAATAGCTTCATCTATCCGTCTGAGGTGATCGTGGACTCTAGCCATGGAGGTGTAGAGGCCACCCCTATTTGATTGTGATTTCCCTGCATTAAAACCAAGCATACACACTCATCTAAGTTCCCTCTAAGTGCGGTTATGTCCATCTCTCCTCTTGGTCTCTTCTCTTCCCTCTCCACACGCACGTAGTGTACACTACATGACTTTATAAGAGTGGGGAACATCTCAATTGTGTGTACAAGAGCACAACAAACTGAAGCAAGGGACAGTTTGGCGATGAACGCTAGCAAATCCAAAACTTGGCTAGTAGCACAAAGTGAGAGTCCTTGTAGTTTTTTCACAATAGAAAGCTTGTAGATTCAAGAAGAAGAAGTGTTGAAATTAAAAAGCTTGTAGATTCAAGAAGAAGCATCATTGAAACTAAAAAGCTTTGTAATTAATTCCATTTAACCTTTTCTATAGGGTTAGAAAATTGAAGCCTTTGCACGTCTAAGGAGTAGTGCTGGGAGCAAGGGGCAGGAAACATACGTGCAGCCAATTGAACAAAATATAAAGCCTTAGCACAACACATAATTGAAAGAGAATAGAGTAGGAAGAAAGATGGAAGTGTGTTTGTACTATACACACATGCTTTTCAACGATGATAAAGAAAGAAAAGGAAGGGTGTGTGCTTTTGAGGTGCACACACACAGAGATGTTGAAGAAGGGAGTGCATGTGTACCTCAAAAGCACACACACAAAGATGTTGAAGAAGTAAATGTGTGTGTACTACACAATCACACACATATATTTTCCAGTAACATGTGAAGCAGAGGGAGAGTCTGTGTTTTGGACACGCAAACACATGCTGGTGTAGCTAAATTTGGTCGGTGATATGAAGAGGGAAAAGTAGATCTATGTGTGTCTATAGGTGCATGCCAGAGTGGAAAAGGAAGTATGAGAGTCAAGGCACAAAGACGGTTGCAAATGTGTATGCACTATGAGGTTTTTCAGGACAAAAGGCTCTATATGAGGCTAAATAGTCTGGTTGATCAAGGTGTCTAGAGCACTAAAATGGAAGTGTGAAGTGTGGTCTTTGAAGTGTTCTCCAAGCTAGTCTAGATGGCTCTTCAATCAGAGCTACGGGATGCAATACATGGAAATTTGAAAGTGGAGGTTATTTGTATATTCCCGTTGGGGTGGATGAGTAGAAAAGCCTTGTAGTGTACACAATGGTGCTAGATTTGAAGTGCTTGATTTATGGAGCATGTTGGTCTTTTTGGATTGACAATCGCAATCCAAATGGCCAAGTTATGAACAAGCAAAGTTTTGCTAGGGGCAATTCTGTGCCAGTATGGTTGCCTTAGTAAGTGTCTCATTAGGGTTTTTTTTGAGCTTGCCAAGGTTTGCAAAGGTGGTATGTAGTATATGGACCTAGTTGGAAGTGACGGCTCAACAATCATAGCTGTAGGCATCAAAATATTGTAGGTGAAAGTCGATAGTTGGCAAGGGAAAGGTGGTTGTAGATGGATTTCCCCCATTTTGGGACCTTCCATTCATGGCCATCAGATTGTTCAAATACTGAGAGAAAATTGAAATTTAGAGCCCACAATGTGGGATCTCACCTGTGCTTTACAGGGCGGTCACAAGATTCCAAATCTAGGAGCTAAGAGCTCCTAAGTGGGAGGAAAAAGAATCTTTTTTGGAAGACTTTGATGTGGATTTTCAAACCCCTTGCTCAGCTGACCTGAGCCTCTAACCTGAGCCTACCACATGGCACTACATTCAATCCACATGCATTGTGGGGCACTGGAGGGGTATTGGACTATAAAACCTCGATAAAGTAACTAGAGAGAGAGAGAGAGAGAGAGAGAGAGAGAGAGAGAGAGAGAGAGAGAGAGAGAGAGAGAGAGAGAGAGAGAGAGAGAGAGAGAGAGAGAGAGAGAGAGAGAGAGAGAGAGAGAGAGAGAGGAGCTCTCATGGTGCCATTGTTCTTTGTCTTTGCTTGGCGACATGCTGCCATGTCTTGGCGGTCTACTGGTGGTGTGTTAGTGGCACCATTGGCATCAACAACTTATGATGTTTTCGGTGGTATAGCCAAAGTTGGTTAGTGTTATGAAGTGGGCAATGCAATGCTATCAGGGCCTACATGTGCATGAGGGGGGCCACCATAACCCTGCCTATAAGATCTTCTTATGAGTGATATCAGTGGAGAAGTGTCCTCATGAGCTCCCAGTATGAGCTTCTGTACTGACCTGCATCCTACCCTACGTAGACACACATTGTTGAAGAACCCCATCAATACCTAGTCTATACAAGGCAACTCCAATGATGTGAGCTTCAAACTTTTCAGAATCAGTGCCTTCTTGTTTTTTTGGGACCAGTCTTCTAAAAATCTTACAAACTGAAGAAAATCATAGACGTCCTGCCATTCCAAATCTCGTCGCTCTACTGACTGGATCACCCCTAATGAGATCTCTAAATACCCTTCAGTGCTTCTGGACAAAAAGTCTACGTGGCTTGTGAAATATCTTGAATTCAAACTCCATCAAGAACATCATCGATCTGATCAATTTGCCTTGGATAGTCACTTTGTTGATAACAAACTAGAGAGCCTGATGATCAACGTAGAACTGAAACATCTTGCCCAACAAATAATGTCTAGACTTTGTAGCACTGAAAACCATTCCCATTGCCTCATGCTCTATAGTGGAATATCCCTGCTCAGTTGTGTTGAACCGGCAATTCACAAAGTAGACTGGATATTCTATCTTCCCATCAAGCTGGGCCAATAGTACTCCCATCGCCATACCAAATGCATCTAGATGAGCGTGGAAAATCACCTCCCAATCTGGCTAGCAAAGTATTGGCTTCTTGATGATCGCCTCTTTTAAACACTAAAAATTGGCTTCGCATTCTTGGGTCCATATAAACTTCTTTCCCATCAAAGTTAACTCATATATAGGAAGTGCTTTCACTACAAATATATGAATAAATTTTTTGTAGAAATTTTACTGCATTTTCTCAGCTAAACTTTGAATTGCAGCTATCATAGACTCTTCTAGTCCTTGCACTAGCTATCCTTTAGCAGATTCCTTGAACCTCTTTTTTGGTGTACCTAAAGATGGAGATGGAACCTTATGGATCACCCTGACCTCTGAGCATCTGGCTACTCTGACATCTTCTTTGTTGAGTCCTTTGTGATCCTCGGAGGGGTCACTATGTATAAATTGTGTATATCACGTACGTTCAAGGATGATTTTTTAAACTCCTTATCAGACAAACTTTGACAGATAAAATACACATTTTTCTATTCAATGTGTAATTTTTTTTCCCAATTCCATTTAAGGGGGACAAATTTTGACAGATAAAATACACTTTTTCTATTCAATGTGTAATTTTTTTTCCCAATTCCATTTAAGGGTACCCTTTTGTATGTGAGCTAAAGTAGGTACGAAGGCCTTGGGCAAGTAAGGAGGTCAATGAATGTATGCATGAGGTGGTTTTTAAGGCCAAAAGGGCTCCATGGTAGGCTAATCAGGTTGGTAGGGCGAGGTGTACAAACTACTGGGATTGTGCCTTGCAATGTAGTGCACGAGATGCTCTATGAGCCGGTCTAGACGGCTTCGAAAATAGAGCTATGGTGAAAGATATCCCAGTTCAAAGCTGGAGTGCTTTGTAGATCCTCAACAAATAAGGAAAGTGCAGGTGGATGGTTAGAACCAATATCAGTGGATAGACTTGAAGTGCTCGAGTTGTGGTGTATGCCAATCTTTTTGGATCTTCAAATTGGAGTTGACATGGCCAAGTTATGATTAATTGAAGTTTTGGTGGGGGCCAGTTGTGTGGCAGTTTGACCGCCTCAATAGGCGTGCTTTTTGCCAAGGCTTTTTGCATATTTGTTTGTAGGGATCCAAGGAGGAGTGAGTGTGTTTTTTGTGGGGCTTTTTTTTGCAAAGGTGTGTGCCTACAAAGCCCAAGGAGAGTGAGTTAGAGCGTTTTCTTGCTCGACCACCAAGTGGGTGTGCCGTCAACTGTAAGGGAATTATGTGTAGTGTTTTTTGAGTGAGATCGCGCCTTCATAGCTGTTTCTTGAGTGTCATTCCCCCTTCTCCCTTCTCTACTTCTTCTGCTTTTGAGTTGTGGCATCAGCGTGTGTGAGCAAGTGTGCCCCTTGGGCCATTCTTTGGTGTGCAAAGTGAGAGTGAGAGAGACGTGTTGTCTCTGGTAGCAGTCTGTGGATTGAAATGAGCAGTGAAATGTGTGTGGGCAGCTGATCTTGACAAGTGTGAGTGTGTGTGTCAATGGTGTGCAACCAAGTGGTGTTTTGCTTGTGGTGAGCTTGTATACGGTGCATTGGTGTGTGTGCGGATAGTGGTCTGTGTAGTGGAAGTGTGAAGTTGTGAAGGTGTTTTTGAGAGGACAGGCATGTTGTGAATTGTCCAAGCCATAGAGAGGCCCTGTGTTGTATGCTGGTTTGTTCCCCTATTCCCTCTCCCCATCTTTTGGTGCCCCCACGGAGGAGCACGCTTATTGCTCCCATTTGAAGCAGTAAGCGGAGTTTGAAGCTAACATACAGTTTTTGGATGGTGTCCTGAAATGTTCTTTGGTTGAATTTGAAGCTAGCACAGATGGTGGAGCCAATTATTTTCCCCATTTTCACAAGAATTGAAGACTGGAGGATTGAGTGGTAGATTTTGAGCTATAAATGTTCTCAATGCACATGGTGACATACATAGAGAAGTTGCTGACGATGACGTTATTGATGCGCGAATGGGCAAAGGTCTGGCTTGATGCTCTAAAGAGTGGAAATCAAAGATCATAGCAGGAGTTGCAAACTTAGTTCTTTTGGCAGGTTTGGAAGACGGCTTCTCCCGTGGAAGAGGGTGCAAAGCTAAAGATGTTGTGCCAAGATGCAAGTCAATGTTTTTCATTTTTTATTGAACAATTTGACGCTTGTTTGAACTGTAGAAAAAAGGTGGAGTTTGGTGCAAAGAGCTATGATCATATGATGTATATGACCAAAGTGAAGAGTAGGAAGGTGAAGTGGAAGCTATAGCTGGGCTTGCTAAAGCTTGCAGATTATGTGCCTCTTGCAACAACAATGTGTCCTATGGTTTGGTTTAGTCAAAGATGGTGTCAATTGTTTGAAGTGCAGAGACTAGTGGGGTAAGGCCAATGGTTAGTTATGCTCCTTCAAAGTTTCCTATTTGTAGTTTGTCATTGCCAATGGTGGGTGAGATTATCAACGAGGATGAGAATTCCATAGAGATGAACTCGTGTGCAAAAGAGATAGCTGGTGCCAAGTCTAAAGAGTAGAGTGAAGAGGTAAAAGAGCCTATTTTCATAGAGTTAACAAATGAAAAGCTAGCAGAGTGTATCCAAGTTGTTGATATCAAGAGCCTAGAGGTGCATGAAGAGTGTGTGTGAAGCCAAGGTCGCAATCAAGCTTTTGAGGAGCAGCAAGAGGATGAAGATGCAGATACAAAGTTGACATATGGTGATGATGATGATGATACAAGCTCAAGCTTTTGGGAGATGAGAAAAGAAGGTAGCACATATGAGCTCACATCTTGTGGCGAGCAGATAGACTCCAATGAGCCTATGCTAGTAAGCGTAAAGCTACCTTGTTGTATGTCTGAGAATATGTTGATTGGTTATGTGAATGAAGAGCAAGTTGAAGCATCCAAACTTATGAATGTGGATATGCAATTGAAGATGATATGCAACACCATGTTGATGACCATGCTAATAAGTTGCAGTGGAAAGCGTTAGAGGTATGCAGTTAGTTCATAGCTTTACGGAGAAGGACAAGGTCTCACCTACAGACAACTAGGCTAACCTACAATCTCGACAAGAGGATGACAATGAAGTGAAGACCAAGTGAGTTGGACACCGTTCTTGTGCTAGTTGCTGAATAGAGGGAACAACTATAGTTGCCTATGGATTGCATCGATGATGCCTTGGATACGGGCTTGTTTGATCAAGTATGCCCTAAAGAAGAGGTCAATTGGGGGTTTGATGACCTAGTGGTTGGTATGAGTGAAGAGTCACATGTACTTGTTGGTAAAGCCCTAGCCAGGGTACATGTTAAGAGGGGATTGCCACCTCATCCAATGCCAGATGCGGTTGTGACGCATGTACATGAGAATACCAGCAAACCCATTGAGGAAAGGAAGCTTAAAGAGTAGTGAGATGAATTCGGAAAGGTAGAGGTGCTGATTGAACTTGATGGACGAGTTGATGAGGAAGGGCTTGATGATGCTGGGATTGAGGGTGTTATAGGTGTAGAGCAAGCATGGAGTCGGAAGTGGAAGATTTCCCAGTACAGTAGGTGTGTTTCATGGTAAATGAAGGGGAATCACAGGCTGCACTTTATCCAAGATTTCAAAGGAAACATGTGTGTCATGGTTGAAAGGTATGCTAGTGAGCGTGGTTGTGCAGTGGTTGGTGATTTGTTGGATACAGGGTTTGCTTGGGGAGGACTTTACTTTACATGGTTGGGAGGGAGGATCATATATGTATTTGGAGCGTGATGGTATGCAAAGTGGTGTTTTGTTGGAAGCAGGCAATGTGCCCATGAATGCTTGGAGTGGTGAAGGTATATTGTGGACAGCTAATGTGTGTGGATGGCTAAGTGCTAGGGTGCGACACTATGGGAAGGTGTTGCAGGTGGGTGGAGGTAGTGTTTGGGATAAATGTGTCTCAACTTAATATCGTGATGTTTTCAATTTCAAAAATGCCGATTGAGAGCAAGGGAAAAAGGAGAAATTTCACCCCTAAATAGAGAAAAATAGTGTAAAAACTTGAATAAGTAACCTAATTTATAAAATTTCCTCTTGGCAAATTCAAGGAAAGGAATTTTGTATGTTTGGAAAAATGATTTTTCCCGAATACTGGATGGAGGTGCTTAGAGCTAGGTATTTGACCCACATGGTAGCCACGCTGTGATGCAAGGGATTGGGCAACCCGCTTGAGCAAAAGCGACGGGTAGCAAGAGTAAGGCTCTATACATATGGTAGTGGTTTTGTGTGTGTGCACAATGCTTGTTTAGTTCTGCAATTTTCAAGTTCAATGAGCCTGTTTGTGGTTGAACATGAATGTTCAACAAGGGGGTTGGGCAATGCTGATGTAGCCAAAGTTGGTCAATGCTAAGAAGCAAGCAATGCAATGCTATGGGTGCCTACAAGTGCATGATGGGGTACTCAAGCCAGTACGAAGGCCCCGGGCAGGCAAGGAGGCTAAGAATGTATGCATGAGGTGGGTTTTTAGGCCAGAAGGCTCCATGATGGGCGAATTAGGTTGGTAAGATGAGGTGCCCAAAGTGGTGGGATTGTGCCTTGGAATGTAGTGCTCAAGATGCTCTATGAGCTAGTCTAGGTAGCTCCTCATACCGAGCTATGATGTGAAAGATATCCCAGTTCAATTCTAGAGTGCTTTGCGGATCCTCGGCGGATAGGGCAAGCGCAAGTGGATGGTTAGAATTGACATCTGTGGATAGGCTTCAAGTGCTGGAGTTGTGGTGCATGCTATTCTTTTTGGATCTTCAACTAGAGCTCAGATGGGCAACTTATAACTAGTTGAAGTTTTGTCCGAGGCCCATTGTGTGCAGCTTGACACCTCAGTAGGCGTGCCATCTGGAGTTTTTTTGGGTTTGTTAGGGTTCTAGAGGATAATATGCATTGTGTGGAGTCATCCAGAGTCAACGAAACATTGATCATCGGAGTTGTGGTTAGTTTGAGTTTAAGCCCAAGATTGATCACACGAGAAGGTCCCACTTGGCAGATAACTGGTCAAGAAGGAAGTTGATTATTTGGGTTGTATCCAAGGATGGTGCAAGACGAAGTTGGGAAAGAACCTAATTTGGAAGGGGCTTTCACTATGTGGTTTGCCAAACCTTATAGAAGGATAGTACAAAAGGTAGGAGGAGGGGTGGTGATACAAGATCCACAAGGTAAGGTTATTTTTTCTAAAGCTTATGATTTACAAGAATTGACTGAAAAAAGGAAGTAAATTTAAACATCATTAGCCATAAAGCATGGTCAAACAAAAGTACACTGCCATCATGACAGTGGCCTCCTTTGCAATTAGACTCAGAGCTACATTTGATAAAGGGTCTGTGAATATTCCATAGATATGTAGTGTAGCTAGGGTCTCGACCCATGAGGTATATGAGTCCCTTTCTACAACATTCACATTTGGGTCAGGCAAAGGTGACATTCCCTCCACTCCTTGTGGTGGAGGTCAAGTAGCATTTGGTCTTTGCAAAAGCACAGGTTGTTGGCTAGTGCCTTCACCTTCATTCATTACTGGATAATTCAAGTTAGGCCTCCCTGTCTCCCCATGGGGCCAATGACAATTATACATCCCATGCTCAGATTCTCTGCAATTCCAACATTGCAAGACTCTCCTAGGTTGTGGCTCTCGCTCTTCTAACTTATTTGCTTGTCCCTTTGGACCTACAACTTGTGCAAGGTGAATTGACATGTTGCTTAAAGATTCATTTAACTTCTCAATCACTTCAGTCGTTACCTCAGGAAGCTCCCTAGATATCAATGCTTGTGACTTACCTTTGGGTCTAAAACCTTCTATTGGAAACTCTCCCCTTAGGCACTTGAGTTTCCTATACTTCTTGGAAGCTCTAGTTTCAACTGCATCATAGGTGGCAGGTGCACATGCCTTCACATTAACCTTAAGATCAAGAAAGAGTGCGGCTATGAACCTCTCCTTCTCTAGAAATTTTGCACCATCACCAAGGTTAGCAACATTTTGTATCCATAGAGCCCAAAGACGTAGAAACTCTTGCTTGTACAAGTAGTAGTCATCTAAGTCTTTTTGCTTATGAGAAACAATGCCTTGCCATAGTTTTTGAGTGTTTTGGGGATCAAAGAAGTATCTCTTGAAATAATTTGCAGCTTTCGTGTAATTCCCCTTAAATTCCTTAAGCAAAGAGTCAAACCAAGTGCTAGCATCTTTCCTAAGGACCACCTCAAACATTTCTATATGTTCTTGATCATTTACTATCCTCTTGATATGGCAAGACATCTTGAAATTTGCTAAAAATAATTCTGCATCCTCCCTAGGCTCTCCAAAGAATAAGGGGTAGCCACTCATTTGCCTAGTTGTATCCATGTTTCAAGAAAAAGAACACAATGCTAATTGCACTCAAAAAATTGGTTTTTCCTTTTCTTTTCTTTTTTCAAAATCACAATTCAAAGTAGAATAAAAATGTATACATCAAATCTTAGATCGTAGCAGGCAAAATGAACGGATTGATTGAGGCATTGATAGCTGCTACTTGCCTAGGTCCAAACATGCGACGGAAAACACGTTGAAATTGTAACTTTGTACCAACTATTACATGCACATCTTGCCTAGTCAAAGGAATGAATCTACGATACAAGTCCTCTTGATTCATTAACCTAACTAATACAAGATAAAAACATGCACGACGTCAAAGGAGAGAGTGTAGTCTACAATGGGTAGTACGATAGGATTTGGTGATTGAAGAATATCCCTTAACAACTCTGCACCAAAGACGAGTGCAATATGTTGTTGGAAGAAAATTTTTCATACTTGCAATTACTTGTGTGTTTTCTCAAACCAAAAATTCATGCCATGCATCCTACCCTTCATCATAATTCTTGTTTATAATCCAATGTAATGAATAAAATTTCTTCACGTGAGAAATATTCACATTTTACTATTTCATAAGAATGACTTGTATCCCCGCCGTCACTTACTACCACTCAAACCTCTTCACATTTCACATACTTTTTCTTTATCCCCACAAATAATATCAAGGGAGTGTCCTCTCATTTGACTCTATCATGTCACTTGTGTTTTCTACTTTTTTGCTTTTTATTTTTATTTTTATTATATTTTGGGTATTTTGATCTATTTATACACTACTTTGTTTCTTTTCATCACATGCATATCATATATTTGTGGAAAATATTTTTCCACATGGGGATATTAATATCTTATGTCCTTTGTCACTCTCTTAGGTATAAGGGGTCACTCTCTTGAAGGCTAAAGAGAATCAAAACAAAGAAGGGACCCACCCCATCAATGACTTTTTTGGCACAAAACACATGTTTTTGCTGATTTTTTAAAACTTAGTTCCCATCTGATTCTGAAGAAGTGTAAAACATTAAAAAGTTGATACCTAATTCCAAAAATGTGCTCAAATTTTCTTAAATTTTATTGACCTCATTTGCATATTGTATCCAAATTTTTCATGGACCTCAATTTGCCTACCTCACACACTCAATTAAAGCTAGGTTCCTTTCTACCTTTTTCACACATACTCACACACTCGACCTCTTCCTCCATCACCAAAACCTACACCTTTCATGCCTTCTTTCATCTTCTTCACCATTTCCATCTCTCCCTTACTCCATAGCTAAAAAATTATCGTCTCTACACACATATAGCTCAATTTCCCTCTCTAAAATCAAACTCATATTACCATAACCTCTTTATCCTTTCACAAAAAGAGAAAAAATCAGCAAATAACCAAGCTCAAGCTTTGCAAAAGGAGGAGTTTGATCATGGAAATTTTAACTTTTTCATGGTCACAAGAACTACACTGACAGAGTTCTACAACCGCTTCATTCACTGGAGGATATAGGTGGAAACTTCCCTTTCCATCTTGTGGTTATTTTAACCCATCCTACTAACTACAAACTACTAACACTAATGACTAACCCTTCTTGTAAATTGCACCCTCTACTATCTACTAGAGTAGGCACCTCCAAGTTACTCACCTCTTTCTCCTTTCACTCTCAATAATTATTCCCCTTGAGCCCACATCCATGTGACTCAAGGGATAAGGAAGACCCACTCCCATTTTGAAAATAAAAAATATTTCATAATCTTTTGTATTGACAATAAAATTTATTAGGTCTAATCCTAATCAAGGCTCTCAAAAACCTATAAATAGAGCCCATTCCTCCTTGTAAAAATGATCTCCACACTATTGCACACTACATTGAGCATAGAACACTCTAGTCTATATCTTAGTTGTAAGAAGAGAGAGCCAGCTCTATATACACTATCACCTTGGTGCATAGACAAGCTAGTTTGAGTTTGTGAGTGAGTGTGAGTAAATTATACTCCTCCCATCATTGTTGTATCTACTCCAACATCAATAATGGGTGCAATTGTTTTCCAAAGCCTCATGCTTCTTTTCTAGTTTGACTTGGCAAACTCGCTCGGTTCCATAAGGTAACTTGCTCATCAAAGGTTGTTTTCTTGTTGCTTGTGCTGGTGATTCATTGATTTGGTTGTTTCTTTGGCCACCATTGTAAGAGGGTGGATGGTGAGAGGGCTCCCATAACCCTAAGACAATGTGCTAGTGCATAGTGCTATAACCAAATCTTAAGTGTTGTCACTTGAATCCCCAAGCTATAGGTACCTCCTTGTGTGAAGCATAAGGTTGAAGCTAGATTGTACAAAATCTCTGTGTGTGTGTGTGTGTGTGTTGGTCTCTCTCTTTTGTGTTTTAGTGTGTGGAGTGTGCTACATTGATATAAGGGCTAGTGTATATCTCTTGCTTGATTGTGGGTTTGCTCTACAATTCTCCTCTCTTGCGTCCTAGTTCGCTCTCAAACTAGGTGGTGCCCCTTGTGTAGTTGGGTTTTGGTTGTGGGTTTGTTGTTTTGGTTTGTGTTGTGTTGTGCCCCCATCCCCATTGAGTAGCACAAGAGCCTTGAAGGGCGTCTAGAGGTTTCTCTTCTTGTTGCCCGCCCCAAACAGCTTCAATTTTGGTGCCCCCACGGAGGACGAGCAATTTTGTTATTGCCAAGGTAAGACTCTGAGTCTAATAGTCTTTTCATAAATAACCCACCACCTCCAAGTCTACATGCAATTCATTTTCATCCATTTCATTGGGTGCATGCAATCCAGTTAAACGTGTCACATGGTACCCTTTTAGATTTGCTAAGAATCCTTAATCATAGGAAACATAAACTATGGGAAGGTTCATACATTATTCTCAAATGGAGCAAATTTTGGTGTGTGTGTATGTATATGTATATGTATATGTATGTGTGTGTATATATATGTGTGTGTGTGTGTGTGTATGCATGTATATATATATGTATGTATGTAGGCATATATATATATATATATATATATATATACACACACACACACACACACACACACACACATACATATATGTATATGTATACATACATACGTACATACACACACACACATACAGATATATACACACACACACACACACACACACACACACATACATACATACATACATACATACATACATACATATATATATATATATATATATATAT
This sequence comes from Adiantum capillus-veneris, assembly GCF_014529385.1. Classification (NCBI taxonomy): domain Eukaryota; kingdom Viridiplantae; phylum Streptophyta; class Polypodiopsida; order Polypodiales; family Pteridaceae; genus Adiantum; species Adiantum capillus-veneris. Next base: position 55,188,321 of record NC_140949.1, on the reverse strand, counting down.
ATATATATATATATATATATATATACTTTTTCTTGAATTTGTGTATAGCATATAGTGGACATCGATAACAAGTGCCCCACTTATAAGACACTTGTCGTCGTCTTTTGAGTTAAGTACTAACTTGTTCTTTTTCTCATAATGGATGCATGTATCATTTGTGGAGCTTTTCTATATTCTACACACAAATCTCCCTAAAAGCACTTTATTGTAATTGCCAGCCTTAATGGAAGTATCCATTCTTTCAAGAATCCTTTTTTTGTACTTGTATTAAGATGATGTCACTAGTTCCCTTCATTGAAAGATACCTACACACACTAATGTTCATGAAGACTCACAAATTGACCAATATCCTTTGTCTTATTAGATGAGCTTACATTATCCTTCATGCAAGACATCGTGGCTACTTGGCATGAAGAAATCATGCGGCTAGAGTACTTTGATTGATTACTTGTTGTAGCCTCCTTCATAAAAGTCCTACTGCTTTGCATAAGGGACCCCCCGCTTCCACAACACCATCATTAAACATTATTTAGCATATGTCAACATTGGAGCAGGGTTTGACACTCTACTCTTAGCTATCCTGGATATCCCAGCATGGTTGTGCATCTACATCTTGGCCCAAAAAACCCAACACTTGCCACTGAGAAAGTTTGAGAAATCATCACCAGCATTCCTAATATTCTCAGTGAAGACTCCCAAGAAAACAAGGAATGGTGGGAAAATTCCCCTTCCATCATGAGGAGATTTATGGAGATGCATGGCAAAAAACCTTCGAAATGACCCTCTAAGCAGACAGGAGGAACGGAAGTATGCTACAAGGGGCCCCTATGTTTTCATTTCCCCCACATTCAAAACCTATGAGTAACCTCATACAAGAAAAACTCAAGGATGATGAGCAAGAAGTTGTCAAGGAGGAATTTTTTGTTGTAGGGGCTCTCGTAGAGAAGGTCTCTAAACCTATGGAGGCTTATGCTGACCCTTTCATCCCACATCGACCGTTGGAGCCTATGCTGCAAGACACCCATCAAAAGGTTTGGGCCTTTGGGAACTATGCTCTACTAGCCCCCATTAATGAGAAGTTTCTTCTCACCTTGCTAAATGACAAGGATAAAGAAGTAGCAACACTTGGTCTACAACACATTTTGGTAGCCAATTCCTCCAATTCTATTGAACCATATCTTATTGGCTGCACATTTACTATGGCACATTTTGAGACACAGAGATTCTCTATCAACTTGAGCTGTGTCAAGTCACACAAAGCCAAAGAGGGTGACATTGAAGCAAATGGTATCAAATGTGGGCGTGGGAAAGGTAAGGAAAAAGAAGGTGTAACGTCACAAAGTGACCATGGATGAGGAAAAAAAGCAAAGGAAACCAAGGAAGCCAAGAGGAATTGGCATCGCATCAACCTTCAAGACTTCCCTCTTGGACATGGTATGGCTCCCTACAACCTTATGGAGGACATGAGAGGTAAGGGTCCAAGCATATCATGGCCTCAATTTCTTGCATTGTGTCCACAAGTTAGGAGGGAGTTAACAAAGCTAGTAAGCACTAGGAGAAGGATAAAAGAAAATGTTCCTATTGTAAAATTTGCACAAGCTCAAATGGATGAGGATACTACACCGATGCTAGATTGCTATATCAAAGGAAAACTAGTTAGGAAGGGTCTAGTGGATGGAGGTGCACAAATTTGTATCATGACAGAGGACCTTATGCAAAGACTAGGCATGCACGTTCATGAGACAATTGAAATTAAAGTGAAAATGGAAAATAATAGCAAGGCTAGGTGCTTGGGAGTTTGTAAGAATGTTTTTGTGGAACTTTTGGCATTAAGAAGGCAGTTGATTTCTATGTTATGTCTACAACGAGAAATGGCTAATTATTTATCCTAGGTAGACCATGGCTAATGAATGCAAGCTTTGCAGGATTGGGAAAGTGGAAAATTGATTTGCAAGAATGACAATCACAAGAAGGTTGTCTTTGACATGAAGGGGCAACGTCAAGAGGAGCTCCATGAAGAATCCTCTCAAAGTGAAAGCGGGGATGATTGGACCAATGACACCTCAGAAGAAGAAAGTAGCAGTAGCACTACGGAGGAGGAGTCATCCATTGAAGCCATGGGGGTAAGATTTAGGCCAGACAACAAGGAGACAACTTGTCAAGGACTGGAGGAAGTAAGCCCCCAAGAGGAGGAAGGTGTGCATGAGGAAGAAATGTTAGACGATATGTTGTCCTCGACACTCACATGGGAGTCTAAAACTGTGCTAAGAAAGTTTCCTAGGCTTTTAGCTAAAGATTACACAGATGTATGTGGAGTGGATGCCATCCAAGACAAGATCAAGCTAAAGCCAGAGACCAAACCTAAAGCACTAAAACTAAGAAGGTTAGGAGTCATCAAGGAGCAAGCACTACTCAAAGAGGGGAGAAAGCTTCTAGCAACAGGATTCATCTACCCTATAGAGAATTATGAATGGGTCTCTCCAGTTGTGGTCACTCCAAAAAAGAATGGAAAGTGGAGGGTATGTGTTAACTATAGACCGCTCAATGAGGCAACAAAAAGGGATCACTTTTCCCTCCCATTTCAAGATGAGATTCTTAATGAGGTAGCAGGTAAACAAAAGTACACGGTATGTGATGGCTACTTTGGTTACTTCCAAATAGGTATTGCATTGGAGGATCAATTGAAAACAACCTTCATCACTCCTTGGGGTTGTTATGATTTTAGAGTCATGCCGTTTGGTTTGACAAATGGTCCAACAACATTTCAACATTTCATGAACATGGTGTTTCAGGCATTCTTTGGGAAGTCTATTAGAGTGTTCATAGATTACTTTTGTATCTATAGCTCTAAAGCATTTCATCTATAGAAGGTAGAAGAAGTCTTGAAGAAGCTATATGACATAGGAGGTCAACTCAACCCCGACAAGTGCCACATAGGTGAGGATGAAGTGATCTTGCTTGGTCACAGAAGGTTGAAGAAGCTATATGAAATGGAAGTTCAACTCAACCCCGACAAGTGCCACATAGATGAGGTCACAAGTTTTCTTCGGCGTGCTGAGTTTCTGTCATGACTCCGGAGATCAAGGGCAGACTCAGCCATAATGAAGCCTAGCACTAAGAGAAGCGTTAAATTGGAAAAATTAGCACAAAAGAAAAGGTAGGTGATAGGGCATACGCACCACAAAAGATAGAAAGAATTAGCACAATATCAAGTGGTCCTAACTCAGACGAAAACTTCACAAAGTGAGGTCTGCATGTCCGCTATACGACTAAAAAATATACCTAGATGAATCCAGGATATACCCAGATTCACCCTTGAAGGAAAGTGCAAGGTATAGACTCATGGTAGTCACCCACGAGACAATATAACCATCAGCTCCATCATGCATAGTATTGACTAAATACCACGACATCCCCACTAACGTCGTCAGTGCCCAATAGTGGGTGTAGAACTAGGTACAAACATATGCTCCCAACACAACACACACCACACGCACACACACATGAGCATACATCAACACAAAGTTCAACGTGCTGAGTTTCTGTCATGACTCCGAAGATCAAGGGCAGACTCAGCCATAATGAAGCCTAGCACTAAGAGAAGAGTTAAATTGGAAAAATTAGCACAAAAGAAAAGGTAGTTGATAGGGCATACACACCACAAAAGATGGAAAGAATTAGCACAATATCAACTGGTCGTAACTCGGACAAAAAATTCACAATGTGAGGTCTGCTTGTCCGCTATACGACTAAAAAATATACCTAGATGAATCCAGGATATACCCAGATTCACCCTTGAAGGAAAGTGCAAGGTATAGACTCATGGTAGTCACCCACGAGACAATATAACCATTAGCTCCATCATGCATAGTATTGACTAAATACCACGACATCCCCACTAACGTCGTCAGTGCCCAATAGTGGGTGTAGAACTAGGTACAAACATATGCTCCCAAACACAACACACACCACACGCACACACACATGAGCATACATCAACACAAAGTTCAGCGTGCTGAGTTTCTGTCATGACTCCGGAGATCAAGGTCAGACTCAGCCATAATGAAGCCTAGCACTAAGAGAAGCGTTAAATTGGAAAAATTAGAACAAAAGAAAAGGTAGTTGATAGGGCATACGCATCACAAAAGATAGAAAGAATTAGCACAATATCAACTGGTCGTAACTCGGACAAAAACTTCACAATGTGAGGTCTGCATGTCCGCTATATGACTAAAAAATATACCTAGATGAATCCAGGATATACCCAGATTCACCCTTGAAGGAAAGTGCAAGGTATAAACTCATGGTAGTCACCCACGAGACAATATAACCATCAGCTCCATCATGCATAGTATTGACTAAATACCACGACATCCCGACTAACGTCGTCAGTGCCCAATAGTGGGTGTAGAACTAGGTACAAACATATGCTCCCAAACACAACACACACACACACATATGTCTATGGATATACATACATATGTTTATGTATATGTATATGTATATACCTACATATATATATACATACATACATATATATATATATATATATATATATATATATATATATATATATATATATATATATATATATATATATATATATATATATATATATATATATATATATATATATATATATATATATATATAGTCAAGCCTATTGAACTTCAAGGGGTGTAGTGTGCAACAATGGATAACTTTTCCCAAATGCACCAATATTATGTCTCATACCGAAGGGAGTGGGAGCTAATTAGGATCACTCCTCAAGTGAAGTGTGGATATTGAACTTCAAGGGGTGTAGTGTGCAACAATGGATAACTTTTCCCAAATGCACCAATATTATGTCTCATACCGAAGGGAGTGGGAGCTAATTAGGATCACTCCTCAAGTGCAGTGTGGATGAGTATATAGGCTTAAGTATTTAAAGGTGAATTGAGTAGATCATCTCTTAGAGATTAACATGCTTTAACAATTGATGGCATTGTGGCAATTTGGATTGTTATAAGTTTTCGTAACTTCACTATTCAATTCAATGTTTGAACTCTTCAACCATCATGATAGTATTATTAAGGCTATCATGATTCAATGTCAGTCTCTTATATCAGCATTCATTCTCCAAAGACATGGAGCTCCTACTTTATTTTAGTGTGTTAGGGCGATGGAATAATGATGTGACTGCTTCAATTTCCTTCTTGCAATCACATTTACCTCAAATTTTGTATACTTTGACCAGGTTTGGTTCCACCTATCAAGTTACAACAATACCTCTCATTACGTAAGCTCTACAAGTTTGCAGTCCCTTGACTCTCTCTCTCTCTCTCTCTCTCTCTCTCTCTCTCTGTCTCTGAGAGGGAAAGAGAGAGAGAGAGAGAGTGGAGACTCAACGAGTGTTGGATGGTTGAAACTCATCGATGCTTGCTTTCCCTCACTCTCAATCTCATGTTCACCTAGCTACACTAGTCAAGCTCCACATAATTTTTTACACGTTCACCTAGCTACGCTAGTAGACAAAGCTCCATATAATCTTTTACATGCAGTTAACTCCGTGATTTTTTGGACCCTCAAACATAGAGTTTTGAAAGAGTTTAGATGGCATCATAATGGATCTTGGAAAGAGTGAGTGGGCTATTGTAGCAATGGGGAGATCTATGAGCATTCTATTAGGCTATGCTAATAAGACTAAACAAAGTTTGAGTGTAGTAATAATGACGTGGGGTTGCATTGTGTGTAAGTTCAAGTTACAATTACTGAACAATTATGGAAACACTCTTTTATTTTTGTTAATACAGAATGATTAAGAGAGAAAGAATGTCTCTTTTCTTTTTCAAACAATGACTTGGGGTTGTATTGTGTGTAAGTTCAAGTTACAATTACTAAACAGCTATGGAGACACTCTTTTATTTTTGTTAATACCAAGTGATTAAGAGTGAAAGAATGTCTCTGTTCTTTTTTAAACAGTGATAGGTAGAGAAATAAGGCCAAAGAGCTTATTTATGCCAGTAACAGAGCCCACTACAATGCATACACACATGGTGTATCAAATATGTCCACTACCAAGCATAGCAGATAGATGAACAAAGAGTTAGGTAAGAAAACATATTTGGGGCTAATTACTTCAAAGTATTCTGAGATAAATTTCTCAATGGAACTTTATATAGCGTTATGTCTTCCTTCATAAAGAACAATGTAGTATGTGAAGATCCCCTTTTGCTCTGTGTGTGTGTGTGTGTGTGTGTGTGTGTGTGTGTGTGTGTGTGTGTGTGTGTGTGTGTGAGAGAGAGAGAGAGAGAGAGAGAGAGAGAGAGAGAGAGAGAGAGAGAGAGATGTATGAACTCATGCATCAATTTTCTGATAATAGCAAAGGCATTATCTTGGCTAATCAAACAACAAAATCTTAGAAATTATGCTTGGGATATCATGTGATATGCAAGTCTACAAATCCTCATAAATTATACACCACGTATACCAAGGTTATACATCCTATCCAAAGATCCTAAACAATTAGGCTATCCTACAAGAAAAAAATGTATCACCTCTATGTCGATTGCCAACAAATAAACAACAATACAAATGAACATTATATAATAGCTTGATCCAAATGGAACAATATAGAAACTTGAAGCAACCAAAAATTTCTTCAAGTTTCAAAAAGGTACAAGGATCAACACATTGACGTGGGTAGATTTTTGTTGGATTGTATTTTGAGAGGTTTTAAATGTCATCTCCTCTATTTTTTGATACATAATGTCACTATTGATAGCTAGCTAGAGTTGCCTTATCATAACTTCCGAGGATGATTTTATTTAATAATGAAGCATCCAAGAATATATTTGGCACTACCTTGTTGATGCATAGAGGATGTTTGCACATGTTGTCACCTTGGGAGGAAGGGTATAGAGGATGTTTGTACATGTTGCTACCTTGGGGGAAAGGTGAGGGAGAAGATTAGTGCTTAAAAAAAAAAAAAATTCCCAAAAACTTGGCAAACCTATACATGAGAATTCTAGAGATAAGTTGACTGGATTTGAAGGTTTTTACACTAGATTTTGTAGGATTTCTCACTTTCAAGTTTAAAATTTAGAGGTAAATCTCAAAATTTGTAGGTGGGATTACAATAAACTAAGGTTTTTTTTGAGTGCCACAGGAGAGTGTCACAGAGTTTAGACTCGCTTCTAATTAGCCACAACAACGTGCAAGTCACATACTAATTTTTTGCAATATTAAAAGTTTCCTCTCTTCTCACTCTTCACTCGAAGGACTATTAAATAGAATAAGTTAATCATCCAATATATTGTCCTACTATCAAGTGCACACAAATTAATAAGCAATTTCATGATCTTTTAAAAAATGCTTTGTCATGTAGGTCATGACTCGCAACCCTCGTTGGGGGGTTTCTATGAGCCGGCACAAAGAACTTTGAGAAGTTGTGATTGCAGGTCGAGAGCATGATGGTGAACTTCACAGCACAAAAATGTAAGGTGATTAAGCTATCATTATCAAGATTATTCACTTGTCAAGACCCAAGGGCTGAGGGATTCCTAGTGTTTACATGGCAATGGCCAATCCCAAGGGCCAATGTTGAATGGATGAGATAAAATTTTGTTCAAGAAGGATGGATCTTGGGACTGAGACCTAAACTTACCTATACCTTAAATTTAGTTTTAGAAGGGCCTTTGGGGGAATCATCCTTTTTTATGGAGTAAATAAAATTCCACCCTTTTACCTTGACATGCAACATCATCGCGACCCCTTTGATTGCAAGGTTCTTCATAAAAACTCTTTTTATGAAGGTTTGATGACCATTTGAAGGACATAAGGACAACAAATCCTCTATTTGGACCATGGGTTTTGCAAACTCCCCCATGAAAAAAAACTTGCATATTTCTTTTCCATATTAAAAAAGGGAACAACATATAGTAAGAAATATGATATTGCAAATATTTTGAATCATCATCATGTAGATAAAGACTAAACCTTATTTTGGTTCTCTTAAGAGGTCATGTATCAAAATTGGAACATCCCGATTGCAAGATACTAAAAGTAAAAAACAAGACATGATTAAAAAAAAGCTCTCTCTCTCTCTCTCTCTCTCTCTCTCTCTCTCTCTCTCTCTAGCTGAGTGAACTCAATCCCCTCTATCATGGAAAATGTTGGAGACACTATCAAATGAAGCAAAAGATGCCACGTGTCTAGGGGAGGGGGCCAGAATCCCTCTCCCTTTTATAATAGTAGAGATGTGTGTGCTAATTTTTAGTTTTGTTCTTTGAACATTCAACAAGAGTAAACAAGAATGTTGTATGAGAGAGAGAGAGAGAGAGAGAGAGAGAGAGAGAGAGAGAGAGAGAGAGAGAGAGAGAGAGAGAGAGAGAGAGAGAGAGAGAGAGAGAGAGAGAGAGAGAGAGAGAGAGAGATGATTGAAGGTTGCCGACCATACTAGTTCTTATATGAAGGACAAGGATGAACACAGTAGATTACATGAAAGAAATAATTTTTGTAGGTGGGCTACAGTGTCATTGGCACATGACATGTAGTTAGTTATAGTTGGGATGGACTTCACACTAGACAGATTCTTTCCTGGGTAGTCATATGTGGTAGTGATACGGGTGGTGGTCTAGTGGACACCGTGGCCAGATCACCACCACTGCAGTTTGGAGATATACCTATCTGGATTGGGATATTTTGCTAGCCGTTTGTGGCTCTTTTTGATATACATATGTATGGTTGGTTCTAGTCATTTGATATATCATCATCATCCCCTTTGTATGGTCTTGCATCTTGAGTCTTGAGTCTAGAGTTTGGAGTCCAACACGACACATGTGCACTCTCTCCCTGCACATTGGAGTCTAGACACCCCATTGTACCTTGCTGCCAACCATAGTCTGTACGATTCTATGAGTTGTTGCGTACCAACAAGTTTGCTATTGTGTTTGAGTTGTTGTTTCATTGCTGCCTGATTTTTTCTTTCTATTGGAGCGAGGTTTCATGCACATTGCACTGAGGAGCACCCACTGTAAAGAGCACGACACACTTTCCTCGCTATAATTTCTCTCATTTTTGGCACGCCCAGTGGGACCTCAACTAAAGTCTCACTCCATCGAGAGTCGAGTCAAGGAGCTAGCTGGTTTAAGCTCTTGCCTGTGCTAGTCTACCGGTCTCCACTAGTTTGGTCCAGCTTGTTCTCAATCCCCCTTGACCAACTTAGTCATCGACCAGATTTTCTAGTCTCTCGTCTTGGTCTAGTAGTCTCTTGTCCTAGTCTAGTCGTCTCTCATCCTAGTCTAGCCAAGTGGTCTAGTCACTTGCCTTGGTCTAGTGGAGTCCAGACCAATGATCAGTAAGTTAAAATGCTTCGTGCCCAAATCTTGGGTGGGCACATGGCACATACAAGGAAATCCAAACAACGACAAAGCCCGCTATTGAGACCTATGAAGTACTACCACAGAAAGCGTCAACCTTTCATGCCAAGTAGGAGTCCATCAACCCCATTACCCCTACCTTCCCACACCGCTATCTCCATTCCCTCAATCAATTTTTCATCCCCCAGGTCTCCTTCACCAATAGAGTTCTCACCCACTCTGTTACAACAACCTATTGAGCAATAAGCTCAGGGGGAGACAACCATGGAGAAGCTGACAATCATTTTGGGTAAGGTGAACGACTACCTCTGTACTCTTGGAAAGTCCATCTGACCCCTTGACTTCTTTACGCGGGGAACTAGAAGCACTAAAGTTACAATGAGGTCTTCAGGAGGAGAGATCCTTCTCTCTTCAACAAGAGAAGCCTTCACATCGAGAGCTCTGCCTTGGACCATATCAAGCACGAGCTAGAAGAGCTCAAGACTCAGCAGGAGTCTAAGATTGTGGTTTGATGTAGCTCATGCCACTCTCTAAGGCATCCTCCACATGAATGCCTCCTTTGGGCTTATTGCCACTTCAATGAAAATTATAGACACGAGGACAAGGATTGCTACTACCTAAAGGGATTGCGAAAAATACAACACAGTCTTGGTCCTACTCTCCAACAAAAATTAGCACCTACATCCAACATGGTTTCCCCCTATGGCCATCCAAACCACATGCCACCTTTATTGACAACACCTCATATGAAAGGTATGCATAGTACTTTTCCATCTCATACCTTATCATGCAAACACTCCCTAAGTCCCTCAAAGCTTCTACACCTCCACCTCCACCTCCATTCAGCGGGAGCAAAGATCGCTTCATCCTCTGACTCGCCCATCCAATTGGACCATTTTGTGCTATAGATGTGGGGAATATGGGCATTACCAAAGCAAATGTCCTCCGCCAGAAGGGTGTCCTCCTTGCCAACATTTTCATGAGGCTCATGATCACTATAGTAAGGACTGGCAAAAACAACGTGCATTTACTTCTTCAAGCCAACCAAAAATTACATTTGCCAAAATCAATTTGATAGAAGCTAGCATCATCCCTCAACCATCACCTTTTACTCATGTGGTGTCTCCTAATGACAAGTTCAAGCAGGTAGAGAAGCCCACTGATGTCCTCGCTTGAGCCATGAGGGCATCCTTGGGTCTCAGCCTTCCAACCAATTCTACTCTTCCACCCACCCACAATCCCACCAATGGATACCCCGCTTCTAACTGTCCGACAAGCCATCCCCTAGTTCCAAGCGAGGATCCTCATCTCTCCTCTTGACAAAGACTTCTTGGAAGTAGAAGCCAACCTACAACAAATCAAGGTCCCAGAGAAACCGCTAGTAGAAAAAGAAAATCTTACAACAGAGACAAGCTTAAAGAACACCTTCCAACAAGTGTTGCTCTATGACCTGCTACTGTTGGATGCAAGTTTTTGAAGTGACCTCCTCGCAATTATTCAGTTGCTTTACCCTGGAGCAATTCCTAGTGTCGAGCACCTCCCAGTGCAACCATCAGAGTGCTATGTGATATCCTATCCCATTGCTCCCCTCACTGATTATAGAAGCCCTTGTCTCAATGTGTCCATCTTGGGGCAACAATTATCGACAGTGATAGTGGATGGCGGATCTGGCATCAACTTGATGCCTGAGTTCATTTTGTTGGCTTTAGGTCTACAGCCTATAGGTTGCAGACCTAAAGCCACAATTCCCTCCACAGTTACGTTGGCCGACCAAAGGAAAGTCTACCCATTGAGCTGTTACCATATACATGTGGTAGTGATGTGTGTGAAGACACTTAGGACTGCTGGGGCATTTTTTCCCTCACTAGGAGGGTTCCCTCCCGTGCATTGTATATATGACCATCACTCTAGGGCTATCTTATCTTTCCATTGCATACTAAGTAAAATAATCTCTTTTGTGTGCCTTGAGCTTCCTTTGTCTTCTCCAAGATCTGTGTGTTTTCCTGCAACCCTAATTCCAACAATTGGTATCAGAGTAGGTTGTTGATTGTCAGCCGCTCTAGTACACACCTGCTCACTTTCTTTGATTTTTGTGAGATTTGGCAAGCATTCTAGGTCCACAAATACTTTGGGTAAGCTTGTAGCATTTCGTCTGCTCAAATTTTTGTTTTGGGCTCATTGCGGCCTCCGTATCCAGTACAGATAGTACTGCACAATCAATTTTGTTATTTTGTGCATAATTTTTGTTAGTGTTGTTTTTTGCATAACAGGTCCCTTACAGTCTTCTACAGTTTGTGCTATATAGCAAGTGTTGTTATCTCTTTGTTTCTCCTCTTTTTGGGTAGTTTTCACATCAAGTGCAACATTCTCCATGGCTGACAACAACACAGATATGTTCAAAATGTTTGTTGTTGAAGACAGATTGGATGGGGACAATTAACCTATGTGAAATTACATGATCCAAAATGTCCTTGTGTAAGAGGGAGTTTGGAATATTTTGCAGGGCATTGATGTACATATTGGTTCTAAGGATATAGGCGATGTTGAGGATGTTGCAGGTTTTGATGGTAGGGTTGGTGCTGCCAGAGCTGTTTTCCCTATGGCTGAGCAAGCTCGTTGGGATGTAAAAGATGCACAGGCTCATGCATTGATTGTGTTTTCTGTGAAGACACACTATTACTCCTCACATTTGTTCAGTGAAATTTGCAAAACAGGCTTGGGATATTATGGTTGGACTTTATGCAAGTCGCAATGAGGCAAAAATTGCAGTACTGCGTACAAAGTTGCAGTCAAAAATTATGCATGAGGAAGATGACATGGAAACTTTCCTTTTTGGTGTCAAGAATATCAATGAGCAACTTATTTCTGCAGGCAAAGTCATTTCAAATAGTTCCCTTGTGTAGATTGTTCTTGATGCCTTGCTAGACTTTTGCTAGTACTTGGAGACTTATGACCCAAGGAAATCCAGAAGTTGTCAAGTTTGATGCATTCTGCACATTGTTGTTGCAAGAGTCACTTTACAAAAAAGACAAGACTAGACAGGGTACAATTGAACAGGCCTTTACTGTTGCTCAAAGAAAAGGTGGTAACAATAATGTAGCCACTTCTCATGGTTCTTTTGCGAGTAGTAAATCATTTGTTCCAAATGCTTTTGCTGGAATCAATTCATTTGAGAATTCTGGTGAAAAGGGCAAAAAGAAGATGTCTCGCCACTATTGTAAATCCAATGATCATTTGATCAAGCAGTGTCCTAAGTTGAAGGCCAAAGAGGCTAAGAAGAAAGAAGTTGGTTCCGCTACTAATGCTCGTTTGACTATAAATGCAGCTATTGTTGAGTCTTCTGTGAAAGAAGACTGTGATGTTGATGTTGATGTAGAATGGGCTTTTAGTGTAGAGTGCACTTATGATCCTAATGTCCATGATGCATGCTTGTCAGTTGATACAGATGCTCATGTGTAGTACTTTGACAGTGGTGCTACAAAGAACATTACCTCTCATCGTGACTTGTTTACCTCTCTCGAGGATGTCCCTTCTTACTTGTGCCAAAAATGCCTCTTATCTTGTCAAGGGAGTTGAAAAGATTGTGTTTATTGCTATAAATGACGGTTCTCTCACACTTGTTGATGTATCGTACGTATCTGGGATCAAGAAGAATCTTTTGTCTGTATCTACACCTCCTAGACTTGGACTTGTAGTCAAATTTGTGGACTTGTTGTATGAATATTGTGCGTTTTCTATGTTCATTAGTAGCTTATTTTGGTTGGGATGTACATCAGTCAGACATTGTTGCTTTCTTGAATGGTGACATATTTGAGGAAATTTATGTAACAAAGCCTCACGGTTTTGTCAAGAAAGGACAAGAGGATAAAGTGTGCATATGTAAGAAAGCTTTGTATGGGCAATATCCTCGTGCTTGGTATGAGAAAGCTGACACTCATTTGGTCAAACGAGGCTTTTGTAACAATCTAAAAAAAAACACATTGTATGTAAAGCGTGAGGATGATGTAATTCTCATTGTGGTTCTCTATTTGGATGATTGATCACTGGACCAAATGAGAGACATATTGTTGAATTCAAGTCTGATTTGAATGCTACTTTCAAGGTGAATGATTTGGGGCCGTTGCATCATTACTTGAGTATACAGTTTAAGCAGTGCAATGGTGATATTGCCTTGTTTCAGAAAAGTTACATAGAGGCATTGCTATGTAACTTTGGACTTGAGGATTGCAAACCTATTGCCACTCCCATGGAAATAGGTTTGAAATTGAGTCTTCATGATGTTGGTAATCCTGTTGATATCACTCTTTACCAAATTACTATTGGATGAGTTATTTATGTATGCAACACGAGGCCAAATACTTAGTTTGCAGTCTCATAGGTCAACAGATTTATGCATAGACTAGGGTCTAAGCATTGGGAGACTGTCAAGAGGATTTTTTGCTACTTGAGTGGCACTTTACATCTTGTCTTGTTTTATACCAAGGGGGGATCATTGCCGACAGGTTTACAAACTTTTTTGGACTCAAATAGGGCTGGTTGTTTTGACACACGAGTGTCCACAAGTGGGTTTTGTTTCATGCTTGGCAACTCAGGCATATCATGGTTGAGCCATGAGAGGATCTCAACAGGAGAGATCAACATGGCTAATGTGCCAACACAGGACAACCTTGCAGATATTTTCACAAAGGCATTGTCTTGTGAGAAGTTCAAAGCTTTTCGCAAAGCTTTGGGCTTACTCCCCTTTGTGGACTGAATATGTCCTCAGAGCATGGCACTTCCCTATATGTGCCAGATATCGCTCACCGCATTACTCCCATGGGAGATTTGTTGCCATATACATGTGGTAGTGATGTGTGTGAACACACTTAGGACCACCGGGGCATTTTTTCCCTTACTAGAAGGTTTTTCCCCCGTGCATTGTATATACGCCCATCACTCTAGGGCTATCTTATCTTTCCATTGCACACTAAGTAAAATACTCTCTGTTGTGTGCCTTGAGCTTCCTTTATCTTCTCCAAGCTGTGTGTTTTTTTTTTCAACTCTAATTTCAACATGAGCATAGTAGAAGGTACAAGACTTCACCTTTCGCTTGGATTTTGTTTTTGTTCATCTCCTTGTTAGTTGCTCAGCTAACAAGAGCTGGAGAAAGAGCATCAAAAGGGGTTCCACTCATTTTTTAAAGCCAATTGAATGTATTAAATCCCTTGTATCACTGAAAAATCCCGTAAAGCCCAAAGTCATTGTAATATTATTGATTGTCAATGAGTTTAAAGAGGTTGAGGGCCTCCAAGTTTGTAATTATATGTAGTTTCTAAGCTTTGTATTGAGCCCAAATAGCTAGAAATCCATTCTTTGAACCTTGGCTAAGGTATAAAAGCCAACCTTTGTAATTAAAAACCTAAGTTTTGGATAATGAGAGTAAGTGTTTACTACAGAAGCTCAACGTGAGTCTACTATTTCTTTGAATCTTTGTGTCTCTCTCGTACGGTGTTGCATTGCTATTCCGAGCATACCAACACTTTTACACGTGAAAGCTCTTCCATTTAACGTTAGTTTCTTGTGATGAAAGTGTGATTTTAGTCATGCTATCTACGAGTTGATTTTGCTCCTTATGCACCATACACACACTAGAACTTGTTTTTGAACTTAGGAATAGATAGAGCACGCCTAAGGAAAGCTATAGAGTGCTTCAGAGTTTGAAATTGGCCGACTTAAAATAGGCTCTTTATCTTAGGTACGATTTTGTTCGAGTCTCAAAAATGACATTTGAGTACATGGGAGTGTTAAGGATACTGTGCTCCTGCTAGGCATAAAGTTTTGTTGCATTCAAAGATTCGTAGCTATACCAAATCATCAGAACAAGCTTGCAGTAAGGAAAATAGCTTTTGAGGTTTGACACACATTTGAGGCTAAGATAGGTAGCAATGGCTTAGTCTTGGGTTTTCCGAGAGATTATCTATGTCTTGTAGCCTCCATGCACTAATCGGGTTAGTTACGTCCCACAAATCGACAATTTTTATGTATGTGGTTCTCACTTTGCTAGCATTGATATGGTCAGGCTTGGCAACCAGCCAACATTTTGGCACCATTGTTGCTGGGGATGAGGCAACCTAGACTACAGAAAAACCCAAATTATTTACTTAAATTTTCATCACTTCCTCTCAGGGATTTAATATTTACGTAATTACGACAAATTTTGTGTGATCACAAGGTCTTATTGATACATTTACATGATTACACTAAACATGATCACAAAGAATCTGGTTAAGGGCAATCTGGAAACCCACTAAAATCCCACTGGGCTTTCTAGTATTCTTGGCGAGCTCGACAGGAATACTAAAAAGCCCGATGGGCCCGCAAAATTATATATATACGGGCCCGATCGGGCCCGCTGGGTGTTATTTCTTTGTTTCATCTTCTGAGAGAGAGAGAGAGAGAGAGAGAGAGAGAGAGAGAGAGAGAGAGAGAGAGAGAGAGAGAGAGAGAGAGAGAGAGAGAGAGAGAGAGAGAGAGAGAGAGAGAGAACGCCTTTGTAGGTACGTCCAGAGGAGAGAGGGGGTCGTGGGGAGCGTGCTCTGCGTCGCAGCGTGCGGCAGTAGCGGAGTACCTGACCACACGATCCGAGTATGTGTTGTGTGTGTGTATGCATTGTGTGGTAGCGTGTCTTTTGTCGTATTGCACGGCAGTCATAAGGTACCTTACCACACAATTGGAGTGTGTGTGTAAGCTGTTCTACAGAATAATGCTTACCACGGGGGCATCGCCTCGATGACGAGGGAAAGATGGTGTTCTTATGGTAAGTATTGGTGGCTTACTGTCAGGGTACTGCATCGATAACACAACAAATCTAGTATCCTTATGGTAAGTCAACTTCCCTTCCCCTTTCCGAGAAAACATATGGGCATCGATCAATAACGCGGCTATATGATGTTTGTATGCAAGCCATTATTTCTCCTTAGATTCAGATGGCACTCAATCGGTAATGCGGCTAATAGAGTGTCATTTGTTAGAAGCATCTGTTTTTGCATAAATGTGGCGTTCAAGTCGTTAACGCGGCCGTACGAACATCATATAATTTGTATGTGCATGTGCAATTAATTTTTTAAGTATTAAGTATATGAAATACTCGGTAGGTAATGCGGTTGTGAAGAGTATTTCATATACAAATGTTTGAATTGTTTGATTTTGTTGTTTTTAACTGTCCATATGAAATTATATAGTAGCTAATTATATTCAAAAGAATGCTTTATTCATCAATCATCACTATTTTAAATGCTCAATTTATATAAATTATATGAAAAAAAGTATTTGCACACAATTTGCATGTTAAATATTCTTTTTTATCTTTTTAAAGGACCTCAAGCATTATCGCTATTTTTAATGCTTCATTTACATACATTCTCTGTAAAAAAAAATTTGCACACAATTTGCATGTTAAATATTCTTTTGTATCTTTTTAAAGAGCATCAATTATCATCGCTATTTTGAATGCTACATTTACATAAATTCTATGTAAAAAAGTGTGTGAACACAATTTGCATGATAAGTATCTATTTCTATCTTTTTAAAGAGTAAGACATTCTTTGCAATTTTCTAGTCCGATTTGTATACTTCCGATGTTTTAAATGTTTTTGAAGTCTTTAAGTTGGTGTGTGCTTTGTTTGAACTAGTATGTGTGCAGTGAGAAAATTATAAGTTAAAAATTCAATATATGCTGAAATGTGCCAGACTGTTAACATGTATTGTTTGATCTAAATTAAGTACTTATAAACCACTTGTT
The DNA here is from genome assembly GCF_014529385.1 of Adiantum capillus-veneris. Classification (NCBI taxonomy): domain Eukaryota; kingdom Viridiplantae; phylum Streptophyta; class Polypodiopsida; order Polypodiales; family Pteridaceae; genus Adiantum; species Adiantum capillus-veneris. The sequence goes on along the minus strand of NC_140949.1, from coordinate 55,171,182 downwards.
TGATCTGCATTTTACACGTGTAACATATTGCAATTTTAAGTAAAGATTGTTTTCAAATTTTATCAATATTTCCTTGCACATTTCTTAAAGTCTATAAGTCGTGATTAAGGGTTTGCCTGAAATAGTGTGAGAGTGTTAGTGTCATCCGCGATATGCTGTTTTTTATTGTCCATTGCAAATATGACGCCAAATCAAAAGAAAATTATTATGCGTGCCATTCATAAAGATTGTATTTTGGCAATCTCATCATGTGCATATGGTTGCATACAGTAGATTAGTGAAAGCGATGTCTTCATCAAAGACCTCACTAGTGCTATATGGGAGAACACAGAGCGCAGGCTGTGAGGTGAAGGCCAATACGAGTTGTTGATTCCAGCAGGGATTCAAGAATTTGACCCCCACCACAAGGTGTTGGGAAATATTAAAGTATGTTACAGAGACTTAAAGGAAGATATCCCACCTGCCTGTGACATGTCAAAATTAGAGCTCTTGGATAAATTGTGGGAAGAATAGAAGGTAAAGATGAAGCTTGTGAAAGTTCAAGTCCAAGCAGCCTTACCTAAGAGATTGAAGATGGCCCAAGATACGCAAGCAGATTTAGGAGGTCAATCCGATGCCAGCGACACCGTCACAATCATGTGCACGGCTTTAAATACCAAGTGCGCTCATCTTGTCGGCATCCCTCACGAAGCCTTGCTAGTAGAAGGTATGAGGGTTGGAGTAGGGTCCTTTGGTGTGTGCACATTGTACACCATCAAAGGCATCTCTTTTTTTCTAGACCACATTACATATGTGGGAAAATGTTACAAGAGAGGGGTGAGGCAAAATTTGACAGTTTTCAGACAGAGCAAGGAATGCAAGCGCTTCACTCCTCCATTGTAAGGTGCATTGGATTTACTACCGAAGCTCCTTGGATCACAATAATTCCATACTACAATGGGGGTACCGTGGGCGACATAATGTGCCACTTACCATTCGCTCACGGATTGTTCAAAAAACACATGCACACGCTACAACACGGTTGGAGGTCATTGCCTGCAGCGAATCTTCCTGTACAAGAGATAGACACGACGCGGTCAAAGCAGTGATTGAGCAGATGCAAGACATTTGTCACGCCTTAATCGATGGCGTTGTGGCTTTCCACTTGGCCAGGATAGTGCACATTGATCTACACCCGTTCAACATAACTTTGGACTTTACTCGTGCCATTAAACCCCGCATTGGCATCATCGTGCCATTAATGCTAGCTAAGCGCACAGTAATTAATTATCTGCATCCAAGCGCACAGTCAGACTCTACAGTTTTGGAGGCACAGAGAGGAGGGGATGGCGAGATGGCTAAGCGACCGTGGATTGCTCCAGAACTATACGATCCACAGTGCACAGATGCATACACAAAGGCAAGCAACATTTATGCAGTGGGCTATCTATTCGACATGCTGGCAGATTTTTGGAGTGCAGCCAGAAAAGTTTATTTTACAGAAAAAGTTTTTTATGACCCGGATGAAGATGTTATAAGGGCTATTCGGATTAAAGTAGATTGTTGGATGAAGTTAAAAGAGCGGGAACAAAGAAGAAATTTTTCTGACGTGTTGATATTTTTCAAAGAACAATTAAAGAGAGACCCTAACCTTGTCCAACATCCCCTTGTTGAACTTGCACCATCATTTTATCCGATCTAAACATTTTTATGATATACATGTTTTGTCTAGGGTATTCTATTTTTTATTGAAGTGTATTATCTGGTTTAAAGTGATTCACCTAATTGAGTCAATTATCTTTAGTCATTTCAAATTTATCGTGTTGAGTGTTGGTATTTCAAATTTGCCTTGTGGTTCAATTAGTCGCATTAGTTGTGGTTTGATTTAGTGGATTCTGAGTCTTATGTAGTGGACGAGAAGTTGCTATCTTGTGCATCTCTGAGATTGTTGAATTATGAGAATATATATTTGCCAATGATATTGAATATTTGTCTATATGTTGATTGCAACTCCAAGAGAAAATGGCGAATGAAGAATAAGATATTGGCACCCAATCAGTGCCCGATGATCCACAACGAGCGACTGTTAATGCATTTCAGTGCATGAAGTCTCTAGCACACGGTATGTCGACACAAGAAGCGATGCACACTGCTCGAACGACTTTCAAAATGGGCAAATCCAAACCACATGCAATGGAAAGAGATCAATAAAGAAGTGACGAAGGACATGATCAAGACGTATGGCCATGTGAGGACGGAGAGATCAAGAAAGGAAGGTGGAAGGTTTTGAAATGCAACCATGATGCGATCAAAGAAAACACTGAGAGGACTTACTTGGAAGTTTATGGTCATCCCATGCACAATGCAGATTGTACGCTATATTTTGGAAAAATGTTATATGTTCACATTGTGCAACATCAACCAATAGACTTTTAGTCAAAGGAGACAACTGTTGCCACTCATGATGATATAAGGAAGAGTTATGTCACTTTCACCCGAGATGAGTTGGCATTGATAGTGGAAGGCGCCGACCTACAATTAAAGAGAGAGAAGGATGTTTACACGATACAATTGGCAGAGAAAGATGCAAAAATAACTCGGCTTTCTATAGCCACCTAGACACCCCAACCCTCACAAGTCCGGATGGAGAAAAGCATTTACCACTTAAGCCAGGTTGTTCAAAATCTGACACATCAAGTGAATCCAACACCTGTACAAGGGACACACATTAGTCACCTTGTCCTGCATCTAGATTTGGTCTCCTCGTCTACTTCAGATGCATCGTCTTCTTCCCAATGTCTAGTTTGCTACAAGAATATTGATGGATGGAGTGGATACTATACATTGACATGCGGTCATTATTATCACTTTGTTTGTCTTATTCTTTTAATGAAAAATAGTAGCCAATATGCAATCTATCCACAAGATATTCCACAAGGAATATATGTTATGTTTGGCGAATATGAAGCATTGTATATGATCAAGACACATTTGAATACAAGTTCTTTTACATTGGGTTTTGACACGATCTTTATTCTACTCTCAAGCTATATTGAATTTGTAAAGTTATTATCTGGTTCTAAGTATGAGTGTTGTGGTTCTCCTTGTATTTCAACCTCCACATCTATTATCAAATTCTCTTCTATTTTGTCTATAGTGCATTAAGACCTTCTTTTAATCTAAATGCACTCATTTCTTTGATGCAATCAATTCGTTCTTGAACGTTGGAGTAGAACGTGTTGACCACGTGATAGAAATTGCTTACCACCTCTGTATTGGACATCGGATCTAAATTCCAATACTCCGGATCGAGCATGTAAGCAACACTATGGAGTGGACTATGAGCACTCTTCCACCTTGCATGAAAATACTTGGCCAATTTTTTTTGCTATTTTCCAGAGAATGGTAGTCGCCACTCCTTCTCTACTACAGACTCTTTCAGCTCTTCGGAATTTTCAAGACTCTGTTGGACTGATCACCATGTCAACCACACTTTGCCCAAGTTTGGCACCCTTTGATCAAGATTAAGGATCGTGCACATAACGGGCATCATTACATGGTATGCATCCATTACACTCCTCCACCAAGCAGCCTTGTTTACATTGCCACGTAGACATGTAACTTTATCTTTCACTTTTTCTTTCTGCTCAAGTTGCCATTCATCAAAGGCCACGCAATTGAATGTGTCAATCAAAGCGCATTTATAGTGGAACAATGATTCCAAGGTATAAAAGTGTGTGAAAAACCGAGTTTTAGCAGGAAGCTTCAACATCACTTACATGCGCATCCTATGCAAATCAAGCACTCTTTTTTGTTTCAAGGTAAATTTTACAACCTGACGCGTTGTATCAATTATTTTGGCGAACCATGTGATTTTTTCGCTAGTGTACCAATCTTTCAGCACCAAGTTTAAGCTGTGCGTATTACAACCATTGGCAAAAATGTGTGGAAAGCACTTCTTTATTAATTTACTGGCATTGTTCCAATTCTTTGCGTTGTCCATGACTACTTGAACGACATGTTCAACACCAATTTCTTTAATTACATTAATCAAGACTTGAAGATGCTGCTTCCAATGATTGCTGTCTATGATGACCAAAGCACTTCCAGTAAACAATACTGCTTTGACGAGTGTAGTTTCTGCTCCTTCTAGAGACTGCACTCGAACGCTTTGATGTAATGATTTTTGATACATTTGACTAAGTCCACCTTCATTGTGATGCTTAAAAGGAACACTGCCTGGAATTTCCTCTCCTTGCCCAGGTTGTTCTCCAAGGTTAGTTGGCGTCACTACAGGATCTGCGGAGTTAATATTTGGCTCTGAGAACTCTTGACTCGAAGCCTTAGAGCTATATATCTGTTGTCTCTTGCCACACTTTTTGGTGAGCTCTTCTCTCAAACACTTTGCAACTGTAGGTGTCTGAGGATGTTCACATTTCTTACAACTCTTTTTAACGCTACCCAGAAAATGATCCCTAATACGTGGTGCACCGCCTGATTTTGTTGTGTGACAAAATTTACATTGCCACTCCATATATTGGCCGCATATATTGTGAGCATAATCCCACTCTTTGCCAGAAGCTTTTTTATTCTTTGGCTTCTTCGTACCACTTGTGCCCGTATTTTGCACCATTGCTTTTAAATTAAAACTGAAGACAAAAGAACTAGATGTTCAGTTTTTGAAACATTTTTCTTATTTTCAATATATATTAAAATTTACAAACCATTCAATATGAAAGTAACCATGATGCACAATATAAGATTTTCAATGCACTCTAGTCAATCCACATATCGATCACCTATATTGTGAGCAAACATACACATTACAATACAGTCTATGCATGGCATACTAACTACTACAATTGTATGAATCTCTCAGTGCAATTATTCTTATAATGATTATTTATATGTCCACTTTGATTTGCAAACAATAAGACAAATCTAATTTCAATTGCTACAAAAAACAAACAAAAGCAATAAAATATATGATTGGTCATTTCATGCACTATAATAATCTATCGTAATACATAATGCACTCTCTGTATAAATCAATGCATGAATTAACGCAAATAAATCTTCAATATAATCACTAAATTGAGGACTACTTGTACCCACTGAAGGATTGTAGCCCCCCCATGCAACCAATTCAATAAATAAAAGCTATTTTAACCCAATTAAGGATTATAGCTCTTATATTGCGGAGTGACAAGTGTAGATGAACTCAAAATCTATGATGGTGAAAAATGCAAGACTTCAAGGACCTTTATATACCCAGTACAATATTACAGGACATCTCACCCTTGACTATCGACTCGTCATTTACATATGCTCATCTTCTAAAACCAATCATAGCCCTCATTTGGACCAATGGCTTCTTCGCAATGAGCATACCTCTCCAAGTTTTTAGTTGTTTTGGTTTCATACCTTTATGTCGGTAAATGAATTTAAAATTTTTATAAGTGGTTACCGAATTAAGAATCACGTTTGGCCCAAAAAAAGGACTTGTGACTCTGTAACCTTAGGTCAATTCACAAGGAGATGACTATACCCGACACTCGGATACACTCCCCAAGGATTTGCCTAGCTAAAGGACCACGGTTAGCACACTGTTTACTATATGTAATTACTCCCGCTCGGGATTTTTCATTTTCTCGACGCGCCCATCGGGTATTTGCACATACCCTGCGGGTCTGCCGGGAAAATGAAAAAGCCCGGCGGGCCCTACAGGGAAAAATGAAAACCCCGGAGGGCTAACCGGCTCTATGGGTTTTTGCAGGTCATAATCAAAGTCACGTTAATAATTAACGTGATCACATGATTTTCTTGTGTAAATACTAGAGTTATTGACGTAATCACACGATCGTGATTACGCTAATGAAATCCCTGCAAGTTCCTCAGTTCCTCTAGTTTTGGCCAGAGTAGCACCTTTTTTGACTTTATCATGACTGAGAGGTGCTTGAGAGTAGGGATACTCGATAAAGACCTCGGGAGATTTTGCTACAAACGGGAGCATGGAGTTCCCTGCAAAATACCCAAAATAGCATTCTACAAACCATAGAACAGACTAATTGACATACCTGACAACTACATAGACGCATAATCGCGAGATACACGAACAGAGAGAGAGAGAGAGAGAGAGAGAGAGAGAGAGAGAGAGAGAGAGAGAGAGAGAGAGAGAGAGAGAGAAAGCGCACGTGCAGACGCACCTCCTAGAGCGGAGTGCTACGCCTGATACGGCGAGAGAGAAGAGAGGGGAGGAGAGAAGAAAATACAAGAGCACTGGGTGAAATCTCCCCCCGTGCAAGAGTGAGCATTTTCCTCTTGCATGTATTTATTTATAGATTTCTTGAATGCCCAAAAATGAGTACAAACTGGCCAGTCGGACATAATTGGTCAAAGCTCATAAAGAGCACTTGAATAATCAAATATACATAAAATGTAACATCCTTCTGCATAATCCATTATCTGCTGATGCTTTTGCCACCTATCAACTGCAATAGATAATAAAATATCAATTCTATAATATACCTCTCCGTTGGAAATCAACTGTCCTCAGTTGCAAATATATAAAAAAAATCTGCAAACAATACTAGTCAAAAACAATGATTAGACATTATATCAAATAGTAAAAGAAAAATCCATAAAATTAGACAATATTGCTTATGCCTACCGTCATCCACATACTACCTATTCTAGTGTCCCATACCACTAGAATAAGCAGTATATGTCATACCCTGATGAATCAGGATATCATTGGTCACACTCATCATCAATCTCATAATGTCAAGTCCCATCACATAAACACTACCGTGACAAAATAATCATCAGATACAAAATTCCAAATCAATTCCAAGTCCACAATATAATCCAAATCCAAAATATCTTTCATTTTCTATACCCGGGTAACAAAATCATACCAGTTGGAGTGGTGGCCAGCCACTACAACATGATTTTGTGATTGGTGTTGCCTAAATCGGCGAATCTACACCAATAAGACGTGCTGCCTAAATCGGCGAATCTGCACTAATGCTACCTAAATCGGCAAATCTACATTTGATATTGTTTGAAAAAATCATGAATCTGCAATTTATCAATGTGCTGCCTAAATCGGCGAATCTGCACTAGGATGAGCATTTACAATCTGTGTGCTTGTGACCAATGGACTAGACAAGACATAAAGGAGAAAAAAAAATTATATTTACTACGTTGCCGACATTACAGTGCAGTATATCAAAGCACTAACAAATGGTTGTGCACTATCCCAGGACACCTAGTAGCTCACATGAGTAGCTGCATAGCTTACTGACAAAGCATCTCAACAAAATTATCTAACAAAAATTCCTTTGAATTCAATTAGAGGGCATAATCTTCGCAATGGTTGAGTATTCAGCTTAAATGCAATGCAGAGAAAAGAGGAGTGACGTAGTTGAGGTACATACTAGCAGGATCATGACTGGCTACTTGATTATGCGTGTCGAGAAAGTTGTGTTGTCTCTTGGAATGGTATCAGTAAACATAATTAGGAGCTTGGCATAATCTTGTATGTCAGAGTTAGTATAATCAAGCAGGAGGTAGTAAGGTTTAGGTGAGGATAGATATTGGATCGATAACAGAGTAGGGGGTATCATAAAACTCGATAAAATATAATGAGAAGATTAATACGAAAGCCGTAAGAATGAATTTGCAAAATAAAGTTAAAATATGACTTATGTGACGTCCTCGCATTATGGTGTGCTTCAGTTTTTGTGAATACTTAAATGAGTTAGAAAACTGTAACAAAAACAAGTGAAGATTATGATAAAAATCATTTGATTAAAGTCAAGCAAGACAATAATTTTAAGTTCCTGTAAATTACAGTAACCCGAATAAAGGTATGGGGGTTGAGCAGTGCTACTGTACATTAAATAATGAGCCATTCAAAGAGGAGAGAAACCCATAAAATCTTCACAATTTGGTAAGTCCTACAAATTTCAAGTCCCTAATGAAGAATGCAGGACATTTGACAACCATGATCGACAGAAGGAATCACAAAAAGAGCATGCAATATAGCTGTGTCGCAATTAGATGAATTTGCAAAAAGGGGTCATCGAGCAAGCTGGCAGTAGTAGTATGAGCATGAACTAATGTGTGTTAAGATTAAACAACTTAAAATAAAATGCGAATAGCATTGCTAAGAATCGCAAAGGTTAAATACTGTGCTACGTACCCAAAATCATGCAAGTCGTGCAATAAATATCTAAAGGTTAGAAGTAAAATTAAATTTCTGCAAATAGTGTGATAGAATCCACTAAGGATATTGGAGTTATACAAATCTTAGAGCTTAAGTTTACTTTATGAATCGTGATTGTGTGTGTTTCGAGCATTGTGTTCAAAATACTGGCTACCTAAATTTGTGGTGTTACCAACTACAAATTTGTACGATCGTTAATGGGCCTCACTATGCTTTAGTTAGATTTATGAAAGAGGGGGGGGGGGGGGGGGGGGGGGGGGGGTTAAAGGGGGAGGGATACGAGTAGAGGCCACGATACATGGGCCAAGATAAAGGGATATGTCATTGTTCAGTATACTAGGTGTAGTACGTCAGTTTTCAGCGAGGTAAATGTGGTAGAAATTTGGGGAGAAGAACACGATTTTGCGAAAGTAGGGATGCCAATCTGTACATTTTTAGGTTATTTAGACAGTATGTGTCTGTATATGCACAATGTTCATGATAGTGTGTTAAATACGAACATACATAGGTTGCACCTACTATTTTAAACAAGGTGTTGTGCATGTGCCAGGAGCAGTGTGGAAAATAGACAATAATCAAAATCTGAAGTCATAAATTTTGATGATCTAAAAATAAGACCGACATTGAGAGATCAATAAAATTCTACAGTGAAGAGCTATGAAAAACAAAGGTGCGAGTGCCGCCAGTGTAGGCTTATTACATCAATTAAAAAATTAGGTTTGAGCTAGAGAGTGTCCACACGGGGTGTGGTGGTTTCGTCGGTGGATGGGCGGTCGAGGAGGTGTTCGGTGAGGTCAGTTAAAATGGCTTGGAGTGTGAAAAGCTCCGTCTTGTGTTCTCACGCCTTCAGTTGCCTTCCTTATATGGCTCATGGCCCATTCTTCTCTTGTTGCTTACATCTTTTCCACATCAGCACTGTAATTGTTTACTTTGTAGAAGCAATTTTTATCTGTAACCTATTTTGATACCTTGAAAAAAATTTCACAGCTCTTGCATGAGCACTTCACTGATGCTCAGAATTATTGGAAGGTGTAGGAGCATCTCATGCACCCCCTTAGGTCAACGCCCTCTATAGCCATCTTGCAGCTCTGTTTTCTGCGGTGTCGAGGCCACCCTCTTCAACTAGCACTCCCCACTCTTCTGCAGCATTCAGCTCCTGTGCAACCTGTAATCGGCCAACCTCTTGAGCCTGTGAAGGCCTGCCCGCACTGGCAGATACCTCAGGGAGAACTTCCGCGAGAGAGTATCACCTATGTGCAATGACCTCTGGGCAAGCTTGATGAACCTCCAGCTTGTCAGCAAACTGGTTGATAAGTTTGGGAAAGGTGAGCGCAATGTCTAAGCTTCCAGTCTAGGGACGAGAAGGGGAGAAGATATGAATCAACCTTGGTGTGGGTGCTCAATAGAGAGAAAAGGTGAAGGCGCTGCAGTGTGCTCGTCATGGAGAGAGAGTTTTGAGTGGTGTGCAGGCCTTTTGGGGTGAACGAGACTGGAGAGAAAGACGGTTGGAAGGTGGTTGTTATTCGACCAGAGAGAGAGAGAGAGAGAGAGAGAGAGAGAGAAATGATCGTCAACCAGTTATGTGTGTGTGTGGGTTGGCAGACCATAGCCGCACGGGAGTGGGCAAAAAGAGAGAGAGAGTTGTAGTTGAAGGGGCTGCATGTCCTCTATGGGTGTGTGTGTGTGTACACCTCTAGTGCAGACGTCTGCATGAGAACGAGAGGGAGTGGATGCTGTTAGAACGATTCAAGTCCATCCTTTGGGGCTGCATGGCGGCTGGATATGGAGAGAGGTTGAACTTTTGGCGTCTAAGGGGAGAGAGAGAGAGAGACTGGTCGCTAGTTGACAAAGAGAGAGAGTGACAGGTATTGCAGTGTCGTGAGGTGGTAAATAGGACCGCACGACGACGTAGTGAGAGAGGAAGAATGTGTAGGGTTGCATGCACCCTGATTAGGTGTGGCTAGGAGGGTTCAATGCTGCTATTGGTGGCCATGTTGAGGCGAAAATGCATGCAAGTCTTGCAGATTGAGAGTGAGATGGTAGGCGTGCTAGTGTGTGGCAGAGAGAGAAAGTTGAGTGCCGCATATGACCTGTGCATGAGAGTGATTCAACGACTGTGGTTGGTGAGTTTCATATGTGATGCCAGCTATGGAACTGCATGACAACTGAAACACGTTCTACATGGGGTTTCTAAGAGGTGTGATAGATGCTTGAGGAAGGCCGGAGTGTGCCGTGGTGGATAACGACTGCTGTAGTTGTCGCTGCCATTATCGCTTGTTATAAGTAAAGGGAAGCTCAAGGGCTTTTGCCCTCGGAGAACAATCTCATCGTGAATTCTGAGGACGATATAATACTCATGCCTGCCCCTTGGCAAGCGGCATAGGTGCTAATGATTGTGCTTATCTCCTTGTCATCATGCACTCCACGATCAAGTTTGAGCACAACTTAAGGTTCACTCGGGATCCTTAATCTTCCTCTGCCTCTATTCTTGTCTACGTTCAACTTTTCTACGACCTTAAAATTTCTGCTTGTAATCCTCTTATAGCCAAGTCCTCTCGAGTAAGATTCTGCTCTTCTTAATATCCTATTGAATGCTATGTACTATTCCTCTCTTTTTTATATACAGAAAATTAATTATCTCTACATGATTTTTAGTTTAATCCATTTTATTATTATGTTTAATTAACACAATATTTAGATTAACAAAATTATGGCGATAAAGAAGGGACTCTCTTAAATTTAAAAAAAAACATTAATTGCATCATGCAATCAACACTAATTGAAGTAATTAGCAATATCTGCAAACATAAGAAAGAAAAACCACTTAGCTGTTGCTTCTTAAATTGTTCAGTCTGGGAGCGTAGCCCATGCTCTTATACCACTGCTACAAACGGGAGCGTGGAGGTCCCTGCAAAATAGCCAAAATAGCATTCTACAAACCATAGAACAGACTAATTGACATACCTGGCAACTACATAGACGCATAATCGCGAGATACATGAACAGAGAGAGAGACAAAGAGTGAAAGTGCACGTGCAGATGCACCTCCTAGAGCGGAGTGCTATGCCTGACACAGCGAGAGAGAAGAAAATACATGAGCACTAGGTGCAATCTCCCCCTATGCAAGAGTGAGCATTTTCCTCTTGCACATATTTATTTATAGATCTCTTGAATGCCCAAAAATGAGTACAAACTGGTCGGCCGGACATAATTGGCCAAAGCTCATAAAGAGCACTTGAATAATCATATATACATAAAATGTAACATCCTTGTGCATAATCCATTATCTATTGATGCTTTTGCCACCTGTCAGCTGCAATAGATAATAAAATATCAATTCTATAATAGCTTTAGTTTAGTAGGAAGATAGGTAGAGGGTCCTTAAGACGAGCTAGTGGTCGGTAAGGGCATCACCTAAGTAGGAAGTAGAGATTTCAAACTGAAGGTTGAAATTTTTATCTTTTGTATTGTTATTTCATGATGAATAGGAGTAGGGAAGTAGAAAACCATCATGATTACATCTGATTTGAGGTGCACTGAGAAAACCACAAAAATAGTCAGATTTATCTTAGGCGCGCTGAAGATAGACAAAGGGTTTTTGAGATTGACATGGTACAATTGAACATGCAAGGCGGTAGACCAACTTGATTAGACCACTCCTCTTGATTTTGGAAACATTTGGATCATTGAAACACTAGGTCAAGCCCAATGGAAAAAAAACGTAGACTTTTGAAAAATTCACATGGAAAACCCAAATCAAGCTAAAACTTGAAACCAGGGTGTTGATAAATCCTAAAACTTGTGAGAAAAGTAATCTGTGACGAAAAAGATGAAAAATGTGTAAATCTGGAAGAGTTGTATCTTAAGCAAAGATAGAAAACTCTCCAGAGGGGGTATTACAACAAAATTTCAACTCATATAGTCTAGTTAGACCATAAGACAACTCCTGAGCAAGTTTCATCAAATTTGGAGGTGTGTAAGGGTACAAACACCAAGAAAATTGGAAAACCAAGCCACGAGATAAAAAACAGCGATAGAAACATTGTTGAATTGTCCAAACTATGTAAAACTCTTTGTACAATCTTGAAATCACAAGTAGAATCCACTCCAAATCACAATAGCAAAAAATATTTCTAAATAGAGGTTTTTTCTTAGGCGTGACGAAGATAAATCTGCCACCAAGAAAGCATATATGACCTTTTGACACCAAGATTGACTTTGTCAGGCTGTGGAAACCCCAATTATGTGATAAAAATTGAGATAGACCCTATTTACAGATAGGTACAGCCATCTCAGGCGTGCCTAAGGTAAAATTGAGCAAAAGTTCACATTTTTTGCACATAAGGTCTATTGGGCACTACAAAAAAGAATTTTTGTATATTTTGTGATCGAGGATTGATAAATTGTGAAATCACGTATGGCTTTGTTGTGCAGGGAATTGCGACTTTGTGAAGGACACGAGAGCAAAGGGCAAAGCATTGCGTTTGAAACCAAAAGACAACCTTCCATGTTTGAAGTATTAGTTCAATTAAGTTGTGTAAATCTACATATGAACCTAAGATCTAGTAGAGTTTAAGAAACTCGATTGACTTAAGAGAGAATATGAGAAGAGCATCCACAAAAGAGAGTGTAAACCAAGGGAGACCATTAGAAACTATTGCAAAAGAAGTGCTTGACACTTACTCCGATTCAAGCTCATCCATGTATTATTTTTTGACACAATCATAAACAAGGACCTCTCTTAAGTTCAAGCACGTCTTGACTTTTTTCAAGACCAACAAGTAAGAAGCCGAGATTTATTTGGATCCAAATGAGGAGTTCGTAGTGAGGATAGACGACCAGACCATTGATTTTGATGAGGAGGTTAGGGGAAAAAAACATGACGACCTGTATGTAGACCAAACAACTTCAATATCTCAAGATACAAGACCGTGAGTCAGTAAGTCAATGGGGATTAGAGGTTGATACTATAATACCGGATAAGGATGTAAAGGAGTGAATTCCAGTGTTAGAAGGGTATGCGTTAAATAGATGGTAAACCATTGAAACGCATCCCCACTGATAACCCAAGACTTGGAGTTTATTGCTGGGAAGAAAACAATATTAAGGATTGGGTATGGACTACCCATGCCAGATTAGGACAACTGACGCCCTTGAAAATTGTGTACTTTTTTAGAATCAAGGAAAGGGACCCCACTGATAGCCCAAGACTTGGAGTTTATTGATGGGAAGAAAAAAATATTAAGGATTTGGTATGGACTACCCATGCCAGATTAGGACAATTGACACCCTTGAAAATTGTGTACATTTTTAGAATCAAGGAAAAGGGACCAACAGAACTTCTCGCTCATCTCTTTAGGGATTGTTACAACAATAATTTTGTCATGATGACTCCGAAGGAGATTAAACAAACCAAGTATCAAGGACACTTAATCCGTGAAGTGATCATGGGAACCGTACGAGAAATTGATCGAGATGTGGATCTAAATGCTAGATGTTATGACAGCATGGCCAACCAACAAGGAAGCGCAACGAGAAGTAGCCACCTCAATGGTACTGTTGACCGCTGGGTCAACAACACAACATAACTCAAGTTTCGTACCAAAGTCTTATCTTTTGCGAGTTATGAAATGCTACGGATTATGGCTATAAACATCATTTGTAATGAGTAGTTATTCTAGTTTCAGAAGCCGGGGTGCAATGGCACTTCCAGATTGTAAATACAAAGCCAATTGACCCTTTCAACCCCATTTTTGGTTAAACCTAAGGTAGCCTTAGTATATAAGGTACCTAGGTCAATTTGTAAAGAAGACTTTAATCATAATCAAAACTTAAGCGCTGCCGTCTACTGTGTGTAAGAGAGAAAGAGAGTGAGCGTGAGCTTCATCCTCTCGCTACGCCCGGCTCGCTCAACACATTGGAGATCCGACTGCACCATTGCTGTAGGCTCGAGGAGAGCTACGCGACGACGCCAAGCATTCCACGCGAGACGAAGCGCACATGCCGACGCATCTACGAGCTATTTGTGGCCGTAAGCGTATCAAACGATGTCTGTTTTCTGCGTGCTAGTAGTCTATAGAATCGTGGCAACATAAGCTACGCATAGGTACTCATAAATTTCAGTTTCGGGCACTTTCAAAATTTGGCTCTGTCATCCTATGCGTTTTCCGCAGATGGGTTTAGAGTGAGGGTTTTGAGTGTAGAAGCTTAGGGACAGGTGTATCCTAGTGAGGGGATGGTGTTCCTTAAGTTTCGTACGAATCTGGCATGATTAGGCGAGTTACCTTTAGTATGTGTGTATGTGGCTAGGTAGTGTAGTTGAGAGCAGTGAGGTTCTTGATTGTGGTTTAGTTGGCCTTCCAGAGTGTTGTATGTGTAGGATGGTCTCAGCTTGACAAGCTAAAGAGATTTCCTCCGTGTGCCTATCGTGTCATTTGTGTCCTCGATTGACATTATGTTGATCTAGGTAGTGTTTGCATGCACTTCATGGGTGTGTGAGTCGCTCCGTCCAACATTGGCGCCGCTGCCGAGGACACAAGGACCTAAGTAGGTTTCCTACTAACACTTATGTGATGGTTGCTTGATTTAGTTTCGGCTAAAGAAAGCGTTTTTCTTAAGTGGATCCGAAAGCGGATATTCCGCGATCAAGTGGATAGCCAGGAAGCGTGTGTCTTGCCGAGGGTCTGCGACTAGATAGGTTTAGTTAGGATCTGTGGATTAGAGTAGTTGTTGGTGGTCGAGTGATTTGTGAGGTAATAAAAGCGTTTACTAGTCCGTGTGTGGCAGTGAAGCATTTTTCTACTCATAGATGCAAAACCCCATATGATTTGTAGGAGTAGCTTTAGGTAAGTGATCCGATTCTGATCTAGAGCTATTCAACACTGAATTATTTGCTAAA
This sequence comes from Adiantum capillus-veneris, assembly GCF_014529385.1. NCBI lineage: Eukaryota > Viridiplantae > Streptophyta > Polypodiopsida > Polypodiales > Pteridaceae > Adiantum > Adiantum capillus-veneris. Next base: position 55,156,075 of record NC_140949.1, on the reverse strand, counting down.
GTGCTTGATTGCATTTGAAATCACGAAAAAGTGTGCTTTTGAGGGTAAAAATGCATTAAACAAGCTTTTGTGGATATTTTTGTATGACTGACTGATGCTGTGCATATAAAAGAGCATTTGCAAGGGTTGTGTGAAGAAAACCTGCAATTCTGTAAACATAGATATCCTACACGTAGGATGTCTCAAGGGGGTTCTGGAGACCAAATTTGAAAATTTTGAGTTGATCAGTGTGTTCAGAAGGTAGGTTTTACCCTATTTTCACATGGAAAGGGAAACTTGACCATATCTTGACAGGATAAGGCCAGATAGACTGAAATTGCTAGACATCCTACCCAAATTGTGCCAAGGCATTATTCCAAGACCAAAACCATAGGATGGCTGCAGGAGCATGATCTGCATGATATATTGAGTGACTGAGAGAGTTTTCATCTCATTTGGGGGAGAAACGGGGGTCCTAAGTAGACTTTAGCACTTTTGACTGAAAAAGACTAGAACAGCTAAAATTGGGGTCTTTTGAAATCCAAACCAAAATCTGAGCATACCACTGGGTTGCTGACATCAAGGGGAAGCTTTGGGTCAAGTCTGGGGTCAAACAAGCCAAAAAGACATCCTACGCGTAGGATGTCATATGTGTGATTTTGCACTCCAAACTTAATTTTGAGCATACCACTGTGATCAACACCCTAAGGAGAGTCTGTGGTTAAAATTTGGGGCAATTTTGAGCAGTCTAAGGCATGATTTAGAGGCCAAATTCAAATTGTGGACATAGCAGGGTGTTGTATAGCCTTAGGAAAGCCTCCTAGTCAATTTTGGTCCAATTTGGAGTTGATTTGACTTGGGAATTCATCAGAACAGACATCAGGCTTCTGGAACAGATTATTGATCATTTGACCAGCCTATAGGTATCAGAATCAAAAAGTAAAAATAGCTGTGAGATTAGCACGTCAAGGGGAAGCTACAGTGCAAGTTTGAGCTGAAACAGAGCAAAAAGACATCCTACGCGTAGGATGTCTCAAGGGTCATAAAGTGGTCAAAATTCTACTTTGGCCATAAAGGGAGGCTCTAAATGTCTCAAGGATTCCATAACTTTTTTCAAAAGTAAATTTGGACCTTGTTTGGCCTATTTACCAAGCAAAGACAAGAATTGTCACACATCCTACTCTTGGAGTGCACTAGAAGCTCTTGCAGCCTAAATCTTGACCTATTGGCATCCACATTCAATTTTGAGCATACCATTGGGTTGCTGAGCACTAGGAGAATCTTGGAATCAAGTTTGGACAAAACCTGAGCAGTTAGACATCCTACACGTAGGATGTCTCCAGCTTGATTCAGGACTCCAAACCAACCTATGAGCACACCATTGTGATCAGCACATCAAGGAGAAGCTGGGGTGAAAATTTCAAGTCATTCTGAGCAAAAAGACATCCTATACGTAGGATGTCTCAAGGCCAATTTGTTGGACTTAAGGGGAGTCTCTGGACCAAATTTTAATAAATTTTGAGCATATAGACATACTACGCGTAGGATGTCTCTAGACCAGTTTTAGGGTCCAACTGTACTTTTAACCATACAGAAGTGTTCACAGTGTCAGAGAGATCCCAAATCTTCCTATAAAATTGAATTTGGACTCATTTTGACCATTCTAAATTGCAATTCACTGTTTTGGCCATAACTTTCACAAACGGTATCAGATCGGAAAAGTTTTTATGTCAAAACGTAGCCTGAGAGTGGCTCTACAGATCTTAGAGCAAAACATGAACTAAATGTATGCCCACAGCAACTGTTTAGTTCAATTTTGAAAAAAAACATCGTTTGAGGCCTCAAAATTGATCCGCAAGTTAGGGGTGTCTGAAAGCAACAATTTGCGAGAATTGTGACGAAACGGTTGCGGTTTTGGACATAGTTTCGACTTTTCCCTAACCAAAGAACTTGAACACAGTGGACTAAGTCTACTTGAACCAAGCAAAAGCTCTTAAGACCAGAAATCATGTCTACCCTAGATTCGAACGTAGCTTACACAAGCTTGGAGATCCCGACGATAGAGGAATATCCTCCCACAATGGATCTTCCAAACTTGCAATTGATAAAGATCCATCTTGTTGAGAGAGTTTGGATGATTGGTCATGAGAGTGAAGGACTATATAGATACATTGACGACAATGAGGTCAATCTTTATAGGTGCTCAAATCCATACCTAGAAGAGATAACGGATTACAAGCTCTTATATGTCTACACATACGGAGTCGACTGTCAATGGAGATCTATAGTTGTCGACAAGTATGGACGAGAATACAGAGTTGTAGAAAGCACAAATCCACAGAATGTACTAGAAAGAGGTGGATATTTGATCAATGAAGGACCACAAATGCCTCCACCAAACATGAGAATTCCTATAGGAATTCCAAGAAGAGAGCCACCAGGATTCCCTTCAAGAGCGATAACGAGAGAAGGATTGGGAGAGTCTCTGGTTAGACTTGTAGACAATCGACGAGTTAGACCATCCCAAGTCCAGAAATGGGTAAACAGAAAATAATTCGGTGATAAAGATCTGAGAGATCATGTAGCGGCTTTTAGAAGAGTAATTAGAGCAGAGGAAGTTTCAGATTTTGCGACACAGTTTGCGGGATCTGGATTGACTCTAGAAGATGATGCAGCTACATGGTTCGACTCCGTGGAAAAATGGAATTTTGAGACCCTAGATGAGCTGTTTGAGGAGTTTATTGAAGAATTCTCGCCAAAAGGCATTGCTCACAACAAGGTCTCGCAAATCCATAGATTCAAACAGAAAGAGAATGAATCAGTACGCAAAGCATCATTACGGCTCAAGAGATATGTTAAGCTCTGTCCGAGAGCGGAATTACCTACGCAAGCACGACTGATGCTGATCTTTATCCAGGGAATGAGACATGCGGGCCTTCAGAAGGATCTGCATATGATAAGGAGGATAACGCTAAACGAGTTGATCAAAGAAGCTCTTTATCTAGTGGATAACTGTGAGGCATACAAAGAAAAGGACTTAAAGAGTCAACGAGATGACACATCCTCTCAGCACAGTGTTTCACAGATAAGTGAGTCCATTGCCAAGCCAACGGCACCTATTGATCAAGAAAAGCTTATCGACGACTTGGTCAAGAGGTTGATTCCTCTTGTAAGGTCTGATTCGGGAGAGCTGAAGTGGTGTGAAATTGAGAGAAAATGGACGAACCATACGGGGGAAGAGTGCTATTATAGCATGGTAAATTCTAGGGAGAGGTATGTACAACCTGTTCCAGAAGCACCTACTCCACCTAGATACATTATGGGGAATGCGCCAGGACCAGTAGGAGTTTTAAGGCCACAACTTGTCTTAGGACAACAACCTCCGCTGCCAGGTGCTAGAATGCCGGTAGACATGAGATACATGCCAATGATGGAAGCATCAAATAAACCAACGCCAATACCAGCTACAATGTGGTATAGCAACCAAAGTGAGTACTACCCTTCGGAGCAACAAAATGTGAGAGAAACACATGGAGTGGTGAGGCCGGTACAACCTCCACCTCTTGCGTTTCAGTCAAAAGAAAGAAGGTATGAAATGGATGAAAGGACATTGCGATTCATTGCAAATAGCGGCTTATGTAGGTCAAAGCTTGCTTATAGCCAAGAGGAAATGCTAAAAGAATATCCTCAACTAGAGACAGATTGTCACAAAAGTCGTGACAACCACTTGGTCAAACAATGTCCTCATACGGAGATCACTGAAGTAAATGCCTATTGTCTTGAGTGTGGCATCACTCACTTGATCCCCGATTGCCCGAAAAAACCAAACCAAATCAAGAAAATCACGACAAATGTATCAGGGATTGTTCAGCTCCCTAGTAACTCAGAAAATGGAAATGTCGTACCAGTTCAAGTGGTTACGAGAGCACAAGCTCAAAAGAAAGCTGATGAGAATCCAAAGACAAAGAACACGGAAAGTGACACGAGTCCAAAGACAGATGATGGACCAAAGACAGATGCACCCAGTCAGAAAACCAAGAGCAAACGAAATAGTTGGAAAGCTAGAAAGACTAGGATGAAAGCACGCAGGGAACGAGAGCAAAAATCCCTAGCTGAGAAGCTTACCGAAGCTGAAAAGAAGATAAAACAACATGAGGAAAAGGAGGCACCTTCTCTTACACAGATGGTTAAACCTCTAGAACAACCCTCCACGGATGAGAAACCGAGAAGTGCTAGTTCAGGAGGATCTGTGTTGGTAGAGAAGGTTAATGAGACATTAGATGCCCTCTTGAAAACCTATTGTGTGAGGCTCAAAAACAACCAAACCCAAGAACACATGTGGATGACATATCCCTATGCGGAACTAGAAAAGCAAAGGTTTGAAATGTGCCGAAAAATGATTCAAACAGCCCAAGCTTTACTAGAACCACCAGTTGCAAAACCTGAGGATGTGATCCGTGTCATGCCTACACAAGTAATCCCACCAAACCAGGAACTAAAAGAGCCAGATTCTAGTCATAAGCACAGACCAAACCCCAAAGACCCAACATTAGAACCAAGGATAGTACTGAATACCACGGATAACTCTTCCGAGGGATTTCACCAAGCTATACCTGAGGATTGTAAAGAGATAGATGGTTTTGACGAATTGTGGAAACAAGTCAGAGAGACCAATGAAGCCGATGAACCAAGAAGACGAGTAGACAAGACTGGTGATGAACGAGGAGTGTTTCTACCACCAATAGAGGAATTTGAGACTGGATCTCAAATGAATCTAGACGTACAATCGTGTTGGGGCGACAACGGATCTGTACAATCTATGGATAGTCAACCCCATTCGCTAAGAACACTACCATCCTACATGGGAGAGTATGAGACCAAGTCAGATGTGGTTGCACTCCCATCAAAGAGACTGTCTCCCAACAAGGCCATCGATTCAAAGGGGCTAGTAGATATTCTATCTACCCCAGTCACCTGTACAATAATGTTAGCCGAGTTTCTCAGAATAAGACCAAACATGTGGGCTAATGTGGGTAAATGTCTAGAGAAATTTGGTGTAAAAACCCCAATGACTCAAATCGAGGAAGGCATCAAAGAGCTTGAAATGCCTCAACTAAATACTAGGCCAGTGCCATTAAACAAGGTAGGCGAGTATTACGAGGGAGAAGATGGAAACACCACCCTTCCTATGGAATTCAATAATGTAAAAACCATGGCAATCCTTGACAGTGGAGCTGGTGTGGCCATTGCAACCAAAGAGGTTTGGAAAAAATGGGGAAAACCTGCCTTGATATCCACACGAATGACCCTGCAGCTTGCAGACGGACACAAGGAAAATCCCCTAGGACTGCTAGAAAAAGTACTTATTACTTCTTGTGGCATTGAATATGAACACACTTTTGCTGTTGTTGACTTTGGCAAGAAGAACAACTATGACATCATTCTGGGAAGACCATTCATGCGACAATTGAAAATGGTCCAAGATTGGGGTTATGACCATATATACCCGAGACATATGGAAACCATAACAAAGATAAACTTGAGGGACCATAGCTATAGGGATGTGACGAGAACACCGGTAGAGGAGTTTGATTCCACCACAGTAGCAGGATCAGAACTTCCAGCTTGGTTAGGTAAGCCTAAAGAACTGTGGATGTGTGGAGCTTCACAATGTGGTAGCTTGAAACGTGAGGAATGTATCCTAGAGCGGGTTATAGAGGATAAGGACTATATCCCAGAACCATTTCCTGAAGAAGAGTTAGAGCCTTTTGGATGGGAACACATCTTGGCTACTCTGGATGTGTGCCCCGTGGAGGATGCTCCCACAACAAAGTTTTGTGATGAAAATGGCTATGATATCGTTTCTTATTTTGCAGTGAGTGTAATCCAGGAAAACGAAGAGATCCAGACATCAACAAGCTCTCGAAATAAGGAGCAAACAAAGAAATGTGGAGAATCAAAAGATGAAGAAGACGACGAGTTCTATGACTCTGTAGAACACTTCGAGCTTCAAGAAGATCAACGACCCGGGAATCAATGTCATCGCTACATGAATAAAGTGCATCAAAAGTGGATTCCAAAGTCCTCGGTAAAGACACAGCCACCACAAGCATCCTCATACATGGCTCCTAATAAGGATGCAAAGACTCACCTAGGAGGAATACGACCAGAGCAACGAGCTAACAATGCTCTAATCAATGGGCTAGAAAAGTCCTCCAAGAAACTACCACCCACGAGCAAACAGACAGTAAGTTTCCACTACCAGCCAAAAAGTCAAGGGAAAGTACAAGAAGTCAACCTTGCTGAGGATAGTAGCGATAGTGATGAATCTTACGACATCCCCTATCATCAACTCAGGCCATCACTATCACCAACCCCTTCAGCAACAACCATGACAGGTCAAAAGAAGAGGACAACAAGTCAAAGCCAAAAAGCTCGACAAATCTGGATACCAAAAAGCCAGATCGGCCAAAAACAGACATGGATCAAGAAGACAAAGATCTCTAATGACAAATCACAAGATCCAACACCAAAACAAAAACAAGGAAAGCGTGCACGAACGGGTAAGAATATCACAAAGTCTCAAGCTTTCACAACTCAGGTTTGGGCTCCAAAGAAGTTGATTCAAGCACAAAAAAGTCAGGAATTCATTTGGATTCCAAAACAACCACATTATCAACTTTCGAATGCTGAATCCCGTCACCAACCAAGCGTACAAGGGCCGAAGCAAAGACCACTATCGACTCACACAACAAAAAGGTGGATCCCAAAGAAGTCTCTTCAAACACAAACGAAGCACGGGCAAGTATGAGTTCCCAAACGAGCGTCAGCAACAAAACAACCAATAATCACAAAGAAATGGGTCCCAAAGAAGAACAACAAAATTGCTGTCAGTGCATCGCCGCTTGAATTCTTACAATTCTTCCTACGATTACAGTACAATTAGAAGAGAGCAAGTCGCTTCAATCAAGCAATGATACAGGAGCTTCAAAGACCATTACATTGCTTAGAATAGGAAGCCTCGCCAACAAATGCCAATAAGCAAATTGCTTATACCCACATCTTGCACAACATAAATCTTTTCCATGCATTGACTGTGTATGCATAATAGGGCTGCATTACAAGGCCTGCATATGCACAACTTTTAATTGCCCAAGCACAACACATACCCTTTGCGATACCCTGTCGTAAAGGATGACTCCAAATAGGAAGAAGGGAGGCATTCTGAATGCGGACCTAACATTATGACTATTAGAGGGCAATGTTTTGTGAGATGCATTGAATTTTTGCGTTTTATTGTGATAATTTTTTGATGAAATTTAGAGTATATGCCCTCATAGTAGTGTTACAGAGGAGTATGGGGACAAAATCCATATATGAGCCCTAGGGACTTGTGTATAGTGTACATAGCATTTAGATTTCTATTTGAATGATTTTTCTTTTGTTAAGTTCGTTTTAAGGTTTTCTTTGTTTATTATTAAGAAAAAATAAAAAAATCCATAATCCACATGAAGAAAAGACTGACGAGAGGCCTGAGCACTACGAAGAGAAGAAGGTACGGGGAAACGATGAAACTTCACGAAGTATGTTTTAGCAGCCACTACAACAGCCGAAGAACTTGTCACAAAGCAGTGTCAACATGCAACCGACAAGTCATACAAGTCAGAGTCGAGTAGCTAAGCCACAAAATGAGTGAGGTGTTAGTCCCAAAGCTTCAAGTAATATTCTCTGTGGTCTAAGCGTCTTAGCTATTCTAGGTACTGTTCAAGCTGGAAGAGTTGAGCATATTTACGTTGTGTCGCTCATGCTGGTATAGGTGAGCAAAAGAGTCGAAGTCTAAGTCCTTACGTCTGGTGAAGTGAAGGAGAAGGTCCAAAAGACACTCACGTACTGAGCACAGTGAGATACGAGTGGAGAAACTTCTACATCGAAAACCCTTCTTGGAAAAATGGAAGCTATTGAGACATCTTTTGATGTCACATGTGCTACATTTATTCCTCGAAACACCCATCATCTCCTTCTTTCACATTGCATGCTTTTGTTGACAAATTTCTCATATGCATATAGAGTGTCCCATAATTGGCACTTGCATCAGGCACTCTTTCCGTGTTTCACCCAAGCACTCACCTTTCATGAACATGTACTTCACGTTCAACTGCTCAACTCCAATAAGAGCGTATACCAAAGGCATTTTTTTCCCACCGGGTTTTTTCCCTTTGGTCATCCAGGTTTTAGACCCTAATCTAAAGACACCTATCACCATCCTCTTGTACATATTCCTTCTACATCAACAATAAGGAAATGCTACTCAAATCAATTGACAAATGAAGTGGAGCACCAATTTCAGATCATAGCATACTTCTCCTCAATGACGAGTCGAAGAATGGCCTACAATGACAAAGCTGCAGACAACACTAACAACATGATTGCACAGGAACAAAGAAGTCCCCAATGAAGAAGAGCAGACATAAAAGTAATCAGAGGATCTCAAAAGATGAATGGTTATGATGATAGATGTCCGCTCTAATGGATCATAGTTCTTGTTGTGGTTCGACAAAGTTACAAGCAGTACAACAGATGAAGCCAAAATGGCAGCAAAGACCACATCGCCATTGACAATCAGATCATGTTGGGGACGACATGAACGCGGAAGGGGGGAGTGTTGACCGCTAGGTCAAAAACACAACATAACTCAAGTTTCGTACCAAAGTCTTATCTTTTGCGAGTTATGAAATGCTGCGGATTATGGCTATAAACATCATTTGTAATGAGTAGTTATTCTAGTTTCAGAAGCCGGGGTGCAATGGCACTTCCAGATTGTAAATACAAAGCCATTTGACCCTTTCAACCCCATTTTTGGTTAAACCTAAGGTAGCCTTAGTATATAAGGTACCTAGGTCAATTTGTAAAGAAGACTTTAATCATAATCAAAACTTTAGCGCTGCCGTCTACTGTGTGTGAGAGAGAAAGAGAGTGAGCGTGAGCTTCATCCTCTCGCTATGCCCGGCTCGCTCAACACATTGGAGATCCGACTGCACCATTGTTGTAGGCTCGAGGAGAGCTACGCGACGACGCCAAACATTCCACGCGAGACGAAGCGCACAGGTCGACGCATCTACGAGCTATTTGTGGCCGTAAGTGTATCAAACGATGTCTGTTTTCTGTGTGCTAGTAGTCTATAGAATCGTGGCGACATAAGCTACCCATAGGTACTCATAAATTTCAGTTTCGGGCACTTTCAAAATTCGGCTCTGTCATCCTACGCGTTTTCCACAGATGGTTTTAGAGTGAGGGTTTTGAGTGTAGAATCTTAGGGACAGGTGTATCCTAGTGAGGGGATGGTGTTCCTTAAGTTTCGTACGAATCTGGCATGATTAGGCGAGTTACCTTTAGTATGTGTGTATGTGGCTAGGTTGTGTAGTTGAGAGCAGTGAGGTTCTTGATTGTGGTTTAGTTGGCCTTCCAGAGTGTTGTATGTGTAGGATGGTCTCAGCTTGACAAGCTAAAGATATTTCCTCCGTGTGCCTATCGTGTCATCTGTGTCCTCAATTGACATTATGTTGATCTAGGTAGTGTTTGCATGCACTTCATGGGTGTGTGAGTCGCTCCAGCCAACATTTGGTACCAATCTAGAAATAAAGGTAGAAACCACCTATAACAGGGGAGAAATGAGTGACATGAGGACAAGAAGAGGTCCACATGAGTCACACTTACCAAATAGTTGGTTTGAGGGATATGGGAGAAACACTGGTTTGAAGGGAGAGAGTGAGAGTCAAACACAATTGTAGAGTTAGACCAGCAGATTTCCAAAAATGGGTTAAAAAAGATAGTGGGATAGGGGACCCATATGACCATTTGACCAGCTTCAGATAGGTTTTGAGAGTTGAGCGCATAACCAATTTCCATACACGATTTGAAGGATTTGGGATGACCTTGGAGGGAAAAGCCTTGACTTGGTTCCAGACCATATCTCCTAGATCGATCACTAACTTGCCAACTTTGACCATGAGATTTGGAACTACATGTTTTAAAATGGGCATAAAGCATAGTACTATGGCACAAATCTATATCTTCAAATAGAAACAATGAGAAACTATCAGAGATAGTGTGAGTTGAATGAGGTAGCACATTGATAGATGCCCGGAGTTGGAGATTCCAACCGGAGAAAGACAAGTCTCAATGTTTCTAGAGGGGTTATGAAACAAGGAGAAACTATCAGAGATAGTGTGAGTTGAATGAGGTAGTACATTGATAGATGCCCAAAGTTGGAGATTCCAACCGGAGAAAGACAAGTCTCAATGTCTCTAGAGGGGTTATGAAACAAACATTTGCATGCAATTTTGTATAGTAAAAAACACATGACCTAGGAATCATGTAGTTTAGATGCGATTGACTTGAGTAATAATTGTGAGATCTTCAATGAGAAAAGCCAAGCTAAGGATATTCAAACCAAGCAAAACACATCAACTATGCCAACACAAGTAGGATCAATAGATACAACTCTTGCAAATGCGATAGAGGACATACTTAAATGCATGAACAATATGCAAAGAATGCCAATGCAAGGCCTAGTGCAGGGACAAAATCAACGACAACCTATGGGACAACAAAGGTAATTAAAATGGTCCACTATTTAAGGGAAATGAACAAATCATGAGACAAATGAGTGCTACTACAAACTAAAATATGATGGGAATGTCTAGTATGTGCCAATGAGGCCACATGGGAAACCCATGTATAGATACTAGCCCAATATGGCACCCATGCAAAGATCACCCATGAATGTGGAGCAACCTCAACCAGTATTAGGTCAACAACTTCCACTTCTATACTGATCAAGTACATGGTGTATAAGGAACAAATTGAGGAACATGTGCTAGTACCCATAACTCCATATCCTAAGACTAGTTCAGTAACAATGGGGATAGCAGAAGAGTGGTATACCCAACCTACTCCAGCTTTTATAAAGCCAATGTGCCAAGCACCCACTGATACATCACTTGTTTATTTTATTTCAAACCAGGGGGCGAGGCCACCTATGGTCAAGCGAATGCCTCCAAAAACTCTAGGAAAGAAAGACGCAAAAGATACAAACTCAAGAGACAAAAACAACAAAAGGAGATTGAGGGGAAGATACAAAAGGAGATAGAAGAAAAAATAAAGACTCCTTCAACAGACTATAAAACGTTGAGCAGCCATTGCTTATATATATGCACAAAAACGGAAACAAAAGCAGTTCTTTGACTCACATTTGTTGACTAAATTTTTTTTACACCAGCGGATTTGATCCTAGTATACTCGTTGAAACAATATATACCCAAGTTCAAGAAAAAAGGACATGGTCCTTTTGTAATTGAAGATGTTTCACCAAGTGGGGCTATCAAGTTAACCACATAGATGGAGAAATCATGGAAAATTGGATCAGTGGATGTCCACTCCGCAAGTACAACCTCCCGTTAACTAATGTACTTCTGCAGAGAATGCATGCGTCAAAGGAAAGGAAGCTTAAATGACAACAGGTTATTGAGGAGTCTCAAGAAGAAGCTCACATTCAAGTTCTCAAAAAGCTACAAGGCAACGTGTTCTCCAAGATGTACCACTCACTACACTCCAAACCTGCTCTTTCCTACTATCCATTTTAGAACATGATTCATGATTGAAAGAGGATAATATATCCAAATTGGAGTATCTTTATGTATCCACGATGGAATTTTTCTGCTGAGGTTTCCAATCCAACTCCTAAATTGGTGTCCTCAGAACATCCTTGTAAGCACGATCTCTCAGATTTACCCGAATAAGTGATCCGACTTGTTTTAGGTAGAGATAATAATTTTGCCAATCTTGGATCAATCATATTTGTCTCATGAATGGTCTTCCCAGGATGATTTCATAGTTGAGTTTCTTTCCAAAATATACAGTGGCAAAAGTATGTTGGGTCAATTCCACAAGAGTTGACTTTCATATTTTCTAGTAAGCCCATCCGTTTGTCAATGTGTCCATTTGTCAGTTGCATTTGTGTTTGTCTAATGGCTGGTTTTCTCCAGGATTCCTAGACAAATTTTGTTGTTATGGCTATGCCTCTCCCGCTGTCCAAAATAGCCATGGTTGTTATGCCATTGTATTGTACTAGAGGGTCGTGTTTCCTTCATTCCCTTCACAATAGTCTCCTACTTTGTTCATGGGCACAAAGTTGAGAATTTTAGCCCGTGTCTTTTCTTTTTGCAACTCCATCAAGTTTTCATGTGTTATCCCCTTTAAACCTATCTTTTCAATAGTAGATTGTAAATCTCTCAATTGGTGTGGTCGTATCTTAAGTAGCTCACTCAACGTGATTGTGCATTGGATTGGAGTTGACATAATGGATTGAAAATTCATCACATCCAAGTTTTTCTTTGGTCTAATTAGTTTGAGACCAATGATTTCTCTTCATTTTCACCTAGGTATGAATGTAGTTTTTGCAATGTTCTCACTTTTGATAAGCTGGACTACTCTCATCCCTAATCTCCATACAATGACTGTTCATCTAATTCCATGGGTGGTCTATCTAGCCATACTTCTTCAATTAGATCCAATTTCAAAGCTAAATTCTCATCTTTTGCTTCTCTTACTTGTTCCCACATGACTATGGGCACTCCCTCCATCCCTCTTCACTATCAGGAATTATCAGTTTAGGTGAAGGTGCATCAATGTTCACTAGAGTTTTCTTCAACTCAACATCCTCTTGCACTTTTTCTTTGTCTGTTTTTTTCACGATTTTTGTTGATTTTCCTATAATTTTCCATTGAGGTTTTTGTTTCTCCAACATGGATTATGTGATTTGCACTAAGGTTTTGTACGTTTCTAATTTAGCAGCTTCCATATCAGGTGTTCGATAGTTCTTCCATTTGGTTTCCAATGTCTGGCTTGCTTTCAATTCAGCTTGGAAGACTTCCAAGGCTACACTGATAGGTTCATAGATTTTGTCAACGAGTACAAATCCTATTGATTTTGGTTTTGATTCTTTAAAATTTGATGACAACATCTGCATCTTTTTATCTACCTTCTTTTGCAATTCCTCTTCAACCTCCCTTTGTTGTTTCTGACTCTTGAGTTTGTATTATTTGGATCGTTCTTTTTTGGAGTCTTTGGACAATTTTCTAGGTATGTCTGATCCACTTGCATTTTTATGTTTATTCCCCTTAGCATGTGCTCTAGTCATTACCTAAATCGGAACTATGAGTTCCCCCTCTAAAGAGCTGCTTAGCACAACTTGAACTATATTTATGGCGGTTTTCCCTTTGTTTTGCTAGATTCCTGGGATTGTGTTCAAGAAAATGTCTACCCTTGCAACCACATGCTCCACAATATTCCTTTATTGGTCTCACATTCTTATTTGGCTCTGGACAGTCATTTTTCTAATGGTGATTTGCTCCGCAATTATGGCAATTTACAATTTTTGGTTATGGCATTGGTTTCATCATGGGTGGTATAGCCCCTTGATTTGCAATGAAGTAAATTGGTGCTACATCCGGGGGTGCTTGATACACTTTCTCTACTGCAATAGGAGACGACTGATTATACCACTCATCCTCTACCCCCATTGCTATAGAAGATGACTTTCTCTACTGCAATAGGAGACGACTGATTATACCACTCATCCTCTACCCCCATTGCTATAGAACTTGTTTCATGGGGTAAGGTGTAATGGTCCATGGATACTAGAGCATGTTCAACCACTTGCTCTTCTGGAAGCATGTAATTTATTGGTACAACATTGTTCCTTGGAAGTGGTGGCTACTAGCCTAAAGCTAGTTTTGTTCTATCCATAGCTATCAATGGTCTTTGAATTGGTGCCACGTTTGGTGGATATCTATACATGGGTTTTCCTTGAGGCCTCATCAAAACATATTGGGCATTTTCATCCTATTTAGGCTTATAATAGCACTCTTTTGTCTCATGGTTTGTCCATTTTTCTTCAATGGCACACTAATTCAAAGGTTTGTGTTGTCCCATAGGTTCTCCCTGAGGTGGACCCTATCTCGCTCCTCTTATAGGAATCTTTTGCATGTTAGTATCATCATGTCATTCATGCGCTTAAGAATGTCTTCTATAGCATTGACATGAGCTGCCCACAGATGGTCCTACTTGTGCTGGCATAGTAGATGTAGCTCGCTCACTCTGTGCATCCTTAAGAATGCTTTTCTCATTGAAAATCTTGCAATTGTCTCCTCAATCAATTGTGTTCAAGCTACATGCTTCCCAAGTGGTGTGTTTTTTGCTATACAAAATAGCATGCAACTACTTGTTAAGTAATCCTTTCAGGAACAATGAGAGAAGTCTCTCCTTGGTTGAGACTTCCAATTCTTGACATCTATCGACATATTGTCTCATTCAACTCACACAATCTCTTACCATTTCTTCTTGTTTTTGTTATAGATTTGTGCCACATTGATTGATGTTTCCCAATGTTCTCCTTGTTTCTAACTCAATGTTCCCCAAACTCTGTAATTCTGTGCAAGCTATCTTAGGCACGCCAAAGATAGCTACACCTTACTGCGAGAGTAAATCTAACTTTAATCACTTGGACAGGGTCCTCATACCTTGACAAAGATAACCTTGGTGTCACATCAACAAAATTGTTCTTTTGGAGAAAATTTTATCTTTAGCGTGCCAAAGATAAATTTTTTATATCTCAAGATATTTTTTCCCAATGTGACTTGTGTGGGTTTCTACATGTGATTTTAAGCTTGTCCAATGAGTTTCACAAGGTTTGGTCTGTCTACTAGTGTTTTGCCACCCTTTTTGGTCTTGTTGTAAAGGTTTTTAACCTTTTTGGTGTTTCTTGCCCTTGCACAGCTCCAAACTTGTTCAAACTTGCTCAAGAGCTATATAATTTTCCAATGAAGCTGTATAAATTGAAAATTTTGCCAAAATCACCCTCTGGTGGGAGATTTATCTTTGGCACACCGAAGAAAAATTTCTCTAGAATTGTAATTGTTTGTAGATTTGATTTCACAGCTTGACTTCTCCCTTAGTTTTAGGTTTACCCCTACTCTAGTTTCAATGTTTGGTCCAAAAATTTCTTTACTCTCCTTAATTTCATCACAATTGGTAGTTTTTAACCAGATTTGGTCCCAACCAAGTTTTCGATGGTCCAAATGATACCAAAATCAATGGCGATAGTGTAAACAAGTTGTCCTTTCACATTGCAAGTTCAATTTTCCAATTTCAGCCCCAGAAAGCTTTTGTCTATCTTTGGTGTGCTAAATATAGGTTTAACAAATTTTTGGGTTTTTTCTAGTGCACCTCAGATTAGATGCAGTCCTGACTGTTTTCTACTAACCCTACTCCTACTAAACTTGAAAAAAGAGTGCAAAATGTGGAAAAATCAACTTTCCTTACCAAATCCCTAATGTCTACTTAGGTGATACCCTTCCCAACTACTACCTAGTCTCAAGGACACTTCACCTAGTCCGTCCTACTAAACTAATGCTCCGGAGGTCCTTACCGAGTACCCCTACTCTCAAGCACCTCTCAGTGGTGATAAAATCAAAAAGTGTTTTACTCTAGTTGAAAATAGAGGAAGTAATAAAAATTTTAGTGAATGCTTTGCGATTTTTTCTAGTTTAAATTGCCTCATCCCCGACAACGATGCCAAAATGTCATCCGACTGTTAAGCCTCACCATATTGATGCTAGCAAAGCGAGAACCACATACATAAAATATCAATCTGTGGGATGTAGCTGACGAGACTAGTGTATTGAGGCTACAAGAGAAAGCTATTCTCTTAGAAAACCCTTGCCCAAGTGTTCTCTATCCTATCTTTCTCAAGAAGTTGTCATTTATTGAAAACTAGTCAATGTAGCCGTATTTTTGAGATAGCTACGAGTGTCCAAATGGACCCAAACATTCTACACTAATTCAACATCTCATATTAGACAAGGTCAAGCTCAAATTTGTTAGTTTTGACATGTGGAAAAAATTGCATCAAAGATAAACATTGATCCGAGCCTATCACAAATTTTTGTTTACTATATTTTGTTGGTTTTCCTTGCTTCTAGAGGTTTACAATAAAAGAAAGAGTGAGAACAACCTCTTGGAAAAATTCAAAAAATGATTTGATGGGAATTTTTCCTTGACTAGTTCACCGGAGGTGAAAGGTAGAACCTAGTGGTAAAGGGAAGGGAAAATATGTAAATGTGAAAAGAAAAGATATGATGTGGTTGTGGAGCCATGCACCATGATTCAAGGGTCATGAGGGGTTCATATCATCATGCCTTTGGAGCCATATAATGATTCAAACAGATGGGACCCAGGTGGAAGACTTGGTGAAGGAAGGAAACAGACACATGATTTTTCTGATTTTTAAAAAAATATGTCCACTCCGATTCAAGAAAAGTTGTCTCATCAATGTTGTAGCTGATGAGCTTGAGATTCTGACCATATTTTTTAAATAATTTTTGCATCTACGGTCTAGGAGATATGGCCAAAATGGCGGACGTCAGTTTTTCCAACTGTGGTGGAGACCACCCCCTCTACCTTTACACACACACCTTTCCTTTTCCACATTGAGTCCTTCTCTAAAAATCAGCCATTAGTCTCCTCACCCTCCTCTCCTTCCTCCTCTCTCTCAAGCTCATAAAACCATCACAAATTCCTCTTCTAATCACCTCTCAAATCATGCTTAATCGTGTTGTAATTCATAAGTTGTCATTCAATCCTTTATATTATTACTAGATATCCATTGATTTTATGTAGATTCTTTACATTTTTAAATAAGGAAGCTCTTTGACTCAAGCTATGGAGGAAGGAGTGAAGACAACACAAGTGATGATGGAGCCAATCACTTGGAAGGAGCTTCTTCATTGGTGGAATGTCCCTAATCAAGCTTCATTTGTACAAATTGCACTTGGATCTTAACCTCACTCCTAATCACTCTCTTGCCTATATAAAGAGTCCCCCCCTTTGTAATTTCAAGGCCTCCCTCAACCTCATTGAGTCTTTGTATCACTCATCATGAGCCCATAAAGCTCATTCATTCACTCTATTCTTTGCACATTCTAGAGTGCAAAATGTTTTATGCTAGTAACCTCACCCCCTCTTACTTATGTTAATTAAGAGTGATCTTTTATGTGTGTGTGAGAGTGCTTGATGTGATTTTTTGGCTAAGTCTTGAGTTGTTGTTTAGTAATCTACATGCTATTTGTGTTGGGAGTGCTTGAAGTTATCCATTCCTTGTACACACATTGAGGTTAATGCTTCATCCATAGTGATAGCTCTCTCTCTCTCTCTCTCTCTCTCTCTCTCTCTCTCTTTGCGTAGCGGTCCTAGTCCACGCTTCCAAGACTAGGTGGTGCCCTCATCTCATTTCCCTTGTGGCGCAATGGAGTTTGTTTTGGTGTAGAGGCCACCATTCCAAATTTCCTTCGTCAACATCAAAAACTAGGTTTACTGCTTTGGTCTTCTAATCATCCTACAACATCCTTAAACCATGCTCTATCCCCTCCTATGCTTAAAAGTTGATTTAGAATGTTGATTTGTGCATTATAAGCCAAATAAGCTCATAGATGAGCACAATTAAAACACAAAAATGATGCAAGAAACTTACGTCAAATTGAAGAGCTTTCACTTGCGCACTTCACAGAATGCCAATGTTGCAACCCATGAGGGAGAGAGAAGAGAAAATAGATATAAACCATGAACTCAATAGCCGTACACTCACTTTCATTATAAAAAACTTAGGTCATAAGTTACAAAAATTGGCTTATACACCTTAGCCAAGGTTTAAAAAGTGGATCCCTAGCTAATTTGGCTCCATAATAAAGCTGGACCTATACTTTGGCCCTGACCCCTTTATACTCTTTGGCACTCAATTTTGTACAACAAATTTGGACTTTTACATGATTTCTCATTAATTATTAATGCGATTTTGAGACAATAAGTGGAAATAAACAATGATGATGACTATCTTTTGAGGCTCTTCCTAGTTGAGAAGCTAGCGAATAATTATACTTGTATTGCAAATAACTAGACTAAACGTTGTCGTGCTGTGACACGTACATGGTGGGAACAAATGCTACAAGACCTATCTTGTGACTTTTTAGATACATAAATATATTTTCTATAATGTAATAATAAAGCTTTCTATCTCATCTTATTATTTATCTCAAGGATAACATGTTCTTACTTTATTGTCAAAAAGTACTATGGGGAAAAGAGTCAATAGCTCCACCTCTTTAACTAGGGGCAAAAAACATTGGTTTTTTATTTCTACTATCTCATTATTATCTCATACTCTAACTAGATCTTATATTTAGGTTAACTTTCAATATATATATATTCTATATATTTTTTATATTTTTCTTATATTTCTTTTTGATAGCTACTAGGAGGGAATCAAATCCTAGTGGGACACTAGCTTGCATGATTTTCAAAGATACACCTATTTTAATGCATTATTGCAAGCATGATTACAAAACTTTTTCAAGGAGAAATGGGATCCTTTCATATTGCATGAGACGTCTGTTGAAATCAAATTAAAGTCTAGGCTCAGGGGACCACAAGAAGATTTTTGCTACATAAACTGTACCCTATTTTGATGATTTTTTTACATCCGAATTGGAAAAGGTATATAAAATAGGAGTCGTAGCTTATAAGCTGAGTTTTTTGCCCCTATTTCACTTTTTTATTTGGAGCCACGGATGAAGAGATATGATCAAAATACTGGACCCCAGTCTGCCCACATCATGCAGGGACAGCTCATTTCAAACTTTGCCAGTTCCTGTTCACAACGGCTCTTCTTCTTCTTGTGTAACCCTTGGGGGTTCCCTTCACCTATAAAAGGGGACCTCTTCTTCCTTGTAAACCATTTATTAGATGAATTCAAGAGGGAGTGAGAGTAGTAATGTTTAATTGTACTTAGCCATAAACATAAGCCTAAGCCGACACTTACTCCTAGAGGAAGACTAGCCAATCTTGTAAGCTATCCTTGGAAGATTATCTCTGATCAAAGAAGGACTTGAACTTGGTACATCAATCAAGGCTTGAAGTCTTCCCTCTTCTACTCTCTCCATCAAAAATGGTGGATAACGCGCGAAGGGTTTGTCAAGTAAGATGTGTTCTACTTTGATATTTTGTTGATTTCTTGTTGTTTTCTTTTTCAACATATATCTCTAATTTCATCTTATCTCTCTCACTCTTATCTCTCTACAAATTCTAAGTTCTCCTTGCTACATATATATCTCTCCCCACAGTATCGTTATTGCCTACGGGCAAGAATAGGGCTTTGCAGGGAAATTCTCTTTCCTTCACTTCTTTCCTATCTACATTTTGTACATACTAGAGTTATTAGAGATGAATAATCCACATGATGTGAATTTCTATCGCTTTCACTCTGTGCGATTTATTGTAAATTTAAAGTATGGATTAGCCGTAAAATACACTTTCAACATTGTATAGTGTTTATCTTTGGCCTAGAAAGTGTGAGGTCCCCAATCCCGAGAAGATTGGGGCGACTTGATAGATGGTCTTCGTTTATTATCCTTTTTCGTTGACGACACCCTACTCCGTTTCCACAAAGTAGAGATACAAGAAACAGAAGAGAGGAAGTCCTCTATCTATCATTTACGTGGTTATAAGGGTCATACGCCACAAGCCAGGTTGATAAATCTAGAATTATAATGAAGTTGTTTTCTAACATAAGGATGAAATTCCATTGATATATTTAGAATCCATAAACAACGCCTTTTTTCCCACGTTTAAGAGGCACGGCCGCCATCCATAAACCATAAATATGATAAACTTAGTCTAAACTAAATAGTAATTTTTATGTCACGTAGATTTGGGTCATCTCGACTCTTGACACAACGAGTCTCTAATTTCACTTCTCTTAATAAGAGGGAGTGGAGAGTTTCTCGACTAATCGAGACCACCCATTCTTGATTGGCAACCTGAGCCAGCCTCCACTTTCCACCCCACACTCACACCTTTTTGCTTGTTTACGAATTACTACCACACTGTTTTACATATACAAACAATGCTCTTTAATTAATTTCAGACACAAATTCTTTCATCGAGCCCTTCAAACATCACCAAAACATTTCTTTTTCAAACATGGTCTAATGAAGACAGTCCTATAATTCAACAAAAATGAATCTTTCAATTATTCTTAAGAGTTGTCGCTATCCGCGGACTTTCTCTGTCTAACCAATAGAGCCTTTGCAAAGGGTTTACTTATTCGCTAACCGCGAAATGCGCATACTTTCCCAGTCACTAACCGAAAGAAGGCATCCTGCTAACACCGCAAGAGACAAAAAGAGAGCTGATAACCTCAGCTTAATCTCCGCTAACCACGGAATCACCTTGCTAACCTCGAGTTCCATCTGGAAACAAGATATTCTTTCAGCAATTTTTTTCTTTATGTGATTTCTCAAACAAGATTAACTAACATCTAATATCAAACAGAGATAGTTTATCAAACAGCAATCATAAATCAAACAATTCCTTCGCTACTCTATGAAATCATATGCTTGTTTCTTGTGATATAATCATGTTTTCTGGATAGTTTAAGGGAATTCTTAGGCTTGACTTACCGGTCATCATGTATAACGATGCAAAATTATAAATTCATCTTACCGGATTAGCAACACGTTCGACTACCTCTCGTGGTTGAGGTTGAACGGCTTTGACTTCTTCCGCAACCAATACCTCCGCTTGAGCAACATTTGGAGTAGTTGATGCCTTCCTTTGCATCTTTCTTGGAGGTGGAGCGACATGAGCATCCTTCGAGCTTCGAGTCACTCGCTTCGGGGCCATCGTATCACGAAAGAGAAGAGAGAAAGTGAGAAAGAGAACTCAAGAATTTGAGAGCTAACACGATGATGGTAGAGAAAGAAGCTGGAGATGGAGATGGCTTGAGGGTAAGAGCTTGAGGGAGAGAGGTTGAGGGAAAGAAGATAACTCCGACGTCAAGGCAAGAGAGCATCCGCTTCTGAGAGTATATGTCCTCAAATTGAAGGGAGAGGGGTCTTTATATAGACTCTCAAGGCCAGCTAAGAATAGAGGGAGGAAGGAGAGATAAGTCCACACAATTTCACGGTTGTTTAAATTTTTGTTTATTTTATTTTTATTTTTTGTGGACACGGATTTCGATGCGCAATTTTGAGCGTCTTAGATGAAACTTGGCTTCCAAGACAAGAGCTCTAAACTAAGCTCCTCCTCTCTTGCTTTCCTAAAAGTACTCCTACTCCTTCTCCTCTAAAATTACTCCTCCTTTCCTAAAATTGCTCTCCCTTTCCTAAAATTACTCTCTCTTTCCAAAAGAGTCAACTCTTATCTTTAGATACAATGTTGAGGCTTAAGTTTCCCATCAACCTTATTGTTTTCAAGTGAATAAAGCTCATAATTAATAGTTCTAAAGTCCAATTTTTGATCCGATCGTTCCATTAGAATGCTCTTTGACTTAATAAAATGCAACCCACAAATATTTGCAAAGTAAATAAAATACCTTTATTGAAAAATGTTGGGTACATTACAATCTCTCCAATTTAGGGATTCGAGATGTCCTCATCTCCAAAAAAAGTGAGGATAGTCCTTCTTTAGGGTGGCTTCATCTTCCCATGTTGCATCGTCTTCAGGATAGTATTGCCACTGAACAAGGTGTTCTCTGAGAACTCTATTTCAAAGGATCTTCTCTCGAGACTCTAAAATTCTAAAAGGTTGGAGTTCCAAGATGTTTTGAGTAGGCATGACAATTTGTTCATCATTGAGGAGTTGATCATCACTGGGAATATAGGGTTTTAATAAGCTTACATGAAATACATTGTGGACTTTGATGTGAGCTGGAAACTTCAACTTGTACGCTTGGGTTCCTATACACTTGGTCACTTCATAAGGGCCACAATAACGTGGAATATGCTTCTTGTACTTTCCAAGTGATAAGGTACTTCTCTTTGGATGAATCGGAAGAAAAACCTTGTCACCTTCTTTAAATCTTCTTTTGGATCTCTTACTATCTGCATACTACTTTTGACGATCCTGAGCTGCCTGAATATCCTTTTGGATGGCTTTTGTTTGATTTTCCATTTCTTCCAGCATCTTCTTAGACGCTTCAACTCTGATGGTAGGGTCAGAAAAGTTGAGTGGAGAGACACAATCTTGACCATACAAGGCGTAAAATGGGGTCATACCAATGCTTTGATGATGAGAAGCATTGTAAGCATACTCCACTAGAGGTAAAAATTGAATCCATCGCTTAGGTTCTCTACTGCAATAAGCTCTAAGAATATCTTTGATGACTTGGTTAACTCGTTTTGTTTGACCATCTGATTGAGGATGGTATGCGGTACTAAAGTTTAACTCTGTTCCAATTGCCTTGAAGAGAGAGGTCCAAAAGTTTGAAGTGAACTTCACATCTCGATCGCTTACAATCCGTTTGGGCAATCCATGCAATATGAAAGCCTCTTTAACAAATAGTCGTGCAATGTCAGAGGCGGTGAAGGTTGTTTTGACTGGTATGAGGTGTGCAACCTTCGTGAGTAGGTTACCAACTACCATGAGTGAATTATAACCCCCTTGTACCGTAGGTAATCCAATGACAAAGTCCATACTTATGCATTCCCATTTCATTTGGGGAATGTCCAATGGTTGAAGTTTACCAGGAAATTTAACTCTCTCAGCTTTAATCCTTTGGCATGTCAAGCATTGGTGAACATAGAGTAGAACATCTGCCTTTTGTCCAGTCCAATAGAAACTTTTTCGTACGGCATTGAGAGTCTTCGCATATCCTGGGTGTCTTGAAGTAGCGCTATCATGGGCCTCAAATAAGATAGCCTTCCTTAAGTTAGGGTCATTTGGTACACAGAACCTATCTCTATAGTAGAGACAAGGTCCATCATGTGAGAAGTGTATCATTGAAGGTATATTCTTTGAATCCCCAGATCGAATAAGGTTAAGCTGCCTTTGGTACTCTGGGTCAGGTGATGCAACTTCCTTAATCTTTTCAACGATTGGGTTGTTGGGTATAGATATGAGGCTCAAAAAAGGTTTTCAATTGAGTGAATCTGCAACCGTGTATTCTTTTCCGAGACGATAGATAATGTCAAAGTAAAATTCTTGCAAAAGTTCTACCCATCGTATTTGTCGCATATTCAAGGTTGCTTGGGTGAACATCCACTTTAAGCTCTTATGGTCGGTTATAAGTCGAAACTTTCATCCCAATAAGTAGTGTCTCCATAGCTTCAGAGCGTGAATGAGTCGCCAATAGTTCGAGATCGTGGGTGGGATAGTTCTTTTCATGAACCTTAAGCTTACGTGAGGTGAAAGCTATTGGTTTGCCTTCTTGAGCTAGTACTCCTCCAACTACTATTCCACTAGCATCAGTGACGACTTCAAAGGATTGGTTAAAATCTGGTAGCTTTAGGCACGGTGCTGTAGTCACATATTGCTTAAGTTGATCAAATCTTTGTTGGTGTAGTGGTCCCCAGCTTATCTTCACTCTTCTTTTCAAAAGATCGATCAAGGGGGAAGCAATCATTGCATGATCCTTTATAAAGATTCTATACCATCTTGTGATTCCCAAGAATCCTCTAAGCTCACTTGCATTTGATGGCTGAGGCCATTCAACAATGTCTTGAACTTTTGCAGAGTCCACTGAGATTCCTTCATGTGAAACAATAAATCCCAAATACTCAATCCTTGGAGTGAAAAATGAACACTTGCTCATCTTTGCATATAGCTTGTGTTCTCAAAGAACATCCAACACCTTTCTTAGGTGGTCTTCATGTTCTTCTTCATCCTTTGAGTAGATTAGAATATCATCAAACAAGACAAGAACAAAGTCATCTAGAAAAGGCCTGAAAATATCCTGCATCAATCTATTGAATGTAGCCGGAGCATTAGTGAGACCAAATGACATTACTATGAACTCAAAATGTCCATATCGGGTGTTAAAAGCTGTCTTTGGAATATCTGATTCTTTTATTCTGATTTGATAATAACCAGATCATAGATCTATCTTTGAGAAGACCTTGGAACCATGTAGTTTGTCCAGCAATTCATCGCTTCATGGGATAGATAGTTGTTTTTAACTGTTACCCGATTTAGTCCTCTGTAATCAATGCAGAGTCGTAAAGTCCCATCTTTCTTCTTTTGAAAGAGTACTGGTGCTCCCCAAATTGATTTACTCGGTCTAATAAATCCTTGTTCTATAAGTTGGAAAAGCTGTTCTTTCAATTCAATGGCCTCTGGTAGCACCATTTTATAAGGTCTCTTTGACACTGGCTCACTTCCTAGAAGAATCGCTATCTCATGATCAATCTCTCGATTTGGAGGAAGAGATGTGAGATCTTCAGGGAAGACATCTGAATATTCATGAAGCCAAGAGGGTTTCGTGATGCTCAATTTTGAATCCATCTTGTTCAGCTTGACCACAAATATTTTTTGTCTGGCATTTATACCTTTGAGTAGACGGTTGGCTTTAACTAACTGAATCTTTGGAATCCCATTTTTTCCCTGTACTTCGACTTGCTTTGCTTGACTATCTCTAAGCTCATACTACCTAGGCCATAGTGGATGCTAGCGTGATTCTTAGATAACCAAGTGGGCTGCTCTATGGTCATTGGCGGAGCATAACGCCTAAGCCTTACAAACTTTGAGTAGTACTCTTCCAAGGTTAAACTGTATTGCTTCAAGCTAAAGAACTCATTCATCTTCAATGCTTCGTGTGCAGGAGGTAAGTATATTTCTTTCACTGCATGCTTAATCTCCCTCCAACTCTGGGAGTTCTCCAATACTCCCATGTCACGACAATGTTGTTTCCACTATAATTTTACTTCACCAGATAGACGAAACATCCCTAGCATCGCTTGATTTGCAGGTGCAGTTTTTGCAGCCAAGAAGTAATCATCCATAGCTTCAATCCATATTCTGCATCCTTCTCAATGTCAATACCCTCTCCTTTAAAAGAAGGTGGTTGCATTTGTTTCAGCAATAACTTCTTCTCCTGAATCTCCATATAGATAGCATCGTTATGAGGGTTTTCAATTATAGGAGTGATTTGAGGATTCTCCTCAGTAAACGCATATGTTAATGTTAATATTCATAACAACCCATAACATTAGGGTAATTTCTAGACTTAGACTTATCCAGTCTACTAAGGTTCAACTGCATAACTTTACCAATTTTGACTTACCCAGTCTATTAAAACTTAACTATATAACAACCAATTCTGACTTATTCAGTCCATCAAAACTCAATCACATGACTTAACCAGTCATGACTCTTGTCAATTACACGACTTAACTAGTCGTACAATTTCTTTGAAGAAAAACAACTCAATCAAATGACTTAACCAGTCAAACAATTCTTTTGAAGCAAAAAATTACTATTCATAACTCATCAAAAAGCCATATAGGGGTCTACAAAAGATCTCTCCATGAGAATATATAATAGAGGTTTCAACCATAGTTGTAATACACATTAGCTGACATGTTGTAAAAGATTGGTGGTTGGTGATGTGGATGTAAGAAGAGAAACACAAGAGGAAGCTCGGGATAGCCAATGAAATATTTTTCCTTGAAGTTCGGTCGAGTGTGATTGTCAATAACAACTCGATTGGTAGGGAAAACTGATATCACTCTGTCATAAACCCATCAATTACGATTTGTGACTCCATCAGGGACCATGACAGTCAATGGTGCTTCATAAAATTGAAAGTATGAAACCAGCTTCAATCCTTCAGCCCACTTGATTTGATGTAGGTCAATCTCCAAGTGTTCAATGTGACGTGCTCGGATAGCAAAGGTTGTTCCACGAATCCAACGACTTGTATATAACCATGTCAAGGATGCGGAACACATTCTCACGAAATTTGAATATTTGTGATTGGCAAGCAGTGTGATATATTACCTTAAAGATAGTTAAACAGCCGGTATCCATAAGCTCGTGCTATAAAACAGATAGGGTAACAGTGTCAAGCTAGTATTCATGCAATCAAGCCCAAGAATAGTACAGATAGTTAAAAAAACCAAACTCTAAACCTAACACTCTGATACCAATTGCGAGGTCCCCAACCCCGTGAAGTTTGGGGCGACTTGATAGATGGTCTTCCTTTATTCTCCTTTTTCGTTTAACGACACCCTACTCCGTTTTCACAAAGTAGAAATACAAGCAACAGAAGAGAGAAATTCCTCTATCCATCGTTTACGTGGTTATAAGGGTCATACGCCACAAGCCAGGTCGATAAATCTAGGATTATAATGAAGTTGTTTCCTAACATAAGGATGAAATTCCATTGACATATTTAGAATCCATAAACAACGCCTTTTTTCCCATGTTTAAGAGGCACGGCCGCCATCCATAAACCATAAATATTATATGAAACTTAGTCTAAACTAAATAGTAATTTTTTATGTCACGTAGATTTAGGTCATCTCGACTCTTGACACAATGAGCCTCTAATTTCACTTCTCTTAATAAGAGGGAGTGGAGAGTTTCTCGACTAATCGAGACCACCCATCCTTGACTGGTAACCTGAGCCAGCCCCCACTTTCCACCCCACACTCACACTTTTCTGCTTGTTTACTAATTACTACCACACTGTTTTACATATACAAACAATGTTCTTTAATTAACGCCAGACACAAATTCTTTCATCCAGCCCTTCAAACATCACCAAAACATTTCTTTCTCAACCATGGTCTAATGAAGACAGTCCTATAATTCAACAAAAATCAATCTTTCAATTATTCTTAAGAGTTGCCGCTACCCGCGGACTTTCTCTGTATAACCAACAGAGCCTTTGCAAAGGGTTTACTTATTTGCTAACCGTGAAATGCGTATACTTTCCCAGTCGCTAACCACAAGGGAGCATCTTGCTAACCGCAAGGCATCCTACCGCAAGGTATCTTGCTAACCGCAAGAGACAAAAAGAGCACTGATAACCTCAGTTTAATCTCCGCTAACCGTGAGTTCCATCTAGAAACAAGATATTCTTTCAGCAATTGTTTTCTTTATGTGATTTCTCAAACAAGATTAACTAACATCTAATATCAAACAAAGATAGTTTATCAAACAACAACTATAAATCAAACAATTCCTTCTCTACTCTATGAAATCATATGTTCGTTTCTTGTGATATAATCACGTTTTTTGGACAGTTTAAGGGAATTCTTAGGCTTTGACTTACCGGTCATCATGTATAACGATGCATAATTATAAATTCATCTTACCGGATTAGCAACATGTTCGACTACCTCTCGTCGTTGAGGTTGGACGGCTTCGACTTCTTTCACCAACCAATACCTCCGGTTGAGCAACGTTTGGAGTAGTTGATGCCTTCCTCTGCATCTTTCTTGGAGGTGGAGTGACATGAGCGTCCTTCGAGCTTCGAGTCACTCGCTTTGGGGCCATCATATCGCGAAAGAGAAGGAAGAAGTAAGAAAGAGTACTCAAGAATTTGAGAGGTAACATGATGATGGTAGAGAAAGAAGTTGGAGATGGAGATGGCTTGAGGGTAAGAGCTTGAGGGAGAGAGGTTGAGGAAAAGAAGATAACTCTGACGTCAAGTCAAGAGAGCGTCCGCTTCTGAGAGTATGTGTCCTCAAAGTGAAGGGAGAGGGGTCTTTATATAGATTCTCAAGGCCAGCTAAGAATAGAGGGAGGAAGGAGAGATAAGTCCGTGCACATTCACGGCTGTTTAATTTTTTTTTTTTTTAAATTCTTTGCAGACATGGATTTTGATGCACAATTTCAAACCTCTTAGATGAAACTTGGCTTCCAAGACAAGAGCTCTAAACTAAGCTCCTCCTCTCTTTCTTTCCTAAAAGTACTCCTCCTACTCCTTCTCCTCTAAAATTACTCCTCCTTTCCTAAAATCGCTCTCCCTTTCCTCAAATTACTCTCTCTTTCCAAAAGAGTTAACTCTTATCTTTAGATACAATCTTGAGGCTTAAGTTTCCCATCAACCTTATTGTTTTCAAGCGAATAAGGCTCATAATTAATAGTTCTAAAGTCTGATTTTTTATCCGATCGTTCCATTAGAATACTCTTTGACTTAATAAAATGAAACCCTCAAATATTTGCAAAGTAAATAAAATACCTTTATTGAGAAATGTTGCGTACATTACAGAAAGGCTCAATGAAATACTTCTTTCACCGGATCCCATCATACTACCCCTTATAGACTATAACTTTTCTTTTGACGTAAGTGTAGTTATCTTGCTATGAACCAAGAGGATTTATACACACAATTAATCCCAATCACTAGAAAAAACATATAGATTATGGTAAGCACAAAATTACAATTCCAAATAACAATTTGTAGCCTCTTTTGTCTCAAAGATTGAACGCCATTAACTCATCTATTAACCCTTTCATATTACCCATGATACGATACGACCATAGCCTTGATGTTTTCATCTTTGTGTTGTTTTGATATTCTCTTTTGTGTTCTTTCTTTGTGTGTGTGAGTGCAAGAGAGAAATAGTGGGGCTTCTTTGATATCTCTTCCTTCCAAACCCTAGACTTCATGGCATTCATGGTATAACTCCTTTATATAGTTTTTGGAGTTCTCTCACAAACTCTTGCAACCAAAAGCCCGATGCTTTCCTGGCAAGACTGCAAACTTTTGAACATATTTTTGGTGGATCTGACACAAATTTGCCAAGGTGAGAGTTTTTGGGTAACCATGGGTGATCATGTCGAGCAGCAGGGTATGCATTTTGACCCAACAACAATGCAAATGTTTCAAGCATTTGCAATGTTCATGCAACAACAACATGCCACTGAAAGAAGGGAGATTTCAGCAACTAAGGCCATACAAGCGATCGTCAACAGAATGGATCAGTTCAATGGCAAAGATGTAGGCAAGTACCTACGCGAGTATGTGAAGGAGATGGAACTGCATCGCATGTCAGAAGGTGAGATGATTCAAAGCTTTGAGCTAGTTGTTGCTCTAGAAATTAGGGAACATGTTAGGGGAATTAAAGATGGGCATGTGAGAAACTAGGAAGAACTCAAAGTAGCTTCAAAGGAAGAATATTTCATGGAGGACTTTGAGAAAGTGACCACAAGGATATTCTTAGAACGGGTAGTCAAGCCAAAGCAAGGACTATCAATAACAGAGATACTTAGGAAATTTGATTGGCGTTATGCACAACTCACTAGGATAGAAAGGGCCACACTAGATGCATAGAAGATAAATCTTTTCTTACAAGCTGCAGGTAAAGAGTTTCAAGAAAATTTGGAGCTTCTTCTTGAAGATAAATATGCTAAGCAAGGACTAAAGACCGACTCGAATGAGGTTGAAGGTGTTGTCTCACTGCTTGCCAAACGACAAAGAAGAAGGGACAAGATGGTAGTAAACACTACAAGTCCTTGCACCTCAACTGCTGACAAAATGATAAAGCCTACTTTTATAGCTCCTAAGTTTGATGAGTCTATGCTAGGTGAGCTTGTGAAGGGAATGAGTGACTTGAAGGTGAAGCTTGCAAATCTTGAAGAAAAAGGCCAACCATCAGGGCCACTTCCTAAGCAAAGACAACAACCCAAAGAAGGTTTTGTTAATCGGTGTATTTAATGTGATAGTACAGACCATGTAAGTTAGGAGGGATTGTGATAGTTTTAGTGATGCTTTGACAAATGATGTTGTCTTTTTTAAGGATGGTAAAATCCACTTAAGAGAGACATGTCTACCCTTGAGAGCTAACTTTGGGAAGGGGGGAATGCAAACCTTAGTTGAAGAAATGGCACATAACCATGCCACCTCTTCAGTTGAGGTAGCTACTTATGGAGTAAAAATTGAGCATCTTAGTGATAAAGAGGTGAGTGACCATCATGGTCAATTTTGGCCAAATGTCATGCAATTAGCTAAAAAGGGAAATCTTACAAAAGAGATTCTACATGAAGCAGGTGATTGCATACGTCTAGAAATAGGGTGGAATGATCCAGTGGATTCAATGTCTGTCCATGCCTACATTACAAACTGCCAAAGCCATGAAGCCATTGTAGAAGAAAAGTGTAGGCGTGAAAATGGTGATGAAGGGCCTTCAAAAAGAGCTACAAGAAGTGGAGGAGGAATGATGCAGTAGCTTTGCAAGCGCCACCAACACAGGAGGCACCTTCACTAGAAGTGACCATGGAGGAATCTACAACCGAGAAGAAAAAGGAGCCAACAAAATGTAAGCCAAAAGGACCAGCTTACAAACTACAATCTGACATTAAGCTTGCTACAAAATTGAAGAAAGTTCTATAGGAGAGGATTTTGAATAGCAAGGTTGAGTTTACTTTGGGGGAGGTACTTGGCATAGCCAAGCATGAATTCCATGAAGAAATTATTGACATCATCAAGAGAAAGAAACAAACACTTGGAGAGCCTATTCGCCCACAAGCTAAAGAAGGCTGTACTGTGAAGACACAAGGAGTATAGGTGCATGCTAAAGAAGGTGATCGAGCTATGGTGGGGTACTACTAGTATTCTTGGAAATTATGCAAGTAAAATTTGCTGATGATGGGGAAGAGTCTCAAAGTATTCCTAGGAGCCATTATTCCAGAAGCCATTGGGCCCGGGCTACTATAGAGACATTGATCAAGATAGGTGAACTTGAAGATCCATTTGTTGCCTTAATTGACCATGGTTCTGAAATAAATATAATGTCAAAAAGTCTTTACAACAAATGCAAATGGACAATGGACACAGAATATGGTTGGATGGTCAGAGTGGCTAACAATTCATCAAGTGAATTGTATGCAGCATGTCGAAGTGTAAAGGTTACAAATAGGTGATGTAAAGGTATATAGGACACATCTTCATATCATCTTATACTTGGAAAACCCTACATTGTGGGAGTTCGAATGGAAACAAAGGTAATGGATGATGGTTCAGCTTGTGCCAGAATACAAAGCAAAGATGGTAAACATGATGTACAATTTCTTATAGTTTGTGTAAACCATGACAGAATCGTGACAACCTCAGAGATCATCCTCTGCTAAAGGTGAGCAAAGAGTTTTATGACCATAGGGAAATGATGGATTTTGGCCAAGTACCATTGTAAGGCGGGATTGCAGTGGTACAGAAAGAAAAGGGTCTTGCCTGATCCAAAAATAAGTGAAACTTGTTGGAATTAGGGTTGCAGAGAAACACACACAGCTTGGAGAAGACGAAGGAAGCTCAAGGCACACAATAGAGAGTGTGTTACTTAGTGTGCAATGGAAAGATAGTTAGCCCTAGAGTGATGGGCGTATATACAATGCACGGGGGAAAAAACCTCCTAAAGAGGGAAAAAATGCCCCGGCGGTCCTAGTGTGTTCACACACATCACTACCACATGTATATGGTAACAAATCCCCCTTGGAGTGATGCGGTGAACGAGAGCTGGCACATGAGTAAAGGGAAGTGCCATGCCATGAGGACAGGATCAGTCCACAAAGGGGAGTAAGCCCAAAGCTTTGCGGAAAGCTTCAAGCTTCTCACGAGACAATGCCTTTGTGAAAAGATCTGCAAGGTTGTCCTGTGTTGGCACATAAGCCAAGCTGATCTCTCCTGCTGAGAGCCTCTCCCTGACATAGTGGTAATGCAACTCAATGTGCTTTGTGCGAGCATGAAAAACTGGGTTCCTCGCAACTGCCAATGCGCTCTGACTGTCAGTGTAGATAGTGTTAGCAGTGTCCTGTCCAACACCCAAATCAGCCATAAGGCGTCTGAGCCATACACACTCAACCGTAGCTGTGAAGACTGCCCTGTACTCAGCCTCACAACTCGAAGTGGCCACAGTAGGTTGCTTCTTGCTCAACCATGATATACATGAACTGCCAAGCATGAAACAAAAACCACTTGTGGACACTCGCGTGTCAAAACAACCAGCCCAATCTGAGTTTGAAAAATCATGTAAGTCTGGCGGCAATGATCCCCCCTTGGGATAAAACAAGCCAAGATGTAAAGTGCCACTAAGGTAGCGGAAAATCCTCTTGACAGCCTGCCAATGCTTAGACCCTGGGCTATGCATAAATCTGCTGACCTGCAAGACTGCAAACTGAATATCTGGCCTCGTGTTGCATACATAAATGAGGCAGCCAACAGTAGTTTGGTAAAGAGTGACATTAGCAGGATCGCCAGCATCATGTCGACTCAACTTCAAACCTGTTTCCATGGGAGTGGCAATAGGTTTGCAATCCTCAAGTCCAAACTTACATAGCAATGTCTCTATGTAACTTTTCTGACACAAGGCAATACCACCATCACACTGCTTAAACTGTATACCCAAGTAATGATGCAACAGCCCCAAATCTTTCATCTTGAAAGTAGCATTCAAATCAGCCTTAAATTCAGCAATATGTCTCTCATTTGGTCCAGTGATCAGCAAATCATCAACATAAAGAACCACAATGAGAAATACATCATCCTCACGCTTTACATACAATGTGCTTTCTGTTGGACTGTTACGAAAGCCTCGGTTAACCAAATGAGTGTCAGCTTTCTCATACCAAGCACGAGGAGATTGCTTCAACCCATACAAAGCCTTCTTACATTTGCACACTTTGTCCTCTTGTCCTTTTATGACAAAACCGCGAGGTTGCGTTACATAAACTTCCTCAAATATGTCACCATTCAAGAAAGCAGTAACAATGTCTGATTGATGTACATCCCAACCAAAATGAGTTGCCAATGCACATAAAAAACGCACAGTAGTCATACGACAAGTGGGAGAAAAAGTCTCTTCATAATCTATGCCTTTTTGTTGTGCATAACCCTTTGCAACAAGTCGAGCCTTATGGCGATCGATCTCACCATCCGGCTTGCGTTTCAACTTGTAAACCCACTTCGTACCAATGGCCTTTTTGCCAGGAGGAAAATCACATAAAGTCCATGTGTCATTCTCTATAAGTGCATTATATTCTGATTTCATGGCAGCAATCCAATTTTCTGAATTCTGTGCTTCATCAAAAGACAGAGGCTCCTCAACATCATGTAAACTAGACACAGCCAAAGCATAACAATCTGATGCATAAGATGCATGGCGAGAGCCTGAACGAGTACGACTAGATAAAGGTGCATCCAATTTACTGTCACGCAAAGTGTGCACCAGCCATTTTGGCATACCTCTAGCCTGCTCATTTACAGCCCTTTACTCATCAAGTACATCATGTACATCTGCATCAGTAATAGGCTGTTCTAAAACATTTTCAGAAACCCCCATAGGCTGTACATTTTCCTCATTGGAACTTACATTCGTATTTCCACCACTGAAAAGAGGCAACAAAGTGTCATAAATGTCCTGTGAGCTTACATTACTGTCTCTAGTACATGACAGCAAGGGCTGAACAGAGTCTTCCACAAACACTACATCCCGTGAAACCAGAATACGTTTTGTTTGCGGATGATACAACCTGTAACCTTTGCTTTCAGCACTATAACCAACAAAAATACATTTGACAGCCTTATCATCCAATTTTCTGCGCTGCACTTGTGGCACCAAAGCATATGCCAAACAGCCAAAAACACGCATGTGCTCAATAGAAGGTTTTCTATCATGCCATGCTTCATATGGAGTAATAGACTGCAAAGCTTTCGTAGGACACCTGTTAAGTACATAAGTGGCACACATGATGGCCTCAAGCCAAAAAGAATGCGGCAAAGCTTGACTTTTGACCATACATCGTGCCATTTCCGTTAGTGACCTGTTTTTCCTCTCAGCAACACCATTTTGCTGAGGTGTATAAGGCACTGTACATTGGTGTTTTATCCCACGACTAGCCAGAAATGCATTAAATTCATGAGACATATACCCCCCCCCTCGATCGGAACGGAGGGTGCCCATAGTACATTTTGAGACATTTTCAACCATAGCCAAAAATTGTTTGAAGCACATAAAAACTTCGGACTTCGCTTTAAGCGGAAATACCCATGCATGCCTAGAGTAATCATCAATGAAAGTCACGAAGTACAGGCAATTGCCCAAGGACGGAGTTTGCATGGGCCCACAAACATCACTATGCACAAGCTGCAACCTGCATGTGGCCCTAACTGAACCATCCTTTGGAAACTTAGAACGCTGCATTTTACCCAGAATACAGCCTTCACAAACATGTTTGACAGGTGCTTCAAGAGGCGGCAAAGAAGCAACCATATCAGATTTCTGCAAACACAGCAAACTGGCAAAATTCAGATGACCAAAACGTGCATGCCAAAGTTTTGCATCTGAAATAGCCCTTGAATCTGCAACAGCATTTGCAAAATTTTGTCCACACTTGTCATACAAAGTGAGCTTATACAGCCCACGGCACAAAAGCCCAGATGCAACAATTTCATCACCAAAACTGAGATCATGAACTGTACATCTGTCATCCACAAATGTGACTACAAGTCCAAGTCTAGCAAGTGCGGATACAGACAAGAGATTCTTCTTGATCCCAAGTACATAAAGTGCATCAACAAGTGTGAAGGAACTGCCATTAGCAACAGTGAGCACAATCTTTCCAACTCCCTGAACTGGACAAGAGGCGTTGTTGGCACAAGTGACTGAATTCCCATGAGGGACAGACTCGAGAGAGGTAAACAATTCACGATGTGAGGTAATGTGCTTTGTAGCACCACTGTCGAAATACCACACATGTGAATCTGCAGCAACTGACAAGCATGCATCATGGACAGCAGGATTGTAAGTGCACTCTGCGCTAAAAGCCCATTCTGCATCAACATCAGCATCACAATCTCCTTTCACAGAAGACTCAACAATGGCTGCATTTGTAGTGGAACCAGCATTTGCAGTGGAACCACCCTCTTTCTTCTTAGCCTCTTTGGCCTTCAACTTAGGACACGACTTGATCAAGTGATCATTGGCTTTACAATAATGGCAACGCATCTTCTTTTTGCCCTTATCACCAGAATTGCCAGACAAAGTGCTGCCACCAGAAGCATTAGGAACAGAATTTTTGCCACTCGCAGCAGAACCATAAGAAGTGGCTGCATTACTGTTACCACCCTTTCTTTGAGAAGCAATAAAAGCCTGTTCAACTGCACGCTGCCTAGTCCTGTTTTTTCTAGAAAGTGACTCTTGCAACAGCAATGTGCATAATGCATCAAACTTGACAACTTCAGGATTTCCTTGGGTCATCAGTCTCCAAGTACTAGCAAAAGTCTGGTAGGAATCTGGTAAGGCATCAAGAACAGTCTGCACAAGGGAACTGTCCGAAATGACTTCACCTGCAGAAATGAGTTGCTCATTGATATCCTTGACACTAGCAAGGAAAGTGTCCATATCATCTTCCTCATGCATAATCTTCGACTCTAGCTCTTTACGCAGCAAAGCAATTTTAGCCTCATTGCGGCTTGCATAAAGACCTGCTAGAATATCCCAAGCCTGTTTTGCAGATTTTGCTGAACGGATGTGAGGAATAATGGTGCGCTTCACAGACAACGCAATCAATGCATGAGCCTGCGCATCCTTAACATCCCAACGAGCTTGTTCTGCCGTAGGCAAAACAACTCTAACAGCTGCAATCCTTGCAGCAAGACCTGCAACATCCTCAACATCGCCTACATCTTCAGAACCAGGACGTACATCAATGCCCTGCACAATGTTCCAGACACCTTTTGACACAAGAACATGTTGCATCATATAAGCCCACATAGGGTAGTTGTCCCCATCCAACCTGTCCTCAGTAGCAAACATCTTGAACACATCTGTGTTGTTGTTGTCAGCCATGGTAAATGCTGCACCTGATGTGAAAACTGCCCGAAAATAGGAGAAATGGAGCGGGAACAACTTGTGCTATATAGCACAAACCGTAGAAGACTATAAGGCACCTGTTATGCAGAAAACGGCACTGATAGAAAATCTGCACAAAATGACGAAATAGCCTGTGCAGTACTGCCTGTAGAGGAAACGGAGGCCGGAATGAGCCCAAATCAAAATTCTGAGCAGACCGAGCTCCTCGAGCTTATCCAAAATATTTGTCGACCTGCGAACGCTCGCCAAAGCTCACTGAAATCGAAAAAAGTGAGCAGGCGTGTGCTGGAGCAGCTGGCGACTAAGCCCGGGAGGACGTGACCTGCTCTGATACCAATTGTTGGAATTAGGGTTGCAGAGAAACACACACAGCTTGGAGAAGACGAAGGGAGCTCAAGGCACACAATAGAGAGTGTGTTACTTAGTGTGCAATGGAAAGATAGTTAGCCCTAGAGTGATGGGCGTATATACAATGCACGGGGGAAAAAACCTCCTAAAGAGGGAAAAAATGCCCCGGCGGTCCTAGTGTGTTCACACACATCACTACCACATGTATATGGTAACAAAACTTTCTCAATGAGCTCCTTGGTAACAAGGAATGGATCAATATGTTTTACAAAACTTGAAGAGATGTGAGAGGCAATATGTACATAATGTACAAATAGACATGAAAGAGAGTGGGTTACTAGAGCCTACAAATTTTTTTTTAGGTCTGTGTGAGCAAGTTTCTTTGTAGATACTATGGGTGAGCTTGATGCTGTAATGGAGTCTAGTTTACATCTTGAAAATGAAGTTGTGGAAGTATGGAAATGTATCAAGTCATAGAAGCCTTTAAAGAAAACCAATGTTTCAAGCAAACAATTGGCCGAGAAGTCCATGTTGAAACTAAATACAAGAGTGTAGCAAAGAAGGTTGTTAGCAGCGGCTAACGGTTGCACCAATTATGCACCAAGTTGTGGATATGCTATGGATGTACACAATATTTACTTTTCATTGTATAGGGCTTGGGCTCATTTAGGAGTTCCAAAGTTGTATGAGTCTAGGCTAGAGAGCTCACTTTATCCCATAGTTGAAGGGTTTGAGGCCCAAAACTATAAAAGAGCCCTATGCTTAATGAGAGGTCATTCTTGAGTGGTCCTTTTGAGAACTCTCTCCCTAGAGGAGGTCTTGATGGCCTAGCCTTTGAGCTTAATGCCCATGCTTAGAAGGCTAGTGCTAATCACATGTAATTAGTGTAATTCTCTCTTAATTAATCTAGTCTTCATTATGTTGTCGATCATGTTTATCTACTTTCCTTCATTGTTTTGAAGTGTTGATCTTCTCTAATCTAACTCTTACTTATGCTAAGCTACTCCGATTAGTGGAGTCCTTATCTAACTCTCTCGATTAAGCGGAGTGGGCGTACTCGTGATTGAGGGATTAGAGTTGTCCTTTAATGGTGTGCTTGTGTGTGTGTAGGTTTAAGAAGCCTTGAGCTTAATTTAATTATGTGTGACTTGATTTGGACACCATGATTGGCATGGTTGGGGTGGCCGACTTGAATGCGATCTTGTGTGCTTAATCGTCAATGCATGTAATTAGAGTTGTGCTTGAGAGATTCCAAGATTAGTGTGTTTCACTTCGTTGCTTGATGTGTGTAGATAATTGCTTGAATTGATGCTTGATGTGCGATTAGCATTAGTTGTTTGGGATGATTTCTATTTGCATTGGAGGATGCACGCTCTTGAATCCTCTCAATCTTTGCATCCGATGACGCTCTCACACATTCTTTGTGTGATGCCTCCAAGCCCTAGCCGGGTCATGCTCTCTCTCTCCGGATTGATAGATTTGTGGGAGATTGCCTATGCTATGGCGAGCCTCCAACATTGGCGCCGCTGCCGGGGACGGGTTGCCTACGCTAGTGGAGTTGAGGTTGCAAAAGATAAGAGTAATTTGATTACCGATTTCTTGTAATTAGATAGGATTTGTTTTGTGTGTAGTGTAATTAGGTTTAATTGGATGTGTATAGAGTCATTTCACCCCAAAAACCCCTAAATTCTCTTTTGATTTTGCTAATTTTGCATCCCATTTATGCTAATTTCGTGCTAATTGTACTAATTCCATGCTAATTTCATGCTAATTGTGCTAACCTAACCACTAATTTTGATTTGGAATGTATGCAAAATCCCCTTAATTGAGGAGGATCATCACTCTTAATTGCTCTAATCTATGCTTAGCTAATCATGTGATTGAGTGTTGATTTTGGTCAAATTTTTGATCAATTTTGGACCAAATCGGAGTTGCACACATGTGTGTGCAAGATGGAATCGTCGCGTGGAGCAAGGATTAGATTGGATGCAATCAATTGTAAGTGGGTTGACCTACTCCTTTCAATTTTTGATCGATTAAGTTGATCCCATTGAGTTGCTAAGTCATTCCTAAAATTAGGTGTGTGTGCCTAATTGATGGAATTTATGCCTAATTTGATGAAATTGGAATCAAATTGAACACCTAAATGCTTGTAGATTGATGATTTTGCAAGAAATGTGTGTGCAAGCATTAGGAATTGGCCTAATTTCGTTGCTAATTGAGCAAAAAATTGGATTTGTGCACCTAATTTTTGTGTGTGTGCAATGCTAAATTGAGTTAAAATTTGATCAATTTTTGATTAAAATTGAGTTAATTTAGCATGTATATACTCATGTATGGGTGATCAAGTGTGCAATTGATGAAATGCAATGAGTGTTTAATGAAATTCTTGGCACAAATCGACGGCTTAAATTTAGGTGTGTGTGCTTAAGTAATGGCCAATTATGCTTAAATTGGGGATGAATAATTGGTCTTGGTTGCCAATTATGATGATTAAAAGACCCAAATGATCGGTGTGTATTTGATTGATTGACTTTGTATGATTCAATTGATACACAATTGAAAATGATTTTACGTTTTACCATTGTCATGTATGCTAATTTGATTGGATATGGTAAGAATTTCGGTGATTTGTGCATTTGGAGGTGCCACAATCACGTGTGTGTATCCATAGAATCCAAAAATGACAAATCCGACAGGGTTTGGATGATTAGAGAAATTAAAGGCGAGCAATTAATTTTGCGATGATTAAAAACCGGGTTTGAATTGACCAATGTTTTGTACCAAATTGGTATGCG
This sequence comes from Adiantum capillus-veneris, assembly GCF_014529385.1. NCBI lineage: Eukaryota > Viridiplantae > Streptophyta > Polypodiopsida > Polypodiales > Pteridaceae > Adiantum > Adiantum capillus-veneris. The sequence goes on along the minus strand of NC_140949.1, from coordinate 55,117,248 downwards.
TAATTATGGATAGTGATATGAGTAATGCGAGTTGCAATGATTGATAAGTTGGATTGAAGTGGCAGTTGAAAGAAAAATTGCGCATTAATCAACCATGAGGGAATCTCCCAATTGATTATAGAGATTGATTCGATTTCAAAATTTGAATTGCAATTTTCAATTGAAATGGAGAATGATAGGCTACATGTTGATATATACAAAATTTTGGTGCAAAGCTAATTACTTGTACTAGTAAATAACCGTATGATTTTTGATGAGAATATTCACTTGTTTTTGTCGAATCTTTGATGTGGGAGGTCTCATTGTCGTGAACATGAAATTATGTGATCAAATTTTATCAGAATGGGGTTAAGCATAGAAACTATTGGTGCATTCAATAAGAATGTCCGCCTAACTGCCTATGGCCTACAGTGGGAACAAGCCCCAAATTCACCACACACACACCCATTTTTGTATTGACTGCCCACGTGAACTCCGCCTATTAGCTCCCAATTGCACACACCTGATTTCGGGGTTGCATGCACTACAGTCCAACCAAGCTGCAAGTTGCCTGGCCAGGATTGGCGTTTTCGACACACACACACACACACACCTACTTGCGGCTTGGATTGGCGCTCGCGAACACACACGTTGGTCCGAGTGACTCGTCACCCGCTCACTTGCACGTGATGCAGATATGCTCGCTTGGCTCGTAGCGATCACACACACACAATTTTTTGATAGCGCAATTTTTGCTGGCCCGACTCGCTGACCCCGCTGATTCCGTGGAGCTCCGCCTTGACTCACTACTGCCAAACAAGCACACAGCACTGCCGAATGGTCGTTTTGTCTTGTAGCCCTGGAAACCCACGCGCATGCTGCAGCTGGCCCCACACACACGGAAACGGAGCTGACCCCGCTTTGGCTTGATAATACAACCCTCAATTTTCGGCCTTGATTTCATTCGTAGTTGTGCCGGGATTTATTCCACTTGTAATCCCTCGCGCTGGCACATGATGGCTCCCAAGTCCCTCCATACTGTTGTCGCCAGGAGTCGCCAGGAGTGGCAGCTAGTAAGTCTTCATACGCGCACACACACCAACCCAATTGCTCAATGCCCATATCGCTACCATTAATGGCACGCCAACCTATAGATACAGTCCAGAGGCTATTTAAGCCTTCAAGCATCCCTGCTACTGTGGATCATGCATGCACAAAGAAACACTCTCACAGTTCTGTCTTCGTAGCAAGAGCCAATCCATAACCACGCCCATCAATTAGGGACCCATCAACTCTATATATCTCGCCTTCAAACTGATCAAACTAGGAACGCGTCGTTTATCTCTTTGTGTGCCTGTTTGTGCTGCGTACTGAAGCTCATGAGGTTGCTCTCTCACAACCCCTGCTACTACTGTTGGTTGGCAAACATGAGATGCGTATCTGTTGTCCATCGGGTCTACCGGAACTCGCACTAATTACACACACACAGTTCCATGTGCAGATGACTCACGACTCCCGTTCTGGTTGACTGTAGGCCCGCCTAGCTTGAAACGCACTTGGCCTTGGACGGTCGGATCGACTATGAGCTCACCTGCCCTACAATTTCCTACTGCATGCACACTACCTCATTGCTTCAAGATGTTTTCATCAGCCCTTTGAGGCTTGGATCAACTACTGCACAAAACGGGGTTTAATAAGTAACGACTTTATCTGATGGAGGCTATAGCTGCTTAACGCTCGCCCAAAACGGCACCCTAAAACAACACACTCACGCGCGTACATCTATTGCCGAGTCCCATAGTGCAGCTACTACTCGCGGATGGCGGAGTTATGGCGCAACACAATTGCCGACACAGTGTACTTGACTGTATCTACAGCCGCTCAAGATTCTCTCTCTCTCTCTCATCCCCGTGAAATTGAGACAGTCTGAAAAATAAAAGCATTAAGAACAAAAATAAAATAAAATATATAGAATCCTTTTTCGTAGAAGGGAGAGGTTCTTACGTGCCTCACTTCGCAAAAACAAGTCTCCTTGGGTTTCTTGGACGAACTTGGGTTGGTGTTTGGCTACCGAAGTAAAGTGAAATATGGGAGGCGTGACAATCAGATCCGACATTAAAGAAGATTTTGCTATGGTATTTGGGATTTATTTTCGAGATTGAAGCAAACATTCTTTAACTTCTTCAAATTAATTGGTGATGCATAATCAAGAATTGATTGGGATGGCCATTATGCTTTGCATGAAGGGGATGTATGATTGAGCATTGCTTTTTAGTGCTTGGTTTGAACATAAAACTTTTGTCATGCACTAATAAGCGATATATTTGAGAGAAGGATAGCCAATTACATTGAAAGGAGGCTTCTTGTTTGATAGCCATAAGATAGCATTACAATTTCGGGCTTGTGATTGACAATGCTTTTAGTGCTTGTGTTAAATGACCAAATGCTTGAGAGCACTAATGATTTGAGTTATTTTGAAGGGTTGTGGTAGATGTGTGATTCCAAATGATCCAAAAAGAAGTCATCATTGAAAACTTTGCAAAATTTGGCTAATTAGAGCCATTCCATGTTTGGATTAAAGTTGTAATGCTAGCTCATAGCTTGGTCTAAAAATGCAAATTTTTCATTTTGAGCTAGTGTTTAGCCAACATTTGAGCTTTCAAGAACAAATTTGGCTAGTAAGAGCCATTCATTTCACTAAGTTATAGTCGTCTCTAGCTCATAGATTGCTCTTAAAATTGAAAATTTCATGTGAGCTAGTTGTTAGCCAACTTTTTGAAAAGCTTTAAAATGTAAAATTAGGCTTCGAGAGCCATTTCATTTCATCAAAGCTGCATTATGTTTTAGCTCTTGGCTTGTTTTAAATTCCATACTTCAGGAGAGTTAGAAACTAGTCAACTTTGAATCATGCATGAGAGATGATAAAAATTACACTATTTGCTTATGTAGAAGCTCATTATCTCTCATGGTTGATGTGTATGCATAAATTTGCTACATTGGAGCATCATGTGCATAACCAAAGGCATTTTTTTCCCTTGGGTTTTTTCCCTTTGGCAAATTCGGGTATGCAAGACCCTAGCTTTAGGTTTTCCTTGAAGATTTTTGTGTGGTTTTCAATAATTGGTTTTTGGAGCTTGTGTTTACACTTAGCTTCAAAAGGCTTCTTTTTGCAAATAAAATGGATCAAGAGACTTCTCTACACAAAGGATGCTTACTCACGGATGCTCAAAGAGCATGAATAGGTGTAATCCTTCCATGATTTGGCTCTTTGTTCATCTCTCCATTCTCTTGCTTGGTTTAAGTGAAATTTTGCTTCTAAGCTATGGTTTTTTTTCATGTTAGAAAGCTAGGCATCATAAAGTTTCAACACCCTACTTTGTGAAAATTAACTCATCAAAAAATTAGGTTTTATGTGTGTAAATCATAGGTAATTGGCCTTGACCTTAGGTTAATGTAGGTTCATTTCTTGCTAGTCCTAGATTCTTAGTGATAGTCGTAATATTCCATTCATTTTTGTCACGACCTAGGGCTATGATTAGGCTTTAATCTTTTTTAGTCCAATTGCCATAAAATCTCATAAAGGAAGCAATAAAAATGTGCTAAAAAATGAACCATGAAGCAAGGAAGTGTCCAAAAAAGTAGCAAAAATGCTACTAAGGCACATGAAAATAAAAATTATATGTTATGTTGTGTCTATGTGAGGCCTAGCGCCTTATTGACACTTGGTAGGCGAGGGGAATCACTTTGGCTCGCTTGGTCAAAGCCCTAAACCGATGCCCTGGGTTGATAGGGGTTAGCCATCGCCTTGGTAAGCTAGTAGGCTTTTGGAAAACCTTCTTGAGGGTTCAAGGAGCTGAGAGTCGCACCTAGACTTGCCTTGGGGTGGTAGCCTTGTGATTGTGCTTTAAATTTTCAATGAATGACTAAATAAAAAACTTCCATGAGCTTCAAAAAGCTTTGACAATGTACTAATAGATTAGGAGCTTTTTTATAGCCCATAGACATGATAGACTTGAATGATTTATCAAGATTGTTCACATAGTTTTAGGCTAGTAGGTTTATGAACTTGCATTAGCTTAAGGTCATAATTGATTGCATGTGTTTCATGCATAAAAATGAAATTTCAAGTGGTTTAATCTTCACAATAGTTTGAGTATTTTTTTGCTTTATGTGTCTAGTTTTTGACTATGATTAACCCATCTTTTAGAAGCAAAAAATCACTTTGCATGGTTGTTCATTTATGCTTCATGTTTTATTCATTATTGGTGGCCTTTGATGCTCATTACTTGTTCTTATGTTTTGCAGCTCAACATTTCTTCCTTGGACTTGCTTTATACCATGTCACCGTGTCTTGCTTCACTGGCACACGAGGACGTGCGCCAAATTAGGAAGGGGGGAGTGTTAGCAGCGGCTAACGGTTGCACCAATTATGCACCAAGTTGTGGATATGCTATGGATGTACACAATATTTACTTTTCATTGTATAGGGCTTGGGCTCATTTAGGAGTTCCAAAGTTGTATGAGTCTAGGCTAGAGAGCTCACTTTATCCCATAGTTGAAGGGTTTGAGGCCCAAAACTATAAAAGAGCCCTATGCTTAATGAGAGGTCATTCTTGAGTGGTCCTTTTGAGAACTCTCTCCCTAGAGGAGGTCTTGATGGCCTAGCCTTTGAGCTTAATGCCCATGCTTAGAAGGCTAGTGCTAATCACATGTAATTAGTGTAATTCTCTCTTAATTAATCTAGTCTTCATTATGTTGTCGATCATGTTTATCTACTTTCCTTCATTGTTTTGAAGTGTTGATCTTCTCTAATCTAACTCTTACTTATGCTAAGCTACTCCGATTAGTGGAGTCCTTATCTAACTCTCTCGATTAAGCGGAGTGGGCGTACTCGTGATTGAGGGATTAGAGTTGTCCTCTAATGGTGTGCTTGTGTGTGTGTAGGTTTAAGAAGCCTTGAGCTTAATTTAATTATGTGTGACTTGATTTGGACACCATGATTGGCATGGTTGGGGTGGCCGACTTGAATGCGATCTTGTGTGCTTAATCGTCAATGCATGTAATTAGAGTTGTGCTTGAGAGATTCCAAGATTAGTGTGTTTCACTTCGTTGCTTGATGTGTGTAGATAATTGCTTGAATTGATGCTTGATGTGCGATTAGCATTAGTTGTTTGGGATGATTTCTATTTGCATTGGAGGATGCACGCTCTTGAATCCTCTCAATCTTTGCATCCGATGACGCTCTCACACATTCTTTGTGTGATGCCTCCAAGCCCTAGCCGGGTCATGCTCTCTCTCTCCGGATTGATAGATTTGTGGGAGATTGCCTATGCTATGGCGAGCCTCCAACAAAGGTGAAACCAGTAGCTTCACCCTTACCACCCAACAATAGGGAAAAGATTGAGCAAGCTTGTTTGCAACCAAGTTTGAGGAATCCTAAAAAGATTGGGCACACCTTCACAAAGGAGTCTTTTCAAGAGTTGCAGATAGGTTGTGACGAGTTTCTAACACATGAGGAGATAAAGTGCTTTAAAGAAATGCTTTCAAAGTATGGTAAGGCTTTTGCATTTGAGCCACATGAGATAGGATGTGTTGATCCTTCTATTGTAGCTCCTATGGTAATTTTTACAATAGCTCGTGTGCCTTGGAATCTGCGGCCTATTCCGATTTCAAAGGCTCATTTGCCCAAGTTAGTAGAGCTATTGAATGAAAAGATCAAAATGGGAATTTTGGAGCCTTCTTGTGGTCCATACTCAAACAGGTGGTTCACAGTTCCAAAGAAGAATGGTGCTCTATGCTTCATCCAAGATATGCAACCAGTGAACAAGTTGAAAATTAGAAATGTAGGTATGTGACTGATCGTGGATGAGTTTGTAGAGGCGTTTGCAACGAGGGCAATCTACTGGATGGGGGTCTCTACTCAGGGTATAGTCAATTTCAGCTATCAATTGAAAGCAAATACTTGACAACTATGAGAACACATTTAGGTTTGGTAAGGATGTGTACCTTGCCACAGGGAGCAACCAACTCGGTTGCACATATGATGAATGGGATGAATAAAGTCTTACGTGACTTTATTCCTCAAATCACAATGCCTTTCATTGATGATTTTCCTATCAAAGGATGTGAAGAAAGTGAGAAAGATGAAGCTTTGGATCTCAGGGGGTGTCACAGGTTTGTGGTAAATCACATAAATGATTGTGATAAAATTTTGTCTAGGTTGGAAGAAGTGAATCTCACTTTGTCAAGGAAAAAAGTCTATGTTTGGTGTCAATGAAATTCTCATAGTGGGGCACATGTGCGGGCCATATGGTAGGAAACCTTGTCCAACAAAGGTAGATGTCATCCAAAGAATGAAAGAAACATGCACTAGCATCACTGAGGTTAAAAGGTTTCTGGGAGCATGTGTCTTCTATGTTATTTGGATTCCACGTGATGCATATGTAGCTGATCCTCTTTATCAATTGCTTAGAAAGAATCAAAAGTTTAAATGGACAGAAGCACATAATCCATGAAAAAGCTAAAGGAGTTGCTCCAATTAGCACCAACTTTGAGAAAGGTAGACTATGAGTGTCAAAGGTCAGTAATTGTGACAGTAGACACCAGTCCTACAGTAATTGGATGGGCAATAGGGCAAGATGACGAAGAAGGACATAGGTATGTGGTGAGATTTGGAGCAAAGGTACTAAGTGCTCGCCAAAGAAACTATCCACAGATAAAGAGAGAGTTATGGGGTATGGTTAAAACTTTGAAATATGGGAAAGAGTACCTAATTAGTGCATGTGTAGTTGTAGAAACAGATTGTCTTCCACTTCTTGGGATGATTACAAGTTGCTCAATGCCAGAAATTGCTATTGTGTGGTGGATTGCCTACAATAAGTCCTTAAATCTCGAGTTTAAGTATATTGCAAGTAAAGACAATACAGTGGCAGATATGCTATCAAGGGCAAGGTATGAAGATGAGTCACAAATGATTGACGAGGGAGATGATGTAGGCACAAAGTTCTATTCTATCTCTCATGTCAAAGGTAACAATGTCTGCATGACTAATCCACTTGAATTGTTCTTAAAAGAGCTTTATGAAGGTGATTGGCTTCTTATTGGAAGCTAGTTGAGTACTCTAGCAAAACAGGATGATTGGTCTGAACAAGAATTCAGGAGGATATGCAAGAAATCATATGGATACTTTTTGAGGGATGGTTACTTGTGGAAGCATCCTAAACAAAAGGGTGCTACACCACAATGGGTGATATGTAAAAAAGAAACTCAAGTAAAGCTCATGCAAGAGTTTCATGAGAGTCTATGGGTTGGACACAGGGGTGTGTGGGCAACCTTCTCCAAGTTGAAAGAAAATACTAGTGGAGAGTATGTATAAAGATGTATCTCAATTTGTAGAGTCGTGTGTAACTTGTCAAATGTATTCAAATGTCCAACATCGTGATGGATTGCACCCTATATATCCACTAGCCATGCATTATAAATGGGTTGTGGATCTAGTCACAATGCCTTGAGGACTTTGGGAGATGAGATACTTGGTTCTTGCACGAGAGGACCTAACTAACCAGGTTGAAGGAAGAGCATTAAGAGCCAAAACCACAGAAGCTTGATGAGGTGACTTGATGTTATGGTTGTGTGGGGAAGATCACTGCAGATAGAGGTGAGTTGGATGCCGAGCAAGCAAGGGAGTTCTTCTCCAGATTAGGAATCAAGCTTTCTCTTACTACAACTTACAACCTTGAAGGCAATGGAAAGAGTGAAAGAGGGCATCCTCCTATCATCAAAGCTTTGGCTAAGGCTTTCAAAGGAAAAGTTGGTGAGTGGCTAAAACTATTGCCATATGCTTTATGGGCTGATTGTACAACACATAGCTCAGTAATTGGCTATATGCCTGCGAAGCTAATGTATGGTCAAAATCCAGCGATGCTAATTGAAGATACAATTCCCACATGCAATGTACTACCTTGGCAAGAGGGGCTTAGCAAGAAATATCTCCTTGCATTGCGTATAAGGCAACTAGAGAGAAGACCTGGAAACATTGAGGCTGCAAAAGAACGACTCAAAAATGCAAGGTTGAAAAACAAGGACTACTTTGATAAGAAACGTCGGCTCAGGAGCAAAGCAATTGACAAAGTTGATTGGGTTTTAGTGAATGATAGTAGCCTTGATAACCAGCACACAGTCATGCATAAGTTCTCAAAAAGATGGTTTGGACTAAATGTTGTAAAGCATGTGTATGAAAATGCTACTTACAGCTTGTCTGAACTAGATGGTACAGAAGTAAAGATTTCCATTCCAAGAAAAAGAATCAAAATGTTTAAGAGAAGAGGAGACCGTGATCAAGAAGATGTTGAAGAGGAGGAAGAACAAAACATAGGTGAAGATCAAAGTGAGGATGAAGCGCTGAAATCTATTAATGAAGATGAAATCATACAAGAGGATTGATCTTGCAAAGATCAAATATGGCACATACCGAGGATGTGCAGGTTTAGAGGAGGTGGATGTCGTGCTGTGACACGTACATAGTGGGAATGAATGCTACAAGATCTATCTTGTGACTTTTTAGATACATAAGTATATTTTCTATAATGTACATATGCATATCTAAGTATAACAATAAATCTTTCTATCTCATCCTATTATTTATCTCAAGGGTAACATATTCTTACTTTATCGTCAAAACGTACTATGGGAAAAAGCTTCAATAGCTCCACCTCTTTAACTAGGGGCAAAAAGCATTGGTTCTTTCTTTCTACTATCTCATTATTATCTCACACCCTAGCTAGATTCTATATCTAGGGTAACTTTCAATATGTATATATTCTATGTATTTTTCATATTTTTCTTTTTAATAGCTACTAGGAGGGAATCACATCTTAGTAGAACACCCGGGGGATTCACCATGGAAAACTTACCGCACCACGTAAGTGCAAGGGAGGGGTTTTTTTTACAAATTACATAAGCGTATAAGTTAGGGGTAGGCCCCAATAATTTATTTCCCAAGCTTAAAAATAAGGGAGGGGGGTATCATATTTGTTGGGGGAGGTGAGAAAAGGGGAGAATGAGAGGAAGTTTTTGTGTTTCAAAATCATGGCATCCCAAAAGATTCTAACCTCAAACTTGTGAGTCAATAGCTACAAAAATACATGCAAAAACTAACAATGCTTTGTATCAATTGCTTGTTTTGTGATTATAGTACCTTTTTTGAGGGATGAAAGCCATAAAAAGTTTGTATAAATGCAAATTTACACGGTGAGCTTAACACAACTTTACAACCATGTTTTTTAAGTAATTTAGATGGGTTAGAATTGGACAAGTAGCCAAAGTGTAGGCTGATCGGGCACATAGTTTGAAAGTCAAACTGCAACACATTGAGGGTACATCTAGTTATCAAAAGAAGTGGTTCCTTAGTATGTTGCCAGTCACTATGCTACACACTCTTTGACTAGTTTTACTCAGTTAGATCATGTGAGACCTAGATTTAATATGAGATAGGGGTATGATAGTTTTCTTCATTGATTATCGTATAAGCATAAAAAGGGGGTCTATTTCCTAGTATGAGTCGTATATAGAGGTTTTATCCAAGTTGTCCGCTCGCAGGTGGCGTCCCGTTTTGTATATAGAGCGAATCCCCCGGGGTAGAACACTAGCTTGCATGATTCTCAAAGATACACCTATTTTAATGCATTATTGCAAGCATGATTACAAAAAATTGTCAAGGAGCAATGTGATGCTTTCATATTGCATGAGGTGTCCATTGGAATCAAATGAAAGTATAGGCTAAAGGGACCACAAGAAGACTTTTGCTACCAAAACTATATCCTATTTTGATCATTTTTTTATACAAGGTTCCAATCCGAATTGGAAAAAGTATATAAAATGGGAGTCATAGCTTATGAGCTGAATTTTTTTGTCCCTATTTTTAGTTTTTTATTTGGAGCCAGGGTTGAGGAGATATGATCAAAATACTGGACCCCAGTCTATCCACATCATGCAGGGACAGCTCATTTCAAACTTTGTCAGTTCCTATTCGCACTAGCTCTTCTCTTTCTTGTGTAACCCTTGGGGGTTCCCTTCACCTATAAAAGGGGACCTCTTCTTCCTTGTAAATCATTCATGAGATGAATTCAAGAGGGAGTGAGAGTAGTAATGCTTAATTGTACTTAGCCATAAACATAGGCCTAATTGTACTTAATTGTACTTAGCCATAAACATAAGCCTATGAGTACACTTACTCCTAGAGGAAGACTAGCCAATCTTGAAATCTATTCTTAGAAGATAATCTCTAATCAAAGAAGGACTTGAACTTGGTGCATCAATCAAGGCTTGAAGTCTTCCCTCTTCTTCTCTCTCCATAAAAAATGGTGGATAACTCCCGAAGGGTTTGTCAAGTAAGATGTGTTCTACTTTGATATTTTGTTGATTTCTTGTTGTTTTCGTTTTTACCATCTCTTATCCAACATATATCTCTAATTTCATCTTATCTATCTCACTCTTTGAAATTAATCTCTCTACAAATTCTTGGTTCTCCTTGCTATAGGTACATCTCTCGCCGCAATATCATTATTGCCTACGGGAAAGAATAGGGCTTGGGAGGGAAATTATCTTTCCTTCACTTCTCTCATATCTAAATTTTGCACATACTAGAGTTATTATAGATGAATAACCCACACTCTGTGCGATTTCTTGCAATTAACGTATGGATTAGCCGTACAATACACTTCCATCAATGTATAGTGTTTCTCTTTGGCACAGAGGCTCAATGAAATACTTCTTTCACCGGATCCCATCATTCTACCCCTTATAGACTATAAATTTTCTTTTGACATAAGTGTAGTTATCTTGCTATGAACCAAGAGGATTTGTATACACAATTAATCCAATCACTAGACAAAACATATATATTATGGTAAGCACAAAATTACAATTCCAAAATACAATTCGTAGCCTCTTTGGTAGACAAAGATTAAACGCCATTAACTCATCTATTAACCCTTTCATATTACCCATGACATGATACGACCATAGACTTGATATTTTCATCTTTGTGTTGTTTTGATATTCTCTTTTGTGTTCTTTCTTTGTGTGTGTGAGTGCAAGAAAGAAATAGTGGGGCTTCTTTGATAGATCTTCCTTCCAAACCCTAGACTTCATGGCATCCATGGTATAACTCCTTCATATAGTTTTTGGAGTTCTCTCACAAACTCTCATAGCCAAAAGCGCAGTGCTTTCCTAGCAAGACCACAAACTTCTCAACAACCTATATTTGTTGTAAATGTCAAATACTTTTCTAGACAATGAACATCAAGTATCGAATCACAAATTCTTCATAAAGAATTTATCCTTTGGTTTATGTGAAGATCTAGTTCTTCAACTGCAACAAGATTTTGTTCAAAGACAGAAAGTGCAAGTATCTTGGTTTGAATTGTGATTTTGTTTTTCATCAAGATGATGTAGAGAATTGGAATGGATATCTTGAATTTGTCTTAATAGAGGGAATCTAGGATTAGTCCAATTTTTTAGCTTGTCATATACCAATGGGAACATTGTATCAAGGTTTATTCAAAGCAATGATTGTATAATGTATGACAATTGTTTAAGTATGTAAATTGGTTTGTATATTCAATGGTGGTTAAATTAAACACAACCAAATGCATTGAAGTGCAAAGCTTAGACCTATTAATGATCTTTGTTGATGTATTTGTACTTTTAAGAGGGTTCCTTTTGATTTCTGTGACCTTGAGTAGTTTCTTCAGTATGTTTTTCTAGCATATTGAATATATACCACCCTTTCAATTCTTTAAAAACTTCCAACGTCCTATATTTTTGAAGATTCTATTAGACAACCAAATTTGTATCCATGGCTATTAAGAACATTGAGAAAAATAAATGTGTTATTGAATTTATAATATACAAAAGAATTCTATGTGATTATGTGACTTTAAAATCAAGAAAAGCATGAAATTGAAGACTTGGCAATCTATCTATCATTTAAAATGAGCACCTACAAAGTGATTGTTGATTCTCTTTCCAATGATCCCATTTTCACTTTGAAAGCTATTGTTAGCATTGTTTGTACTTTTCCCTTTCCATAAGTCCATAGGTTATTGTCCAATTCCAAATTCCTTTTATAGTCTACACTTGCAAAGAATGCTATGGTCTTGAGTCCATAGGGTGGTGTAGTTTAGGTTTTTATGTAGTCTTCAAGATGTATATCGAGAGCATCACATATTTTTAGCTTATTTGGGTGTTTTGTATGATCGTCCAAGTGACACTTAAGAAGCCAAAGAAACAAGATCTGTGTTATGCTACCAGCTCTTATGTCCAAAGCATATCATGTTATGGTCATAAAACCATAAAGGGGGCACCCTATTGCCCTTGGACCATAGGGTCCCAATATAGAGCCCCTACACATGCAATTAGGTCGTCAATGGCCTTGGGGCCATTGAGTACTCTTTGTTTGTAGTATACATTAGGATGCTAAAGGGCGCTTTGGCCACCCTATGGCCGTAAGTCTATAGGGTTGTTTAACTAACATACAGGGAACCCTTTGGCACTATGATCTATGTTATGATGAGTAAAAAGATAAAGAGTTTGTGGTGAGATTACCAAAATGTATCTTATGGCCCAAAGTGTATAAATTGCTTCTAGTTTCTCTATAAGGTATTCCATATAGGCCCTATAGCCATAAGGCCATAGGGACCATGGTATATATAAAAAATCATGCTACAATCTTAATAGGACTATAATTACCTCTCTTTTGATACCTATAATAAATCCTTTTCTTATGGCCCTAATTCCATAGAAAGGTATATTTCAAGCTTTCATAGAGTCTTAAAAATACCTACAAAGAGCACCCTATGGCCTAAGGGCCATAGGGTAAAATGTGGGTTTCTTTAGAAACCTATTATCAACATTCCTGTATAAAAACTAAGTTCCATTGCATTCGGAGCATTGTAGCTATACAAATTCATCGAAACAAGCTTGCGGTAAGGAAAGTGGCTTTTCGTGTCTAACACACCTTGAGACCGATCTCGGTGAGAGCACACTAGACTTTGGTTTTTTGAGAGATTATCTATCTCTTGTAGCCTCCATGCACTAGTGAGTCGGCTACGTCTCACGGATTGACATTTTATGTATGTGTTCTCGCTTTGCTAGCATTGATATGGTGAGGTGGACATTTTGATGCCGTTGTCAGGAACGAGGCAACCTAGACTAGTGAAAAACCAAAGCATTCATCATTGACATTTTGACTACTTCCTCTAGTTTTGGCTAGAGTAAGACATTTTTTTACTTTATCACGGTTGAGAGGTGCTTGAGAGTAGAGATACTCGATAAGGAACTTGGGAGCATTAGTTTAGTAGGACAGATTAGGTGAAGGATCCTTGAGACTAGCTAGTCCACTTTCTACACTCTTTTTTTATGTTGAGTAGGAGTAGGGTAAGTAGAAAACCATTAGGATTGCATCTAATCCAAGGTGCATTGAAGAAAACCAAAAAAATGTCAAATCTATCTTAGGTGCACCTAGGATAGACAGGGAGTTGTGGGATTGAAACTGAGAGATTGAACTTGCAAGGTAGTAGACCAACTTGATAAGACCGTTCCCATTGATTTTGGAAACATTTGGATCACTAAAACACTTGGTCAAGTCCAAAATTGGGAAAAACCGCAGACTTTAGAGAAAATCAACAAGGAAAAGTCAAATCAAGCTAACTTGAAACCAAGGTGTGGATAAATCCTAAAACTTGTGGGAATATCAATCTCTGGAAAAAAATGAAAAAGGTCAAAATCTGGCAGAGTTTTAGCTTAGGCACACCAAAGATATAAATCTCTCCGGAGAGGGTATTTTGCCAAAATTTCAACTTACAGGGTCTATTTAGACCATAATACAACTCCTAAGCAAGTTTCATCAAATTTGGAGCTGTGCAAGGGTAAAAACACCAAGAAAAGTGGAAACCTCGACTACGGATCGAAAAGGGTGGTAAATTGTTCAATTTTTTGAAATTCAGTGGAGAGACTTGAAACTACATGTAAAAACCTAGGAAAATCACCTTGGACAAAAATCTTTTGAAATAGTAAAATTTCATCTTTGGCGCTCCGAAGATAGCAATTTTATCTTTGGTGCTCCAAAGATAGCTTGTTATCACCAAGGGTACATGTGATTGCAGATCACGGTATTTAGAGCCATATTTTTTCATCGTTTCAAATTCTAATGCATTCAATCTAGAGTGCCCAACTTGTAGATAGTATTCAACTACCAGAATTGTTGGACACAAGCAATTTTTTCAACCTAAGAAGGAGAAAGTTTACCATGCAACAAAAGAATCTATGAGGGAACAACTTTACAGACCAATACAATATGGACTAGAGTCGAGCCAAGAGTTCAAGTGGACGAGAGCTAGTCAATGGCAGTAGAAAAGACATAAATGCAATAGAGCAAGTTTTACAAGTCTATGGCTACAATGAAGAAAAGGTTTTGTATACATATTTAGAAGGCCATAGGTATCTTATGAGCATCAAAAGTAGCATAGGAGCCATGATCCTATTGATCAGAGTGAAGCCAGATCCAAAAAACTCCCAGATATTCATAGACTTTAGTGGATCCAGGTATTGTAAGCTCAAAGATGAGGTGCAGATAGATGTGCAAAAAATTGATCCAAGTGGTTATATGGAGATCTTTGCAAGTCAAAAAACCATACAGTTGGTGCATATGCGATCAGAATTGTTGTACATGGATTACAATGGTCATATCTATAGTCAAGAGCCAAAAATAGAACATTCAATAGACCAACCAATAGAAGCCAATCTAGTTGGAAAACCAAGTCAAAGATGGCAAAGGTCAAGATGGAGCAGTCTACAGCTTGATGCTTGGTGTTCTAAAAGAAGAAGCTAACACCTTTGCAAAAGTATAGAAGCAAAGACTTCTCAGCAAGTGCTTACAATGGGAGAACCAATTGAAATACCACCTGTAATGGTGTATTGCTTAGATTGTGGAAGAAAAGGTGGACATTTCCTAGAGAATTGTCTAAGAAATCCAGACAATAGGGACACATAAATTATTAAGGAGAGCACCAAGAAAATTGGAAATGCAAGTTGAGATGTAAGTACATCCAACTTATCACTTTTGATGCAATTAGATGTTCTTGCGTTACCATTAGAAGCACCAGTAAAAGAACGACAAGTTCAGAATTTGTATGAAGATGCACATGCACCTAAGAAGCTTAAAATTGACCCTTTGAACAACAAATTCTTGCGTGAATTTGGTCAAAGCACCAAAGGTTGAAAAGAGTGTTAGGTTTGCAAGTGATGTTGCATCCATTGTCGCTAGTGTGTAATATTTCACGAGTCTAAAGGACACATCAAAGCAAATTTTGTAAGCATTGTATGGCACATATAATTCATATGCACCCTATGTAGATAAAAAAGGGCAACTGTACAAAAAGGATCAACCAGTGTTTGAACAGCCCACATACCAGCTCATAGAAGTGTGCCCAATGATAGATCAAGAAGGATGGTTCATTTCAGAGGATAGAATTTATTATAGCCCATCCTCTCTAGAGCTGAAGGATATTACCCTTGTGAACCTAGAAATATGTTCAGAGGCAAACTCTCCTCGATCAAAAATCAAGCTTCGACGTTGTGACCGAATGAGCATATACTTTGACCAAAATAATCGTAGATATAGACGAGAGTCTAAGATCTATGATGCCTTGGGTCCTAAAACCACAGAAGCTCATATCATAGGAGACCATGGGATATACAATATCATGGCAAAGATAATGCTATCTACAACTTGACTTGGGGAATCATATGCTATGTTTCATGGAGATACATAGGAAACTATGCAGAAGGTCTACACATGTCAAACATCAATAGTGCTACACACAGTGTGCCTTCACAGTCCCAAAAGGTGAGATCAAATCAAAGTCAAACAGTCTTGAGCCCAACCCATGGAGAAGGCTTTAGTGATCACCCTAGCAAGGGGGGAGCTATTAATTTATTAAGCTCAGCTCTTGTACTAGAAAACACAATGTTAGTTAGAAGCCCTAGAGCTTTGAACCAGCCATCTTCAAATCAAAAGCCATTAAAAGACCATATGGTTATTGGAAATTCCTAGTTGATCCAAATTCTCTCAGAATTTGATGACAAGTGTCCGTATGAAGATCATTAAGGACAAAAGTTTTAGTTGACTTCCTCAAGACAAAGTCAAAAGCCAATGAATCCAATAGTGTTCAAGGAATTGCATAAGACCAAGCTCACATATGCATATCGAGATGTAGATGGCAATGAATACCAGCAAGTTCATGACCTTGTACAAACCCTTACACATGGTGACAATTAAGTCAAAGATTATCTTAAGATGGTGCAAAACCTCAAGCTGCCAAAACAAGCGAAGCATAGTTCAAATTCAACGGAAGCTAAAGATCGGAAATCTACACAAAGGTCACCACCAAAATATCCTTTGAGGAGATTTTTTTTTCCAAAAAATACAATGGATCTTTTAAGAGAAAATGTTACTCAGATGCAGGAAAATAATGCTAAATAGTTACAAGAAAATGGTGTAGCATTGCAGGCAATCGAGTCAACATCGATTGAAGTAGGTATTCAAAGCAAAGAAGATGCAAAAAGAGTTGGACTCAAGGACACCACCACAGCAAGACTATTCAATTCAGAAAGAAACCTTGAGAAGATCAAGTGCAACATTACTGGTGAAACAAAGAAAAGCTGTCAAGTGAAGTGAAGCTATATTTTTAGCTAGACAAGAATCTCATGTTATTTCAGACTTGGAAAAAATGTGGCCAACCACAGTTGGAAGATGCTCCTGAATTCATTAGCATATATGAAAACAAGCAAGCTGAATTTTGGGGAATCATTTCTATAACCATGCAGATAAGTGCAAAAACCATCATAGCCTAGTTCCACGTGATCACAACAAAAGATATAGTAGATAACATCATATTGGGAATGCCAATGGCCCATAAGGTTTTAGAGAGACGAAGTTCAAAAACACCATAATAGTGAATTTGGAAATTTTCCAATTCCCACTTTCAAAATGATCTTAGAATTTGACCACATGGCCAAATCTTAGCCAAAGTTTTGAGAGCATGGCTTGAAACATCATTTCAAATACTACCTTGTGGAAGGATTTGGCCTTAAAAATAGTGTGAGATTTGTTCATATGGAAAATTCTTAAGAAATTTCTACTCTTAGCATCCAAAAGCATGAAGAGCATGTAAAGTTTCAAGTAAATCCTTCAAAAGACATGACTGTATAAGTCATCCTTGGAGGTTAGTGGGGTTAGACTAGCACAAAGCATACAAAGAGATACAATTCTATTACTCTCTTTTCTGAGAGGTGGCCAACACCAATTACAGGTACCGCTATTGTTGGATTCAAAGTTGCAAATGTCACAAGAATAAAGGACACAATTTGTATCCAAAGGTAAAGCTAAAGTGGACCTTCCATTGACCAGCACAAAAGATGTGACATCATATGCCTCTACATCAAAGAGCCCTCATGGATCAATTTTTTCAAGCAATTCAGGCTTCCAAAATTCAATTCAATTTCTAAATCAAGCAAAGCCACCCAGAAACAAAAAGGTATATCAACCCAAGTACTCAAGAAAACAAAAGAAATTCAAGCAAGTGTTTGTCTCGAGCAGTCTAGTTAAAGTCATTGATCCATTGTGGATTGAAGATGAAAGATCGACACAAAGACAAACACATGGTATGGATAGCATCACAATGGAGTTTAAAAGAACAAGAATAATATAGAGGTAACAAACAGATATGGGTACCAAAACTGCAGGTAAGGGCATATGAAAGTAGCATCAAGACCCTCCCAAGAAAGAAGGCCCACTAGGTATCAACCTCGATAATATTCCAACATACCTAATAAGCAAATTTACAAAAGGACAATGTCAAATACTATTATAGTTAACCACAACACTCAAGGGGATACAGAACAGAGATGGATCTCAAAGATCTTGGACAAGGATTCTACATAGGCTATACAAAGATTTGGCTACCAGTCAATCACAAGCCAACTGCAACTACACCAGACCTGCATGAAGATCTCACGAGCTCAGCAAGACCTAGAGCTAAGAAAAGTCAACAAAGGAGTTACAAAGGTCGTCAAGAGATTTGGATTCCTAAGTCGTCCAATGCTCCAATTTAAAATCCACATACCGACAAACAACAGAGGCATACAACAACCTCAAAGACTCCTTACAACATACCTAATTGGAGAATCAAACGGAGAATGGAGTCTTCACAATCAAAGAAGGACAACCCAACCAAACAAAAAGGCTGTAGATTCAAAGGTGATTAAACAGGTGTGGCAAAAGAAACCTTCAATGCCAACTTGGTTCTTCAATAATCCTCTTTTTGAAGATTCAAGATTATTTTTACCAGAAGGAATGTTTGTAGTAAGATTAAGAATGTGAAAAGACAAGTCGTCAGGGTGCAAATGCCAAAAAACACAACTTGGCATAGTCAAATTTGGGCTGCTAAGCCATGTAATGAGCAAATCATTAGTCCCAAAGATTCAAGTCTTAATAAACTTTGTGCTACAAATCATAGTTATTAGGCTTACTCTCAAGCTGGAAGAGTTGAGCATATCTAAGTCGTGTCGCTCATGCTGGATGAGATGAGCATAAGAATCAAAGTCTATTAACTTAATCACGATGGAGTGATGTAGAGTTCAACACTCACGCACAGTGCACAGTAAGATGAGAGCACAAATCCTCGACAACGAAAACCCTTCCTAAAGTGGTGCCATCTTGTAAAGCCATGTCATATGCTTCCATAGCTACACCTTTTTTTTGAAGAACCACTCAAAAATCCTTCTTGCACAGCATATTATTGACCATGCATTTTTATGTATGCATATAGGATGTCCCGCCATTGGACATATGCATTAGACACTCTTTTTTGCTTCCACCTATGTACCTTGAGTGGACTACAATGGGCAAAAAAATGTTTCATTATGCCACCCACATATTTGCTACCCCTTTATTTCTACATCCATTGACAAATAATCCCTTCAGTACTTTATTAATATTTCCCATGCTAAAAGTACTCCAATAATGTGTATATTCCAAAGATACTTTTTTCCATGGGTTTTTCTCCTTTGGTCATCCAGGTATTAGACCCTGATTTACATCCTCGTCATTCTGCTTCTCTTGTACATACTCATAATAAATAAACAACAGCCTCACCATTATGCTGCTACAATGGACAAATGCGACATCATCTCTTACATTAGAGACAAATTCAAACCAATAAGATGCTATGGTGGAATGAACCTCATCAGAAAATTCAACAACAAATGAAGATAATTAGCCTAGCAACAACCAATCAAAAGCCTCCACGGACACTTCTCAAAAGTGTCCAAGGACGAGTACTAAAATCGAAAGGGGGGAATGGTAATTGAGCCGATGTCAGTTAACAAGAGCTGCTAAAATTGTGCCGATGTTAGTTAATAGAATTTGCTAAAGACTGAAGCCTTATAAATGCACATCAAAGATGAATATGAAGAAGCAGTGAACATTGGAGTTACACATTTTTCATATTTTCCCAAAATGGCCATGTATTGTAATTTCTCTATTTATGTAGCAATTTTGATAATTGTAACGTGTTACGAGCTCAATGAGAGTTCCAATCTATAAAGAATAGGTCACTTAGTGAGCATAGGTTGTAGATAGAATAAGTTGTGGAGCCTCAAAGGTCTTGGGCACGTGGAAATTGCACATTTTAAACCTTGGCTAAGTTATAAAAGCCAAATTTTTATAGCTTTGGACCTACATTTTGGATAATGAAAGTGAGTGTGTGCTGCAGTACACTCCTCTATTGTTTAAATCTTTCGTGTCTCGCTCGTGTGGTGTTGCATTGTAAATCCGAGCATACCAACGCGCTCGTATGTGAAAGATCTCTCTTTTTATGTATATTTCTCGTGATGAAGTTATGGTTTTAGTCATGTTCGTCTATGAGCTATTTTTGTTCCTTACGCACCATACATGCATCCAGACTAGTTTTTGACCATAAAAATAGATAGAGCACGTCTTAAGGAAGCTATAGAGTGCTTCAGAGTTCAAAATTGACGAACCTAAAATAGGTTGTTTATCTTATATGTGATTTTAACCAAGTGTCAGAAATGACATTTGAGCATGTGAGAGCGTTGAGGATACTCTACACATTCTAAAGCACTATAAATACATGAAATCAACGTATTAGTCTTTGGTAAACATGTTGTTTATCTTAGGCGTGATTTTTCTAGAGTGTCAGAATTGACTTTTGAGCACATAGGGATGTTGAGGATACTCTGCACATGCTAGGCATTAAGTTGTTTTGCATTTGGAGCACCATAGCTATACAAATTCATCGGATCAAGGTTGCGGTAAAAGTGGCTTTTGGGGTTTGATACACACCTGAAATTGATCTAGGTGAGAGCACACTAGACTTGGGTTTTCCTAGGGATAAGCTATCTCTTGTAGCCTCCATGCACTAGTTGGGTCAGCTACATCCCACGGATTGATATTTTATGTATATGGTTCTTGCTTTTCTAACATCGATATGGTGAGGCTTTGCAGCCGGCCGACACTATGGCCCTAGGGCCATAGAATCTCTCATTGAAATAGAGGCAACCTATGGTCCTTGATCTTATACATTGGCACCCTATTACCCTGGGGCCATATGATATCTCATTAGAATAGAATGAAACTATGGCCCTAGGGCTAGAGGGTGGCCTAGGTGTCAATGTAAATTCTCTCAAAGATAATTTAGGCCATTCAAGGGAAGTTACATGAGCACCTTGGTAGCTCTATGGCCCTAGGGCCATAGGATCTCGCATTGGAAAAAACATGTAGGTCTTCTCAGAATTCCAACATAGTCTATTGCTTCCCACAAAGTGATTATTGCATCCAAGATAAATCTACTCTTAATGAAGCCTTTTTATCCTAGGAGAATGGTATTATGAAAAATTGGGCTCCTTGTTAGAGCTAGGGAAAGAATTTTATAAGTCGAGGTCAGACAAGTAAAAGGTCTCCAATTCCCTAAGTCCCTCCTCCCCCTTTTGTTAATGAGCTTGATGATCCCAATGTTAATTGAAGAGGGAAGAGCTCCGATCTTCAAGGCGTCTTGCTAGAACTTCATCAAGTGTGGAATGAGGAAGTCCTGAGAGTGTTGGTAGAATTCATTGGGCAAACCATCAAAGCCTGGTGATTTACCTACCTTAAGAGCTTCAATAGATCTTTTCAACTCCACCTTTGTGAGGGGTTGGTCTATCATTCTGGCCATGGTTGGGGGCACCATCCTTTTTCTTATTCTTGCCCTAGCATTTGTTTGATCAGCCCCTCTTTTGGTGGAGATGAAAAAATGTTTGACTAGTAATCCATGGCTACCTCCAGGTTATCTTTATGAGATTGAATAGTGTTGCCAGGTTTATCCTTTAATAATGGTATAAAATCCTTTACCTTCTTCCTTTTGATTAAGTTAAACATTATTTTGTTACGGGTAACAATTCTGCTAGCCCAGAATTCTCGTTTCCACATCACAGGAGCCTTTATAGGTAGGAGCTCATCTCTTCTAAGTTGGCCCTTCATCTCAAAGAGGGCAGGGAAGGAGGACTATTAGATGGGATAGAGTTCTCTAAATTAGAGATATTTTTTTCCCCTAGCTGTAGACTTAAATTCATCAAGAATAATTTGGGTATCTTTTTTCTGCCTTGTCCCATGCTTTAAAACCAGAAGAGTGAATACGGAATGCAGAGTCAAATGCCTCCTTTCCCTTTAACTTAACATAGTTAATGGGCAATAGAGATTGATCAATATGTGTCGATCCAACCATGTACATGCAAGCATCCTTATGAAATTCTTGAGCCAAATCAATATTCATTTATATCCTATCTAACCTTACTGCTCTGTAGTAGCAGTTATCTTGTTGTCTATTAGACCATATGTAAATCCCGTACTTTGGGAAATGTCAAGTAATTTCATATTATTCAACATTTCACTCCTCTTATTCTTTTCCAAGACTCCTATCCATTGTTTCATTTGTCTTCTATTGATTCCAACATGTTAAAGTCCCTGCAAACATACATGGTTGAGGCAAGTTTCCTAGCTCTGACCAAGCAATGATCCTATCTAAAATTGAGTTGAAAGAATATACAGATACACCAGTAAAATTGAAGGGACTATTAAGGATTATATAACCAAACAATTATTGGAGGACCTATTGGACAGTACCAATTGCAACTCCACCCTTTCCACTTGTATGTTCAACAGTATAGCATTTCAAACGTGAGCCATTCTGAGCAGGTTAGTACTTACGGTATTTTTAGAGAACTATATTTCTTGTAGACAAACAATGTCAGGTTTGAAGTTAGAATATGACATCCATTGTTTAATGGCATGGGCCCTGGTTCGACTAGTTAATCCTTCGCAGTTAAAGGTAAAGCCTTTGAGAGTAGTACACTTCATTTGTTATTGCTTTTGTGAGGTTTTTCCAAGGATACAAAGGCTCTGTTAGGGTCCTTAGAGGCCTCCTACTTCATCTTGCTTTAGCCAAGGAGGGAATAGGAAGCCTTTCCTTTTCAGTCTGAGTCATTAAGATATCAACAGAAGGATGGGGGAGCATTCTACTTGAGCCTTTAGTGATTCATCATGCTCATCAACAAAGGAGGGGTTATTTCTGAGATGAGGGTTAGGGAGTTTGGAGTTAGGGATTGATTCTTCATTTGAATCAAAAGAGGTTGATGATGCCTTTCCTGCATTTCTAGCATTGGGCCTAGTAGGGGGCTCTTATCAATGCTCCTCCATACATTGATCATCTTCTTTGGCAACTTGAGATGGATTTTGATGGAGATGGCATGTGATGGTTTTGGGGAATGCTTTTTGGACCTGCTTGATGAGCTTATGATCCCTCTTTATCTTTGTCATCCTCTAATTCCTCAAGGTCATAGTTGAAAGGATCAAAAACAAATTATACTTGCTTGATGAGCTTATGATCCTTCTTTATCTTGGGGAGTGTTTTTTGAACCTGCTTGATGAGCTTATGAACCTTCTTTATCTTTGTCATCCTCTAATTTCTCAAGGTCATAGTTGTGGACTATAGGTGAACTTATTCTTTGCCTAACTAGATTTATTATTTTTGCCTCCTCTTGCCTTTTCTTTTTTGATACATGTTGGAGGCCTTCATTTGGGTACTATGGTGGTTCTTCCCCATATGAGGTAGCCTTTAAATCAGCATAGTCCTTGATGTAATGTCCTTATTTCATGCAGTGAAATAGCAAGCATTGAGCAGGTTTTTGTATTTGAGCAAAGGGCTGATGACAAGGGCAAGGCATCTGAGGGTAAGAGTGCCTTCACATAGACCACATAGCAGCACCATGGTTGATTTTTGATGGGCACTTTACCCTTCAAATTCATAGACTTTACATATTTTGGGCTAATTTAGTGTATTTTTTGCAAGACAACTTACATCTTTTATCGTACACAATCCAAAAAGGAGTAAAATAGACATCAAAAATAAACTTGGCATAATGCTTCACTAAGCTCAAGTATTTTTCTCATATCTTCTTACACATCTCTCTCTCTACGATAGTAGCCATCCTGGGTTTGTGCCACAAATATGCCAAGATGTGTTTCTTGCAGAAATATGTGAGAATATATTAGAAAGAGAAACTTTTCATAGCATCATCATGAGTAACTTACTTGTTCTAATGAAATGTATTTCACTACAAGAGGTTGTGTGCACTTGTGACGTTTTTAGCGACGAAAATACATTGGGTTTTTATACTCCCCGGAGTCGCTGAAGTCGTCGCTAACAGCGTTGCTACAGGAATGTCACTATAAGCGTCGCTATATAGCGACGCTTATAGCGACGGTTACAGGCTACCTATAGCGACACTCATAGTGACATTACAGAGCCTTATATAGCGACGCTTATAGCGATGCCCGAGAGTAAAAAATTTTGGGTGGCAGGACATTCACCCATCAACCATATTGAATGTTTCAATAATAGAGTAAACCTAAATGAATCCAAGATAAGCCCAGATTCACCTTTGAAAGAAAGTGCAAGGTATAGACCCAAAGTAGTCACCCACACGACAATATAACCATTAACTCCTTCATCCATAGATTGTTTGCAGAATAAAGATACAAAACTGACAAATGTAAATTGATGAAAGTAAACCAATGACAATTGGGCAAAATCACTTGATGGTTAAGCTTTGCAAATGTAATAGTTACAACACCATTGTCATTTTGGTTTTCCAATAGTTACAAAAAGACGTATACACGTCATCTCATTATACATGCTATGACAAAAGGAAACTAATGCTATCTAGCTACGGCTAGACTGACGTCGTCTAATCAGACGTCTCATCCCATTCAAGTGGCGTATCTGTCGGATTCTGCAGAAAAAAACATAAGACAGCTTTTTATAAGTATAAATATATATTTTACAAAACAATACACTAGATCCGTGCCCTTTGTCGCTCTTGCTTTGCATCCTCGTATTGTGAAATCCACTTTTGCATCACTGGATTGTGAAGCATGAAAAATCGATTGATTTTAGCCTCTAGATCTTCCGTCATCTTCTTCTCAACACCGAGATTGCACATGACAATCCCAGATATGCGCTCATCATCTATGGTTGCCATAGCGTGTCCTGGGCTTTATCAAATCCGTCTAGCCACTCTCCAATGTAAACTAGGGACTCTAATACCAGCCAATCTTCTGTCATGCTACCCTCCGGACGTGCCTTCTAACGCACATATCCCTTAAGTGTTTTCATGAAACGTTCTAAAACTAACATCCATCTGGAATATATTGTGCCAGCTATTTCCACCTCATCAACTATGTGAACAAGAAGATGCACCTGAATGGTTAGCATGGTAGTAGGAAAGTGTTTCTCAAACATGCACACAACCTCTGCAGCGTTTAGTTTGGCAAATGGTATGGAGTCTACATTGATCTCCTTTTGTGAGATCCATTGCACCAACTTCGCAAGTTTGTAGATTGTGTTACGAATGTTAGGAGACACACATCCCTCAATGGCCATCAATAAGCAAAACACGTCTAGCAATGATATTAAAGTCCACACACGGATTTGTTACACAATTCCCACTATGATATGTTCCACTTCAAACATACTTGACACATTTTATGCCAGTCGTGTGACTTCAAACCAGTAAGCTGTCCTTCTTTAGTGAAACAGGTTCGGAGTGAGTGCATTACGGCAGTGGGGGTCCGCACAGATCGAATGGTCTCTTTTACTTTGTGTTCTTGGGCTCCTGTCAAAATCCATGGCACTTTAGAGAGTTTTATCGATCCATCGGATGTTGTCTGCGGCCAATATTGCTCTAATACGATCCACATTTCTAAGGTCAACCCTGGCTCCCAAAGTATCTTTCTTGCCGGTCAGATGGTCCCATAGCAGATTACCCACATTTTTGAATATGTGCATTGGATCGAGCAAGTGATTGATCATGATTCGGGGCCAATATGGTAACTTGTACCATAGAGAGAGTCTCTTCATCTTTGGGGGCAAACCGTCATCACACATCTCCTTCTGCTCTAACCATGCTTGTGCAGACATCCTCGATGGCTCTCTTCCCAAAAATCCATCATGTAACACATGATTCTCTCGAAGATACGCTTGATGACCTTCGTATATTTGCTTCTCCAATGAGGGCGTCTGACGTGCATTCAGTCTAGGTCCACATGTGATACATTCTCTGTATCCGATTGTTTGAAGCCCTGCATGTATACACATGACAATAGATAAGCTTGAGAAAAACCAAGATTTACAGTGTTTGAGTTTGAGTGTAAATCACCTGAGCATTCTGTTAGTCCGGGATAGTCATGCATGGTCTACATTAGAATGCCTCTGATCAAAGCATTCCGTCGACCTGTGTGTCGGCTCATATCCACCACTTCTATGCCAATCCACAATTGTTGTAGCTCTTCCAATAGTGGACGAAGATACACATCCATATTCTTCACTTTATACCATCCCGGCACAATCAAGCTTAGCCACAAGTGTCCCTTCTTAGTAGTCAACCACGGGGGAATGTTGTAGTTGACGATGACAATGGGCCATACACTGTAAGATATTGATCTCTGACCAAATGGATTTACGCCATCCATAGCCAGGCCTAGGCGCAAAGTTCGAGCTTCCCTGGCAAAATCCGGCCATGTTTTGTCTATATGTTTCCAGGCTGCACAATTTGCACGAATTCGCAGCAGACCATCCGAAGATTTATTCTCCTCATACCATGATGCTAGGACGGCCATGGAATTACATTCGAAGAAATTCTTGATTCGAGGAAGCAGAGGAAAATGTCACAAAACCTTTTGTGGAATTTTTGTTCCGTGGAGATCTACTCGATATCTCTCGGAATCACAATTCGGACACTTCTCCATGTCTCCGTGTGCCTTCAATCTAGACACACTTGCTCCATCATACAATGGCGTATCGGCTTCACTTTTCATATCATCATAGATAAGCCTTTCTGAATCCATGATCGTCTCGATCATTTCATCAATCTCGGACTCAAGCATTGCCACGTTGGGAATGTGGTCTGCATGATCATCCTCCGAGCTGTCAGAGACTACATCTTGTAGCCTCACATATGCTGCTTGATCAAAGCGCCTGCGAACACGTCTATTGGGTTGCAAGATTGCTGCCTGTTGGCCAGCGTAAGAGTCCGACGAGTTATAATTGGCAACAACTCGATCTATAATAGATGGATCAAACTCGCCAAATTCGCAAACGTGCTGCAAAGAAACGCGCTTGTCCGTCGCACAACATGCTTGCATTGATTAGAAGGACATAAGATCCTTGTTGAGAGATAGGTATTTTGATTGGACGGCCCCACATCCTCGTCACTACTCATAATGAAGGTAAAAACCTTATAACCTGGACATAAATTTAATCTTCTATTGGCATCTTCCGTCTTTTATCTCTCTCTCTCTCTCTCTCTCTCTCTCTCTCTCTCTCTCTCTCTCTCTCTCTCTTTGTTCGCACTGTAAACTACCTCACATTCTCTAGTCATGTCCAATCCCGCACACCTCGGTCTAGAGGTGCACGGAGATCAGAACCACCGGGTTATAATCTCGTCTTTATTGGTCAATGCCTATATTTGTGGGTACGAGAAATCTACACACCCACGTCTACATGATAGTGCATGTAGTGGACAAAACCCCTTTGCCTCTTCTCTAGCTATAGCAATTCACAACATCTTAACATCTCTTCACAGCAGATCTTTGTTCGAGGGATTACTTAGCACATTACATGTTGGCCTCCAATTTGAGTATCATGCCGTTGAAAGATTTTCAACTTCAGGTCGTATGCGTAGAGAGGAAGAGAGGGATCACCGTTCGCATAACTCTAATTTTTGTACCGTAATCCCAAAGGTAGACTTTAATATAAAAACTAAATCCAAAATCTAATCTTAAATCTAAGCTAATTGAACATGTGGTGATTTGCGGCTAATTGAATATGATTAGTGTGTGAATTAACAGGTGTCAGATTCTGATGGGAATATATATATTGTTGTGTAACTAGTGTTTGCTCTTGGGCAAAGCGCGCCTTCATTGACATGCACTAAAATCCAACCTAAATCTAATCTAATCTTAAATCGAACATAAATATAGATCTAATTTAATCTTAAACTCAAAATAAACCTAAATCTAATCTAATTTTAAAATCTCACCTAAAGTTAAATGTAATCTAGCTTAAATCTAAATTTGATCTAGTTAATCTTAAATCTTGTCTTAATCTTAAATCTAAATCAAATCTAATCTTAAACTCGACATAAACCTAAATCTGATCCAATCTTAAATCCTAAACTTAAATATAATGAAACTTAAATCTAACATAGCTAGCTAATTTTAAACCTTGTCCACGTTTTAAATCTAACCTAATTTTAATCTAACGTAAATCTAAATCTAACCTAATCTTAAACTCAACATAAACAAAAATCTAAATGTAATCTAACCTAATTTTAAATATAATTTAAATCTTAACCTAATCTCTCTCTCTTTGTTTTCTTCCCTTACCTCTCTCTTTCGTCTTCTCCCCGTCTCTCTCTCTCTGGTTTTTTATTCTCTCTCTCTTTCTCCCTCTTTCTCTTTCTCCTTGTTTTCTCCTCTCTCTCTCTCTCTCTCTCTCTCTCTCTCTCTCTCTCTCTCTCTCTCTCTTTTCCTCTCTCAATGTGTGTGTGTATGTGTATGCATTTTTTGTTTATGCTTGTGTATGTGTATCTGTTTTTTGTTTATGCATGTGCTCTCTCTCTCTCTCTCTCTCTCTCTCTCTCTCTCTCTCTCTCTCTCTTTCAAAGACACAATGCATGTGTGTGTGTGTGTGTGTGTGTGTGTCAGAGAGAGAGAGAGAGAGGGAGAGAGAGTGAAAGAGGAGAAGGGAACATGAGAGAGAGAGAGAGAGGAGAGAGAGAGAAGGAGCATACCTGGCTCTCCTTCATCTCCTCATGTGTGTGTGTGTGTGGAAGAAAGAGAGAGAGAGAGAGGGAGAGCGCAGGTTACCTCTTTCACTTGAGCGCCGAAAACTCAGATCTAGGATCTGAGTTTTTGGCGCTCTGGGTTTTTTTTTTTGCCCCTGTCGGCGTCGCTATGACGTCGCTATGGGCGTCACTATGCAACAAATAGAATAGCGTCGACACCTATAGCGATGTCCATAGAGACGCCATGGATTTTACTTTTGAGCGTCGCACTACGAGCGTCGCTAATGTGAAGTACCTCTTGTAGTTTTTTCCACATGCACATCTTGGCTTTGTTGGGGTTAAGCCCAACTTGAAGAGTACGAGAATGTGGGAAACCCCTCTAGTCATCTAGGATGGGTGAAGTTATTAGTCAGGCCAATAGGAAGATGATGCAATGCTCCTAGCCAATGAATGTTAACCTGGAAGCCTATAAATGAGGCTCACAAGTATGGAAGTTCCATGAGATTTTATGAATAAAGTTCATTTTAATATTTGTATATTTTCATTTTCTCACCCCTTAAATTCCTACAGCTGGCATCATTAGAGCCATGTTGGCAATATCCTCCTCTTTAGTTTTTTATCCTCCTGGGTAGCTTTCTTTGCTCTAGCCTTTCAATCTCCAAAGAAGCACGAATTGTTTTGTTTTTCTTTCTCTTTTGGAATTGTGGCCAACCATCTCTAGCATAAAACCAAACTTAAAGTCAGTCAAGTTGAGCGGGTAGCCTAAGCACGTGGTGGTTGGGGAAAGTATCAAACTTTCAAGGTGTTTCTTATCACAAGAAAATTTAGGAATTTTCTCATGTAGGAAAAGGGAGGCTTTTCCAATGTTTTTCATACAATGCAGAACATCATGAGCTTCTACTAGGGAGGCACGGCATACCTAGCTAGGTACGATTGGGGGCGGGGGACCATTGGCCCCCCACCGGGCCGGCGGTACCCTACCCCCAATCGTACCTAGCTAGGTATGTCGTGCCTCCCTCACAGAAGCTCATGATGTTGAGGTAAGTCATAATGTGGGAATGATTGGGAGAATCTGTCCAAAACTTCTAGTGAGTGCACTGCAATAGGGTAGCCTACAGGGTTGCTGCAGGAGTTGAGAGGGTGCAATACAACAAAGGCTATGGTGAAAATTTTGCCTTATATCCTCAGGACCACAAGCCTCCAAATAGCGCTTTTTGCAATAGTGGTAACTTGTAAGTTGGCAACGCAACTGCCTCGTTGCCTTTCAATAGACTATCCATGGAGAAACTCACTTGTTGCTTCTTGTCCTATCAGCACAACTGACATCAATACAAGTGTTTTCTATCAGTTGCCTATGCCACAACTTCCCACACTAGGCCACTCTCGTATAGCTTGCTGCCAAGTCACCATCGCAAGCCACCCCAACGAGCCTGTGCACTCTCATCTTCCATTGCACAACCATCTACCTACACATTCTTGGTTGCCCTCACCCACAAGAAGATTTAGAAAATTTTTCATGTAGGAAAACGGAGTCTATCTCAGTGTTTTTCATACAATGCATAACATCATGAGCTTTTGCTGGAGAGGCACCGCATACCTAGCTAGGTACGATTGGGAGCAAGGGACCACCGGCCCCCCCACCGGGCCGGCGGTCCCCTGCCCCCAATCGTACCTAGCTAGGTATGCGGCGCCTCCCTCAGAGAAGCTCATGATGTTGAGGTTAGTCACAATGTGGGAAATATTGTGAGAATTTGTCCAAAACTTCTTGTGGCCTCCTACTTCCCTAATTGCCACCAAACCTGCAACTCATTACCTCCTGAGGGACTACTTGCGAAGAAACCCTCCTCGGTCTGGCCCTGTAGTCTATGCTCCTCAACAGCCTGCATAGCCACACTGACCCGCCAGTCTTCCTTGGCACGGCTAAAACCACTTGACCATCGAGAACTATTGCGCTCTCCATTCCATTTCATTTCCTTGGTTTGAGACCCGTTAATCTTGAGACCACCTAATCCCAACTCTCAGCTATTGAGTTTAGGCAAACCTTATCCAATCCAAACATTGTTGGCAACAAGTCATCATGCTGCATAGCGCGCGCGCGCGAGAGAGAGAGAGAGAGAGAGAGAGAGAGAGAGAGAGAGAGAGAGAGAGAGAGAGAGAGAGAGAGAGAGAGAGAGAGAGAGAGAGAGAGAGAGAAGGGAAGAAGAAGAAGAAGAATATCACAAGAGACCTAAAAATTTTAGCCGACGAACGTTGATATTTGAACTCAAGGGCTTGCATGCTCACATACTTATACAAGGAGAGGGGGACATAACTTTAAATATCATAGAAACAATCACAGTGACCTCAAAGGTTAACGGGCGGGAGAGAGAGAGAGAGAGAGAGAGAGAGAGAGAGAGAGAGAGAGAGAGAGAGAGAGAGAGATTATCCTTAAAGGTCAGATTGACCTGTGGGACCAAGTACAACATGTAAATTGCTTGAAGACTATGGATATAAGGGTGGCCACTAACAAGTTGAATCCATGAGGTGGCTAGGAGAGAAAGGTATGTAGGCCATGGTATGGGCTAAAATGTGGGTAAAGCAAGTTTGATGTGATCAAAAGCTGAGCACTCATGTAGGGTATGATGGTCGCACTCTCAAATAGTTAAGGGATATAATTCGCGTACAAAAAGGGACTCTCCTTCATGTAGTGCCTCAATGCTCTATCTCACATTTAAGGGAGTGGGAGCTAAGCCAAATGGCTGCTATGGTATAAAAGATGGGTAAGGGAAAACATGTGAATGGTTGAATACAATCTTCTCTTTCAAAGAAGAACGTGCATGTGTACTCCATGTGTGTATATATGTGTGTGTGTGTGTGTGTGTGTGTGTGTGTGTGTGTGTGTGTGTGTGTGTGTTTTGCAGCACGCTCTTTCTTTTAGCATGATGCCCAAAACTCTTGCAAAGAGAAACAATTGGGTGAACTTTTTTGCTTTCATTGCCCTCATATTTTAAGGTGCCAATGGTGCCCAGATGTACACAAACAAACAATATGCGCCTTCCATGATAGCTAGATTGAGTGCAATCCAGCCTATAAATTTTGAAATTTATCCACATATAGAGACAAAGTTGCTATAGCCATGCAATCACCCCCAGGTCACACACCCATCATGAATATTGCCTTTGAGAAGCAAACGACACATTGCTCACCAAATCAGTTGTGCATACCAATGGCAAAGTTTCTTCTACTACTATGTGGTGTAATGTTGGCATGTTGGTTCATGGCTAGTACATGCATCCTAAGCGCCAACAAATAGAAATTGATGATTTAGTTGAATGTGATGCCCCAAATGCAAAACCAAAACTACACGAGAGAAGCATGGGAGAGTTGCTATTATGACCAATGCCTTGATTGGTAAGGATGGTGAGAGGGGATGCTAATGCATCTAAAGAATTTGTTATTCAATGCAAACACTATAATCATAGAAGGATACCAGCTCTCTATTAGCCTATTTAGAGGGCCACTACCACTCAGCATGGTGCCATATCCATTGTGTGAGGGAGACATCTCTAGCCTAATTGCAAATTCGCTACCTCCTTAGAGAGAAACATAGGATGTTAAAACAAGACATCATGCGAAGGGAGCCCATTACTTAATTCATTTGCAAGAGACCTCAAATTGACCCTATGATTCTTGAACACACACACATAGATAGAGACAAGGAGGGGGGGGGGGGGGGGGGGGGGGGGGGGACAAACTCGCCATGACTAGGAGGAGAATGTTGGAGCTTGGCATGATCAACTAGAAGGAGATTTTAGGGGGGGGGGGAGGACAAACTCACCATGACTAGGAGGACAATGTTGGAGCTTGGCATGATCAACTAGAAGGAGATTTGTCCTTGGTCGTTCCACAAGAGTGTGGAGAGTAACTACACTTCATTAGTTGTTTGATCTTACACTCGCAAAGGTAGACATATTGTTGATCCAAAAAATAGATTTGTGCTTGGTTGATGTGAATGTGGAGGGCACTTAGACCTTGTGTGTTGTCATACATTGTCATCTAAAAAGTAGTTATAGTGGTGGTTGATGCACAAGTGTATTAAAGAGCTATAAAAGCTCACATGAGAACCATAGGCATTTTCCCAAATTCTCCCTCCATGTGAAGGGAAGGAGAACAATGGTTGCTTCAATTGACGCACATGTAGCCGCGGCAACGCGCGGGTCACATACTAGTTGATATTTGAAGGATAAACTAAACAAGGTGTGCATGCCGAATACATCAAAAAGTGAGCATGCACGATTAAAGAAAAGGAAAGAATAATTTTCATTGGTTAGTACTTTGAAAAGGCTCTTATTAATACAACCAAATGTCAGTGTCTTTGCAGCTTTTCAAACATAAAGTAAAGAGGTGTACTTGCGAAATAAAAAGTGAGCTTGCACTATCAAAGAAAAGGAGGGAATACATTTCAATTGGTTCGTACTTTGAAAAGGCTCCTACTACAACCAAATGTCATTGATTCATTATATTTGTGCTTTTCAAATTTAGTCACGTTGTTTGTTTTATACCACTCATTTCACGAAAGCAATGAGGTAGCCGGTCCACCAAGAGGTGCTTAGTAAGCGAAAGGGTAATTTAAGTCCTCAAATGAACTGCCCTTTTGTCAAAACACACTCACACGTTTAAATTAAATCAAACACACTCCCAATGGGTGACCATTAATTACGACATTAAATAAATCTTACACATCCCACTACTACATAGAGAGATCCAACTCTTAGTTTTTGAAGAAAGAAGCGTAAAGGTTTTTCCCAAAATATTGGTCACATGTATTATCCACCTGAATCATTGTATTTTGTAACTTCTCTTTTCTAATTTAATTCACTTTTTAGAAATAAAGACTCCTTTGTTTTCTAAATTTGTGTTGAATCAAAGTCAAGCCAAATAAATTACAAAAAGCACTTCGAAATTTGTCAGTCTTACATACAAAATTGTAGCAGGGAAAGTCTGTCGTGCTCTCTATTGTGGGTGCTCCTCAATGCAGTGTGCGTAAAACCTCACTTTAACAAAAAGAAAACATCACACAACAATGAAACAACAACTCAAAGCACATTAGCCGACTCAGAACTCACTGGTACTCAGAACCATACAAACTCTGGATGGTAGCACACTCAGCTTCAAGCCCAAGACTTACAGGTACAATGGGGTGTCGAGGCTCCAATGTGCAGGGAGAGAGTGCAAATGGGTCATGCTGATCTCCAGACTCTAGACTCGAGGCTCAAGACGCACAACCATACAAAGTGGATGATGATAATATATGATACGATTGGAATTAACCACACATATGTATCTCATAAAGAGCCACAAACGGCTAGCAAAATATCTCAATCCAACTAAGCGTATCTCCAAACTGCGCCGGTGGTGATCCGACCACGGTGTCCACTAGGTCACCACCCATATCACTGACTGGGTGAGAGTCCCTCCAGTGTGAACTAACTGCATGTCCTATGCCAGTGACATTATAGCCCTGCTACAGGTTGCCCGCCATAAGACCACCGGTGAGAGAGAACTTTGAAATTAGAAAGAACACTGAAACTAGCAGAAAAAATGCAGTCAACCCGATTGAAGCTCTGTGGAGAAGAAATGATGAAATGTAGGTATTTGCGGAATATAGTGAAGAAGTACGGCAACCCTTCCACAGTGAGATATGTTGTACAGAAAGTAGAAATTGAAGAAGGCCCAAGTTTGTAGCAA
This sequence comes from Adiantum capillus-veneris, assembly GCF_014529385.1. NCBI lineage: Eukaryota > Viridiplantae > Streptophyta > Polypodiopsida > Polypodiales > Pteridaceae > Adiantum > Adiantum capillus-veneris. The sequence continues at coordinate 55,083,081 of NC_140949.1, read as the reverse complement.
AATCTCAGAATGTAAGAGGCTAGTATAAATGTAGAGGTGAGGGGGGAAATGTAAATGGGGTGAGGCTAGTGGTGAGGTTGTTTGGTGAGGGGGTTGGGCAAATGGGGGAGGCTAGGGGTGAGGGGGTGGGTAGGGGCGAGAGGAAGGGAGAAGGTGGGTAGGGGCCAGGGGGTGAGGAGAGAGTGGGTAGGGGCGAAAGGAGGTGGTGAGGGACTGCTTGCGAAGAAACCCTCCTCGGTCTGGCCCTGTAGTCTATGCTCCTCAACAGCCTGCATAGCCACGCTGACCCGCCAGTCTTCCTTGGCACGGCTAAAACCACTTGACCATCGAGAACTATTGCGCTCTCCATTTCATTTTTTGGAAGTTTGTCTTCACTAAGCAACCCTTCCCACTTGACATTTGCCACCAAGGGCCAAGGCCACAAAAGGGGTTATTCCCACGAAGTTTTTCCCAAAGGACTTCGAACCCAATTTTGAAAGGAATCTCTCCCACGCGACAGACCCTATGATGGGTGCTTCCCACAGGAGCAAAGACGAATGAATCTCAAATAATCTTTCAAGGATTTCTTCCTCAAGCTTCAAGGCTTCAACCATTGTGAAGAGGAGATTCTCAAAAGAGAAGAGTGACTTCACATTCAATAAATTTCCTTGAGGATATATTTGTACAAGGCCCACATTGATATGTATGCAATACCTATGTACAAAAGCACAATGCACATTGACTAGACACTGCTATCAAAGGATATGGTAAGACCTTCCGACACATAATGAGCACACTACACGATATGTATGAGTACTTTCACCTAAACACAAGCACACACACAAGCATCATAAACATTGTAATGCATACGTGCTTTGCACCATTATCCATGAAGACTCATTCTCCACAACCAGACCAACTAGACCGACAAACATCAAGTTGAAGATGAAAATGAAGAAGAACCGATGATAGCGAAGAATGATGGAATCATGACACTCAATTCGTTTGCGCGACATCAACTACACATGAATGAATGAACAACATGATAACAGTATCTCTTTAGGACTACCTTGTGAGCCTAGGATGAGTATTATTGAGCCATGAGTGATGAATCCATTATGAGAACCACCATGATGAATCATGTACTACACCTAGATGTATCAGTAGTATCCTAGGAGTACACTACCCATGATAGCCATAAGCCATTAAATTAGTCATTGTAAAACTCCCCAAGTTCGGCTTAAGGGGGAGTTTTTTGGGGTTAAGCCCAACTTGACAAGTATGAGAATGTGGGAAACCTCTCTAGTCATCTAGGATGGATGAAGTTATTAGTTAGGCCAATAGGAAGAGTTTCCTACAACGTTAAAACTCTCTTCTTCTTCTTCTTCTCTCTCATACGAAATGTTTTCATTGTAATGAGGAAGTATCTGCCTTGATGTAACAAAGCTTTGTTCCACCTTGCCATAGCGAACATGGCGAGTTGATGATGAGCCAACGAATCAAAAGTTTTGTTCCCACTTTCTCATATGATGCATGCTTTGTTTAGGCTCCATGTATGGACACTAGAGCATGCTCATATGCCTCAAGCCTATCAGTTAGTTCGGGGTGCATGGGATAACAAGCTAGGACGGGTTGCTTGTGTATTGAATAAGAATGTATGTCTTGCTCAACCCTCTCTATGGTAATGTTGTATCTTTGACGTTAATAATATGAGAAAATTACCCAAAATATTCCTAAAACTTGGAAAAAAAATCCCAAATTACCTCTTATATTTTGCCAAAATTTCCCAAAATGCCCTTACATTTTTCCAAAATTCCCAAAATACCCTTTGTTATTTTGTAAACATCCTTTGTGTGTGTGTGTGTGTGTGTTGGGGGGGGGGGGGGGGGGGGGTCCACTATATGTAACCCCTCCATATCATGTGCGTTCAAGGTCTATTTTAAAACTCCATACTCTTTTAGATTTTTCACAAATAAATGAATCCTTTTTCTATCCAATCTGTGTAAGCCTCCTTTGTTGCCTACCCTTATGTATGTTAATAAGGGTCACATTCAAGGTTTAAAAACCCCTTATATAGGACTCGTGTGCTCTGTTCACATATTTATAGGTGACCCACATGTATTTTGAGAAATTTAGAAATTGAGGGGTATTTCCCCGAATTTCAAGGCTATTTCAGTAATTCTCCCTAATAGTATAAACACCTGCTTTTTATATTTTAAAAAAACTTCAAAATTTGTTTTCACTACTTCATCAAATTATAAATCATAGCTTTGCTATTTTACAGGAATTAATTCACTGTAATCAATCTCCTATTTCAATTAAAGAGTAATCTCATAAGATTTTCTCGTGTACATTGGCCAGGCGTAGTTTCTTTTTTTTTGCCATAATAATTTGATCAATCAAATGGACATTTAGCATACATGGACCAGATTTTTGTTTTACTGGGTAGATAAGGTTGCTTTTGGATCCGATGGCCTATTGGAATCCTCTCTTGATACCATTACTGATAAGTGGTCCACAAGATTATCGAACACACAATCTCGTTTCAAAAGGCTTAAACGAGCATATTGGTCACTTGAACCAAAGTTCTTACCAGCTCTAGCTATGATTCCTGCTTGGAATAGTAACGTTTCACAATCCTCATCACTATCTTCTTTGCAATGAACCCATGCATAAGCTGCACATACATCAATAGCAATCACCACAAGCGTTAGTGCAATCTAGCGTGCACGTACACACATGCATATATATGTGTGTGTGTGTGCTTATATGCGTATTTCATAGTATTACCATTGGACCAAGAAATATGACATCTGCATGTGAAAATCATGATTTATTCCTAAAGACCCTTAAAATCCTCATTTTAACATGCCAAATCATTAGAGCACAATTGTTTCAATCAAAAGTTCGTAAATGTAATGCATTGAGAGATTTTTTTTGAAACTTTAAAGGGGTATTTGAGAATTTTGGCAAAATTTAAGGGGCATATTGGAAAATTTGGTCAAATTGAAGGGAACACTAGGAACATTTGTCCAAGTTTTGAGGGGCATATTGGGAATTTTTAAGATTAGAGGGGTATTTAGGAAATTTCCAGAAATTTGCGGGGTATGTGTGTGTGCGCGCACGCACGCATGCGTGCATGCACATGCATGCGTGAGTGCTCGTGTGAGTGTGCATGTACCCACTTTCCTTTTCAAGGTTTACCTGGTGAAGGACCTGTCACTTCTTTGAAAAAATTGCAGTAACTCGGATCCAACAGCTGCAATCCAAGCCATTGTGATGTTTCTAATGTTTGGTTCAGCCTCTTCCATCGGTGGCGTAGAGTGGCATATGCATAATGGAAGCTCAGACCTTTGCTTGCATAATAAGTAGGAGGAAGACCCAATGGAACTTTCTCTTTGGCAATAAGCTGCTTAGAATAGGCCTTGTTGATAGTTCTTAACAGCTGTGTTGCTCTCAATTGGGTCTCGTGTGATGTTATAATGACCAACGATGCAACATGCTTAAGCAACCTTGAATAAACAGAGTAGTCCTTCACAATAGCCCACCTACACATCCCCACACACACACAAGCTTAAACACCAAATTTCTTGCAGCAACTTAGCATATGCTGGAGTTTTACCCGAGTCGGCTTCCTGCATGACCAGTGACCTTCGACAAAGTAAATAACATCACATCATCATCACGGGCTGCAGTAATGGCTGTAAAATGGGGCCAGTAATAGGCAAGGTCATAAATCACGAAGGCATTACTGCCATTGACGACTGCGTCTCGAATTGCACCATCGGGATTGTTCGGCGTATTGACAAATTCTATTGATGATCCATTCACAGTGCTTTGCTGCTCTGCATAGATATATGCATCACCGGCCCAAGCATAGTGTGATGTTGCGAACCGCTCTGTCTGCGAACGATAAGCCTGGATATGGAGCAATGTTAAATAAACAATCCATCAGCACCACTCTGGCTGTCTATCAGAAAGTTATCACAACTTAGAGGATAAAGTGCTTACCGAATAATAAGGAACAGCAGAAATGACGCTGGCAGGAGTCCCATTATTAGGAGCAAGAGCAGCAACGGCAGCATTCAGAAGCTGCATGGATCCAACCCCTACTACAATGTATTTGTTCTCTGTAACAGCATTTCCAACAAGCGAGTGCAAAGTTCGAATTTCTTTTTCCAGAGCTGGCGTCAGCGAACGATACCCTGAACTCTCAAGAAGTTGATAACCGATCCGGTACCATCCTGGAATCACAACTGTGCTTTCTTCTGCGTTCTGCTTCCAAAATGGCCCAAAGAGAAATGGATCTCCACTGCAAAGTAAAAAATGCAAGCTTACTATTGCTAAGTAAAGCTTCAAATAGAACAAAGAAGATGACAAGACCTAAGTTAATGTCACAATTCAAAACTTTTGCTGCTTGTGCAGGTCTACACAAACAAAGAATCACTTTCTACCCAAAGAATGTAGCTCAAATGGTTGAGCACTCATGATGTAGCCCTCAGGTTGAGGGTTTAAGGCTCACTGTTTACCAACTTCTCAAATCTCCATTGGGGAAGTTGTTCCCACGGTATGGCCCCTTGTGGGTGTGATGTGTACATCAACGTACACAGATATCTATAAAGTTCTCCCTACTACCTCCCCCGAGCTGATGGTAAAAAAGAATCACTTTCTATTTGAATTTTCTTTCATATTGGTGATTTATTCATGACTCATTCTAGACCATAATGTTATATAGTCACGAAAATGCACAAATGCTCTGTTTTGATACTCAATGATTTTTTGGACTTGAATGCCATAAAATGTTTCCAAAATGCTCAGTAATTAGACTTACGTTTGAAATGGCCCAAGGGTCCGAATCAAACCCATTTCATGCTTACCACATATCACATCCACAAAAGTAGTTACTATTGGCATAGTCACATGGGACGGGCAATGTATGTGCAACACTTGGGTCCATGAAAAAAGGAAACAACTTTCAAGGCTTAGAAGCTGCTCATTATTATGAAAACCTAAATAGGAAATGAAAAATGGCTATGGTAACATGGAAGCTTGAAATGAGGAAATAATTTTCCATGGCCTGCATTGGAAGTCTTGTGTAAGCTATAACACATCGGAGCCTATGCGAGAGCTGTCATTCTTATATTCGGCCATACAATAACTCCATCCTCACTATTGTGGAGAAAACACTCATTGTAAAACGACATTTTCATTTTGAGAAATTACCCATATACTCTCTGTATCAACTTGCATGAGATTCAATTTAAGTGTAACAGGCAAGCCCAAAAGCTCCGGTGCCTCAAAAAGTCAACGCTTCCAACAACTTGGCCAAAAACACGATTCCCACCGGGGATTTGTGTGCAGCCAGGCGCTGACTTGGCTCCACTGCTCTTGTCCAGCTCCTATGTGGTGAATGTTCTCCTCATCTGGTCGGTATTGTCATGCCATATCATCACTATGTGACACTGAGCGTGTGGATGCAGGTAATGGTGTGTCCAAGGGGTGCTAATAGGGTGACAATCTGTCCATAATAAAGCAATGCAACTTAAAACAAGCTGACATCGGTGCATTTAGAGTCTCCCCCATTGCTAGCTATTGAGATGATGGAAGGGCAATCTAGCATACTCGTAGCTTGGGATCTTTCACAAGCACCACACAGAGAATTAGTTGGCACATTCGTTGATGACATGATTTTGTATTTGGAGAGTTAAGAGGGCATTAGGAACATTTGACTATCGTCTTTGACAAGCTATGCAAGAACATGCAGCTCGTCAATCGAACTCATTTTGGAAGTAATTCACTTCCTTGGCCAGGATATATAGTGTGCATATGGATCCTGCTTAAATGGAAGCAATCAAGATATTGCCCGATTTAGAAACAATAAATGATGTACTTGTCATGTGCACATGGGTTTGTGTGCCACATGGACATGCTACATCACTTCTAGAGCCAATCCTGTGCATAGTAGTGTCTTAGGGCCTAGGGGATTTAGTGCCGGAAATTTTGTGTGCATGTTTGCAAGATCCAGATGCCCCAACAAATCAATTAGATTAAATTTTCCACCTTTAAAACCCTCTTGTACACACGTTTTATCGGATGTAATCACACTTCAATGGGCATCTAACAGTACAAGCATGTAGATTTAGGTTAAGAGGAACCTATAGTGCCAATTCGTGTGACAATCCAATTCCTGAGTTGGGAGATATGCAGCAGTTTCATCTGAAAATTAACCCTCCTGAAAACTCATTAAAAAATGACTTTACTGATTCAATTTTAAGTCATATCAAAGTCATTGCCTGACCTAGGCCTTGGGAATTACTTGAGGCCTAACCGGTAATATACTCTTACTCTGTACCCTGTCAAAGATGTCTAAGAAACCTATATCAGTAGCATATTGCTCAAGCGTTTCCTCAAAGTTCTGATGATGCACTGCCGTGATAGCGGATATGTGTGGATTGCAATTTGCAAGACAATGCATCGGCCGCTAAATTCTTCTTTTCCGTGATGTAAACAATTTGGAAATGGAACTGTGACAAAATGTTTGCCTATTTCATTTGCTTATCTGAAGGCTGTTTTTGGGACAATATGCGTTAAACTTTGATGATCCGTTAATACTATGAAATCTGCTCGAAGCAAGTAATGCCTCCACTAAGTCGGAGCATGTATCACTGCTAACAGCTCCTCCTCGTAAATCTGTGCAACCATTCTTGTAAGCAATGACATCGCCCTCCTGCATCAAGACCGCACCCAGATTGCTAGCATCACAATAAACCTCAAACTGTTTCTAGAAATCTGGGAACAGGACCAGTCGTCAGCTTCTCCTTAAGCTTCTCAAACATTGCAATCTATGAAGGTCCCCACGTAAATGAAACACCCTTTTGAATCAAGGTGTGTATAGGCGAAGCAATCTCCGCAAATGAGCTTCACTTCTCTCAGAAAGTAGCTCTCCAAGCAAACCCTCAGAGAAACAATTGGCTTGAGCTTGAAAAAATTCTTGGTGTTCTTGTAAGTTGTTCTAACTCTGACAAATTTAGATTTTTTATGGTCTTTCACCTCTCTCAAGAAGATCCAGTAAACAAAAATGACTGGATTTCATTAATTTAGAAATGGCCGAAGCTGATACAAGTGGGACAAACTCACCCTTTGATTTTACATCTAGGATGATTTCTTTGCGGATTTCTTCTATTGCTTCTTGCATTTCTTCTTCTCCTTGGAAGAATCCTGCAAAGACTTGGGACACTCGCTCATCTGTTGCATAAGTCAAGGGCCTAAGTGCATGGAGAAACAATCCATAGCATCTTCCATGAGTTGCTGAATGCTCTTGGAACTTCTGTTCCAAACAGTATCGTCGAAACTCTTTGGGTAATCAACACCAATACTGTTCCATCTGCTCCACAAAAGAGATCTTTCAAAATGAAGCAATTGGCAAAAAGGTATTCCAGAAACGTTCACTATAGGTGGCCAGAGTGTCATCTTCTTGCATCCTCATCTGGTTCCATGGTGTGATCACGTCCTGGTCGTACTACCGTGTCAACCATACTAAAGAGAACAATTTATTTGAATTTCACCCACTTTGTCGATGCTTTACTATAAAGAAGAAGAGTTGACCAGCATATTCGAGCATTCCTCTTGCTGCCTTTCATACTTTAGAGGCTTCCAAGAAGTTGTATTGGGCGTTGCGTAGCTTGGCGTGCAACTAAGGTGTCTTGGGCAACTAATATAGCGTGCTCTTTCTGTCGCTACACACACACACTTGTCGAATAATCCTATAGTTGGGGAACCGTTTCTAAATAATCCTTACTCGCTCCGATGTTGAACTCTCTTTAGCACAATCTTTCCACTTAACACTCTTTATAAATTGTATTTCTAGTTATTTTTTCTCGAGTGTCTAGTATTTTCCTTGGCTTATGTGGAAGAAATTGAGTATCTATGAGTTTCACTATTTGATCATCTTGAATAAGATTATCAGATTGACCCAACTTCTTTTTTAGTCTCCTTACGTGGAATGATGGATGTATACCACTTGTCTCTAGTAATTGGAGTTTGTAAGCCATATCTTCAACTCTCTTTAGTATTGTAAAAGGTCCACAATACCTTGGTGATAATTTTAAACATGGTCCTTTCTTCATGTTTCAGACTTTTTTTGAGGCACTTTTAAATAGACTTGCTCCCCTTCCTCAAAGGTAAGAGGTCTTCTATGCAAATCAATATATGTCTTTGCTCTATCTTGAGCCCTTCTAATACTATCTTAGCAAGTTTAATCTTTTCATTCATATCTTCTAAAAAATCTTTAGCTACTTGAACCTTTTCTTTTTGCGCATAAGGAGCTCTAGGCTTAAACCCATACATTAACATAAATGGACTATATCCAGTGGAAGAGTGCTTGGCACTATTATATGCAAACTCTACTATAGGTAAGTACTCTTCCCAATTAGTTTTCCCTTTACTTACAAATATACTCGTAACTTATCTTCTGGGATTTGATTAACCCTTTCAGTTTGACCATCCGTTTGAGGATGTTTAGCTGTACTCATGCTTAGTTTGGTGTCCAACCTCTTAAACACGACCGTTCAAAAATGGCTATTAAACTTCCTCTCTCTATCTGACACAATGTTTGTTGATAAACCATAAAGTGGATAGAGATTTTCTACAAAAGCCAATCCAAGAGTTTTAACATCAAATTTGGTTGGAATAAACCTAGCCATTTTGGCTAATCTATCCACTTTTTCCTATGGCTTGCACGAGGGTACAAGGGATTTGGAATGATTCTAGAAGGTAAGGCTTTGACATGGTTTTAGCCCATACACTAGGTCCCCGAATAGCTAGTACGACGATGAATGTCGAGAGATGAGGACCAAACTACACAAAAAGGTAGTGGCAAGGATTATTACACACAGACAGTCACAGATAACATTCTGGCGCCATGTGAGGCGAAAGAAGAGAAGCTTTCTAGCTCGACTTGAGCAGGAGTTATACGAGTTGTTCTTAAGCCAAGACTCCAACGAGGCATGGCGGTTTTTTGAAGAACGGCAAGCTTCCATACCCATTACCTCTACGGATACTTGGGGACAGTATGAGACTAGTTTATATGTAGTGCCAGCTTAGCGTTGCCATCAAGGCCCCATCCTCAAATCTGTATGTTCTTTACTGAGAGCATGATACATGATGCCTGCATAGAGGTAGAGCACATGACCACGACAGGCTGGTTGCCGAACATTTGCGCCACACACAAGGTACATTGGCACGTTTCCTGGCCAACATGTTTAACAGAGCTTGTTCGTGAAGGCTTCCCTGAGAGTTGGAGTTCCAATATCGTTGTGGCGATATTCAAGGCTAAGGATCCTATGTTCCCTGGTAACTATCGTACCATCATGATATGCCACACATTGGCTAAGCTTTATACTTTTGTACTCGAGCACGAACTCAGCCGTTGAGCAGAGAGAGAGGGTGTAAGAGCACAAGGGCAGCCAGGTTTCAGAAGAGGTTTTGCTACTCTTGATCACATATTCACTCTTCGAGCTATCATCCAGGAGGGTCAATCACGTGGGCAGCGTATCTATTGCTGCTTTGTCAACTTCTAAAAGGCGTTTGACAGAGTGCGTAGAGTGAGATTGATGCGCAGACTGTACAATCTTGGCGTCCCAAGTGAGCAGAAGGTCAAGTTTGACAGGAATAAAGCACAGGGATTATTACAGCCTTTACCCATTCCCACCCGCACCTGGGAAAGTATTTCTATGGATTTCATTTTTGATCTCCTGAAGACACAGAGTGGGCACGATGGTATCTGGACTGTTATTGACAGATTTAGCAAGCAAGCTCATTTCATTCCAATGAAGAAAACAGTCAAGCCGGATCACTTAGCGAGACTGTTCATTGCCCAGATATTCAGATTACATGGCATGCCTGAGACAATAGTCTCTGACAGAGATCCCCGATCCACGAGTTTGTTTTGGAAGGCTATTTGGGAGAACATTGGCTCGCGGTTGCAGTTCTCGTCATCTTTCCACCCGCAGACAGATGGGAAATCTCAGATTGCAAATTCAGTCGCACTGGATTTATTGAAGTCTTACATTTCAAATTAGAAGACTCAATGGGAAAAGTATTTGCCCTTGGTGGAATTTGCCTAAAATAACACAATTCACTCTTCGACAGGGAAGGCGCCATTTGAGATTATTGAAGGTGCTCCGAAGGTTCCACCCTTCTTAAGCACGAAAGATAAGATTTTTGAAGCAGACCAGTACACGAGGGACTTTGGACACTACTTTTGCCAAGGTCCGGAAGGTTTTAGCAAAATCTCAGGAAAGACACAAGAAGGCAGCAGTTCGACATCGTCGCTATTTGAAATTGAAGGAAGACGATTGGGTGCTCTTATGTTGTGAGAAGGCACGCCTGAGAAAGAAAAAGGAAAGAAGCAGCTTTTTCCAAAGCTTAGCATGAGATACTATGGACCTTTCCAGATAGAAGAAGATATAAATGATGTCTCCTTTAGACTGAATGTCACACAGTGATGACGTGGCGGATAGCAGAAACCCTAATTTCTGCCAGAAACCCTAAAATTCCTGCAAACCCTAATTTCCGGAAATCACGGAGGCGGAATATTATTTTTATTTTTATTTTTATTTTTTTTTGGGAAATTTTGAGCGAAGCAAATCTCAGCTTTTCGCTTTGATTCGGGAGAAAGAAAGAGAAAAAGAGAACTTGCTTTTTACTGACTCTCATTGAGAGAGAGAGAGAGAATCTGCTTTTGCTTTGAAGCTTTTGGGGCTCTGCTTTTGGGCATCCCTTGTAACCTTTAAATTAGTGGTGAGGGCCTCACTTCTCAGGGCATCTGGACGCAGAGTCTGAGAGTGAAACCCTAACCGCTCTCTTGTACTTTGATGATTGATTAATACAAAAAGAAATACCGAAAGGGGCGCCAGACTTTGGGGCCAATATCTCTAGGCACGGAACTCCGCCGGCCAGTGCAAATCTATTGTGATCTGTGAATTGTTTTGAAGTGGTTATTTGGTGCTGTCGCGGTTGATTCTTGACTTGGAGTGTCCAAGTCTGTTAAAGTGGTATCAGAGCACGGCCGATTTCTCTTCTACGGGAAATCCGATCCCCGAATTTTTTTTTCCGCGGCACCTATGGCTTCATGCAAGGATCAGTCGACTCCCTCTGCATCTGGAGATGCGGGCTGGGATCACAACGAAGATTCAGACAGAGAGTATGGCCCGCCTCGGCCTACTCAGGCGGAGCAAAGAGAGATGGAAGGTCGTCAATTGATTGGCGATGCAACAAAGATGATGCTCAATTTTGCCAAGGACCCGAAGATGGCAAAATATATGAACCAGACCTCTTTGGAAGAGGTACAGATGGAGTGGCAAAGAACCACAACACCACTCCCGAAACCCGCTCTCAAGAAACCTTCTGCCTTCAAGAAATATACGGAGAAGGAACTATAGAACGTGGTTGATGCACGGATTGCTCAGCTTTTCGACGTGCAAAAGAAAGACAAAAAGCACGGCAAAAAACAGATGAAAGGCACTGACTTCCCGGGATATTTGGGTCGTCAGTCGACATTTGACAAGGCAAAGAAACAGAAGAAGCGTGTTCGATTTGAAGAGTACCCAGTTCTTCTTCTTCTTCTTCTTCTGACAGTTCTTCTAGCTCTTCAGATTCGAGCGAAGAAGACAGAAAAGGTAAAAAGCGAAGCAAAAACAAAGCTTCGGAAAGGGCAAGAAGAAGGCTACATCTCGCCCAGAGACTGACAGTTCTACTGAGGACTTGTCTACAGACAGCTCAGATTCTGATCATGGAAACTTTTATGCGAACAAGAAGAATATTACAAAGCCAACCAGTATGACTTTCTCGAAGAATATAAAAGCAAGAAAGTCGCGAGAGTTTAAAGGAAGAGCCACTCGATGCAGTTTGATACTTTTCAGGATACTCAGATGCTTCGAAGGCTTTGTCTTTTATTCAGCATTTTTGTTTGACATCGCTTTCGCGGAGGACGCTATTCAGAGCCACTCCAAGATTCAGAGAGCTGCCTCTTACTTTAAGGGGAATGCTCGTACTGGTGGTCCACGCATCTTTTAAAACAGACTGCACTATTTAAATGGCTGAAATGCTCCTGCGACATTTAACCGATGATGGATAGGATTTTTCGAGAGTACAGGCTATTTGTTGGCACTTTCTTTGACGACATCATTGTTTTTCTCCAAGATGAGGCACAACACAGAGATCATCTGCTTCAAGTCTTTCAGGCATTACGAGATCACACATTAGTGATTAATGCAACATAAAAGTGAAATTTTTCCTACTAGAGATACATTTTTTGGGACACATTGTGTCAACAGCAGGAGTGCAAATGAACCCGGCCAAGATAGAGACTATCCGTGATTGGCCCGATTTGAGGAATGTCCATGAAGTTAGAAGCTTCTTGGGACTGTGTTCGTACTACAGGCGGTTCATACGAAAGTTTGCAAAGGTTGCTTCCCCTTTGCATACCTTGACACAGAAAGGAGTACCTTTTTTGTGGGGACCCACAGAGGTGACTGCCTTTCGGACATTGAAAGAGAAATTGACTACGGGACCTATTTTGACTTTGCCGGACTTGCAGAAGTCATTTGAAGTATATTGTGATGCTTGTGGTCGTAGTCTGGGTGCGGTCTTGATGCAAGAAGGCCATGTCATAGCTTACGAGAGCCGTTTGTTCTCTAGGCCGGAGATGACAGCACAGATCTATGGGAAAGAGCTTTTGGCGGTTATCCACGCTCTTGCTCAGTGGCGGCATTACCTACTCGGAGCGGATTTCACTGTCTTTACAGACCATCAGAGTTGGCGCTACTACTTCTTGTCATAAAAGCAGCTTTCGGAAAAGCAGATGCGGTGGACGAACATCTTGTCATAGTTCCACTTCCAGATTGTCCATGTGCAGGGACAGAAGAATGTGGTGGCAGATGCTTTGTCTCGAAAACCGTTGGTTCTGGCTATTTCCGCGATACATCATAGGAGCTTCGAGGATATGGTCGATCAGTGTGCCACAGATACAGATTTTGCAGATATTTTCACACGGATACGGGATGGGGAGACAGTAGCTGGATACTCCCTTCGGGAAGGCTACTTGATGAAAAAGACTATGTTGTGCGTTACACAGCCGTTGAGGGAAAAGGTTATGACTGATTGCCACTGTCCACCTTTTACGCGTCACCGCGGCATTGCTACCACCATGAAAGGGGTAGAGAGAGATTTCTTTTGGCGGAGACTGAAGAAGGATGTGGAAGAGTTTGTGCGCAGTTGCTTGGTATGCCAAAAGGTCAAGTTTGACAGGCATAAGGCACAGGGATTGTTACAGCCTTTACCCATACCCACCCGCCCCTGGGAAAATATTGAAATGGATTTCATTTTTTTTTATCTCCCGAGAATACAGAATGATCACGATGATTTTCCGATTACATGGCACGCCTGAGACGATTGTCTCCGACAGAGACCCCAGATTTATGAGTTTGTTTTGGAAGGCAATTTGGGAGAACATTGGCACGCGGTTGCAGTTCTCGTCATCGTTCCACTTGCAGACTGACGAGCAATCTGAGATTGCCAATTCAGTGATTTTAGATTTATTGAAGTCCTGTATCTCGGATCAGAAGACTCAATCGGAAAAGAACTTACCTTTGGTGGAATTTGCCTACAATAACACGATACACTCTTCGACGGGGAAGACGCCATGTGAGATTGTTGAAAGTGCTGTGAAGGTTCCATCCTTCCTGCGCACGAAAGATTAGATATTTGAAGCGGATGAATATTCGCGAGATTTGGATACGGCTTTTGCCAAGGTTCGCGAGACTTTGCAGAAGTCTCAAGAACGACAGAAAAAGGCTGCGGATCGCCATCGTCGCGACTTGAAACTGAAGGAGGATGATTGGGTGCTCTTACCTTTGAGAAGGCACGCCTAAGAAAGAAAAAGGGAAAGGAGAGGCTTTTTCCAAAGCTTAGTATGTGATACTACGGACCTTTCCAGATTACTGAAAAGATAAATGATGTCTCCGGGTGATGTGCCTGATCATGGGGAGCCTAATGAGCAACCCGCAGTGAAGAAAACGAGGAGATCCTTGTTCCTGAACAGATTTTGGCACATAATGATACGAAGAAAGGTAAAGTCCGAAGGCGGTTCTTGGTTAAATTCAAGAACTTTCCTGCATTTGATGCGAAGTGGATGGAGGAGGAGGACCTAGCAGATACTCCTCGGATTGTGAAACTTTACCTCAATGTTTTGGTTTAGCATAGTCTACTCCAAACGGAACCCAGAAACTCAGCTTGGCCGAAGATCTGGTGCAGTGGGATGCACAAGAGGGGAGTTACTCCGCTCCTTTGTCAACAGATGCCTCGATTTTGATACTAAAGTCACTGATGTCTCTTTGAGCTTCAGGGATACTGAGAGTTGACAGTATTCTGCTGGATGACTTTATGAAATGGAATTCCTGATAATGATACTGATTTGTTCTTGACTTCTTGTGAGTGCAGGAACTGATAGACGAAATGACTGCAGCATTTTGGTCTACTTGATCTCGAATAGACATGGTTGCAATAGGGGTTAGTCAATCGGACATCGATGAGGTCCCGATTGGACCTAGATGTGATTGCTAGCTACATTGCCGATAAATCATGGTCTAAGATCCGAATGAATGTTGAATGTCATGTGATGTCCTGTGATGTCTGGTGATGTCGTGTGATGTGACTGTCGATTTTGTACATGTGCAGATGTGTGTTCCTAGTACGTAGGTACTAACAGTCAGTGTCTGCTAAGACGGTTTATGGCTTTTGTCGGTTTTGCAGGCGTAATCGCGGTCGATTACAATGCTTTCAAGAGGGGGGTATGTCACAAAGTGATGACGTGGCGGATAGCAGAAACCCTAAAATTCCTGCAAACCCTAATTTCTGCCAAAAACCCTAATTTCCGGAAATCGCGGAGGCGGAATATTATTATTATTATTTTATTTTTTTTTTGGGAAATTTTGAGCGACGCAAATCTCAGCTTTTCGCTTTGATTCGGGAGAAAGAAAGAGAAAAAGAGAACTTGCTTTTTACTGACTCTCATTGAGAGAGAGAGAGAGAGAGAGAGAATCTGCTTTTGCTTTGCAGCTTTTGGGGCTCTGCTTTTGGGCATCCCTTGTAACCTTTAAATTAGTGGTGAGGGCCTCACTTCTCAGGGCATCTGGACGCAGAGTCTGAGAGTGAAACCCTAACCGCTCTCTTGTACTTTGATGATTGATTAATACAAAAAGAAATACCGAAAGGGGCGCCAGACTTTGGTGCCAATATCTTTAGGCACGGAACTCCGCCGGGCCAGTGCAAATCTATTGTGATCTGTGAATTGTTTTGAAGTGGTTGTTTGGTGCTGTCGCGGTTGATTCTTGACTTGGAGTGTCCAAGTCTGTTACACTGAAGCTGCTCGATACTTGGAGGATTCACAATGCTTTTCATGTGAGTCTCGTGAAGCCTTTTAAAGGCGATGTGCCCGATGATGGGGAGCGAGATGAGCAACCCGAAGTGGAGGAAAGCGAGGAGATACTCATTCCAGAACAGATATTGGCACATAAAGATAGAAAGATAAAAGTAAAGCGATAAGGTGGTTCTTGGTTAAATTCAAGAACTATCCCGCATTGGATTCGAAGTGGATGGAGGAGGAGGACCTGGCAGATACTCCTCAGATTGTGAATCTTTACCTTGAAGCATTCGGTTTAGCATAGCCTACTCCAATAGAACCCCGATTTCAGCTTGGGCGGAACTCCACCAGCAGACAGATGGGCAATCTGAGATAGTAAATTCAGTCGTACTGGATTTATTGAAGTCTTACATCTCGGATCAAAAGACTCAATGGCAAAGGTTTTTACCTTTGGTGGAATTTGCCTACAATAACACGATTCACTCTTCGACGGGGAAGGCGCCATTTGAGATTATTGAAGGTGCTCCGAAGGTTCCACCCTTCTTAAGCACGAAAGATAAGATCTTTGAAGCCAACTAGTACACGAGGGACTTGAACATTGCTTTTGCCAAGGTCCAGGAGGCTTTAGAGAAATCTAAGAAAAACACAAAAAGGGAGTAGATCGACACCGTCACGATTTAAAATTAAAGGAGAACGATTCTTACGTTTTGAGAAGGCACGCCTAAGAAAGAAAAAGCGAAAGGAGCGGCTTTTTCCAAAGCTTAGCATGAGATACTATGGACCTTTCCAGATAAAATAAAAGATAAATGATGTCTCCTTTAGACTGAAGCTGCCTGATACTTGGAGAATTCACAATGCTTTTCATGTGAGTCTCTTGAAGCCTTTTAAAGGCGATGAGCCCAATGATGGGGAGCCAAATGAGCAACCGGAAGTGGAGGAAAGCGAGGAGATACTCGTTCCAGAACAAATACAGGCACATGAAGATAGAAAGATTAAAGGTAAAGTGATTAGGTGGTTCTTGGTTAAATTCAAGAACTATCCTACATTGGATGCAAAGTGGATGGAGGAGGAGGACCTAGCAGATACTCCTCAGATTGTGAAACTTTGCCTTGAAGCATTCGGTTTAGCATAGTCTACTCCGATAGAACCCCGATTTTAGCATAGGCGAATCTAGTGCGGTGGGTGAAGACGGTTGGCGCGTCACCATGTGGGAACGTGTTCTTAGAAGATGGGTAGTGAATCACTTAGTAATTACTAGAGTAATTACTACGGTAAACCCGAAGCATATAAATAGGGCCCATTACTTTGATATCGGGTTGGCAATTGTTATCACTTGTATTAGCGCTTTGAGCTATAATTGCACTTGAGCATCAGTGACAGTATTGTCGGCTATACTTTCTCTCTCTGTAATCATATTCACTGTAATCTCAATCATGATATATATATATTCCAGTGATACTCACTTCTCAACAGTCTTCTGAATCTGAATCTGAACTTTATTCCAGTCTCTAAGTCTGATTCTCATTTCAGTATTCATATTTCAGTCTAGTCACTGATTTCTGTCTAGTCTGCTGTCTGAACTCTTCCTACTCTAAGTAGCTGAAATCCTTCAACACTGGAATTAGCTGTCTCAAGAGATCAGCTCCAATTCCATTTTGGCGATCACGGTGGCTAGAGCTGAAGCTCGTTGACTGAAAGACTCTTCTCCCAGTTGAAGTTTTCAACAAATGGCACCAAAATCCAATCGTGGCCGGAAATCTACCAATCGTGTGGACCCCATTCCTGAGGAGTCAGGAAGAGAGTCTGACCCCAAGCAAGAGAAAATGACTGACACTAAGGCTCAGGAGGAGCATAGTCAGGCTGATGAGACGCAGGACTCACAGCACTCCAATCATTCTCGACGCAGACGGGCAAAACGGGAAGCACGAAAGGCAAAGAGTTCCAAGAGTTCTCAGTCTCGCCAGAAAGATGAGCATATCAAAGGCAGAAAGGGAAGTCACCGAACTTCTAGTAGACAAAACAGAGAGAATACTGATACCGAGACAGAGACAGAGATTGACTGGGATGCTGACACTGACAATTGCAAGAAGGTTCCCAAGCGTCAGTCTGAAGCCAAGAAGAGAACTGGCGGGATTAACAGTAATCGAAATGATTACACCGCTTCCCTGAAGATTTCCTTTCCCATGTTGAAAGGAGGGAAAAAGGATGATCCTGATGTTCACATACAAGCTTTTGAGCAGTATGCTGAACTAAAAAACATTGATGAAGATGATTGGGGGGAATACTTTCCACAAACCTTGGAGGAAGCAGCAAGGAAATGGTATTACCATTACCCTGCATGCCAACTGAGATCATATAATAAATTACTTAAGGCCTTCAGGTTGGAATATTCCGACAATCGAGGGGATGAGGATATTCTCTGTGAATTATATCAGATCAAACAGAGGAATTTGTCAGTCCACAACTATGTCCAAAAGATCAAAGAACTGACCAGACAGTTGCAAGAACCACCGTCTGAGAAGAGATTAAGGGCATGGTTTCTGAATGGGTTCAGAAGCAAGAAGCTGAGAGAACAAGAAGTACCAGCCCCTACAAAGAAATCCAACGACCTGGTCCAGCGAGCATTAAAACTGGAACAACAGGCTAAGAAAGAAAAGAGCCACAAGAAGCGAAGGACCAGTAGCAGTAGTTCGGCTACTGAAGCAACCGATTCCAGTGAAACATCCAGCAGCTCCGATAATCGGACAAAGGAAAAATCAAAGAAAGGATCATGGACCAAGAGAATTGAAGAAATGGCTAGGCAAATTGCAGAGATTAGCCACACAAGACAGCCGGTCCGGAAGATGGAGACTTGGTGTTCAAGATGTAAATCCAAGGACCACATCTCCACGGAATGCCCACAATGTACCTACTGCAAGGCCTTCGGTCACCTATGGAATAATTGTGGCATCCGAATTCATCATTTTAAGAAAGGAAAGGATCTATCAGTGGTTGCCTACACTGAACCAGTGAAGGCAGAGCCAATCAAAGTAGCCCAAGAAGAAAGACCAGGTACCAGTGGTACTGGTCAAGGACGAGACAGATACCAACCAAGAATGGGAAGAGGAAGAGGAAGAGGCAACTTCCAGACCAGAAGCATGAATTGCTACACCTGTGAGAAGTATGGTCATTTTGCAACCCAATGTCCAGATGCACCAGTAACGACTGCTACTGAGGCTAAGGCACCAGAGCCAGTCCCAATCAGAGTAGTTACCAGGAGCAAGGAAGTAATCATTGAAGAAATTCCAGACATTTCAGAAGTACCAGCTAATCCTAACACCAGCAAGTGGGCCCAGCAAAGGGAAGTTTGGAAGGCCAAAGGTAAAGAAAAGGTGGTAGATGAGTGGCAAGAGCAACGGGAACTAGCAGCTAAAATCACAGAGGATTTAGCTAAGAAGCTGCCAGAGCAGCCGGAAAGTTCCAAGGCTAGGGTCATTCAGAAGATACCAGCCCAATCGACTGATAAAGATCAGTCAGTACCGGCCATGACAGAGACCATGCTGGCTGTAGTACACGGACTAGCTGATGAAATGGGAGTGGAAGAGTGTGAAGACACTAGTTCTTCAAGTTCTGACAATCAGTCTGACCAGGAGCGAGAGGAAATTCATGTGAAAATTTGTGAGAGAATCCCGAAGCTGACTGTAGAACTGGAGGATATAAGAAAGACCTTACCAGAGGTGGCCAACTTTATCAGACAACGCAGGAAGACTGAGGCAGAGGCCAGAACGGTGGACCTGAAGGCTGTCCGGGATGATGAAGTTCCACTTATTCAGGTAGATTACAAGATCAGGAAGCAGTGGGAACCTCTCAAGCGTCGTACTGGATGGAGGAGCAGGAGTCGATATATTGGGAGCCCATCTTCAGCAAAGAATGGGTATCACTAACATGAAACCAACACCATTCAAAGTAAGAATGGCAGATCATCGAGTCGTACAAGCAACGGGCATGATTGAAAACATGCAGATAAGAGTGGGGAGGGAAAAATTCAAAACTAGTTTCCTAGTTTTGGATGTCCAGGGAGCATATGGAATGCTATTAGGCCGCCCATGGTTAAGAACAGCACATGCTGTTCATGACTACGCCAACCAGACCTTAATCACAGAAGGGGCCAGTGGCAAAATCAAAATCCAAACCAACAACACCAGGAGATGGAAAAAGGAACTGAGGCCGAAGGAGTTCTGTTAGAAATACCGAGCTAAGAAAATTGAGCGAATGCTAGCAGCAATGAACATCTTTCCTTTGGCAGAAATTGATTTGAATGCAATCCTAATAAACAAAGAACAAGCTGACAAGCAAAAAAGACAATTCCCTGATCAGTTTACTGAAGTCAATACAGGGGAAAGAACCGTTCAGCTAACTGGAAGAATGGAGGAACCAACGGATACTGGCAAAATAGAAGCATCAGTATGTTCTGAAGAGGATCCACTAAATCAGAATAATGATTCAGAGATGAATGGACCTTCTTGGGACTACGCTGAAGATTCGACCAAACGAAAAGGAGGAGGATCAAATTGGTTGCTTCCAGATGATCAAGAAGTGCAGGAGTGGAACCTGGGATCAGAGGAAAATCCCAGAATGATCAAAGTCAACAAGCACCTGAAACCGGCAATGAAGGAAAAGACAAGGAAAATGTTCCAGAACTATAAAGATGTATTTGCCTGGGAATATACAGATTTGAAGGGAGTAGATCCTGAAGTCTGTCAGCACCGAATACCATTGAAACCAGAAGCTAGGCCACTCAGATTGCAAAGATACCGGATGAACCCCAACTATGCAAAGAAGGTCAAGGAGGGGAATGATAATCTTCTCAAGGCTGGGTTCATTACGGAGGTAGCAAGTAGTGATTGGTTATTTCCAATAGTCGTCGTTCCTAAGAAGAATGGGAAATTAAGGGTTTGTGTCGACTATAGGAAACTAAATGCCCAGACCATTAAGGATCCGTTTCCCTTACCTTTTACTGATATGTTGCTTGATGAGATCGCAGGATATGAGATGTATAGCTTCATGGATGGTTATAGCGGCTATAACCAGTTACAGATTGGGCCAAGACCACTTTCTGAGTGGGGAGCATTCATGTATCTGGTGATGCCTTCTGACCTGTGCAATGCACCAACTACTTTTCAGCGGTGTATGATGGAGATGTTTAATGAATTTCTTCATCGGTTCCTCGCCATTTTCATGGATGACTTCACTGTCTATTCAGCTGAGGAACAGCACCTTCTATTCCTAGAGATGGTTTTTAAACGCTATTAGGAGAAAAGGATTTGCTTGAATCCATTTAAATCAGTATTTCTGGTTTGGAAGGGATAGCTACTAGGATATGTGGTTTCCCGCAATGGAATAGAAATGGCCAATGACAAAATACAATGTGTCCAGCAAGCTAAAGCTCCTAGAATTGCTTCTGAGTTGAGTTCTTTCTTGGGGTATGTGAATTTTTATAGAAGATTTGTACACAAATTTGCTTCTCAAGCAGTACCACTATATGACCTTACAAAGAAGACCAGTAAGTTCAATTAGACTGCTGAATGTGAGGAGAGTTTCCAGAATTTGAAAAAGCCATTACAAGTAAACCAGTCCTCAGGCAGCCGAATTGGGATATTATTTTTCATGTACACGTAGATGCTTCAGGATTGGCAATGGGGGCAATATTAGCTCAGCCAAATGGCAGGACAGACTATCCGGTCTATTTTGCTAGTCGGAGATTCAGTCAGGCTGAACAAGGCTATACGACTACTGAAAGAGAAGCCCTCGAAATGGTTTTTAGCGCTACAATGTTCAGGCATTACCTATTGGGGAAGTTATTCCATTTTTATGTGGATCATCAAGCTCTTCTGTTTCTGATTAACAAAGTCATTATTCAAGGCAGGCCGATAAGATGGATGATGTTCCTTATGGAATTTGAGTTCAGAATTTTCTATAAGCCTGGCCGAAACCACTGTGGAGCTGACTTCCTTTCCAGAAGTACAGAAGGATATTCAGAATCACCTCTGAGAGATGAACCAGTGGATGCTGATTTATTTCAATTAGAAGCAGAAGAATCAGTGGATCCTGAATGGTATGATATTTATCAATTCCTTTTCCAAGGTGCCTTTCCAGAAGATTGGAAACAGAATCAGAAGAAGGCTCTGATCATAAAAAGCCTGAAATTTACCATCATTGGGGGAGTACTTTATCGATTGGGTGTGGATGGTATACTTCGGAGATGTGTTCCAATGGAGGGAAGAATGCAAGTTATCTCAGAGGCACATAATGGAGAGTCTGGTGGACACTTTTCCAACGAAGTAACCTACAAGAAGATTCTGCAAGCAGGTCTATGGTGGCAAATAATGATTGCTGATGTCAGAAGCTTTTGTAAAACTTGTGATATATGCCAGAGAATAGGCTGACCAACAGCTGCAGACATAACTCCCTTAATGCCAATACAACCATTGGGAGTATTCATGAAATGGGGATTGGATTTTATGGGACCTTTTAAGAAGGTGACTCCCAGGAAGAACAAGTACATCGTGATGGCTACTTGTTATGTTACCAAGTGGGTTGAAGCTAAGGCTCTTCCTGACAACACAGCCAAGTCAACTGCAAGATTTCTGTTTGAGAATATTGTCTGCCGATATGGATGTCCAGTGGAAATTGTGACCGATCAAGGGACACATTTCATCAATGATACTATGGAAATCCTATTGGATATGCTTTCAGTCAAGCATCGGAAATCTACTCCTTACTATCCCAGATGCAATGGACAGGCTGAAAGTAGCAATAAGACAATTAAGACTATCTCACTAAGGTGGTATAAAAGAAACCAGACCAGTGGGATTTGAAGCTTCAGACTGCTCTCTGGGCTTATAGGACAGCTTATAAGGTAACTATTTGGAATGACACCATTCAGAATGGTGTATGGAACTGAAGCTGTGGTTCCTATGGAGTTTATATAGCCCTAGTCTGAGAATGGCTTAAAGTATGGACTAGACTTCAACCATAATCTTAAGAAACGACTGGATGAACTAATGCAGTTAGATGAACTCAGGCAAAGAGCTAAATTGGAAAAAAAAGAAAAAAAAAAAAAAGAAGACAGGAAATTGTTCAACAAAGAAGGAAGCACTGGCATGATCGCCAAATTAAAGTCTGAGAATTCCAGAAAGGAGACTTAGTGCTTCTATATCAGTTAAGACTGGGTCCAAAGAAGCCGAATTTGAAGATTGCCTGGGCAGGACCTTTTGAGGTTGATTGGGTCTTCTCCAATGGCACGGTCAAATTAAAAGACAAATCGGGACTAATGTTGCCGGAGTATATAATGGAGCAAAGATCAAACTTTATTACTCAGAGACCAGAGAAACTGGGTTAGAAGAAGTCACTAAGGAACTGAAGGTTGTTGATCAAGAGAGCAAGAGATCAAGAACCACTTTCTCATCAGCATTGAGTATCCATTCTGGAACTCGTTCCAACAGCTGAACTGTACTGGGATGCGGAGGTAGTCTACAGGCTTCTTTATCATGGAAAGCCGCAGATTTCCAATGTTCCACCATTTCCCTGGCTCCCACATATAATCTTCGGAACCTTTCTAAATCAGTCCATAGAGCATCATCCTCCAGATACTGTCTGGTGATGGAGGCTTGTTGATGTCTCAGCTGCTTATTCAAGGTAATGAGCTGCAGTGAATGCTGATGATCATTCACTGGTCCTTCATCCTTAACCTTCATTTTCCCTTTAGCCTCTCTGCTATGATGGGACTGATTAGTTGGATTATCTCCAGTGTTACTGGGCTGCTGTTCTTCAGTCTGCTGATGAGCCGACTGTTGTTCTGTTTCCTGTCTTTCCTGCTGTTCCTCAGTCTAGTCTGGTTGGTCTGGCTGTGACTGGCCTCCTTCATCTGGCCCTGTCCCACCAGTACCAGGTCCTGGGGGTGGAGATGGTGGTGAGGCATCATCATCATCCTGTGTATGCCCGGCTTCTTGATTATCCTCCTCCTTATCAGCTTCATCTTCTTCTTCTTCGTCCTCCTCTGGGGATGTCTGCTGCTCAATATAATCCATGATGGCTTGGTTCATCAGAGCATTGTTGAACTCACTCACCTTGTCCTGCAAATCACTTTGCAGACTTTCCATCAAGGACTTTAAATTTTCTAAATCAAAAACAGCATTGCCTACGGGTTTCAAAATTTCAGACAAGCTATTGTAGATGTATCTGTCCGTCAGCGAACGCTTCAGAGCTGTATGGTGTAATAGCAGCTTTCTAAATTCTGCCCGCTTCGTTCTGAGCCCCATTTCAGCTCGCTCGGCAGCTCTCGATGCTTCATTCCTTTGATTCTTTATGATCATAATTTCAGATTCAGCTTTAGCTAACTTTTTGTTCAACAACTCCTGAGCTCTTTCTGATTGAGCTTCCAATACCCTGTGCTGTATGTTCTGCACTTCCTGGGCTTTCTGGAGTGTGGCAATCTGATGATGTGCTTCTGCCAAGTCAGCTTTAAGCTTTTTAACTTCATCTTCTGATCCTGCAGCCTCCACCAATTGTCCCATACAGCTGACAATGGTATTCCAAGAGGACTGTATCAGTACTGAACATCTGTCTTTGACCGTTGTTGGATCAGAATCAATTGGTTCATATATTGCCACAGGAGCTGCATAAGGTAGAGATGCATAATCAGTTTTGGTGAGTAAAAGATGCCCTCTTAATTTCTAAGTTTGCATTTGCTGTAACTTATCCTTTTTAACCAGTTGCAGAGGGTTTTGAGAAATGATAGGAACTGTTTCAGACATAGTTGAGGACGCTGGACCTTTCCCCTTATCCAATTGATTCTTGCCTTTGTCCCCTGACTGGTCTGGTACCTTTGCCTCAGTGACTGGCTTTACCTGATCTTTCCCAGTAGCACCAACTAACTGATCAGGCATAGTTTGCTGAACAATATGCTGCTCCGTTTTACTTCTCTCAGCTTTCTCAGTGCTCACTGCCTTAACCTGGCTTTCTATTCGCTTCAGAAACTCACTGCTTTTTGTCAGTGTAATTCTTGGCTTCTTTGAACTGCCAGCTTCCTCTGCACTGGCTTTCCTTTTCAGGTCATTGGAAATCGTTTGACTGTCCGTTTCCTCGTCGTCTGAGGACAGTTCAATTTTCTTAGGTTCAGAAATAGGCTGCTCACTCCAAGCCAACTTTACCTGCTCATTAACATCTGCAGCAGTAGCCCAATACAGAAATTGCCAGACATACCATGCCTTGAAAACAGTTTGAGATTTCAACTTGGCAGTCTGTTGAAGTACATTATGCGAGAGTATTTGACACAAGTTGATATGGACTTGTGGATCCAATATCTTGGCCAACAGCATAGCAAATAATTTTTCTGACACATAAGTTGGGTTATTCTTAAGACTGACTGCTTCGGCTACAAACCTGTAAGCAGCGGAGGCTTCCAGTCCTGCTACTGGAACTCCTTGAGCACTTGCCTTGCGCTTCTTTCGAGCTGCTTCATCCTCCTTTAGAGCAATACTTATTTGCTGCGCAGTTGCCACCGATGGTTTAGGCTCATTGGGCATCCGAAATGCAAATGCAATGGCTTCTGGTGTCACTGACACCCTCCTATTATTTATCATAGCACTGCTGTTTTCTACATCAAAGGAATCAAGAACTTGCTTGATGATCCCTGCATCAAAAGCAATCCTTGTCGCTTGCAATACAACTCGCAGATCCCAGAGTTGTAGCAGAGTCATTGCATGATCAGTAAAGACATATCGTTGGATTTTACTGTATGGAAGAACAGGAAGGCTTGCCTTTGCCTCTGCAATGATAGCCTGGGTTTCTTCAAGAGTTTCCTGCATCTTCTCTGAACGTTTCCTTCTACCCATACATTGTGAGGTCGACGAGGATGAAACAGGCGAAGGCGAAGAGGACTTACTTGTGTTAAAGCCGTTGCCTGGTGTCGCTGGTAAGGTTGTCTGACAGTCAGCTGTCTCGTCAGAGATTGAAGTTTGCGGCTGTAGTGAAGAAACCTCGGAGCTTGGCGATGGCGAATGGTTGACAGGAGGAAAACGCCGCGCGGGAGATTTATGAGGAAAAATGCTAACTCTCCTGACTGTTATACGTGTTCGCGCCATAAAAGCTCCACCACTCGCCGCACCTAGACTTGTGTGCGCCGTTGCTGACGTGGCAAACATGCATTGGACAAGACTGCTACCCATCCTTGTAATAATTATCACTGGCATACCATTTGACCGTTGGCCACTTAAAATTTGGAAAATGTGTTCATACTGGTTCTGAACTGATTCCCACTCTGGCTGGACCATACTAGTACTGGTTCTTAAATCAGCCTGATCTGATTCTTCAGGTACTGGTTCTGAAGCTGGAACTGGTTGCACATGGAAAAGACCAAAAATATCTGATTCTGGAAACTCCTCCAATCTGATTCTCAAGAGATCAAGAGAAACTCTTGAAGAAACCCAGGCTATCGTTGCAGAGGGAAATGGTGGAACATTGGAAATCTGCAGCTTTCCATGATAAAGAAGCCTGCAGACTACCTCCGCATCCCAGTACAGTTCAGCTGTTGGAACGAGTTCCAAAATGGATACTCAATGCTGATGAGAAAGTGGTTCTTGATCTCTTGCTCTCTTGATCAACAACCTCCAGTTCCTTAGTGACTTCTTCTAACCCAGTTTCTCTGGTCTCTGAGTAATAAAGTTTGATCTGGGAGCCAGGGAAATGGTGGAACATTGGAAATCTGCGGCTTTCCATGATAAAGAAGCCTGCAGACTACCTCCGCATCCCAGTACAGTTCAGCTGTTGGAATGAGTTCCAGAATGGATACTCAATGCTGATGAGAAAGTGGTAAACCCGCACAGGCAAAGACAGTCTACTGCAGATTGTCACTCTTTAGCTCTAGAACTGGAACTTCTGCTGGGTAACAAACCAACTTACCGCTGCATGAAGGATGTTAGGGTCCAACTTAAGGATGTTCTGGTACAGCTACAAACTGCCAGAGGTGTTTTGGACCAGAGAGTGAAAGCTATCCTGGAGAACCAGACAGCCACTAGCAGAGGACCCCAAACGCGAATGTCAGTAGGAGCACAGGCAACTGCTCTTCGAACCCTATTTCAGCTAGTAAGAATTACTAGGAAGATGATGCAACAAGAGAACCAGACAGATCTGAATTTCTTGGAATTTGTGCCTGATTCACCAGTTCTCTTGGCTGTTCCAGCAAGAGAAACTGAGTTGCCAAGATTTTTTCCAGCGTTGTATCCTCAACATCAAGAACCAGTTGATTGACTCACATATTTCAAAATAACTGATGAGCTTAGGGATTGGTATGAGCGATCAACTGTGGAATGGAAGACTTGGCAGACATTGCTCAATGATGCTCTTCAAATCAATGACATCCACGCAATGAAGGAAGAGCTACACAGGATTTAGCTGTGTATGGGCCAGTGGAAGATTCAGGTCAGAGGATTGACTAATATTACTAATCAGCTACTACAGCTCACGGTCGAATCTTCCAAACTGCCTGAGAAAGACATTGCAGCAAACCCGGGTTTGGCACCGCAGTACAGGGAGATGGCTGAGATTCTTTTCGAAGCTCGCGTCAAAACCAATAAGCCTCTTCCCGAAGGATGGATCCATATTGCTTCGCATTGTCATAAACTGGCCAGAACCAGATTGAGCAAGGGAAAGCGTACACTCTATGATCCTGACACCAAAACCTATCATTCTCTCACACCTTATGAGGTAGAGATGACCACAGACCGGCGGGATCAGCTTGAGCAGGAGGCCATTTACCGACTAATTCAGAAGGAGAATGCTGATGCTGGGACTCAGCAGGCAGGGAGAGATGATAGAAAACCCAAGGAAAACCAAAAAGACGCAAAGTAGGCCATAAAATTGATTTTTGGTCCTAATTTTATCAAAATAACTCCAAACTCATTGAAACTTTGTAGGATTGTTGTTAAACACATCTACAAGCTATCTACAACCAAAAACCACCATTTTGACACAAAAGACATCATACGCGTATGATGTCTATTTGCACTTACAGAGCCAAAACTGCTCATTTGTCATCATACATCCATTATATATATCTAATACATGCTACATATGAAATTTGGAACCATTTGGTCAAGAGGATCACCCCATTAGCCCAATTGAGGGAAAATCCTTCACCTAAAGCCTATTTTTGGCCCAAATCCAACATACTCAAGTCCAAACCAAGATTTGAGTAGGAACAGTCCTTCACTAGTACATGGGGAGTCCACAGAACCAATCCCATGCAAAATTGATGAAAAAGACATCATACGCGTATGATGTCTCCAGAGCCATTTTTAGCCCAAAATCTATCCAAACTTCATAAATCCACTGAATAAGCCTATCTAAAGCCAAATCCAAGCTTATAGAGAAATTTGGTCCAAAAATTTAGCTCTGTTTTTGGGTATCCCTTGTATCTTTAAATAAGTGGGCAAGGCCTCACTTCTTAGAGCATTTGGACGCAGAGTCTGAGAGTGAGCACCTACCCACTCTCTTGTACTTTGAACACAGATCGATACAAAAAGAAATACCAAAAGGGGCGCCAATCTTTGGGGCCAATACCTCTTGGCACGGAACTACGCCGGGCCGTGTCAACCTAATTGTGGATTGTGAACTCTTTTGAAGTGAATCTCTGTTGTGTCGCGGTAGTTACTTGACTTGGGGTGTCCAAGTTTGTTACAGCATGGACTCCGATGTGCGCTAGGCCAGCTTCGCACTTCCTCTCATCAGCTGTACATAGAGATAGGGAGATACACTTCGACACCCCCAGAGGAGCGGATATGCGAGCTATGTGACATAGAGCCAGAAACGAAGGAACACTATATATGCGATCCAGCAGTTTGCAGCAATTGGGGACTCATAGCCGGCTTCTCACATCCTCAAGTGCATCCTGTTCAAATGGGGCTCATGCCTTGTCATGGGTCACCAGGTGCAACGGAGGATGACACAAAACAGATTTTGGATTTTTTGAAACTCTGTAACAAAAATTGGTGAATACTAACTAGCAAGCTGAAAAAGAAGAAAGTGTTGAAGGCAGTAGCCAAGAAGGCATGGATGGAGAAGAAAAGCGACAACAGGAAAAAATACGTCCACTTCATGGTTTGGGCTAAGCTTGAATAAAAGGGGATTTGAAAAATTCATGGTCGGAGGAGCGGTTGGCAAGCAAGGGCTATGCGAGGGAGATCGGACCCTCCGGCTACCTATCTACCCAACCCACTCCAGAATTCCATCACTGAGTTTGAGCACCAGCATTTGGGAATCATAGGATTGTCACCAGGATTTATATATATCTGCAATGTTCAAAGATCAGTGATTAGGGATCAGCCCTCTGTATATATCCGCTTTCACTTAAGTGATTTTAATTACTTTCTTTATCTCAGCTACAAACTCCCACAACTAGGGACCCGGCGTCTTCCCGCCACTGCGCACAACTCTTCTTGGCATTTGTGGTGGACCCAACGCGAAAGAGCTGGGGTTGGAGTGATGATAACTGCAGTAGGAGAAGATATTTTGGATCAGATTGAAGAAACTATGGCGTATGGGGTGGACAATGCCTCGACAGCCAAAGGAGAGATTATACAGATGCTTCAGCGCAAGGTCAGGTAGCAAGACTAGAAGAAGAATGGATTGAAACAACAGTGGAAATCGCTCTGCAGTTTGTGTATAATGAGAAGAAATTATTCGATGGATATGATATTGTTGGTTATCTCCAGGTTTATGTGCAAGAGATGGAATTACTGATACCTGAAATTAATGGTCGCGTTCGAGAGATTCAAGAAAAACATAGACAAAGCTGGGATGATTTTCAAGCAGTTATCGAACATGAGTATTCGAATCAGATTTTGGACCAAGATCTCCAGTTGCAATCACATGAATTGAGGAGCTATTCCAATGTCTTGGAGAAGAGTGATGCTACCATACCATATGATGGAGTCTATGAGCCAAAATGGCTTGCAAAGCCAGGTTCAGGAGGGTATGCAAAACGTGTATCTGAGGTTGATGTGCAGTTTATAAAGTTTTTGGACAATGAGATGGATGCATGTCAGTCGCCTATTGATGCAAGAAAAAAATCAATGTGGGTTGAAAAGTAAAGAAGACGCTTCTAATACCATTTGATCCAGGTGGTATAACACTAAATCTGGGTTTATTGCAAGCATGTCGTAGTCGAAGTGCAGTAGGACAGGATGTTGGGCATGATGAGGAGGTTCTCAATTTCTTTAAACAAATGCAACTTGAGAATGCTGGTCTAAATGCGGTTACATTTGATTATGTCCTGAAAGCCTGTAGGATGCTGGGGACAATAGAGGAAAGTCAAGAGTTTTTCGGCCCAAGTAACCAGGGAAGTCAACTCCCTTGTTACGTTTCTTCAATTGCTTCTCCTTTGACCCAAAAAGTTGGTTGACTCACTTGTCCTCGAGTTTATCTTCAGTACACATCGGTGGGACAAGAGGTTTCTTGATTGCCGATTTATTGGCCAATGAGTATGCATTTCATCCATCCCCAGGAGGAGAACTCCTGCTAGTCCACACCCATTTCTCTAATCTCTTTAGTCCGGTAGAGAGCTCTAACCACGCCAAAATTGGAGCAAGAGAACAGATTCAAAATAGTCGAAAGCAGGTTATCCCTCCCCGCATAGCCAGGCAACTGGATTCTGACTCACCATACAGGAAATCAGGAGGGCTATCAATGCTCTTAAAATAAAGAAAGCCCAGGTATTCGACGGTTTGCCGGCATAATTTTACCACGCTTTCAAAGACACTATAGCACCAATCATAAAGTTGGTATGGGTGATGAGGCAGTCAAATTCTTAGCTCTCCCAATCAGCATTAACACTAGTATTATCAAACTCCTTCATAAAAAAGGCCCTAAGGAACAGTTGGCCAATTGGAGGCCCCTCACCATGTTAACATCTCTTATAGTGTGTTTGCGAAAGCCATTGCTAGTAGAATTACCCCGGCCTTGACAGAGTGGCTGCGCGCCGAGCAGAAGGGGTTTATCAAGGGAAGAAGGATCATGGAAGTAATTATCTACATGTGGGAGGGAATCAAACACGCTGAAGCTTCTGGCCAGGATTTTGTTTTCGTCAAAGTAGACTTCGATAAAGCCTATGACAGGTTGGAATGGTCGTTTATCATCCAGAGTCTGGTTTGATGGGGTTTGGCCCCATGATGATAAGGTTTGTCCTCACTCTCCTTGGAATGCACATGCTAGAGTTGCCCTCAATAACTCACTGTCAGCCTTCCCTCTATACCATTCAATGAGAGAAGGATGCCCCTTGCCCTCTCCTATTTGCTATCTCTGCAGACGCCCTCAACTGGTTAGTCAAAGCCAAAATGGCTAGTGGCAATCTCAAAGGTATTCTTTTACCTAATGGCCAGCAACAGTGTCTCTCACTATTCGCTGACGAGAACCAATGGTCTTCTCCAGAATGATAACAGTCCTTAGCATCATTCTAGGAATACTTGGACTTCTTCTGCAAGGCCTCAGGTTCTCGATCAATCACAACAAGACAAGTATTCGATCATCTCTCTCCCCCCTCCAAACTGGATTGTCAGCCAAGGGTGCAAGATTCTGCAAGATGGAGTTATAATCCGATTGCTAGGCATTCCGTTTGGTTTCAGAGTAACGCTTGGACAGAGATGGCAATGGGTCCTTGAGAGATTCTCACCAAGCTCAACAAATGGTTGGGGTTTCAAGCACACATAGCAGGACGGTCTATAGTTATTAAGCATTTTTATGTAGCTATGTGGTATTCTTCCTTTCTTGCTGGCGTCCCCCAGACTCCCACTTGAAAGAGCATCATCAAAGTCTATCAAAACTTTTATGGTCAGGAAAATCCCCAAAGCAAGGAATGGCTAAGGTTCAGTGGAAACATATGTTGCCTCCCAAAGGAGGAAGGGGGATTAGGCCTTACAAACATCACGGCTTGGGCGGAAAACTTGTTGTCAAATTAATCATCAGAGCTCTTGAGCAAAGGGAAGAAGAGTGGGCGGTTCTACTATTCAGAAACCTTCACAAGTTCAAAATCAGTAAACGAATGGCTGGGAATACCCCCTTGGGTCACCATCTTCTTTGGGGCAAATGAAATTCGTGCTAGCGATCAGATCTCCTCAAGTAACTGTGGAAACTCGTGGAACCGATACAGAAGTCACATTGAATTAACTGGGACTCCAAGTACAGTTTCCTCTCAGAGGACTTGATTCTCTATGGTGGTCTCTCCCCCCTATTCTCCCTCTCAGCTTACAGCAATGCCGTACAGCAAGGAGAATTCACGTAAAGGGCTTGTTAAATGGCAAGACTTGTGGCACAGTACCGAATGCAGGTGGCTCAATGATATAGAGCTAATCCACAAGGCTCGTCTGTAACAAACTAGGACACTCCAAGTCAAGAATCTACCGCGACAGCACCAAACAACCACTTCAAAACAGTCACAGTTCACAATTGATTCACACTGGCCGGCGGAGTTCCGTGCCTAGAGTATTGGCCTCAAAGACTGGCGCCCTTTCGGTCTTTCTTTTGTATTAATCTGAGTTCAAAGTACAAGAGTGCGGGCAGGCGCTCACACTCAGACTCTGCGTCCACATGCTCTAAGTTGTGAGTGGCCTCCCCACTTATTTAAAGAGTACAAGGGATGCCAAAAGCAGAGCCCCAAAAGGTGAAAATCAAAAGCTCAAAAGCTTTGCAAAAATAAAGCAGTTTCTCTTTTCTCTTCCTCTTGCTAAAATAAAGCAAAGAGGCTTTTCTCTTTCTCTCGCTCTTGCTTATTCAAATAAAGCAAAGAGATTCCCTCTCTCTCTCTCAACAATTGTGTAGCATGGCTCAAAAACTGTCAAAAAGCTGCCAGCACAATTCACGTGCAAATCACGGAGATCTGTACAGCTGCCACGTGGCATTAGGGTTAGGGTTAGGGAAGAATTAGGGTTTCTTTTTTTAGGGTTAGGGTTTCAATAGAATTAGGGTTTTTGATTTTTAGGGTTAGGGTTTCAATAGAGCGGGCAGCCACATCATCACTTTGTGACATCGTCTTCAACTGTGGGAACTGAATCTAGTTAAAACTAGGAGACCTAGCTTCCCAATGCATCCGAATGGATGCTGTCCCTCGGTACTATTCCTAGACTAAGGCATCTTTGGCAGCAGGGGAGTATGTTCTCCCACCCACCTTCCCTGCCCCCTATTTTGCCTACCCCAATTCATGTTCTACTTAATGCTCGTTGGAATGTGTCTCTGGACAGGACGCAGTGGCACTTTAAGTTCAAGTCTATGTGGAATAGTGGAATACCAGCTAAACATTCAGTTCTGCTTTGGTTAATCTTGCATAAAGCTGTGTGGACAAGTAGTCGTATTTAGAAAGTAGGGTTAGGGCCGGGCTTGTGTGTCTACTGCCAAAGGGAAGTGGAGGATATCCTCACTGTTTATGAATTGTATTAAAATTCAAAGAATGTTGGCTGCTCTATTCTTCACTGGGCTTTTGCCCGAATTGGAAGCAGATGCTACTGGGAGACTCCGTCTCCACCTTTTAGTTGTATGGAACAGAATTGGGGTGAATTTTTATGGGTCATTTGGAAGGAGAGGAATAATAGGTTATTTGATGGCTCTTACGGACTAAAAGTCTGAGAACTGTGTTTGCTACTCTTAATTTGCAGTCTATACCAAGCTAATTACAAGGTGCTGACCGAGTGTATGGGTCATATACTCAAACATAAAAAGCAACAAGAGGTGTTGCTTGATCGGTTATATACTCACCTTCAAAGGATGATTGACGAGTGCAGGAATGAAGGTGAAAAGCTGTACAGGCAAGGCTGCTCCAACACATCCAAAAAGTTCTGAATGATCTTCTAGATGCTGAACATTATGATGTACATGAAATTAGCCTTGTAACTAGGTGGCACGACGGTCTATATTTTGAGATGGCTTTTGTATACGGTCATGACATGTTTTGTATACGAGCATATCATGTAATTTTGTTCTTCTAATATAATTCACAAGCGCCCCCTTTTATGGAAAAAAAATTAATAAAAACAGCACACATAGAAAGTGTGTCTCCATCATACAGTTGGAAAATCTAGCAAAAGTCCACATTTTCCATGCCAAAAAGAGAATCCAAGAGGAAAAATGAATTCATGCAGCAAGATGGGCGAAAGTGACTGCTAGGGGTGATGCTCACATGTGATGGAGAAGGTTATTGTTATTTGCAAAGGGGGTTAGGGCAACTACAAATTTACCTACGTGTGGGGGTACCTTATCCAGCAATTTGTATGCAGGTAGTGATACAACGCTTGATCTTAAAGATATCTTGGTCATTTGCTCGACCTAATCAAATGAGCTATTGCCCAAAATCATGCTTCTTTCCCTCCCTACTCTTTCTGTGTACACATGCAAGGAAAAAGGCCATTAGATAAACACCCCTAGGTATCTTGAATTGCAATTTTCCTGGAGGGAGCAAGCCCGAACACGTATAGTTTAATCCATTGTTAAAGCATATGCTATAAATGCCAAGAAGTAAATCTTACAAATAGAATTTCCAATTTCATGCAAAGAAAAAGAAAGAAATGTTAGCCTCTTGCCTGTCTACATTTGCGCTGCAATTCTCGATAGCATCTGCACAGCGAGGCCCTGAGAAGCACTCATTAACACTCACATGAAATCGCCTCTTCAGTACCTCCATCGAAGCTATTCTTGTCCGTCACAGGAACTGTGTCTGTGTAGAGTTCTCCATTACCGCTACAATCAAAGAGGGCCACTGCTTCTGCGGCATCAGCGGCCCGTCTACTCCATCCAGCTGTGGGAAATTTCTCATCAAGCACAGTCCCTGCCTCTCGTTCCTGAAGGCGTGTAAGCCCGGGTTCTTTGGCGAGCCTCCCCAAAGCCAGCTTGAAGCAAAGAGGAAATTGAAAGAAACTGAGAAGATGAGAAAGGTGGCCGAAAAGAGCTGACGTCCGCCAGCTCTAGGCGGACTCGTAGCAGGCATTACGTGCGCGCGGGTGTGTGTGTGAGAGAGAGAGAGAGAGAGAGATTTCTGCTGGAGGAGCCGAGGGAAGGAGAAGTTGATTGACACGTCAGCGATGAGTAGGCTTTTAAGCAGGCGTGCCCGCGCAGCCCGGTACTGTCTTCAAAGGCTCTTTACCCTGCCAACGTTTAGGCACTTAAAGAAAATTTGTCCACCCATTGCGCAAATAAGAACAGCCAACAAGCCTCTGGGCAGCCATCATTTTTCAAGCGGGAAGTCAATTTCACCCTTAATGAGGTTTGATTGGTTATGTTGTTGATGGCCAGCCAAGACCCTCAACACTAAGTAACACTATATTAGGGGTTAAGGGGAAGGGGGGGTCTCAGGACTAAGTGGCACGGGTATGGGAGGGTGGGATCTATGACGGGGGCATTGTGGACCGTAGATCTTAGTGGTGGCGCACAAGTAAATTAAGGTATCGTAGATCACTTTTTAAAATAAGGACTAAGTGGTACGGGCATGGGAGGGTGGGATTTACGACGGGAGCATTGTGGCCGTAAATCTTAGTGGCAGCCACCAAAAGTAAATTAGGGTATCTTAAATTACTTTTTAAATAAAAGTAATCTACGGTACCCTAATTTACTTTCGGCACCCGCTCGTAATTTACATGTTTTAAGTAGATTAGGGCCTCCACGTTTCACAATTGCACACATGGCATAATGGTTAAGGTACGTGCTCTCATGCGTGAGGTCCCGGGTTCAAAACGACGCCCCAAAGTGGGGGTACCCTAGATTACTTTCGAAATGCAGGTACCCTAGATTACTTACCTGCATTTGGGATCTACGGCCCACAATGCCCCCGTCGTAGATCCCACCCCACCATGCCCGTGCCACTTAGTCCTAAGGAAGAGCCAAGACCTCTTGTTTGAAAAACAACTGAAAGGGTCACGACGGCTTTCAAAAACAATAAAAAAGTGATAAAATTGTTAGGTTGAATTAAACTAGTATCAGTGTTTGAAAAAGGATTGCCTCAGCTGAGTCGTGAGCCGATTGAAAATCAAGACTAGCTAGCTGCAAACCATGGTAAACGGAGAAGAAAAACGATAAAATATGTGAGAAAGTCGTCCAAAAATTTTGCAAATCTCAATTAACTTTCGGTTTTCTTTTCTTCTTAGTGATGAGGAAGAAACTCGACTAGCAACGGCTTAATAAAAGAGACTTTCTCAAACGTTAACACTAACTGGAATCAAGCTATAAAATGCAAGAAATGTAAAGCCATCTGAAGTTGTAAATGAAAGGTGAAACAAAAAGAACTAATTAATATATGTGAATGTGTGTGTATATAATTTATTAGAATTATTCAAGGTCAAGCTTCACTTTAGCATTCTAAAACAAATAATGCAAAAAAAAGCACATGTGTGTATGTGTGTGCGTGTGTAAAACTTACTAAAATTATGCAAGGTGAAGCTTCACTTATAAAAAAAAACAAGTGAAAGGGTCACGAAACTTTCAAAAACAATTAGAAAGTGATAAAATTGCTAGGTTGAATTAACCGGTATCAGGTTTGGGAAAGAATTGCCTCAGCTTAGTCTTGAGCTGATTGAAAATCGAAACTAGTTAACTGCAAACCATGGTAAACGAAAGAAAAACCGACGAAATATGTGAAAAAGTCATCCCAAAATTTTGCAAATCTCAAAAATTTTGCTAGTTTCACCAGCAAACTTTATGCAAGGTAAAGCTTCACTATAGCATTCTAAAACAATAGAATGCAAGAAAAGTAAAGACATGTCAAATGTGAAATGAAAGGTAAGTCTCATCATGCACTGAAAACAATGGAAGTCTCCCTAACCAAGCACAACACTAAGGGTTTCTTTTAGAAAGCCAAAAATGATTCTTCTTGGAACATCTATACTATATATAATTGAGCTTAAAAGTTTCAAGGAAGGAGAGGGCATCCATGTGTCACTCTCTCCTTCATTTCAAGAACCTTAAGAAACATTTGGTTTGAAATGTAAAAGTGAATGCTAAGTAGCAAGTATTGTGATGGTAGAAAATGAAAAGACTTATTTTTTACTTCTTCTACAAAAAGTCACAATACTTAGTACTATATATATATTTATAGTATGCAAACTTTTTAGCAAGCCAGCCTTCAATTTTGGGGGTGATTACTTTTGTTTTTGTAAAGGGTGACTCTACTTTGCAGCTTGAAAAAATAATAAGCGAGCGAGCTATTGTCCCGCGTCGATAAGTTGGTCTGTCTCAAAAATGCGTGCATGTGTGTGTGTGTGTGTGAGACAGAGGAGACAGAGTGTGCGTGCATGTGTGTGTGTGTGTGTGTGTGTGTGTGTGTGTGTGTGTGTGTGTGGAGAGAGAGAGAGAGAGAGAGAGAGAGAGGGAGATCATGTTTCATTTCTATGGCATTGTCGTGCGGGTCGTAGATCTTAGAGAGAGAGAGAGAGAGAGAGAGACGTCTTCGTTATTTGCTGCAGTTGTATGTGTGTGTGTCACACACAACACACACCACACACACAGAGAGAGAGGGAGGACCAATCCCATTTAGTCATGCTGAGGAGTGTGTGTGTCTATTTTCGTTTGAAAGAGAGAGAGGGTGCCATTGATTGGCCTTAGTGCTTGACAGAGAATGCCCTCCCCCTTCCCAAACTCTATCATGAACACAACCCACCACTTAGTTCATGTACAACTTCTCAAATGTTGCTGCAACAAGAATGTAGTATCCTTTATCAACACCCTGGCTGCCAACAGCTGATCCGCACAAGCCCCACACCCTTATACAACCTCAATCTCTGTTGGCCAGGACGCCAAGAGTTTTGATCAATACATGTCCCACTCGCCACAAGCGCTTGCTGAGCCACCTACTCCTCTACCGCTACCTGTCCCCCTTGATCCCGACGGACTCCATTTTTGCATAGTTGCGGCCCTCCCACGAGAGAGAGAGAGAGGAGAGAGAGGAGAGAGAGAGAGAGAGAGAGAGAGAGAGAGAGTCCCACATCGTCTCCACACTTTCTTCATCTTTTTTGGCGAGTCAGCGGATGCTACAATGTGAGAGCTCAAAAGTGAACATCCAAGCTTTTTAGCTTTCCCAAGTTTTTACATCTCAAACTTCTGACATAGGCAACAAAAAAGGGGTTCTGCTAGGGGACAGGTGGCATTGCCTGTTGCTACAGTGCTCACGGCAACGGTCGTGCAAGACGGGTCTTCAATCAGTGTTTGGGAAAAATGTGTCTCAACTTAATATCATGCCGTTTTTAATTTCAAAAATACCGGTTGAGGGCAAGGGGAGAAAAGGAGAAATTCTATCCCAAAATAGAGAAAAATAGTGTTAAAACCTGCAAAATAAACCTAATTTTCAAAATTTCCTCTTGGAAAATTAAAGGAAAGCAAATTTGTATGTTTTGAAAAAATTATTTTTCCAAAACACTGATGTGATTGCATTGGAGGATAATCATTGCAGTCGAGGGTATGGGCCTTGGTCTTGGAGTTAGCAATCCTTTACTCATTTGAATCTCCTTGGTGTTGCATACCTAATGTGAGCCTTTGCCTCCCCTTAGAAATGATGACTCTGGTCTCTTATTGTAGGGCTGCCTACATGCCTGTGCCTCCATTGTAGGACTGTCTCCGTGTCATTTAGAGCCTGATCAATTGGAACAGCTAAATAGCCTTCCAGCTTTGTTTGCGAGTCAAGAAGATCGGTGGCTTCAAAGATAAATGCTTGATTTGAGTGAGTGATGAGATAGATCTTGAACAGGTTCCTGCTAGCCAAGAGGGCCTCAAAAGTCAACCAAGTCAACATGTGGGAAAGGCTATGCCCCTTTCGAGGCTCTTAACTACCATAATTAGATAAGTAGAGAGAGAAGATCTGGCTCTTGCCGGGCAGAAAGCAGGTTGCTGGTACACACGACAGGCTCTTAGCCTCTCACATGCTTCATTTTAATACTACAAACTAGACATGCAGCCTGGAGAGAGAGGAGAGAGAGAGAGAGAGAGAGATTTCTTCATAGTGACGTGGTTTGAGACCCGTTAATCTTGAGACCACTAATCCCAACTCTCAGCTATTGAGTTTAGGCAAACTTATCCAATCCAAACATTGTTGGCAACAAGGTCATCATGCTGCCTATCGAGCGAGGAGAGAGAGAGAGAGAGAGGAGGAGAGAGAGAGAGAGAGAGAGAGAGAGAGAGAGAAGGGAAGAAGAAGAAGAAGAATATCACAAGAGACCTAAAAATTTTAGCCGACGAACTTGATATTTGAACTCAAGGGCTTGCATGTCACATACTTAACAGGAGAGGGGGACATAACTTTAAATATCATAGAAACAATCACAGTGACTCAAAGGTTAACGGGCGGGAGAGAGAGAGAGAGAGAGAGAGAGAGAGAGAGAGGATTATCCTAAAGGTCAGATTGGACCTGTGGGACCAAGTACAACATGTAAATTGCTTGAAGATATGGATATAAGGGTGGCCACTAACAAGTTGAATCCATGAGGTGGTAGGAGAGAAAGGTATGTAGGCCATGGTATGGGCTAAAATGTGGGTAAAGCAAGTTTGATGTGATCAAAAAGCTGAGCACTCATGTAGGTATGATGGTCGCACTCTCAAATAGTTAAGGGATATAATTCGCGTACAAAAAGGGACTCTCCTTCATGTAGTGCCTCAATGCTCTATCTAACATTTAAGGGAGTGGGAGCTAAGCCAAATGGCTGCTATGGTATAAAAGATGGGTAAGGGAAAACATGTGAATGGTTGAATACAATCTTCTCTTTCAAAGAAGAACGTGCATGTGTACTCCATGTGTGTATGTGTGTGTGTGTGTGTGTGTGTTGTGTGTGTGTGTGAGTGTGTGTTTTGCAGCACGCTCTTTCTTTTAGCATGATGCCATAACTCTTGCAAAGAGAAACAATTGGGGTGAACTTTTTTTGTTCATTGCCTCATATTTTAAGGTGCCAATGGTGCCCAGATGTACACAAACAAACAATATGCGCCTTCCATGATAGCTAGATTGAGTGCAATCAGCCTATAAATTTTGAAATTTATCTACATATAGAGACAAAGTTGCTATAGCCATGCAATCACCCCCAGGTCACACACCCATCATGAATATTGCCTTTGAGAAGCAAAGACACATTGCTCACCAAATCAGTTGTGCATACAATGGCAAGTTTCTTTACT
Organism: Adiantum capillus-veneris; assembly: GCF_014529385.1. Classification (NCBI taxonomy): domain Eukaryota; kingdom Viridiplantae; phylum Streptophyta; class Polypodiopsida; order Polypodiales; family Pteridaceae; genus Adiantum; species Adiantum capillus-veneris. The sequence goes on along the minus strand of NC_140949.1, from coordinate 55,043,513 downwards.
ACTATGTGGTGTAATGTTGGCATGTTGGGTTCATGGCTAGTACATGCATCCTAAGCGCAACAAATAGAAATTGATGATTTAGTTGAATGTGATGCCCAAATGCAAGACCAAAACTAACGAGAGAAGCAGGGGAGAGTTGCTATTATGACCAATGCCTTGATTGGTAAGGATGGTGAGAGGGGTGCTAATGCATCTAAAGAATTTGTTATTCAATGCAAACACTATAATCATAGAAGGAATACCAGCTCTCTATTAGCCTATTTAGAGGGCCATACCACTCAGCATGGTGCCATATCCATTGTGTGAGGGAGACATCTCTAGCTAATTGCAAATTCGCTACCTCCTTAGAGATGAAACATAGGATGTTAAAACAAGACATCATGCGAAGGGAGCCCACATTACTTAATTCATTTGCAAGAGACCTCAATTGACCCTATGATTCTTGAACCACACACATAGATAGGACAGAGGAGGGGGGGGGGGGGGGGGGGGGGGGGGGGGGGGACAAACTCGCCATGACTAGGAGGAGAATGTTGGAGCTTGGCATGATCAACTAGAAGGAGATTTTAGGGGGGGGGGGGGAGGACAAACTCACCATGACTAGGAGGACAATGTTGGAGCTTGGCATAGATCAACTAGAAGGAGATTTGTCCTTGGTCGTTCACAAGAGTGTTTGTTTTGAAATTTATCTACATATAGAGACAAAGTTGCTATAGCCATGCAATCACCCCCAGGTCACACACCCATCATGAATATTGCCTTTGAGAAGCAAACGACACATTGCTCACCAAATCAGTTGTGCATACCAATGGCAAAGTTTCTTCTACTACTATGTGGTGTAATGTTGGCATGTTGGTTCATGGCTAGTACATGCATCCTAAGCGCCAACAAATAGAAATTGATGATTTAGTTGAATGTGATGCCCCAAATGCAAGACCAAAACTACACGAGAGAAGCATGGGAGAGTTGCTATTATGACCAATGCCTTGATTGGTAAGGATGGTGAGAGGGGATGCTAATGCATCTAAAGAATTTGTTATTCAATGCAAACACTATAATCATAGAAGGATACCAGCTCTCTATTAGCCTATTTAGAGGGCCACTACCACTCAGCATGGTGCCATATCCATTGTGTGAGGGAGACATCTCTAGCCTAATTGCAAATTCGCTACCTCCTTAGAGAGAAACATAGGATGTTAAAACAAGACATCATGCGAAGGGAGCCCATTACTTAATTCATTTGCAAGAGACCTCAAATTGACCCTATGATTCTTGAACACACACACATAGATAGAGACAAGGAGGGGGGGGGGGGGGGGGGGGGGGGGACAAACTCGCCATGACTAGGAGGAGAATGTTGGAGCTTGGCATGATCAACTAGAAGGAGATTTTAGGGGGGGGGGGAGGACAAACTCACCATGACTAGGAGGACAATGTTGGAGCTTGGCATGATCAACTAGAAGGAGATTTGTCCTTGGTCGTTCCACAAGAGTGTGGAGAGTAACTACACTTCATTAGTTGTTTGATCTTACACTCGCAAAGGTAGACATATTGTTGATCCAAAAAATAGATTTGTGCTTGGTTGATGTGAATGTGGAGGGCACTTAGACCTTGTGTGTTGTCATACATTGTCATCTAAAAAGTAGTTATAGTGGTGGTTGATGCACAAGTGTATTAAAGAGCTATAAAAGCTCACATGAGAACCATAGGCATTTTCCCAAATTCTCCCTCCATGTGAAGGGAAGGAGAACAATGGTTGCTTCAATTGACGCACATGTAGCCGCGGCAACGCGCGGGTCACATACTAGTTGATATTTGAAGGATAAACTAAACAAGGTGTGCATGCCGAATACATCAAAAAGTGAGCATGCACGATTAAAGAAAAGGAAAGAATAATTTTCATTGGTTAGTACTTTGAAAAGGCTCTTATTAATACAACCAAATGTCAGTGTCTTTGCAGCTTTTCAAACATAAAGTAAAGAGGTGTACTTGCGAAATAAAAAGTGAGCTTGCACTATCAAAGAAAAGGAGGGAATACATTTCAATTGGTTCGTACTTTGAAAAGGCTCCTACTACAACCAAATGTCATTGATTCATTATATTTGTGCTTTTCAAATTTAGTCACGTTGTTTGTTTTATACCACTCATTTCACGAAAGCAATGAGGTAGCCGGTCCACCAAGAGGTGCTTAGTAAGCGAAAGGGTAATTTAAGTCCTCAAATGAACTGCCCTTTTGTCAAAACACACTCACACGTTTAAATTAAATCAAACACACTCCCAATGGGTGACCATTAATTACGACATTAAATAAATCTTACACATCCCACTACTACATAGAGAGATCCAACTCTTAGTTTTTGAAGAAAGAAGCGTAAAGGTTTTTCCCAAAATATTGGTCACATGTATTATCCACCTGAATCATTGTATTTTGTAACTTCTCTTTTCTAATTTAATTCACTTTTTAGAAATAAAGACTCCTTTGTTTTCTAAATTTGTGTTGAATCAAAGTCAAGCCAAATAAATTACAAAAAGCACTTCGAAATTTGTCAGTCTTACATACAAAATTGTAGCAGGGAAAGTCTGTCGTGCTCTCTATTGTGGGTGCTCCTCAATGCAGTGTGCGTAAAACCTCACTTTAACAAAAAGAAAACATCACACAACAATGAAACAACAACTCAAAGCACATTAGCCGACTCAGAACTCACTGGTACTCAGAACCATACAAACTCTGGATGGTAGCACACTCAGCTTCAAGCCCAAGACTTACAGGTACAATGGGGTGTCGAGGCTCCAATGTGCAGGGAGAGAGTGCAAATGGGTCATGCTGATCTCCAGACTCTAGACTCGAGGCTCAAGACGCACAACCATACAAAGTGGATGATGATAATATATGATACGATTGGAATTAACCACACATATGCATCTCATAAAGAGCCACAAACGGCTAGCAAAATATCTCAATCCAACTAAGCGTATCTCCAAACTGCGCCGGTGGTGATCCGACCACGGTGTCCACTAGGTCACCACCCATATCACTGACTGGGTGAGAGTCCCTCCAGTGTGAACTAACTGCATGTCCTATGCCAGTGACATTATAGCCCTGCTACAGGTTGCCCGCCATAAGACCACCGGTGAGAGAGAACTTTGAAATTAGAAAGAACACTGAAACTAGCAGAAAAAATGCAGTCAACCCGATTGAAGCTCTGTGGAGAAGAAATGATGAAATGTAGGTATTTGCGGAATATAGTGAAGAAGTACGGCAACCCTTCCACAGTGAGATATGTTGTACAGAAAGTAGAAATTGAAGAAGGCCCAAGTTTGTAGCAAAATCTCAGAATGTAAGAGGCTAGTATAAATGTAGAGGTGAGGGGGGAATGTAAATGGGGTGAGGCTAGTGGTGAGGTTGTTTGGTGAGGGGGTTGGGCAAATGGGGGAGGCTAGGGGTGAGGGGGTGGGTAGGGGCGAGAGGAAGGGAGAAGGTGGGTAGGGGCCAGGGGGTGAGGAGAGAGTGGGTAGGGGCGAAAGGAGGTGGTGAGGGACTGCTTGCGAAGAAACCCTCCTCGGTCTGGCCCTGTAGTCTATGCTCCTCAACAGCCTGCATAGCCACGCTGACTCGCCAGTCTTCCTTGGCACGGCTAAAACCACTTGACCATCGAGAACTATTGCGCTCTCCATTTCATTTTTTGGAAGTTTGTCTTCACTAAGCAACCCTTCCCACTTGACATTTGCCACCAAGGGCCAAGGCCACAAAAGGGGTTATTCCCACGAAGTTTTTCCCAAAGGACTTCGAACCCAATTTTGAAAGGAATCTCTCCCACGCGACAGACCCTATGATGGGTGCTTCCCACAGGAGCAAAGACGAATGAATCTCAAATAATCTTTCAAGGATTTCTTCCTCAAGCTTCAAGGCTTCAACCATTGTGAAGAGGAGATTCTCAAAAGAGAAGAGTGACTTCACATTCAATAAATTTCCTTGAGGATATATTTGTACAAGGCCCACATTGATATGTATGCAATACCTATGTACAAAAGCACAATGCACATTGACTAGACACTGCTATCAAAGGATATGGTAAGACCTTCCGACACATAATGAGCACACTACACGATATGTATGAGTACTTTCACCTAAACACAAGCACACACACAAGCATCATAAACATTGTAATGCATACGTGCTTTGCACCATTATCCATGAAGACTCATTCTCCACAACCAGACCAACTAGACCGACAAACATCAAGTTGAAGATGAAAATGAAGAAGAACCGATGATAGCGAAGAATGATGGAATCATGACACTCAATTCGTTTGCGCGACATCAACTACACATGAATGAATGAACAACATGATAACAGTATCTCTTTAGGACTACCTTGTGAGCCTAGGATGAGTATTATTGAGCCATGAGTGATGAATCCATTATGAGAACCACCATGATGAATCATGTACTACACCTAGATGTATCAGTAGTATCCTAGGAGTACACTACCCATGATAGCCATAAGCCATTAAATTAGTCATTGTAAAACTCCCCAAGTTCGGCTTAAGGGGGAGTTTTTTGGGTTAAGCCCAACTTGACAAGTATGAGAATGTGGGAAACCTCTCTAGTCATCTAGGATGGATGAAGTTATTAGTTAGGCCAATAGGAAGAGTTTCCTACAACGTTAAAACTCTCTTCTTCTTCTTCTTCTCTCTCATACGAAATGTTTTCATTGTAATGAGGAAGTATCTGCCTTGATGTAACAAAGCTTTGTTCCACCTTGCCATAGCGAACATGGCGAGTTGATGATGAGCCAACGAATCAAAAGTTTTGTTCCCACTTTCTCATATGATGCATGCTTTGTTTAGGCTCCATGTATGGACACTAGAGCATGCTCATATGCCTCAAGCCTATCAGTTAGTTCGGGGTGCATGGGATAACAAGCTAGGACGGGTTGCTTGTGTATTGAATAAGAATGTATGTCTTGCTCAACCCTCTCTATGGTAATGTTGTATCTTTGACGTTAATAATATGAGAAAATTACCCAAAATATTCCTAAAACTTGGAAAAAAAATCCCAAATTACCTCTTATATTTTGCCAAAATTTCCCAAAATGCCCTTACATTTTTCCAAAATTCCCAAAATACCCTTTGTTATTTTGTAAACATCCTTTGTGTGTGTGTGTGTGTGTTGGGGGGGGGGGGGGGGGGGGTCCACTATATGTAACCCCTCCATATCATGTGCGTTCAAGGTCTATTTTAAAACTCCATACTCTTTTAGATTTTTCACAAATAAATGAATCCTTTTTCTATCCAATCTGTGTAAGCCTCCTTTGTTGCCTACCCTTATGTATGTTAATAAGGGTCACATTCAAGGTTTAAAAACCCCTTATATAGGACTCGTGTGCTCTGTTCACATATTTATAGGTGACCCACATGTATTTTGAGAAATTTAGAAATTGAGGGGTATTTCCCCGAATTTCAAGGCTATTTCAGTAATTCTCCCTAATAGTATAAACACCTGCTTTTTATATTTTAAAAAAACTTCAAAATTTGTTTTCACTACTTCATCAAATTATAAATCATAGCTTTGCTATTTTACAGGAATTAATTCACTGTAATCAATCTCCTATTTCAATTAAAGAGTAATCTCATAAGATTTTCTCGTGTACATTGGCCAGGCGTAGTTTCTTTTTTTTTGCCATAATAATTTGATCAATCAAATGGACATTTAGCATACATGGACCAGATTTTTGTTTTACTGGGTAGATAAGGTTGCTTTTGGATCCGATGGCCTATTGGAATCCTCTCTTGATACCATTACTGATAAGTGGTCCACAAGATTATCGAACACACAATCTCGTTTCAAAAGGCTTAAACGAGCATATTGGTCACTTGAACCAAAGTTCTTACCAGCTCTAGCTATGATTCCTGCTTGGAATAGTAACGTTTCACAATCCTCATCACTATCTTCTTTGCAATGAACCCATGCATAAGCTGCACATACATCAATAGCAATCACCACAAGCGTTAGTGCAATCTAGCGTGCACGTACACACATGCATATATATGTGTGTGTGTGTGCTTATATGCGTATTTCATAGTATTACCATTGGACCAAGAAATATGACATCTGCATGTGAAAATCATGATTTATTCCTAAAGACCCTTAAAATCCTCATTTTAACATGCCAAATCATTAGAGCACAATTGTTTCAATCAAAAGTTCGTAAATGTAATGCATTGAGAGATTTTTTTTGAAACTTTAAAGGGGTATTTGAGAATTTTGGCAAAATTTAAGGGGCATATTGGAAAATTTGGTCAAATTGAAGGGAACACTAGGAACATTTGTCCAAGTTTTGAGGGGCATATTGGGAATTTTTAAGATTAGAGGGGTATTTAGGAAATTTCCAGAAATTTGCGGGGTATGTGTGTGTGCGCGCACGCACGCATGCGTGCATGCACATGCATGCGTGAGTGCTCGTGTGAGTGTGCATGTACCCACTTTCCTTTTCAAGGTTTACCTGGTGAAGGACCTGTCACTTCTTTGAAAAAATTGCAGTAACTCGGATCCAACAGCTGCAATCCAAGCCATTGTGATGTTTCTAATGTTTGGTTCAGCCTCTTCCATCGGTGGCGTAGAGTGGCATATGCATAATGGAAGCTCAGACCTTTGCTTGCATAATAAGTAGGAGGAAGACCCAATGGAACTTTCTCTTTGGCAATAAGCTGCTTAGAATAGGCCTTGTTGATAGTTCTTAACAGCTGTGTTGCTCTCAATTGGGTCTCGTGTGATGTTATAATGACCAACGATGCAACATGCTTAAGCAACCTTGAATAAACAGAGTAGTCCTTCACAATAGCCCACCTACACATCCCCACACACACACAAGCTTAAACACCAAATTTCTTGCAGCAACTTAGCATATGCTGGAGTTTTACCCGAGTCGGCTTCCTGCATGACCAGTGACCTTCGACAAAGTAAATAACATCACATCATCATCACGGGCTGCAGTAATGGCTGTAAAATGGGGCCAGTAATAGGCAAGGTCATAAATCACGAAGGCATTACTGCCATTGACGACTGCGTCTCGAATTGCACCATCGGGATTGTTCGGCGTATTGACAAATTCTATTGATGATCCATTCACAGTGCTTTGCTGCTCTGCATAGATATATGCATCACCGGCCCAAGCATAGTGTGATGTTGCGAACCGCTCTGTCTGCGAACGATAAGCCTGGATATGGAGCAATGTTAAATAAACAATCCATCAGCACCACTCTGGCTGTCTATCAGAAAGTTATCACAACTTAGAGGATAAAGTGCTTACCGAATAATAAGGAACAGCAGAAATGACGCTGGCAGGAGTCCCATTATTAGGAGCAAGAGCAGCAACGGCAGCATTCAGAAGCTGCATGGATCCAACCCCTACTACAATGTATTTGTTCTCTGTAACAGCATTTCCAACAAGCGAGTGCAAAGTTCGAATTTCTTTTTCCAGAGCTGGCGTCAGCGAACGATACCCTGAACTCTCAAGAAGTTGATAACCGATCCGGTACCATCCTGGAATCACAACTGTGCTTTCTTCTGCGTTCTGCTTCCAAAATGGCCCAAAGAGAAATGGATCTCCACTGCAAAGTAAAAAATGCAAGCTTACTATTGCTAAGTAAAGCTTCAAATAGAACAAAGAAGATGACAAGACCTAAGTTAATGTCACAATTCAAAACTTTTGCTGCTTGTGCAGGTCTACACAAACAAAGAATCACTTTCTACCCAAAGAATGTAGCTCAAATGGTTGAGCACTCATGATGTAGCCCTCAGGTTGAGGGTTTAAGGCTCACTGTTTACCAACTTCTCAAATCTCCATTGGGGAAGTTGTTCCCACGGTATGGCCCCTTGTGGGTGTGATGTGTACATCAACGTACACAGATATCTATAAAGTTCTCCCTACTACCTCCCCCGAGCTGATGGTAAAAAAGAATCACTTTCTATTTGAATTTTCTTTCATATTGGTGATTTATTCATGACTCATTCTAGACCATAATGTTATATAGTCACGAAAATGCACAAATGCTCTGTTTTGATACTCAATGATTTTTTGGACTTGAATGCCATAAAATGTTTCCAAAATGCTCAGTAATTAGACTTACGTTTGAAATGGCCCAAGGGTCCGAATCAAACCCATTTCATGCTTACCACATATCACATCCACAAAAGTAGTTACTATTGGCATAGTCACATGGGACGGGCAATGTATGTGCAACACTTGGGTCCATGAAAAAAGGAAACAACTTTCAAGGCTTAGAAGCTGCTCATTATTATGAAAACCTAAATAGGAAATGAAAAATGGCTATGGTAACATGGAAGCTTGAAATGAGGAAATAATTTTCCATGGCCTGCATTGGAAGTCTTGTGTAAGCTATAACACATCGGAGCCTATGCGAGAGCTGTCATTCTTATATTCGGCCATACAATAACTCCATCCTCACTATTGTGGAGAAAACACTCATTGTAAAACGACATTTTCATTTTGAGAAATTACCCATATACTCTCTGTATCAACTTGCATGAGATTCAATTTAAGTGTAACAGGCAAGCCCAAAAGCTCCGGTGCCTCAAAAAGTCAACGCTTCCAACAACTTGGCCAAAAACACGATTCCCACCGGGGATTTGTGTGCAGCCAGGCGCTGACTTGGCTCCACTGCTCTTGTCCAGCTCCTATGTGGTGAATGTTCTCCTCATCTGGTCGGTATTGTCATGCCATATCATCACTATGTGACACTGAGCGTGTGGATGCAGGTAATGGTGTGTCCAAGGGGTGCTAATAGGGTGACAATCTGTCCATAATAAAGCAATGCAACTTAAAACAAGCTGACATCGGTGCATTTAGAGTCTCCCCCATTGCTAGCTATTGAGATGATGGAAGGGCAATCTAGCATACTCGTAGCTTGGGATCTTTCACAAGCACCACACAGAGAATTAGTTGGCACATTCGTTGATGACATGATTTTGTATTTGGAGAGTTAAGAGGGCATTAGGAACATTTGACTATCGTCTTTGACAAGCTATGCAAGAACATGCAGCTCGTCAATCGAACTCATTTTGGAAGTAATTCACTTCCTTGGCCAGGATATATAGTGTGCATATGGATCCTGCTTAAATGGAAGCAATCAAGATATTGCCCGATTTAGAAACAATAAATGATGTACTTGTCATGTGCACATGGGTTTGTGTGCCACATGGACATGCTACATCACTTCTAGAGCCAATCCTGTGCATAGTAGTGTCTTAGGGCCTAGGGGATTTAGTGCCGGAAATTTTGTGTGCATGTTTGCAAGATCCAGATGCCCCAACAAATCAATTAGATTAAATTTTCCACCTTTAAAACCTCTTGTACACACGTTTTATCGGATGTAATCACACTTCAATGGGCATCTAACAGTACAAGCATGTAGATTTAGGTTAAGAGGAACCTATAGTGCCAATTCGTGTGACAATCCAATTCCTGAGTTGGGAGATATGCAGCAGTTTCATCTGAAAATTAACCCTCCTGAAAACTCATTAAAAAATGACTTTACTGATTCAATTTTAAGTCATATCAAAGTCATTGCCTGACCTAGGCCTTGGGAATTACTTGAGGCCTAACCGGTAATATACTCTTACTCTGTACCCTGTCAAAGATGTCTAAGAAACCTATATCAGTAGCATATTGCTCAAGCGTTTCCTCAAAGTTCTGATGATGCACTGCCGTGATAGCGGATATGTGTGGATTGCAATTTGCAAGACAATGCATCGGCCGCTAAATTCTTCTTTTCCGTGATGTAAACAATTTGGAAATGGAACTGTGACAAAATGTTTGCCTATTTCATTTGCTTATCTGAAGGCTGTTTTTGGGACAATATGCGTTAAACTTTGATGATCCGTTAATACTATGAAATCTGCTCGAAGCAAGTAATGCCTCCACTAAGTCGGAGCATGTATCACTGCTAACAGCTCCTCCTCGTAAATCTGTGCAACCATTCTTGTAAGCAATGACATCGCCCTCCTGCATCAAGACCGCACCCAGATTGCTAGCATCACAATAAACCTCAAACTGTTTCTAGAAATCTGGGAACAGGACCAGTCGTCAGCTTCTCCTTAAGCTTCTCAAACATTGCAATCTATGAAGGTCCCCACGTAAATGAAACACCCTTTTGAATCAAGGTGTGTATAGGCGAAGCAATCTCCGCAAATGAGCTTCACTTCTCTCAGAAAGTAGCTCTCCAAGCAAACCCTCAGAGAAACAATTGGCTTGAGCTTGAAAAAATTCTTGGTGTTCTTGTAAGTTGTTCTAACTCTGACAAATTTAGATTTTTTATGGTCTTTCACCTCTCTCAAGAAGATCCAGTAAACAAAAATGACTGGATTTCATTAATTTAGAAATGGCCGAAGCTGATACAAGTGGGACAAACTCACCCTTTGATTTTACATCTAGGATGATTTCTTTGCGGATTTCTTCTATTGCTTCTTGCATTTCTCTTCTCCGTTGTAAGAATCCTGCAAAGAATATGGGACACGTCGCTCCATCTGGTGCATAAAGTTCAAGGGGCCTGAAGTGCATGGAGAAACAATCCATAGCATCTTCCTTGTTGCTGAATGCTCTTGGAACTTCTGTTCCAAACAGTCACGTCGAAACTCTTTGGGTAATCAACACAAATACTGTTCCATCTGTCTCAGGCCTTGTCCACCAAAAGAGATCTTTCAAAATGAAGCAATTGGCAAAAAGGTATTCCAAAACGTTCCTATAGGTGGCCAGAGTGTCATCTTCTTGCATCCTCATCTGGTTCCATGGTGTGATCACGTCCTGGTCGTACTACCGTGTCAACCATACTAAAGAGAACAATTTATTTTGAATTTCACCCACTTTGTCGATGCTTTACTATAAAGAGAAGAGTTGACCAGCATATTCGAGCATTCCTCTTGCTGCCTTTCATACTTAGAGGCTTCCAAGAAGTTGTATTGGGCGTTGCGTAGCTTGGCGTGCAACTAAGGTGTCATGGGCAACTAATATAGCGTGCTCTTTCTGTCGCTACACACACACACTTGTCGAATAATCCTATAGTTGGGGAACCGTTTCTAAATAAACCTTACTCGCTCCGATGTTGAACTCTCTTTAGCACAATCTTTCCACTTAACACTCTTTATAAATTGTATTTCTAGTTATTTTTTCTCGAGTGTCTAGTATTTTCCTTGGCTTATGTGGAAGAAATTGAGTATCTATGAGTTTCACTATTTGATCATCTTGAATAAGATTATCAGATTGACCCAACTTCTTTTTTAGTCTCCTTACGTGGAATGATGGATGTATACCACTTGTCTCTAGTAATTGGAGTTTGTAAGCCATATCTTCAACTCTCTTTAGTATTGTAAAAGGTCCACAATACCTTGGTGATAATTTTAAACATGGTCCTTTCTTCATGTTTCAGACTTTTTTTGAGGCACTTTAAATAGACTTGCTCCCCTTCCTCAAAGGTAAGAGGTCTTCTATGCAAATCAATATATGTCTTTGCTCTATCTTGAGCCCTTCTAATACTATCTTAGCAAGTTTAATCTTTTCATTCATATCTTCTAAAAAATCTTTAGCTACTTGAACCTTTTCTTTTTGCGCATAAGGAGCTCTAGGCTTAAACCCATACATTAACATAAAATGGACTATATCCAGTGGAAGAGTGCTTGGCACTATATATGCAAACTCTACTATAGGTAAGTACTCTTCCCCAATTAGTTTTCCCCTTTACTTACAAATATACTCGAAACTTATCTTCTGGGATTTGATTAACCCTTTCAGTTTGACCATCCGTTTGAGGATGTTTAGCTGTACTCATGCTTAGTTTGTTGTCCAACCTCTTAAACACGACCGTTCAAAAATGGCTATTAAACTTCCTCTCTCTATCTGACACAATGTTTGTTGATAAACCATAAAGTGGATAGAGATTTTCTACAAAAGCCAATCCAAGAGTTTTAACATCAAATTTGGTTGGAATAAACTAGCCATTTTGGCTAATCTATCCACTTTTTTCCTATGGCTTGCACGAGGGTACAAGGGATTTGGAATGATTCTAGAAGGTAAGGCTTTGACATGGTTTTAGCCCCATACACTAGGTCCCCGAATAGCTAGTACGACGATGAATGTCGAGAGATGAGGACCAAACTACACAAAAAGGTAGTGGCAAGGATTATTACACACAGACAGTCACAGATAACATTCTGGCGCCATGTGAGGCGAAAGAAGAGAAGCTTTCTAGCTCGACTTGAGCAGGAGTTATACGAGTTGTTCTTAAGCCAAGACTCCAACGAGGCATGGCGGTTTTTTTGAAGAACGGCAAGCTTCCATACCCATTACCTCTACGGATACTTGGGGACAGTATGAGACTAGTTTATATGTAGTGCCAGCTTAGCGTTGCCATCAAGGCCCCATCCTCAAATCTGTATGTTCTTTACTGAGAGCATGATACATGATGCCTGCATAGAGGTAGAGCACATGACCACGACAGGCTGGTTGCCGAACATTTGCGCCACACACAAGGTACATTGGCACGTTTCCTGGCCAACATGTTTAACAGAGCTTGTTCGTGAAGGCTTCCCTGAGAGTTGGAGTTCCAATATCGTTGTGGCGATATTCAAGGCTAAGGATCCTATGTTCCCTGGTAACTATCGTACCATCATGATATGCCACACATTGGCTAAGCTTTATACTTTTGTACTCGAGCACGAACTCAGCCGTTGAGCAGAGAGAGAGGGTGTAAGAGCACAAGGGCAGCCAGGTTTCAGAAGAGGTTTTGCTACTCTTGATCACATATTCACTCTTCGAGCTATCATCCAGGAGGGTCAATCACGTGGGCAGCGTATCTATTGCTGCTTTGTCAACTTCTAAAAGGCCTTTGACAGAGTGCGTAGAGTGAGATTGATGCGCAGACTGTACAATCTTGGCGTCCCAAGTGAGCAGAAGGTCAAGTTTGACAGGAATAAAGCACAGGGATTATTACAGCCTTACCCATTCCCACCCGCACCTGGGAAAGTATTTCTATGGATTTCATTTTTGATCTCCTGAAGACACAGAGTGGGCACGATGGTATCTGGATTGTTATTGACAGATTTAGCAAGCAAGCTCATTTCATTCCAATGAAGAAAACAGTCAAGCGGATCACTTAGCGAGACTGTTCATTGCCCAGATATTCAGATTACATGGCATGCCTGAGACAATAGTCTCTGACAGAGATCCCCGATCCACGAGTTTGTTTTGGAAGGCTATTTGGGAGAACATTGGCTCGCGGTTGCAGTTCTCGTCATCTTTCCACCCGCAGACAGATGGGAAATCTCAGATTGCAAATTCAGTCGCACTGGATTTATTGAAGTCTTACATTTCAAATTAGAAGACTCAATGGGAAAAGTATTTGCCCTTGGTGGAATTTGAATTTGCCTAAAATAACACAATTCACTCTTCGACAGGGAAGGCGCCATTTGAGATTATTGAAGGTGCTCCGAAGGTTCCACCCTTCTTAAGCACGAAAGATAAGATTTTTGAAGCAGACCAGTACACGAGGGACTTTGGACACTACTTTTGCCAAGGTCCGGAAGGTTTTAGCAAAATCTCAGGAAAGACACAAGAAGGCAGCAGTTCGACATCGTCGCTATTTGAAATTGAAGGAAGACGATTGGGTGCTCTTATGTTGTGAGAAGGCACGCCTGAGAAAGAAAAAGGAAAGAAGCAGCTTTTTCCAAAGCTTAGCATGAGATACTATGGACCTTTCCAGATAGAAGAAGATATAAATGATGTCTCCTTTAGACTGAATGTCACACAGTGATGACGTGGCGGATAGCAGAAACCCTAATTTCTGCCAGAAACCCTAAAATTCCTGCAAACCCTAATTTCCGGAAATCACGGAGGCGGAATATTATTTTTATTTTTATTTTTATTTTTTTTTGGGAAATTTTGAGCGAAGCAAATCTCAGCTTTTCGCTTTGATTCGGGAGAAAGAAAGAGAAAAAGAGAACTTGCTTTTTACTGACTCTCATTGAGAGAGAGAGAGAGAATCTGCTTTTGCTTTGAAGCTTTTGGGGCTCTGCTTTTGGGCATCCCTTGTAACCTTTAAATTAGTGGTGAGGGCCTCACTTCTCAGGGCATCTGGACGCAGAGTCTGAGAGTGAAACCCTAACCGCTCTCTTGTACTTTGATGATTGATTAATACAAAAAGAAATACCGAAAGGGGCGCCAGACTTTGGGGCCAATATCTCTAGGCACGGAACTCCGCCGGGCCAGTGCAAATCTATTGTGATCTGTGAATTGTTTTGAAGTGGTTATTTGGTGCTGTCGCGGTTGATTCTTGACTTGGAGTGTCCAAGTCTGTTAAAGTGGTATCAGAGCACGGCCGATTTCTCTTCTACGGAAAATCGATCCCCGAATTTTTTTTTTCGCGGCACCTATGGCTTCATGCAAGGATCAGTCGACTCTCTCTGCATCTGGAGATGCGGGCTGGGATCACAACGAAGATTCAGACAGAGAGTATGGCCCGCTCGGCCTACTCAGGCGGAGCAAAGAGAGATGGAAGGTCGTCAATTGATTGGCGATGCAACAAAGATGATGCTCAATTTTGCCAAGGACCCGAAGATGGCAAAATATATGAACCAGACCTCTTTGGAAGAGGTACAGATGGAGTGGCAAAGAACCACAACACCACTCCCGAAACCCACTCTCAAGAAACCTTCTGCCTTCAAGAAATATACGGAGAAGGAACTATAGAACGTGGTTGATGCACGGATTGCTCAGCTTTTCGACGTGCAAAAGAAAGACAAAAAGCACGGCAAAAAACAGATGAAAGGCACTGACTTCCCGGGATATTTGGGTCGTCAGTCGACATTTGACAAGGCAAAGAAACAGAAGAAGCGTGTTCGATTTGAAGGAGTACCCAGTTCTTCTTCTTCTTCTTCTTCTGACAGTTCTTCTAGCTCTTCAGATTCGAGCGAAGAAGACAGAAAAGGTAAAAAGCGAAGCAAGAAACAAAGCTTCGGAAAGGGCAAGAAGAAGGCTACATCTCGCCCAGAGACTGACAGTTCTACTGAGGACTTGTCTACAGACAGCTCAGATTCTGATCATGGAAACTTTTATGCGAACAAGAAGAATATTACAAAGCCAACCAGTATGACTTTCTCGAAGAATAAAAAAGCAAGAAAGTCCGAGAGTTTAAGGAAGGTGGCCACTCGATCAAGTTTGATACTTTTCAGGATACTCAGATGCTTCGAAGGCTTTGTCTTTTATTCAGCAGTTTGACATCGCTTTCGCGGAAGGACGCTATTCAGAGCACTCCAAGATTCAGAGAGCTGCCTCTTACTTTAAGGGGAATGCTCGTACTTGGTGGTCCACGCTTCTTTTAAACAAGACTGCACTAGTTAAATGGCTGAAATGCTCCTGCGACATTTAACCGGATGATGGATAGGATTTTTCGAGAGTACAGGCTATTTGTTGGCACTTTCTTTGACGACATCATTGTTTTCTCCAAGAATGAGGCACAACACAGAGATCATCTGCTTCAAGTCTTTCAGGCATTACGAGATCACACATTAGTGATTAATGCTACGAAAAGTGAATTTTTCCTACTAGAGATACATTTTTTGGGACACATTGTGTCAACAGCAGGAGTGCAAATGAACCCGGCCAAGATAGAGACTATCCGTGATTGGCCCGATTTGAGGAATGTCCATGAAGTTAGAAGCTTCTTGGGACTGTGTTCGTACTACAGGCGGTTCATACGAAAGTTTGCAAAGGTTGCTTCCCCTTTGCATACCTTGACACAGAAAGGAGTACCTTTTTTGTGGGGACCCACAGAGGTGACTGCCTTTCGGACATTGAAAGAGAAATTGACTACGGGACCTATTTTGACTTTGCCGGACTTGCAGAAGTCATTTGAAGTATATTGTGATGCTTGTGGTCGTAGTCTGGGTGCGGTCTTGATGCAAGAAGGCCATGTCATAGCTTACGAGAGCCGTTTGTTCTCTAGGCCGGAGATGACAGCACAGATCTATGGGAAAGAGCTTTTGGCGGTTATCCACGCTCTTGCTCAGTGGCGGCATTACCTACTCGGAGCGGATTTCACTGTCTTTACAGACCATCAGAGTTGGCGCTACTACTTCTTGTCATAAAAGCAGCTTTCGGAAAAGCAGATGCGGTGGACGAACATCTTGTCATAGTTCCACTTCCAGATTGTCCATGTGCAGGGACAGAAGAATGTGGTGGCAGATGCTTTGTCTCGAAAACCGTTGGTTCTGGCTATTTCCGCGATACATCATAGGAGCTTCGAGGATATGGTCGATCAGTGTGCCACAGATACAGATTTTGCAGATATTTTCACACGGATACGGGATGGGGAGACAGTAGCTGGATACTCCCTTCGGGAAGGCTACTTGATGAAAAAGACTATGTTGTGCGTTACACAGCCGTTGAGGGAAAAGGTTATGACTGATTGCCACTGTCCACCTTTTACGCGTCACCGCGGCATTGCTACCACCATGAAAGGGGTAGAGAGAGATTTCTTTTGGCGGAGACTGAAGAAGGATGTGGAAGAGTTTGTGCGCAGTTGCTTGGTATGCCAAAAGGTCAAGTTTGACAGGCATAAGGCACAGGGATTGTTACAGCCTTTACCCATACCCACCCGCCCCTGGGAAAATATTGAAATGGATTTCATTTTTTTTTTATCTCCCGAGAATACAGAATGATCACGATGATTTTCCGATTACATGGCACGCCTGAGACGATTGTCTCCGACAGAGACCCCAGATTTATGAGTTTGTTTTGGAAGGCAATTTGGGAGAACATTGGCACGCGGTTGCAGTTCTCGTCATCGTTCCACTTGCAGACTGACGGGCAATCTGAGATTGCCAATTCAGTGATTTTAGATTTATTGAAGTCCTGTATCTCGGATCAGAAGACTCAATCGGAAAAGAACTTACCTTTGGTGGAATTTGCCTACAATAACACGATACACTCTTCGACGGGGAAGACGCCATGTGAGATTGTTGAAAGTGCTGTGAAGGTTCCATCCTTCCTGCGCACGAAAGATTAGATATTTGAAGCGGATGAATATTCGCGAGATTTGGATACGGCTTTTGCCAAGGTTCGCGAGACTTTGCAGAAGTCTCAAGAACGACAGAAAAAGGCTGCGGATCGCCATCGTCGCGACTTGAAACTGAAGGAGGATGATTGGGTGCTCTTACCTTTGAGAAGGCACGCCTAAGAAAGAAAAAGGGAAAGGAGAGGCTTTTTCCAAAGCTTAGTATGTGATACTACGGACCTTTCCAGATTACTGAAAAGATAAATGATGTCTCCGGGTGATGTGCCTGATCATGGGGAGCCTAATGAGCAACCCGCAGTGAAGAAAACGAGGAGATCCTTGTTCCTGAACAGATTTTGGCACATAATGATACGAAGAAAGGTAAAGTCCGAAGGCGGTTCTTGGTTAAATTCAAGAACTTTCCTGCATTTGATGCGAAGTGGATGGAGGAGGAGGACCTAGCAGATACTCCTCGGATTGTGAAACTTTACCTCAATGTTTTGGTTTAGCATAGTCTACTCCAAACGGAACCCAGAAACTCAGCTTGGCCGAAGATCTGGTGCAGTGGGATGCACAAGAGGGGAGTTACTCCGCTCCTTTGTCAACAGATGCCTCGATTTTGATACTAAAGTCACTGATGTCTCTTTGAGCTTCAGGGATACTGAGAGTTGACAGTATTCTGCTGGATGACTTTATGAAATGGAATTCCTGATAATGATACTGATTTGTTCTTGACTTCTTGTGAGTGCAGGAACTGATAGACGAAATGACTGCAGCATTTTGGTCTACTTGATCTCGAATAGACATGGTTGCAATAGGGGTTAGTCAATCGGACATCGATGAGGTCCCGATTGGACCTAGATGTGATTGCTAGCTACATTGCCGATAAATCATGGTCTAAGATCCGAATGAATGTTGAATGTCATGTGATGTCCTGTGATGTCTGGTGATGTCGTGTGATGTGACTGTCGATTTTGTACATGTGCAGATGTGTGTTCCTAGTACGTAGGTACTAACAGTCAGTGTCTGCTAAGACGGTTTATGGCTTTTGTCGGTTTTGCAGGCGTAATCGCGGTCGATTACAATGCTTTCAAGAGGGGGGTATGTCACAAAGTGATGACGTGGCGGATAGCAGAAACCCTAAAATTCCTGCAAACCCTAATTTCTGCCAAAAACCCTAATTTCCGGAAATCGCGGAGGCGGAATATTATTATTATTATTTTTATTTTTTTTTTGGGAAATTTTGAGCGACGCAAATCTCAGCTTTTCGCTTTGATTCGGGAGAAAGAAAGAGAAAAAGAGAACTTGCTTTTTACTGACTCTCATTGAGAGAGAGAGAGAGAGAGAGAGAATCTGCTTTTGCTTTGCAGCTTTTGGGGCTCTGCTTTTGGGCATCCCTTGTAACCTTTAAATTAGTGGTGAGGGCCTCACTTCTCAGGGCATCTGGACGCAGAGTCTGAGAGTGAAACCCTAACCGCTCTCTTGTACTTTGATGATTGATTAATACAAAAAGAAATACCGAAAGGGGCGCCAGACTTTGGTGCCAATATCTTTAGGCACGGAACTCCGCCGGGCCAGTGCAAATCTATTGTGATCTGTGAATTGTTTTGAAGTGGTTGTTTGGTGCTGTCGCGGTTGATTCTTGACTTGGAGTGTCCAAGTCTGTTACACTGAAGCTGCTCGATACTTGGAGGATTCACAATGCTTTTCATGTGAGTCTCGTGAAGCCTTTTAAAGGCGATGTGCCCGATGATGGGGAGCGAGATGAGCAACCCGAAGTGGAGGAAAGCGAGGAGATACTCATTCCAGAACAGATATTGGCACATAAAGATAGAAAGATAAAAGTAAAGCGATAAGGTGGTTCTTGGTTAAATTCAAGAACTATCCCGCATTGGATTCGAAGTGGATGGAGGAGGAGGACCTGGCAGATACTCCTCAGATTGTGAATCTTTACCTTGAAGCATTCGGTTTAGCATAGCCTACTCCAATAGAACCCCGATTTCAGCTTGGGCGGAACTCCACCAGCAGACAGATGGGCAATCTGAGATAGTAAATTCAGTCGTACTGGATTTATTGAAGTCTTACATCTCGGATCAAAAGACTCAATGGCAAAGGTTTTTACCTTTGGTGGAATTTGCCTACAATAACACGATTCACTCTTCGACGGGGAAGGCGCCATTTGAGATTATTGAAGGTGCTCCGAAGGTTCCACCCTTCTTAAGCACGAAAGATAAGATCTTTGAAGCCAACTAGTACACGAGGGACTTGAACATTGCTTTTGCCAAGGTCCAGGAGGCTTTAGAGAAATCTAAGAAAAACACAAAAAGGGAGTAGATCGACACCGTCACGATTTAAAATTAAAGGAGAACGATTCTTACGTTTTGAGAAGGCACGCCTAAGAAAGAAAAAGCGAAAGGAGCGGCTTTTTCCAAAGCTTAGCATGAGATACTATGGACCTTTCCAGATAAAATAAAAGATAAATGATGTCTCCTTTAGACTGAAGCTGCCTGATACTTGGAGAATTCACAATGCTTTTCATGTGAGTCTCTTGAAGCCTTTTAAAGGCGATGAGCCCAATGATGGGGAGCCAAATGAGCAACCGGAAGTGGAGGAAAGCGAGGAGATACTCGTTCCAGAACAAATACAGGCACATGAAGATAGAAAGATTAAAGGTAAAGTGATTAGGTGGTTCTTGGTTAAATTCAAGAACTATCCTACATTGGATGCAAAGTGGATGGAGGAGGAGGACCTAGCAGATACTCCTCAGATTGTGAAACTTTGCCTTGAAGCATTCGGTTTAGCATAGTCTACTCCGATAGAACCCCGATTTTAGCATAGGCGAATCTAGTGCGGTGGGTGAAGACGGTTGGCGCGTCACCATGTGGGAACGTGTTCTTAGAAGATGGGTAGTGAATCACTTAGTAATTACTAGAGTAATTACTACGGTAAACCCGAAGCATATAAATAGGGCCCATTACTTTGATATCGGGTTGGCAATTGTTATCACTTGTATTAGCGCTTTGAGCTATAATTGCACTTGAGCATCAGTGACAGTATTGTCGGCTATACTTTCTCTCTCTGTAATCATATTCACTGTAATCTCAATCATGATATATATATATTCCAGTGATACTCACTTCTCAACAGTCTTCTGAATCTGAATCTGAACTTTATTCCAGTCTCTAAGTCTGATTCTCATTTCAGTATTCATATTTCAGTCTAGTCACTGATTTCTGTCTAGTCTGCTGTCTGAACTCTTCCTACTCTAAGTAGCTGAAATCCTTCAACACTGGAATTAGCTGTCTCAAGAGATCAGCTCCAATTCCATTTTGGCGATCACGGTGGCTAGAGCTGAAGCTCGTTGACTGAAAGACTCTTCTCCCAGTTGAAGTTTTCAACAAATGGCACCAAAATCCAATCGTGGCCGGAAATCTACCAATCGTGTGGACCCCATTCCTGAGGAGTCAGGAAGAGAGTCTGACCCCAAGCAAGAGAAAATGACTGACACTAAGGCTCAGGAGGAGCATAGTCAGGCTGATGAGACGCAGGACTCACAGCACTCCAATCATTCTCGACGCAGACGGCAAAACGGGAAGCACGAAAGGCAAAGAGTTCCAAGAGTTCTCAGTCTCGCCAGAAAGATGAGCATATCAAAGGCAGAAAGGGAAGTCACCGAACTTCTAGTAGACAAAACAGAGAGAATACTGATACCGAGACAGAGACAGAGATTGACTGGGATGCTGACACTGACAATTGCAAGAAGGTTCCCAAGCGTCAGTCTGAAGCCAAGAAGAGAACTGGCGGGATTAACAGTAATCGAAATGATTACACCGCTTCCCTGAAGATTTCCTTTCCCATGTTGAAAGGAGGGAAAAAGGATGATCCTGATGTTCACATACAAGCTTTTGAGCAGTATGCTGAACTAAAAAACATTGATGAAGATGATTGGGGGGAATACTTTCCACAAACCTTGGAGGAAGCAGCAAGGAAATGGTATTACCATTACCCTGCATGCCAACTGAGATCATATAATAAATTACTTAAGGCCTTCAGGTTGGAATATTCCGACAATCGAGGGGATGAGGATATTCTCTGTGAAGTATATCAGATCAAACAGAGGAATTTGTCAGTCCACAACTATGTCCAAAAGATCAAAGAACTGACCAGACAGTTGCAAGAACCACCGTCTGAGAAGAGATTAAGGGCATGGTTTCTGAATGGGTTCAGAAGCAAGAAGCTGAGAGAACAAGAAGTACCAGCCCCTACAAAGAAATCCAACGACCTGGTCCAGCGAGCATTAAAACTGGAACAACAGGCTAAGAAAGAAAAGAGCCACAAGAAGCGAAGGACCAGTAGCAGTAGTTCGGCTACTGAAGCAACCGATTCTAGTGAAACATCCAGCAGCTCCGATAATCGGACAAAGGAAAAATCAAAGAAAGGATCATGGACCAAGAGAATTGAAGAAATGGCTAGGCAAATTGCAGAGATTAGCCACACAAGACAGCCGGTCCGGAAGATGGAGACTTGGTGTTCAAGATGTAAATCCAAGGACCACATCTCCACGGAATGCCCACAATGTACCTACTGCAAGGCCTTCGGTCACCTATGGAATAATTGTGGCATCCGAATTCATCATTTTAAGAAAGGAAAGGATCTATCAGTGGTTGCCTACACTGAACCAGTGAAGGCAGAGCCAATCAAAGTAGCCCAAGAAGAAAGACCAGGTACCAGTGGTACTGGTCAAGGACGAGACAGATACCAACCAAGAATGGGAAGAGGAAGAGGAAGAGGCAACTTCCAGACCAGAAGCATGAATTGCTACACCTGTGAGAAGTATGGTCATTTTGCAACCCAATGTCCAGATGCACCAGTAACGACTGCTACTGAGGCTAAGGCACCAGAGCCAGTCCCAATCAGAGTAGTTACCAGGAGCAAGGAAGTAATCATTGAAGAAATTCCAGACATTTCAGAAGTACCAGCTAATCCTAACACCAGCAAGTGGGCCCAGCAAAGGGAAGTTTGGAAGGCCAAAGGTAAAGAAAAGGTGGTAGATGAGTGGCAAGAGCAACGGGAACTAGCAGCTAAAATCACAGAGGATTTAGCTAAGAAGCTGCCAGAGCAGCCGGAAAGTTCCAAGGCTAGGGTCATTCAGAAGATACCAGCCCAATCGACTGATAAAGATCAGTCAGTACCGGCCATGACAGAGACCATGCTGGCTGTAGTACACGGACTAGCTGATGAAATGGGAGTGGAAGAGTGTGAAGACACTAGTTCTTCAAGTTCTGACAATCAGTCTGACCAGGAGCGAGAGGAAATTCATGTGAAAATTTGTGAGAGAATCCCGAAGCTGACTGTAGAACTGGAGGATATAAGAAAGACCTTACCAGAGGTGGCCAACTTTATCAGACAACGCAGGAAGACTGAGGCAGAGGCCAGAACGGTGGACCTGAAGGCTGTCCGGGATGATGAAGTTCCACTTATTCAGGTAGATTACAAGATCAGGAAGCAGTGGGAACCTCTCTCAAGCGTCGTACTGGATGGAGGAGCAGGAGTCGATATATTGGGAGCCCATCTTCAGCAAAGAATGGGTATCACTAACATGAAACCAACACCATTCAAAGTAAGAATGGCAGATCATCGAGTCGTACAAGCAACGGGCATGATTGAAAACATGCAGATAAGAGTGGGGAGGGAAAAATTCAAAACTAGTTTCCTAGTTTTGGATGTCCAGGGAGCATATGGAATGCTATTAGGCCGCCCATGGTTAAGAACAGCACATGCTGTTCATGACTACGCCAACCAAACCTTAATCACAGAAGGGGCCAGTGGCAAAATCAAAATCCAAACCAACAACACCAGGAGATGGAAAAAGGAACTGAGGCCGAAGGAGTTCTGTTAGAAATACCGAGCTAAGAAAATTGAGCGAATGCTAGCAGCAATGAACATCTTTCCTTTGGCAGAAATTGATTTGAATGCAATCTTAATAAACAAAGAACAAGCTGACAAGCAAAAAAGACAATTCCCTGATCAGTTTACTGAAGTCAATACAGGGGAAAGAACCGTTCAGCTAACTGGAAGAATGGAGGAACCAACGGATACTGGCAAAATAGAAGCATCAGTATGTTCTGAAGAGGATCCACTAAATCAGAATAATGATTCAGAGATGAATGGACCTTCTTGGGACTACGCTGAAGATTCGACCAAACGAAAAGGAGGAGGATCAAATTGGTTGCTTCCAGATGATCAAGAAGTGCAGGAGTGGAACCTGGGATCAGAGGAAAATCCCAGAATGATCAAAGTCAACAAGCACCTGAAACCGGCAATGAAGGAAAAGACAAGGAAAATGTTCCAGAACTATAAAGATGTATTTGCCTGGGAATATACAGATTTGAAGGGAGTAGATCCTGAAGTCTGTCAGCACCGAATACCATTGAAACCAGAAGCTAGGCCACTCAGATTGCAAAGATACCGGATGAACCCCAACTATGCAAAGAAGGTCAAGGAGGGGAATGATAATCTTCTCAAGGCTGGGTTCATTACGGAGGTAGCAAGTAGTGATTGGTTATTTCCAATAGTCGTCGTTCCTAAGAAGAATGGGAAATTAAGGGTTTGTGTCGACTATAGGAAACTAAATGCCCAGACCATTAAGGATCCGTTTCCCTTACCTTTTACTGATATGTTGCTTGATGAGATCGCAGGATATGATATGTATAGCTTCATGGATGGTTATAGCGGCTATAACCAGTTACAGATTGGGCCAAGACCACTTTCTGAGTGGGGAGCATTCATGTATCTGGTGATGCCTTCTGACCTATGCAATGCACCAACTACTTTTCAGCGGTGTATGATGGAGATGTTTAATGAATTTCTTCATCGGTTCCTCGCCATTTTCATGGATGACTTCACTGTCTATTCAGCTGAGGAACAGCACCTTCTATTCCTAGAGATGGTTTTTAAACGCTATTAGGAGAAAAGGATTTGCTTGAATCCATTTAAATCAGTATTTCTGGTTTGGAAGGGATAGCTACTAGGATATGTGGTTTCCCGCAATGGAATAGAAATGGCCAATGACAAAATACAATGTGTCCAGCAAGCTAAAGCTCCTAGAATTGCTTCTGAGTTGAGTTCTTTCTTGGGGTATGTGAATTTTTATAGAAGATTTGTACACAAATTTGCTTCTCAAGCAGTACCACTATATGACCTTACAAAGAAGACCAGTAAGTTCAATTAGACTGCTGAATGTGAGGAGAGTTTCCAGAATTTGAAAAAGCCATTACAAGTAAACCAGTCCTCAGGCAGCCGAATTGGGATATTATTTTTCATGTACACGTAGATGCTTCAGGATTGGCAATGGGGGCAATATTAGCTCAGCCAAATGGCAGGACAGACTATCCGGTCTATTTTGCTAGTCGGAGATTCAGTCAGGCTGAACAAGGCTATACGACTACTGAAAGAGAAGCCCTCGAAATGGTTTTTAGCGCTACAATGTTCAGGCATTACCTATTGGGGAAGTTATTCCATTTTTATGTGGATCATCAAGCTCTTCTGTTTCTGATTAACAAAGTCATTATTCAAGGCAGGCCGATAAGATGGATGATGTTCCTTATGGAATTTGAGTTCAGAATTTTCTATAAGCCTGGCCGAAACCACTGTGGAGCTGACTTCCTTTCCAGAAGTACAGAAGGATATTCAGAATCACCTCTGAGAGATGAACCAGTGGATGCTGATTTATTTCAATTAGAAGCAGAAGAATCAGTGGATCCTGAATGGTATGATATTTATCAATTCCTTTTCCAAGGTGCCTTTCCAGAAGATTGGAAACAGAATCAGAAGAAGGCTCTGATCATAAAAAGCCTGAAATTTACCATCATTGGGGGAGTACTTTATCGATTGGGTGTGGATGGTATACTTCGGAGATGTGTTCCAATGGAGGGAAGAATGCAAGTTATCTCAGAGGCACATAATGGAGAGTCTGGTGGACACTTTTCCAACGAAGTAACCTACAAGAAGATTCTGCAAGCAGGTCTATGGTGGCAAATAATGATTGCTGATGTCAGAAGCTTTTGTAAAACTTGTGATATATGCCAGAGAATAGGCTGACCAACAGCTGCAGACATAACTCCCTTAATGCCAATACAACCATTGGGAGTATTCATGAAATGGGGATTGGATTTTATGGGACCTTTTAAGAAGGTGACTCCCAGGAAGAACAAGTACATCGTGATGGCTACTTGTTATGTTACCAAGTGGGTTGAAGCTAAGGCTCTTCCTGACAACACAGCCAAGTCAACTGCAAGATTTCTGTTTGAGAATATTGTCTGCCGATATGGATGTCCAGTGGAAATTGTGACCGATCAAGGGACACATTTCATCAATGATACTATGGAAATCCTATTGGATATGCTTTCAGTCAAGCATCGGAAATCTACTCCTTACTATCCCAGATGCAATGGACAGGCTGAAAGTAGCAATAAGACAATTAAGACTATTCTCACTAAGGTGGTATAAAAGAAACCAGACCAGTGGGATTTGAAGCTTCAGACTGCTCTCTGGGCTTATAGGACAGCTTATAAGGTAACTATTGGAATGACACCATTCAGAATGGTGTATGGAACTGAAGCTGTGGTTCCTATGGAGTTTATAAGCCCTAGTCTGAGAATGGCTGTAAAGTATGGACTAGACTTCAACCATAATCTTAAGAAACGACTGGATGAACTAATGCAGTTAGATGAACTCAGGCAAAGAGCTATATTGGAACAGGAAATTGTTCAACAAAGAAGGAAGCACTGGCATGATCGCCAAATTAAAGTCTGAGAATTCCAGAAAGGAGACTTAGTGCTTCTATATCAGTTAAGACTGGGTCCAAAGAAGCCGAATTTGAAGATTGCCTGGGCAGGACCTTTTGAGGTTGATTGGGTCTTCTCCAATGGCACGGTCAAATTAAAAGACAAATCGGGACTAATGTTGCCGGAGTATATAATGGAGCAAAGATCAAACTTTATTACTCAGAGACCAGAGAAACTGGGTTAGAAGAAGTCACTAAGGAACTGAAGGTTGTTGATCAAGAGAGCAAGAGATCAAGAACCACTTTCTCATCAGCATTGAGTATCCATTCTGGAACTCGTTCCAACAGCTGAACTGTACTGGGATGCGGAGGTAGTCTACAGGCTTCTTTATCATGGAAAGCCGCAGATTTCCAATGTTCCACCATTTCCCTGGCTCCCACATATAATCTTCGGAACCTTTCTAAATCAGTCCATAGAGCATCATCCTCCAGATACTGTCTGGTGATGGAGGCTTGTTGATGTCTCAGCTGCTTATTCAAGGTAATGAGCTGCAGTGAATGCTGATGATCATTCACTGGTCCTTCATCCTTAACCTTCATTTTCCCTTTAGCCTCTCTGCTATGATGGGACTGATTAGTTGGATTATCTCCAGTGTTACTGGGCTGCTGTTCTTCAGTCTGCTGATGAGCCGACTGTTGTTCTGTTTCCTGTCTTTCCTGCTGTTCCTCAGTCTAGTCTGGTTGGTCTGGCTGTGACTGGCCTCCTTCATCTGGCCCTGTCCCACCAGTACCAGGTCCTGGGGGTGGAGATGGTGGTGAGGCATCATCATCATCCTGTGTATGCCCGGCTTCTTGATTATCCTCCTCCTTATCAGCTTCATCTTCTTCTTCTTCGTCCTCCTCTGGGGATGTCTGCTGCTCAATATAATCCATGATGGCTTGGTTCATCAGAGCATTGTTGAACTCACTCACCTTGTCCTGCAAATCACTTTGCAGACTTTCCATCAAGGACTTTAAATTTTCTAAATCAAAAACAGCATTGCCTACGGGTTTCAAAATTTCAGACAAGCTATTGTAGATGTATCTGTCCGTCAGCGAACGCTTCAGAGCTGTATGGTGTAATAGCAGCTTTCTAAATTCTGCCCGCTTCGTTCTGAGCCCCATTTCAGCTCGCTCGGCAGCTCTCGATGCTTCATTCCTTTGATTCTTTATGATCATAATTTCAGATTCAGCTTTAGCTAACTTTTTGTTCAACAACTCCTGAGCTCTTTCTGATTGAGCTTCCAATACCCTGTGCTGTATGTTCTGCACTTCCTGGGCTTTCTGGAGTGTGGCAATCTGATGATGTGCTTCTGCCAAGTCAGCTTTAAGCTTTTTAACTTCATCTTCTGATCCTGCAGCCTCCACCAATTGTCCCATACAGCTGACAATGGTATTCCAAGAGGACTGTATCAGTACTGAACATCTGTCTTTGACCGTTGTTGGATCAGAATCAATTGGTTCATATATTGCCACAGGAGCTGCATAAGGTAGAGATGCATAATAAGTTTTGGTGAGTAAAAGATGCCCTCTTAATTTCTAAGTTTGCATTTGCTGTAACTTATCCTTTTTAACCAGTTGCAGAGGGTTTTGAGAAATGATAGGAACTGTTTCAGACATAGTTGAGGACGCTGGACCTTTCCCCTTATCCAATTGATTCTTGCCTTTGTCCCCTGACTGGTCTGGTACCTTTGCCTCAGTGACTGGCTTTACCTGATCTTTCCCAGTAGCACCAACTAACTGATCAGGCATAGTTTGCTGAACAATATGCTGCTCCGTTTTACTTCTCTCAGCTTTCTCAGTGCTCACTGCCTTAACCTGGCTTTCTATTCGCTTCAGAAACTCACTGCTTTTTGTCAGTGTAATTCTTGGCTTCTTTGAACTGCCAGCTTCCTCTGCACTGGCTTTCCTTTTCAGGTCATTGGAAATCGTTTGACTGTCCGTTTCCTCGTCGTCTGAGGACAGTTCAATTTTCTTAGGTTCAGAAATAGGCTGCTCACTCCAAGCCAACTTTACCTGCTCATTAACATCTGCAGCAGTAGCCCAATACAGAAATTGCCAGACATACCATGCCTTGAAAACAGTTTGAGATTTCAACTTGGCAGTCTGTTGAAGTACATTATGCGAGAGTATTTGACACAAGTTGATATGGACTTGTGGATCCAATATCTTGGCCAACAGCATAGCAAATAATTTTTCTGACACATAAGTTGGGTTATTCTTAAGACTGACTGCTTCGGCTACAAACCTGTAAGCAGCGGAGGCTTCCAGTCCTGCTACTGGAACTCCTTGAGCACTTGCCTTGCGCTTCTTTCGAGCTGCTTCATCCTCCTTTAGAGCAATACTTATTTGCTGCGCAGTTGCCACCGATGGTTTAGGCTCATTGGGCATCCGAAATGCAAATGCAATGGCTTCTGGTGTCACTGACACCCTCCTATTATTTATCATAGCACTGCTGTTTTCTACATCAAAGGAATCAAGAACTTGCTTGATGATCCCTGCATCAAAAGCAATCCTTGTCGCTTGCAATACAACTCGCAGATCCCAGAGTTGTAGCAGAGTCATTGCATGATCAGTAAAGACATATCGTTGGATTTTACTGTATGGAAGAACAGGAAGGCTTGCCTTTGCCTCTGCAATGATAGCCTGGGTTTCTTCAAGAGTTTCCTGCATCTTCTCTGAACGTTTCCTTCTACCCATACATTGTGAGGTCGACGAGGATGAAACAGGCGAAGGCGAAGAGGACTTACTTGTGTTAAAGCCGTTGCCTGGTGTCGCTGGTAAGGTTGTCTGACAGTCAGCTGTCTCGTCAGAGATTGAAGTTTGCGGCTGTAGTGAAGAAACCTCGGAGCTTGGCGATGGCGAATGGTTGACAGGAGGAAAACGCCGCACGGGAGATTTATGAGGAAAAATGCTAACTCTCCTGACTGTTATACGTGTTCGCGCCATAAAAGCTCCACCACTCGCCGCACCTAGACTTGTGTGCGCCGTTGCTGACGTGGCAAACATGCATTGGACAAGACTGCTACCCATCCTTGTAATAATTATCACTGGCATACCATTTGACCGTTGGCCACTTAAAATTTGGAAAATGTGTTCATACTGGTTCTGAACTGATTCCCACTCTGGCTGGACCATACTAGTACTGGTTCTTAAATCAGCCTGATCTGATTCTTCAGGTACTGGTTCTGAAGCTGGAACTGGTTGCACATGGAAAAGACCAAAAATATCTGATTCTGGAAACTCCTCCAATCTGATTCTCAAGAGATCAAGAGAAACTCTTGAAGAAACCCAGGCTATCGTTGCAGAGGGAAATGGTGGAACATTGGAAATCTGCAGCTTTCCATGATAAAGAAGCCTGCAGACTACCTCCGCATCCCAGTACAGTTCAGCTGTTGGAACGAGTTCCAAAATGGATACTCAATGCTGATGAGAAAGTGGTTCTTGATCTCTTGCTCTCTTGATCAACAACCTCCAGTTCCTTAGTGACTTCTTCTAACCCAGTTTCTCTGGTCTCTGAGTAATAAAGTTTGATCTGGGAGCCAGGGAAATGGTGGAACATTGGAAATCTGCGGCTTTCCATGATAAAGAAGCCTGCAGACTACCTCCGCATCCCAGTACAGTTCAGCTGTTGGAATGAGTTCCAGAATGGATACTCAATGCTGATGAGAAAGTGGTAAACCCGCACAGGCAAAGACAGTCTACTGCAGATTGTCACTCTTTAGCTCTAGAACTGGAACTTCTGCTGGGTAACAAACCAACTTACCGCTGCATGAAGGATGTTAGGGTCCAACTTAAGGATGTTCTGGTACAGCTACAAACTGCCAGAGGTGTTTTGGACCAGAGAGTGAAAGCTATCCTGGAGAACCAGACAGCCACTAGCAGAGGACCCCAAACGCGAATGTCAGTAGGAGCACAGGCAACTGCTCTTCGAACCCTATTTCAGCTAGTAAGAATTACTAGGAAGATGATGCAACAAGAGAACCAGACAGATCTGAATTTCTTGGAATTTGTGCCTGATTCACCAGTTCTCTTGTATGCTGTTCCAGCAAGAGAAACTGAGTTGCCAAGATTTTTTCCAGCGTTGTATCCTCAACATCAAGAACCAGTTGATTGACTCACATATTTCAAAATAACTGATGAGCTTAGGGATTGGTATGAGCGATCAACTGTGGAATGGAAGACTTGGCAGACATTGCTCAATGATGCTCTTCAAATCAATGACATCCACGCAATGAAGGAAGAGCTACACAGGATTTAGCTGTGTATGGGCCAGTGGAAGATTCAGGTCAGAGGATTGACTAATATTACTAATCAGCTACTACAGCTCACGGTCGAATCTTCCAAACTGCCTGAGAAAGACATTGCAGCAAACCCGGGTTTGGCACCGCAGTACAGGGAGATGGCTGAGATTCTTTTCGAAGCTCGCGTCAAAACCAATAAGCCTCTTCCCGAAGGATGGATCCATATTGCTTCGCATTGTCATAAACTGGCCAGAACCAGATTGAGCAAGGGAAAGCGTACACTCTATGATCCTGACACCAAAACCTATCATTCTCTCACACCTTATGAGGTAGAGATGACCACAGACCGGCGGGATCAGCTTGAGCAGGAGGCCATTTACCGACTAATTCAGAAGGAGAATGCTGATGCTGGGACTCAGCAGGCAGGGAGAGATGATAGAAAACCCAAGGAAAACCAAAAAGACGCAAAGTAGGCCATAAAATTGATTTTTGGTCCTAATTTTATCAAAATAACTCCAAACTCATTGAAACTTTGTAGGATTGTTGTTAAACACATCTACAAGCTATCTACAACCAAAAACCACCATTTTGACACAAAAGACATCATACGCGTATGATGTCTATTTGCACTTACAGAGCCAAAACTGCTCATTTGTCATCATACATCCATTATATATATCTAATACATGCTACATATGAAATTTGGAACCATTTGGTCAAGAGGATCACCCCATTAGCCCAATTGAGGGAAAATCCTTCACCTAAAGCCTATTTTTGGCCCAAATCCAACATACTCAAGTCCAAACCAAGATTTGAGTAGGAACAGTCCTTCACTAGTACATGGGGAGTCCACAGAACCAATCCCATGCAAAATTGATGAAAAAGACATCATACGCGTATGATGTCTCCAGAGCCATTTTTAGCCCAAAATCTATCCAAACTTCATAAATCCACTGAATAAGCCTATCTAAAGCCAAATCCAAGCTTATAGAGAAATTTGGTCCAAAAATTTAGCTCTGTTTTTGGGTATCCCTTGTATCTTTAAATAAGTGGGCAAGGCCTCACTTCTTAGAGCATTTGGACGCAGAGTCTGAGAGTGAGCACCTACCCACTCTCTTGTACTTTGAACACAGATCGATACAAAAAGAAATACCAAAAGGGGCGCCAATCTTTGGGGCCAATACCTCTTGGCACGGAACTACGCCGGGCCGTGTCAACCTAATTGTGGATTGTGAACTCTTTTGAAGTGAATCTCTGTTGTGTCGCGGTAGTTACTTGACTTGGGGTGTCCAAGTTTGTTACAGCATGGACTCCGATGTGCGCTAGGCCAGCTTCGCACTTCCTCTCATCAGCTGTACATAGAGATAGGGAGATACACTTCGACACCCCCAGAGGAGCGGATATGCGAGCTATGTGACATAGAGCCAGAAACGAAGGAACACTATATATGCCGATCCAGCAGTTTGCAGCAATTGGGGACTCATAGCCGGCTTCTCACATCCTCAAGTGCATCCTGTTCAAATGGGGCTCATGCCTTGTCATGGGTCACCAGGTGCAACGGAGGATGACACAAAACAGATTTTGGATTTTTTGAAACTCTGTAACAAAAATTGGTGAATACTAACTAGCAAGCTGAAAAAGAAGAAAGTGTTGAAGGCAGTAGCCAAGAAGGCATGGATGGAGAAGAAAAGCGACAACAGGAAAAAATACGTCCACTTCATGGTTTGGGCTAAGCTTGAATAAAAGGGGATTTGAAAAATTCATGGTCGGAGGAGCGGTTGGCAAGCAAGGGCTATGCGAGGGAGATCGGACCCTCCGGCTACCTATCTACCCAACCCACTCCAGAATTCCATCACTGAGTTTGAGCACCAGCATTTGGGAATCATAGGATTGTCACCAGGATTTATATATATCTGCAATGTTCAAAGATCAGTGATTAGGGATCAGCCCTCTGTATATATCCGCTTTCACTTAAGTGATTTTAATTACTTTCTTTATCTCAGCTACAAACTCCCACAACTAGGGACCCGGCGTCTTCCCGCCACTGCGCACAACTCTTCTTGGCATTTGTGGTGGACCCAACGCGAAAGAGCTGGGGTTGGAGTGATGATAACTGCAGTAGGAGAAGATATTTTGGATCAGATTGAAGAAACTATGGCGTATGGGGTGGACAATGCCTCGACAGCCAAAGGAGAGATTATACAGATGCTTCAGCGCAAGGTCAGGTAGCAAGACTAGAAGAAGAATGGATTGAAACAACAGTGGAAATCGCTCTGCAGTTTGTGTATAATGAGAAGAAATTATTCGATGGATATGATATTGTTGGTTATCTCCAGGTTTATGTGCAAGAGATGGAATTACTGATACCTGAAATTAATGGTCGCGTTCGAGAGATTCAAGAAAAACATAGACAAAGCTGGGATGATTTTCAAGCAGTTATCGAACATGAGTATTCGAATCAGATTTTGGACCAAGATCTCCAGTTGCAATCACATGAATTGAGGAGCTATTCCAATGTCTTGGAGAAGAGTGATGCTACCATACCATATGATGGAGTCTATGAGCCAAAATGGCTTGCAAAGCCAGGTTCAGGAGGGTATGCAAAACGTGTATCTGAGGTTGATGTGCAGTTTATAAAGTTTTTGGACAATGAGATGGATGCATGTCAGTCGCCTATTGATGCAAGAAAAATCAATGTGGGTTGAAAAGTAAAGAAGACGCTTCTAATACCATTTGATCCAGGTGGTATAACACTAAATCTGGGTTTATTGCAAGCATGTCGTAGTCGAAGTGCAGTAGGACAGGATGTTGGGCATGATGAGGAGGTTCTCAATTTCTTTAAACAAATGCAACTTGAGAATGCTGGTCTAAATGCGGTTACATTTGATTATGTCCTGAAAGCCTGTAGGATGCTGGGGACAATAGAGGAAAGTCAAGAGTTTTTCGGCCCAAGTAACCAGGGAAGTCAACTCCCTTGTTACGTTTCTTCAATTGCTTCTCCTTTGACCCAAAAAGTTGGTTGACTCACTTGTCCTCGAGTTTATCTTCAGTACACATCGGTGGGACAAGAGGTTTCTTGATTGCCGATTTTATTGGCCAATGAGTATGCATTTCATCCATCCCCAGGAGGAGAACATCCTGCTAGTCCACACCCATTTCTCTAATCTCTTTAGTCCGGTAGAGAGCTCTAACCACGCCAAAATTGGAGCAAGAGAACAGATTCAAAATAGTCGAAAGCAGGTTATCCCTCCCCGCATAGCCAGGCAACTGGATTCTGACCTCACCATACAGGAAATCAGGAGGGCTATCAATGCTCTTAAAATAAAGAAAGCCCCAGGTATCGACGGGTTGCCGGCAGAATTTTACCACGCTTTCAAAGACACGATAGCACCAATCTTAAAGTTGGTATGGGATGAGGCAGTCAAATTCTTAGCTCTCCCAATCAGCATTAACACTAGTATTATCAAACTCCTTCATAAAAAAGGCCCTAAGGAACAGTTGGCCAATTGGAGGCCCCTCACCATGTTAACATCCTCTTATAGAGTGTTTGCGAAAGCCATTGCTAGTAGAATTACCCCGGCCTTGACAGAGTGGCTGCGCGCCGAGCAGAAGGGGTTTATCAAGGGAAGAAGGATCATGGAAGTAATTATCTACATGTGGGAGGGAATCAAACACGCTGAAGCTTCTGGCCAGGATTTTGTTTTCGTCAAAGTAGACTTCGATAAAGCCTATGACAGGTTGGAATGGTCGTTTATCATCCAGAGTCTGGTTATGATGGGGTTTGGCCCCATGATGATAAGGTTTGTCCTCACTCTCCTTGGAATGCACATGCTAGAGTTGCCCTCAATAACTCACTGTCAGACCCCTTCCCTCTATACCATTCAATGAGAGAAGGATGCCCCCTTGCCCCTCTCCTATTTGCTATCTCTGCAGACGCCCTCAACTGGTTAGTCAAAGCCAAAATGGCTAGTGGCAATCTCAAAGGTATTCTTTTACCTAATGGCCAGCAACAGTGTCTCTCACTATTCGCTGACGACACCAATGGTCTTCTCCAGAATGATAACCAGTCCTTAGCATCATTCTAGGAATACTTGGACTTCTTCTGCAAGGCCTCAGGTTCTCGAATCAATCACAACAAGACAAGTATTCGATCATCTCTCTCCCCCCTCCCAAACTGGATTGTCAGCCAAGGGTGCAAGATTCTGCAAGATGGAGTTATAATCCGATTGCTAGGCATTCCGTTTGGTTTCAGAGTAACGCTTGGACAGAGATGGCAATGGG
This sequence comes from Adiantum capillus-veneris, assembly GCF_014529385.1. Lineage (NCBI taxonomy): Eukaryota > Viridiplantae > Streptophyta > Polypodiopsida > Polypodiales > Pteridaceae > Adiantum > Adiantum capillus-veneris. The sequence continues at coordinate 55,009,098 of NC_140949.1, read as the reverse complement.
TCCTTGAGAGATTCTCCACCAAGCTCAACAAATGGTTGGGGTTTCAAGCAAACATAGCAGGACGGTCTATAGTTATTAAGCATTTTCTATGTAGCTATGTGGTATTCTTCCTTTCTTGCTGGCGTCCCCCAGACTCCCACTTGAAGAGCATCATCAAAGTCTATCAAAACTTTTATGGTCAGGAAATCCCCCAAAGCAAGGAATGGCTAAGGTTCAGTGGAACATATGTTGCCTCCCAAAGGAGGAAGGGGGATTAGGCCTTACAAACATCACGGCTTGGGCGGACAAACTTGTTGTCAAATTAATCATCAGAGCTCTTGAGCAAAGGGAAGAAGAGTGGGCGGTTCTACTATTCAGAAACCTTCACAAGTTCAAAATCAGTAAAACGAATGGCTGGGAATACCTCCCTTGGGTCACCATCTTCTTTGGGGCAAATGAAATTCGTGCTAGCGGATCAGATCTCCTCAAGTAACTGTGGAACTCGTGGAACCGATACAGAAGTCACATTGAATTAACTGGGACTCCAAGTACAGTTTCCCTCTCAGAGGACTTGATTCTCTATGGTGGTCTCTCCCCCCTATTCTCCCTCTCAGCTTACAGCAATGCCGTACAGCAAGGAGAATTCACCGTAAAGGGCTTGTTAAATGGCAAGACTTGTGGCACAGTACCGAATGCAGGTGGCTCAATGATATAGAGCTAATCCACAAGGCTCGTCTGTAACAAACTAGGACACTCCAAGTCAAGAATCTACCGCGACAGCACCAAACAACCACTTCAAAACAGTCACAGTTCACAATTGATTCACACTGGCCCGGCGGAGTTCCGTGCCTAGAGTATTGGCCTCAAAGACTGGCGCCCCTTTCGGTCTTTCTTTTTGTATTAATCTGAGTTCAAAGTACAAGAGTGCGGGCAGGCGCTCACACTCAGACTCTGCGTCCACATGCTCTAAGTTGTGAGTGGCCTCCCCACTTATTTAAAGAGTACAAGGGATGCCAAAAGCAGAGCCCCAAAAGGTGAAAATCAAAAGCTCAAAAGCTTTGCAAAAATAAAGCAGTTTCTCTTTCTCTCTTCCTCTTGCTAAAATAAAGCAAAGAGGCTTTTCTCTTTCTCTCGCTCTTGCTTATTCAAATAAAGCAAAGAGATTCCCTCTCTCTCTCTCAACAATTGTGTAGCATGGCTCAAAAACTGTCAAAAAGCTGCCAGCACAATTCACGCTGCAAATCACGGAGATCTGTACAGCTGCCACGTGGCATTAGGGTTAGGGTTAGGGAAGAATTAGGGTTTCTGATTTTAGGGTTAGGGTTTCAATAGAATTAGGGTTTTTGATTTTTAGGGTTAGGGTTTCAATAGAGCGGGCAGCCACATCATCACTTTGTGACATCGTCTTCAACTGTGGGAACTGAATCTAGTTAAAACTAGGAGACCTAGCTTCCCCAATGCATCCGAATGGATGCTGTCCCTCGGTACTATTCCCTAGACTAAGGCCATCTATTGGCAGCAGGGGAGTATGTTCTCCCACCCACCTTCCCTGCCCCCTATTTTGCCTACCCCAATTCATGTTCTACTTAATGCTCGTTGGAATGTGTCTCTGGACAGGACGCAGTGGCACTTTAAGTTCAAGTCTATGTGGAATAGTGGAATACCAGCTAAACATTCAGTTCTGCTTTGGTTAATCTTGCATAAAGCTGTGTGGACAAGTAGTCGTATTTAGAAAGTAGGGTTAGGGCCGGGCTTGTGTGTCTACTGCCAAAGGGAAGTGGAGGATATCCCTCACCTGTTTATGAATTGTATTAAAATTCAAAGAATGTTGGCTCCGCTCTATTCTTCACTGGGCTTTTGCCCGAATTGGAAGCAGATGCTACTGGGAGACTCCGTCTCCACCTTTTCAGTTGTATGGAACAGAATTGGGGGTGAATTTTTATGGGTCATTTGGAAGGAGAGGAATAATAGGTTATTTGATGGCTCTTACCGGACTAAAAGTCTGAGAACTGTGTTTGCTACTCTTAATTTGCAGTCTATACCAAGCTAATTACAAGGTGCTGACCGAGTGTATGGGTCATATACTCAAACATAAACAAGCAACAAGAGGTGTTGCTTGATCGGTTATATACTCACCTTCAAAGGATGATTGACGAGTGCAGGAATGAAGGTGAAAAGCTGTACAGGCAAGGCTGCTCCAACACATCCAAAAAGTTCTGAATGATCTTCCTAGATGCTGAACATTATGATGTACATGAAATTAGCCTTGTAACTAGGTGGCACGACGGTCTATATTTTGAGATGGCTTTTGTATACGGTCATGACATGTTTTGTATACGAGCATATCATGTAATTTTGTTCTTCTAATATAATTCACAAGCGCCCCCCTTTTATGGAAAAAAAATTAATAAAAACAGCACACATAGAAAAGTGTGTCTCCATCATACAGTTGGAAAATCTAGCAAAAGTCCACATTTTCCCATGCCAAAAAGAGAATCCCAAGAGGAAAAATGAATTCATGCAGCAAGATGGGCGAAAGTGACTGCTAGGGGTGATGCTCACATGTGATGGAGAAGGTTATTGTTATTTGCAAAGGGGGTTAGGGCAACTACAAATTACCCACCTACGTGTGGGGGTACCTTATCCAGCAATTTGTATGCAGGTAGTGATACAACGCTTGATCTTAAAGATATCTTGGTCACCTTTGCTCGACCTAATCAAATGAGCTATTGCCCAAAATCATGCTTCTTTCCCTCCCCCTACTCTTTCTGTGTACACATGCAAGGAAAAAGGCCATTAGATAAACACCCCTAGGTATCTTGAATTGCAATTTTCCTGGAGGGAGCAAGCCCGAACACGTATAGTTTAATCCATTGTTAAAGCATATGCTATAAATGCCAAGAAGTAAATCTTACAAATAGAATTTCCAATTTCATGCAAAGAAAAAGAAAGAAATGTTAGCCTTCTTGCCTGTCTACATTTGCGCTGCAATTCTCGATAGCATCTGCACAGCGAGGCCCTGAGAAGCACTCATAACACTCACATGAAATCGCCTCTTCAGTACCTCCATCGAAGCTATTCTTGTCCGTCACAGGAACTGTGTCTGTGTAGAGTTCTCCATTACCGCTACAATCAAAGAGGGCCACTGCTTCTGCGGCATCAGCGGCCCGTCTACTCCATCCAGCTATGGGAAAATTCTCATCAAGCACAGTCCCTGCCTCTCGTTCCTGAAGGCGTGTAAGCCCGGGTTCTTTGGCGAGCCTCCCCCAAAGCCAGCTTGAAGCAAAGAGGAAATTGAAAGAAACTGAGAAGATGAGAAAGGTGGCCGAAAAGAGCTGACGTCCGCCAGCTCTAGGCGGACTCGTAGCAGGCATTACGTGCGCGCGGGTGTGTGTGTGAGAGAGAGAGAGAGAGAGAGATTTCTGCTGGAGGAGCCGAGGGAAGGAGAAGTTGATTGACACGTCAGCGATGAGTAGGCTTTTAAGCAGGCGTGCCCGCGCAGCCCGGTACTGTCTTCAAAGGCTCTTTACCCTGCCCAACGTTTAGGCACTTAAAAGAAAATTTGTCCACCCATTGCGCAAATAAGAACAGCCAACAAGCCTCTGGGCAGCCATCATTTTTCAAGCGGGAAGTCAATTTCACCCTTAATGAGCTTCTTTGATTGGTTATGTTGTTGATGGCCAGCCAAGACCCCTCAACACTAAGTAACACCTATATTTAGGGGGAAGGGGGGGTCTCAGGACTAAGTGGCACGGGTATGGGAGGGTGGGATCTATGACGGGGGCATTGTGGACCGTAGATCTTAGTGGTGGCGCACAAGTAAATTAAGGTATCGTAGATCACTTTTTAAAATAAGGACTAAGTGGTACGGGCATGGGAGGGTGGGATTTACGACGGGAGCATTGTGGGCCGTAAATCTTAGTGGCAGCACCAAAAGTAAATTAGGGTATCTTAAATTACTTTTTAAAATAAAAAGTAATCTACGGTATCCTAATTTACTTTCGGCACCCGCTCGTAATTTACATGTTTTAAGTAGATTAGGGCCTCCACGTTTCACAATGCACACATGGCATAATGGTTAAGGTACGTGCCTCTCATGCGTGAGGTCCCGGGTTCAAACCCGACGCCCCAAAGTGGGGGTACCCTAGATTACTTTCGAAATGCAGGTACCCTAGATTACTTACCTGCATTTGGGATCTACGGCCCACAATGCCCCCGTCGTAGATCCCACCCCACCATGCCCGTGCCACTTAGTCCTAAGGAAGAGCCAAGACCTCTTGTTTGAAAAACAACTGAAAGGGTCACGACGGCTTTCAAAAACAATAAAAAAGTGATAAAATTGTTAGGTTGAATTAAACTAGTATCAGTGTTTGAAAAAGGATTGCCTCAGCTGAGTCGTGAGCCGATTGAAAATCAAGACTAGCTAGCTGCAAACCATGGTAAACGGAAGAAAAACCGATAAAATATGTGAGAAAGTCGTCCAAAAATTTTGCAAATCTCAATTAACTTTCCGGTTTTCTTCTTAGTGATGAGGAAGAAACTCGACTAGCAACGGCTTAATAAAAGAGACTTTCTCAAACGTTAACACTAACTGGAATCAAGCTATAAAATGCAAGAAATGTAAAGCCATCTGAAGTTGTAAATGAAAGGTGAAACAAAAAGAACTAATTAATATATGTGAATGTGTGTGTATATAATTTATTAGAATTATTCAAGGTCAAGCTTCACTTTAGCATTCTAAAACAATATAATGCAAAAAAAAGCACATGTGTGTATGTGTGTGCGTGTGTAAAACTTACTAAAATTATGCAAGGTGAAGCTTCACTTATAAAAAAAAACAAGTGAAAGGGTCACGACAACTTTCAAAAACAATTAGAAAGTGATAAAATTGCTAGGTTGAATTAAACCGGTATCAGTGTTTGGGAAAGAATTGCCTCAGCTTAGTCTTGAGCTGATTGAAAATCGAAACTAGTTAACTGCAAACCATGGTAAACGAAAGAAAAACCGACGAAATATGTGAAAAAGTCATCCCAAAATTTTGCAAATCTCAAAAATTTTGCTAGTTTCACCAGCAAACTTTATGCAAGGTAAAGCTTCACTATAGCATTCTAAAACAATAGAATGCAAGAAAAGTAAAGACATGTCAAATGTGAAATGAAAGGTAAGTCTCATCATGCACTGAAAACAATGGAAGTCTCCCTAACCAAGCACAACACTAAGGGTTTCTTTTAGAAAGCCAAAAATGATTCTTCTTGGAACATCTATACTATATATAATTGAGCTTAAAAGTTTCAAGGAAGGAGAGGGCATCCATGTGTCACTCTCTCCTTCATTTCAAGAACCTTAAGAAACATTTGGTTTGAAATGTAAAAGTGAATGCTAAGTAGCAAGTATTGTGATGGTAGAAAATGAAAAGACTTATTTTTTACTTCTTCTACAAAAAGTCACAATACTTAGTACTATATATATATTTATAGTATGCAAACTTTTTAGCAAGCCAGCCTTCAATTTTGGAGGGTGATTACTTTTGTTTTTGTAAAGGGTGACTCTACTTTGCAGCTTGAAAAAATAATAAGCAGCGAGCTATGTCACGCGTCGATAAGTTGGTCTGTCTCAAAAATGCGTGCATGTGTGTGTGTGTGTGTGTGTGTTTGTTTTATACCACTCATTTCACGAAAGCAATGAGGTAGCCGGTCCACCAAGAGGTGCTTAGTAAGCGAAAGGGTAATTTAAGTCCTCAAATGAACTGCCCTTTTGTCAAAACACACTCACACGTTTAAATTAAATCAAACACACTCCCAATGGGTGACCATTAATTACGACATTAAATAAATCTTACACATCCCACTACTACATAGAGAGATCCAACTCTTAGTTTTTGAAGAAAGAAGCGTAAAGGTTTTTCCCAAAATATTGGTCACATGTATTATCCACCTGAATCATTGTATTTTGTAACTTCTCTTTTCTAATTTAATTCACTTTTTAGAAATAAAGACTCCTTTGTTTTCTAAATTTGTGTTGAATCAAAGTCAAGCCAAATAAATTACAAAAAGCACTTCGAAATTTGTCAGTCTTACATACAAAATTGTAGCAGGGAAAGTCTGTCGTGCTCTCTATTGTGGGTGCTCCTCAATGCAGTGTGCGTAAAACCTCACTTTAACAAAAAGAAAACATCACACAACAATGAAACAACAACTCAAAGCACATTAGCCGACTCAGAACTCACTGGTACTCAGAACCATACAAACTCTGGATGGTAGCACACTCAGCTTCAAGCCCAAGACTTACAGGTACAATGGGGTGTCGAGGCTCCAATGTGCAGGGAGAGAGTGCAAATGGGTCATGCTGATCTCCAGACTCTAGACTCGAGGCTCAAGACGCACAACCATACAAAGTGGATGATGATAATATATGATACGATTGGAATTAACCACACATATGTATCTCATAAAGAGCCACAAATGGCTAGCAAAATATCTCAATCCAACTAAGCGTATCTCCAAACTGCGCCGGTGGTGATCCGACCACGGTGTCCACTAGGTCACCACCCATATCACTGACTGGGTGAGAGTCCCTCCAGTGTGAACTAACTGCATGTCCTATGCCAGTGACATTATAGCCCTGCTACAGGTTGCCCGCCATAAGACCACCGGTGAGAGAGAACTTTGAAATTAGAAAGAACACTGAAACTAGCAGAAAAAATGCAGTCAACCCGATTGAAGCTCTGTGGAGAAGAAATGATGAAATGTAGGTATTTGCGGAATATAGTGAAGAAGTACGGCAACCCTTCCACAGTGAGATATGTTGTACAGAAAGTAGAAATTGAAGAAGGCCCAAGTTTGTAGCAAAATCTCAGAATGTAAGAGGCTAGTATAAATGTAGAGGTGAGGGGGGAAATGTAAATGGGGTGAGGCTAGTGGTGAGGTTGTTTGGTGAGGGGGTTGGGCAAATGGGGGAGGCTAGGGGTGAGGGGGTGGGTAGGGGCGAGAGGAAGGGAGAAGGTGGGTAGGGGCCAGGGGGTGAGGAGAGAGTGGGTAGGGGCGAAAGGAGGTGGTGAGGGACTGCTTGCGAAGAAACCCTCCTCGGTCTGGCCCTGTAGTCTATGCTCCTCAACAGCCTGCATAGCCACGCTGACCCGCCAGTCTTCCTTGGCACGGCTAAAACCACTTGACCATCGAGAACTATTGCGCTCTCCATTTCATTTTTTGGAAGTTTGTCTTCACTAAGCAACCCTTCCCACTTGACATTTGCCACCAAGGGCCAAGGCCACAAAAGGGGTTATTCCCACGAAGTTTTTCCCAAAGGACTTCGAACCCAATTTTGAAAGGAATCTCTCCCACGCGACAGACCCTATGATGGGTGCTTCCCACAGGAGCAAAGACGAATGAATCTCAAATAATCTTTCAAGGATTTCTTCCTCAAGCTTCAAGGCTTCAACCATTGTGAAGAGGAGATTCTCAAAAGAGAAGAGTGACTTCACATTCAATAAATTTCCTTGAGGATATATTTGTACAAGGCCCACATTGATATGTATGCAATACCTATGTACAAAAGCACAATGCACATTGACTAGACACTGCTATCAAAGGATATGGTAAGACCTTCCGACACATAATGAGCACACTACACGATATGTATGAGTACTTTCACCTAAACACAAGCACACACACAAGCATCATAAACATTGTAATGCATACGTGCTTTGCACCATTATCCATGAAGACTCATTCTCCACAACCAGACCAACTAGACCGACAAACATCAAGTTGAAGATGAAAATGAAGAAGAACCGATGATAGCGAAGAATGATGGAATCATGACACTCAATTCGTTTGCGCGACATCAACTACACATGAATGAATGAACAACATGATAACAGTATCTCTTTAGGACTACCTTGTGAGCCTAGGATGAGTATTATTGAGCCATGAGTGATGAATCCATTATGAGAACCACCATGATGAATCATGTACTACACCTAGATGTATCAGTAGTATCCTAGGAGTACACTACCCATGATAGCCATAAGCCATTAAATTAGTCATTGTAAAACTCCCCAAGTTCGGCTTAAGGGGGAGTTTTTTGGGGTTAAGCCCAACTTGACAAGTATGAGAATGTGGGAAACCTCTCTAGTCATCTAGGATGGATGAAGTTATTAGTTAGGCCAATAGGAAGAGTTTCCTACAACGTTAAAACTCTCTTCTTCTTCTTCTTCTCTCTCATACGAAATGTTTTCATTGTAATGAGGAAGTATCTGCCTTGATGTAACAAAGCTTTGTTCCACCTTGCCATAGCGAACATGGCGAGTTGATGATGAGCCAACGAATCAAAAGTTTTGTTCCCACTTTCTCATATGATGCATGCTTTGTTTAGGCTCCATGTATGGACACTAGAGCATGCTCATATGCCTCAAGCCTATCAGTTAGTTCGGGGTGCATGGGATAACAAGCTAGGACGGGTTGCTTGTGTATTGAATAAGAATGTATGTCTTGCTCAACCCTCTCTATGGTAATGTTGTATCTTTGACGTTAATAATATGAGAAAATTACCCAAAATATTCCTAAAACTTGGAAAAAAAATCCCAAATTACCTCTTATATTTTGCCAAAATTTCCCAAAATGCCCTTACATTTTTCCAAAATTCCCAAAATACCCTTTGTTATTTTGTAAACATCCTTTGTGTGTGTGTGTGTGTGTGTTGGGGGGGGGGGGGGGGGGGGTCCACTATATGTAACCCCTCCATATCATGTGCGTTCAAGGTCTATTTTAAAACTCCATACTCTTTTAGATTTTTCACAAATAAATGAATCCTTTTTCTATCCAATCTGTGTAAGCCTCCTTTGTTGCCTACCCTTATGTATGTTAATAAGGGTCACATTCAAGGTTTAAAAACCCCTTATATAGGACTCGTGTGCTCTGTTCACATATTTATAGGTGACCCACATGTATTTTGAGAAATTTAGAAATTGAGGGGTATTTCCCCGAATTTCAAGGCTATTTCAGTAATTCTCCCTAATAGTATAAACACCTGCTTTTTATATTTTAAAAAAACTTCAAAATTTGTTTTCACTACTTCATCAAATTATAAATCATAGCTTTGCTATTTTACAGGAATTAATTCACTGTAATCAATCTCCTATTTCAATTAAAGAGTAATCTCATAAGATTTTCTCGTGTACATTGGCCAGGCGTAGTTTCTTTTTTTTTGCCATAATAATTTGATCAATCAAATGGACATTTAGCATACATGGACCAGATTTTTGTTTTACTGGGTAGATAAGGTTGCTTTTGGATCCGATGGCCTATTGGAATCCTCTCTTGATACCATTACTGATAAGTGGTCCACAAGATTATCGAACACACAATCTCGTTTCAAAAGGCTTAAACGAGCATATTGGTCACTTGAACCAAAGTTCTTACCAGCTCTAGCTATGATTCCTGCTTGGAATAGTAACGTTTCACAATCCTCATCACTATCTTCTTTGCAATGAACCCATGCATAAGCTGCACATACATCAATAGCAATCACCACAAGCGTTAGTGCAATCTAGCGTGCACGTACACACATGCATATATATGTGTGTGTGTGTGCTTATATGCGTATTTCATAGTATTACCATTGGACCAAGAAATATGACATCTGCATGTGAAAATCATGATTTATTCCTAAAGACCCTTAAAATCCTCATTTTAACATGCCAAATCATTAGAGCACAATTGTTTCAATCAAAAGTTCGTAAATGTAATGCATTGAGAGATTTTTTTTGAAACTTTAAAGGGGTATTTGAGAATTTTGGCAAAATTTAAGGGGCATATTGGAAAATTTGGTCAAATTGAAGGGAACACTAGGAACATTTGTCCAAGTTTTGAGGGGCATATTGGGAATTTTTAAGATTAGAGGGGTATTTAGGAAATTTCCAGAAATTTGCGGGGTATGTGTGTGTGCGCGCACGCACGCATGCGTGCATGCACATGCATGCGTGAGTGCTCGTGTGAGTGTGCATGTACCCACTTTCCTTTTCAAGGTTTACCTGGTGAAGGACCTGTCACTTCTTTGAAAAAATTGCAGTAACTCGGATCCAACAGCTGCAATCCAAGCCATTGTGATGTTTCTAATGTTTGGTTCAGCCTCTTCCATCGGTGGCGTAGAGTGGCATATGCATAATGGAAGCTCAGACCTTTGCTTGCATAATAAGTAGGAGGAAGACCCAATGGAACTTTCTCTTTGGCAATAAGCTGCTTAGAATAGGCCTTGTTGATAGTTCTTAACAGCTGTGTTGCTCTCAATTGGGTCTCGTGTGATGTTATAATGACCAACGATGCAACATGCTTAAGCAACCTTGAATAAACAGAGTAGTCCTTCACAATAGCCCACCTACACATCCCCACACACACACAAGCTTAAACACCAAATTTCTTGCAGCAACTTAGCATATGCTGGAGTTTTACCCGAGTCGGCTTCCTGCATGACCAGTGACCTTCGACAAAGTAAATAACATCACATCATCATCACGGGCTGCAGTAATGGCTGTAAAATGGGGCCAGTAATAGGCAAGGTCATAAATCACGAAGGCATTACTGCCATTGACGACTGCGTCTCGAATTGCACCATCGGGATTGTTCGGCGTATTGACAAATTCTATTGATGATCCATTCACAGTGCTTTGCTGCTCTGCATAGATATATGCATCACCGGCCCAAGCATAGTGTGATGTTGCGAACCGCTCTGTCTGCGAACGATAAGCCTGGATATGGAGCAATGTTAAATAAACAATCCATCAGCACCACTCTGGCTGTCTATCAGAAAGTTATCACAACTTAGAGGATAAAGTGCTTACCGAATAATAAGGAACAGCAGAAATGACGCTGGCAGGAGTCCCATTATTAGGAGCAAGAGCAGCAACGGCAGCATTCAGAAGCTGCATGGATCCAACCCCTACTACAATGTATTTGTTCTCTGTAACAGCATTTCCAACAAGCGAGTGCAAAGTTCGAATTTCTTTTTCCAGAGCTGGCGTCAGCGAACGATACCCTGAACTCTCAAGAAGTTGATAACCGATCCGGTACCATCCTGGAATCACAACTGTGCTTTCTTCTGCGTTCTGCTTCCAAAATGGCCCAAAGAGAAATGGATCTCCACTGCAAAGTAAAAAATGCAAGCTTACTATTGCTAAGTAAAGCTTCAAATAGAACAAAGAAGATGACAAGACCTAAGTTAATGTCACAATTCAAAACTTTTGCTGCTTGTGCAGGTCTACACAAACAAAGAATCACTTTCTACCCAAAGAATGTAGCTCAAATGGTTGAGCACTCATGATGTAGCCTTCAGGTTGAGGGTTTAAGGCTCACTGTTTACCAACTTCTCAAATCTCCATTGGGGAAGTTGTTCCCACGGTATGGCCCCTTGTGGGTGTGATGTGTACATCAACGTACACAGATATCTATAAAGTTCTCCCTACTACCTCCCCCGAGCTGATGGTAAAAAAGAATCACTTTCTATTTGAATTTTCTTTCATATTGGTGATTTATTCATGACTCATTCTAGACCATAATGTTATATAGTCACGAAAATGCACAAATGCTCTGTTTTGATACTCAATGATTTTTTGGACTTGAATGCCATAAAATGTTTCCAAAATGCTCAGTAATTAGACTTACGTTTGAAATGGCCCAAGGGTCCGAATCAAACCCATTTCATGCTTACCACATATCACATCCACAAAAGTAGTTACTATTGGCATAGTCACATGGGACGGGCAATGTATGTGCAACACTTGGGTCCATGAAAAAAGGAAACAACTTTCAAGGCTTAGAAGCTGCTCATTATTATGAAAACCTAAATAGGAAATGAAAAATGGCTATGGTAACATGGAAGCTTGAAATGAGGAAATAATTTTCCATGGCCTGCATTGGAAGTCTTGTGTAAGCTATAACACATCGGAGCCTATGCGAGAGCTGTCATTCTTATATTCGGCCATACAATAACTCCATCCTCACTATTGTGGAGAAAACACTCATTGTAAAACGACATTTTCATTTTGAGAAATTACCCATATACTCTCTGTATCAACTTGCATGAGATTCAATTTAAGTGTAACAGGCAAGCCCAAAAGCTCCGGTGCCTCAAAAAGTCAACGCTTCCAACAACTTGGCCAAAAACACGATTCCCACCGGGGATTTGTGTGCAGCCAGGCGCTGACTTGGCTCCACTGCTCTTGTCCAGCTCCTATGTGGTGAATGTTCTCCTCATCTGGTCGGTATTGTCATGCCATATCATCACTATGTGACACTGAGCGTGTGGATGCAGGTAATGGTGTGTCCAAGGGGTGCTAATAGGGTGACAATCTGTCCATAATAAAGCAATGCAACTTAAAACAAGCTGACATCGGTGCATTTAGAGTCTCCCCCATTGCTAGCTATTGAGATGATGGAAGGGCAATCTAGCATACTCGTAGCTTGGGATCTTTCACAAGCACCACACAGAGAATTAGTTGGCACATTCGTTGATGACATGATTTTGTATTTGGAGAGTTAAGAGGGCATTAGGAACATTTGACTATCGTCTTTGACAAGCTATGCAAGAACATGCAGCTCGTCAATCGAACTCATTTTGGAAGTAATTCACTTCCTTGGCCAGGATATATAGTGTGCATATGGATCCTGCTTAAATGGAAGCAATCAAGATATTGCCCGATTTAGAAACAATAAATGATGTACTTGTCATGTGCACATGGGTTTGTGTGCCACATGGACATGCTACATCACTTCTAGAGCCAATCCTGTGCATAGTAGTGTCTTAGGGCCTAGGGGATTTAGTGCCGGAAATTTTGTGTGCATGTTTGCAAGATCCAGATGCCCCAACAAATCAATTAGATTAAATTTTCCACCTTTAAAACCCTCTTGTACACACGTTTTATCGGATGTAATCACACTTCAATGGGCATCTAACAGTACAAGCATGTAGATTTAGGTTAAGAGGAACCTATAGTGCCAATTCGTGTGACAATCCAATTCCTGAGTTGGGAGATATGCAGCAGTTTCATCTGAAAATTAACCCTCCTGAAAACTCATTAAAAAATGACTTTACTGATTCAATTTTAAGTCATATCAAAGTCATTGCCTGACCTAGGCCTTGGGAATTACTTGAGGCCTAACCGGTAATATACTCTTACTCTGTACCCTGTCAAAGATGTCTAAGAAACCTATATCAGTAGCATATTGCTCAAGCGTTTCCTCAAAGTTCTGATGATGCACTGCCGTGATAGCGGATATGTGTGGATTGCAATTTGCAAGACAATGCATCGGCCGCTAAATTCTTCTTTTCCGTGATGTAAACAATTTGGAAATGGAACTGTGACAAAATGTTTGCCTATTTCATTTGCTTATCTGAAGGCTGTTTTTGGGACAATATGCGTTAAACTTTGATGATCCGTTAATACTATGAAATCTGCTCGAAGCAAGTAATGCCTCCACTAAGTCGGAGCATGTATCACTGCTAACAGCTCCTCCTCGTAAATCTGTGCAACCATTCTTGTAAGCAATGACATCGCCCTCCTGCATCAAGACCGCACCCAGATTGCTAGCATCACAATAAACCTCAAACTGTTTCTAGAAATCTGGGAACAGGACCAGTCGTCAGCTTCTCCTTAAGCTTCTCAAACATTGCAATCTATGAAGGTCCCCACGTAAATGAAACACCCTTTTGAATCAAGGTGTGTATAGGCGAAGCAATCTCCGCAAATGAGCTTCACTTCTCTCAGAAAGTAGCTCTCCAAGCAAACCCTCAGAGAAACAATTGGCTTGAGCTTGAAAAAATTCTTGGTGTTCTTGTAAGTTGTTCTAACTCTGACAAATTTAGATTTTTTATGGTCTTTCACCTCTCTCAAGAAGATCCAGTAAACAAAAATGACTGGATTTCATTAATTTAGAAATGGCCGAAGCTGATACAAGTGGGACAAACTCACCCTTTGATTTTACATCTAGGATGATTTCTTTGCGGATTTCTTCTATTGCTTCTTGCATTTCTTCTTCTCCTTGGAAGAATCCTGCAAAGACTTGGGACACTCGCTCATCTGTTGCATAAGTCAAGGGCCTAAGTGCATGGAGAAACAATCCATAGCATCTTCCATGAGTTGCTGAATGCTCTTGGAACTTCTGTTCCAAACAGTATCGTCGAAACTCTTTGGGTAATCAACACCAATACTGTTCCATCTGCTCCACAAAAGAGATCTTTCAAAATGAAGCAATTGGCAAAAAGGTATTCCAGAAACGTTCACTATAGGTGGCCAGAGTGTCATCTTCTTGCATCCTCATCTGGTTCCATGGTGTGATCACGTCCTGGTCGTACTACCGTGTCAACCATACTAAAGAGAACAATTTATTTGAATTTCACCCACTTTGTCGATGCTTTACTATAAAGAAGAAGAGTTGACCAGCATATTCGAGCATTCCTCTTGCTGCCTTTCATACTTTAGAGGCTTCCAAGAAGTTGTATTGGGCGTTGCGTAGCTTGGCGTGCAACTAAGGTGTCTTGGGCAACTAATATAGCGTGCTCTTTCTGTCGCTACACACACACACTTGTCGAATAATCCTATAGTTGGGGAACCGTTTCTAAATAATCCTTACTCGCTCCGATGTTGAACTCTCTTTAGCACAATCTTTCCACTTAACACTCTTTATAAATTGTATTTCTAGTTATTTTTTCTCGAGTGTCTAGTATTTTCCTTGGCTTATGTGGAAGAAATTGAGTATCTATGAGTTTCACTATTTGATCATCTTGAATAAGATTATCAGATTGACCCAACTTCTTTTTTAGTCTCCTTACGTGGAATGATGGATGTATACCACTTGTCTCTAGTAATTGGAGTTTGTAAGCCATATCTTCAACTCTCTTTAGTATTGTAAAAGGTCCACAATACCTTGGTGATAATTTTAAACATGGTCCTTTCTTCATGTTTCAGACTTTTTTTGAGGCACTTTTAAATAGACTTGCTCCCCTTCCTCAAAGGTAAGAGGTCTTCTATGCAAATCAATATATGTCTTTGCTCTATCTTGAGCCCTTCTAATACTATCTTAGCAAGTTTAATCTTTTCATTCATATCTTCTAAAAAATCTTTAGCTACTTGAACCTTTTCTTTTTGCGCATAAGGAGCTCTAGGCTTAAACCCATACATTAACATAAATGGACTATATCCAGTGGAAGAGTGCTTGGCACTATTATATGCAAACTCTACTATAGGTAAGTACTCTTCCCAATTAGTTTTCCCTTTACTTACAAATATACTCGTAACTTATCTTCTGGGATTTGATTAACCCTTTCAGTTTGACCATCCGTTTGAGGATGTTTAGCTGTACTCATGCTTAGTTTGGTGTCCAACCTCTTAAACACGACCGTTCAAAAATGGCTATTAAACTT
The DNA here is from genome assembly GCF_014529385.1 of Adiantum capillus-veneris. Classification (NCBI taxonomy): domain Eukaryota; kingdom Viridiplantae; phylum Streptophyta; class Polypodiopsida; order Polypodiales; family Pteridaceae; genus Adiantum; species Adiantum capillus-veneris. Next base: position 54,993,705 of record NC_140949.1, on the reverse strand, counting down.
CCTCTCTCTATCTGACACAATGTTTGTTGATAAACCATAAAGTGGATAGAGATTTTCTACAAAAGCCAATCCAAGAGTTTTAACATCAAATTTGGTTGGAATAAACCTAGCCATTTTGGCTAATCTATCCACTTTTTCCTATGGCTTGCACGAGGGTACAAGGGATTTGGAATGATTCTAGAAGGTAAGGCTTTGACATGGTTTTAGCCCATACACTAGGTCCCCGAATAGCTAGTACGACGATGAATGTCGAGAGATGAGGACCAAACTACACAAAAAGGTAGTGGCAAGGATTATTACACACAGACAGTCACAGATAACATTCTGGCGCCATGTGAGGCGAAAGAAGAGAAGCTTTCTAGCTCGACTTGAGCAGGAGTTATACGAGTTGTTCTTAAGCCAAGACTCCAACGAGGCATGGCGGTTTTTTGAAGAACGGCAAGCTTCCATACCCATTACCTCTACGGATACTTGGGGACAGTATGAGACTAGTTTATATGTAGTGCCAGCTTAGCGTTGCCATCAAGGCCCCATCCTCAAATCTGTATGTTCTTTACTGAGAGCATGATACATGATGCCTGCATAGAGGTAGAGCACATGACCACGACAGGCTGGTTGCCGAACATTTGCGCCACACACAAGGTACATTGGCACGTTTCCTGGCCAACATGTTTAACAGAGCTTGTTCGTGAAGGCTTCCCTGAGAGTTGGAGTTCCAATATCGTTGTGGCGATATTCAAGGCTAAGGATCCTATGTTCCCTGGTAACTATCGTACCATCATGATATGCCACACATTGGCTAAGCTTTATACTTTTGTACTCGAGCACGAACTCAGCCGTTGAGCAGAGAGAGAGGGTGTAAGAGCACAAGGGCAGCCAGGTTTCAGAAGAGGTTTTGCTACTCTTGATCACATATTCACTCTTCGAGCTATCATCCAGGAGGGTCAATCACGTGGGCAGCGTATCTATTGCTGCTTTGTCAACTTCTAAAAGGCCTTTGACAGAGTGCGTAGAGTGAGATTGATGCGCAGACTGTACAATCTTGGCGTCCCAAGTGAGCAGAAGGTCAAGTTTGACAGGAATAAAGCACAGGGATTATTACAGCCTTTACCCATTCCCACCCGCACCTGGGAAAGTATTTCTATGGATTTCATTTTTGATCTCCTGAAGACACAGAGTGGGCACGATGGTATCTGGACTGTTATTGACAGATTTAGCAAGCAAGCTCATTTCATTCCAATGAAGAAAACAGTCAAGCCGGATAACTTAGCGAGACTGTTCATTGCCCAGATATTCAGATTACATGGCATGCCTGAGACAATAGTCTCTGACAGAGATCCCCGATCCACGAGTTTGTTTTGGAAGGCTATTTGGGAGAACATTGGCTCGCGGTTGCAGTTCTCGTCATCTTTCCACCCGCAGACAGATGGGAAATCTCAGATTGCAAATTCAGTCGCACTGGATTTATTGAAGTCTTACATTTCAAATTAGAAGACTCAATGGGAAAAGTATTTGCCCTTGGTGGAATTTGCCTAAAATAACACAATTCACTCTTCGACAGGGAAGGCGCCATTTGAGATTATTGAAGGTGCTCCGAAGGTTCCACCCTTCTTAAGCACGAAAGATAAGATTTTTGAAGCAGACCAGTACACGAGGGACTTTGGACACTACTTTTGCCAAGGTCCGGAAGGTTTTAGCAAAATCTCAGGAAAGACACAAGAAGGCAGCAGTTCGACATCGTCGCTATTTGAAATTGAAGGAAGACGATTGGGTGCTCTTATGTTGTGAGAAGGCACGCCTGAGAAAGAAAAAGGAAAGAAGCAGCTTTTTCCAAAGCTTAGCATGAGATACTATGGACCTTTCCAGATAGAAGAAGATATAAATGATGTCTCCTTTAGACTGAATGTCACACAGTGATGACGTGGCGGATAGCAGAAACCCTAATTTCTGCCAGAAACCCTAAAATTCCTGCAAACCCTAATTTCCGGAAATCACGGAGGCGGAATATTATTTTTATTTTTATTTTTATTTTTTTTTGGGAAATTTTGAGCGAAGCAAATCTCAGCTTTTCGCTTTGATTCGGGAGAAAGAAAGAGAAAAAGAGAACTTGCTTTTTACTGACTCTCATTGAGAGAGAGAGAGAGAGAATCTGCTTTTGCTTTGAAGCTTTTGGGGCTCTGCTTTTGGGCATCCCTTGTAACCTTTAAATTAGTGGTGAGGGCCTCACTTCTCAGGGCATCTGGACGCAGAGTCTGAGAGTGAAACCCTAACCGCTCTCTTGTACTTTGATGATTGATTAATACAAAAAGAAATACCGAAAGGGGCGCCAGACTTTGGGGCCAATATCTCTAGGCACGGAACTCCGCCGGGCCAGTGCAAATCTATTGTGATCTGTGAATTGTTTTGAAGTGGTTATTTGGTGCTGTCGCGGTTGATTCTTGACTTGGAGTGTCCAAGTCTGTTAAAGTGGTATCAGAGCACGGCCGATTTCTCTTCTACGGGAAATCCGATCCCCGAATTTTTTTTTCCGCGGCACCTATGGCTTCATGCAAGGATCAGTCGACTCCCTCTGCATCTGGAGATGCGGGCTGGGATCACAACGAAGATTCAGACAGAGAGTATGGCCCGCCTCGGCCTACTCAGGCGGAGCAAAGAGAGATGGAAGGTCGTCAATTGATTGGCGATGCAACAAAGATGATGCTCAATTTTGCCAAGGACCCGAAGATGGCAAAATATATGAACCAGACCTCTTTGGAAGAGGTACAGATGGAGTGGCAAAGAACCACAACACCACTCCCGAAACCCGCTCTCAAGAAACCTTCTGCCTTCAAGAAATATACGGAGAAGGAACTATAGAACGTGGTTGATGCACGGATTGCTCAGCTTTTCGACGTGCAAAAGAAAGACAAAAAGCACGGCAAAAAACAGATGAAAGGCACTGACTTCCCGGGATATTTGGGTCGTCAGTCGACATTTGACAAGGCAAAGAAACAGAAGAAGCGTGTTCGATTTGAAGGAGTACCCAGTTCTTCTTCTTCTTCTTCTTCTGACAGTTCTTCTAGCTCTTCAGATTCGAGCGAAGAAGACAGAAAAGGTAAAAAGCGAAGCAAGAAACAAAGCTTCGGAAAGGGCAAGAAGAAGGCTACATCTCGCCCAGAGACTGACAGTTCTACTGAGGACTTGTCTACAGACAGCTCAGATTCTGATCATGGAAACTTTTATGCGAACAAGAAGAATATTACAAAGCCAACCAGTATGACTTTCTCGAAGAATAAAAAAGCAAGAAAGTCCGAGAGTTTAAGGAAGGTGGCCACTCGATCAAGTTTGATACTTTTCAGGATACTCAGATGCTTCGAAGGCTTTGTCTTTTATTCAGCAGTTTGACATCGCTTTCGCGGAAGGACGCTATTCAGAGCACTCCAAGATTCAGAGAGCTGCCTCTTACTTTAAGGGGAATGCTCGTACTTGGTGGTCCACGCTTCTTTTAAACAAGACTGCACTAGTTAAATGGCTGAAATTTAAGAAGCTTTTTATTTCTTCTTGGTTGACGCAAGAATATGAACGAGATGCACGAGCTGCTTGGAACCATCTTCGGATGACCAAGAAAGATACAATCAATGCTTATTGTGAAAGATTCTGGAACTCTTTTCTACCCGCCTCTTCATTCAAGAAGATCTCGTTCAGAGAACAGATGAGCGGTTTACCTTGAGTCTACCTACAGAGATCCGAGATCACTGCTTGGAACAGAAGTCAGCTTCTATTCAGGAGTTGATGAGTCATGCGAAGCGGGGCTTTGCCATTCACTCTGGCACTTTGACCTACCCCACAGATAAGGCCATGACACAACGAGCCGAACAGACTTCTGGGAATGAAAATAGAAAGAAAAAGAGCAAGCCAGAGAAAAAGGATGCACAACCCAAGCTTACTCCTGAGGAGAGAGCTCGCTTCATCAGAGAGGGGAAGTGCTTTAGATACGGGGAACATGGACATATTTCCACGAAGTGCCCTGATAAGGCACAGAAAGAACAGAATGATAAAGACGACGACAGGTCTGAGAGTTCGAGAGCAGCTGAGGAATGTGGCAGAAAAGGCAGATAGAAAAGCAGAACTGGTACCACATGGCGTGGGACCTGCACCGAATCTAATGAATGAAAGTACAAACTTTGCCGCTTTCGGGGCAAAGTGAAGGATCAGGAAGCTCTTTTGAAGGAGCCAAGGCCAACTTCTTTTCACTTGGAATTGGCGGCTCGATTTGGAACTACGCCCGACAAACTGACGCCACAGGCGGAGGTAGTTCGACTGGCACCCGGATGGGATGTTGCCATTACACCGAGCATTGGCAAACTTTCTTTGCAATGACAGGGGTGTTCAGGGCACGCGAGTGACGTTCTACTCGGGATCCCTTGGTACCACAAGAACTACGCCGTGGTTGACTACCGGGCCGAGAAAGCGACTTTGATAAATGAAGGGCTTAGAGATTGTACTTGATGAACTTCAGTTTTCTTACTCATTCTTTTGGGAGAACTGAACGATGGATAAAGGTTGAATATGGTTTGACCTGAAGAAAAGAACGCCAAGATTTTTTTTCTCCACGCTCATGCCGATTGCTTTTGAGAGGGCCTGAAGATCATACCATCGATCTGATATCTAGAAGCACGCCACCGAATCGGCCACCTTATCGTGTGAGCCGAGTACAGAATGAAAAGATTATGAACCCAGTGAAAGACCTCTTGGAAAAGGGTCTTGTCCAGCCTAGTACTTCACCGTATTGCTCTCTAGTGTTGTTGGTTTTGAAGAAAGACACATCTTGGAGAATGTGCATCGATTATAGCACTCTCAACGAAATCACCATCAAGAACAGATTTCCGATTCCTAGGATCGATGATATACTCGACAGGTTACAGGGATCCTCGTGCTTTAGCAGGATTGACTTGAAGAGTGGATATCATCAGATCAGGATAGCGCCAGGAGATGTCTACAAGACAGCTTTTCGAACGACTTTTGGGTTATTTGAGTTTTTGGTGATGCCTTTCGGCTTAACCAATGCTCCTGCGACATTTAACCGGATGATGGATAGGATTTTTCGAGAGTACAGGCTATTTGTTGGCACTTTCTTTGACGACATCATTGTTTTCTCCAAGAATGAGGCACAACACAGAGATCATCTGCTTCAAGTCTTTCAGGCATTACGAGATCACACATTAGTGATTAATGCTACGAAAAGTGAATTTTTCCTACTAGAGATACATTTTTTGGGACACATTGTGTCAACAGCAGGAGTGCAAATGAACCCGGCCAAGATAGAGACTATCCGTGATTGGCCCGATTTGAGGAATGTCCATGAAGTTAGAAGCTTCTTGGGATTGTGTTCGTACTACAGGCGGTTCATACGAAAGTTTGCAAAGGTTGCTTCCCCTTTGCATACCTTGACACAGAAAGGAGTACCTTTTTCGTGGGGACCCACAGAGGTGACTGCCTTTCGGACATTGAAAGAGAAATTGACTACGGGACCTATTTTGACTTTGCCGGACTTGCAGAAGTCATTTGAAGTATATTGTGATGCTTGTGGTCGTAGTCTGGGTGCGGTCTTGATGCAAGAAGGCCATGTCATAGCTTACGAGAGCCGTTTGTTCTCTAGGCCGGAGATGACAGCACAGATCTATGGGAAAGAGCTTTTGGCGGTTATCCACGCTCTTGCTCAGTGGCGGCATTACCTACTCGGAGCGGATTTCACTGTCTTTACAGACCATCAGAGTTGGCGCTACTACTTCTTGTCATAGAAGCAGCTTTCGGAAAAGCAGATGCGGTGGACGAACATCTTGTCATAGTTCCACTTCCAGATTGTCCATGTGCAGGGACAGAAGAATGTGGTGGCAGATGCTTTGTCTCGAAAACCGTTGGTTCTGGCTATTTCCGCGATACATCATAGGAGCTTCGAGGATATGGTCGATCAGTGTGCCACAGATACAGATTTTGCAGATATTTTCACACGGATACGGGATGGGGAGACAGTAGCTGGATACTCCCTTCGGGAAGGCTACTTGATGAAAAAGACTATGTTGTGCGTTACACAGCCGTTGAGGGAAAAGGTTATGACTGATTGCCACTGTCCACCTTTTACGCGTCACCGCGGCATTGCTACCACCATGAAAGGGGTAGAGAGAGATTTCTTTTGGCGGAGACTGAAGAAGGATGTGGAAGAGTTTGTGCGCAGTTGCTTGGTATGCCAAAAGGTCAAGTTTGACAGGCATAAGGCACAGGGATTGTTACAGCCTTTACCCATACCCACCCGCCCCTGGGAAAATATTGAAATGGATTTCATTTTTTTTTTATCTCCCGAGAATACAGAATGATCACGATGATTTTCCGATTACATGGCACGCCTGAGACGATTGTCTCCGACAGAGACCCCAGATTTATGAGTTTGTTTTGGAAGGCAATTTGGGAGAACATTGGCACGCGGTTGCAGTTCTCGTCATCGTTCCACTTGCAGACTGACGGGCAATCTGAGATTGCCAATTCAGTGATTTTAGATTTATTGAAGTCCTGTATCTCGGATCAGAAGACTCAATCGGAAAAGAACTTACCTTTGGTGGAATTTGCCTACAATAACACGATACACTCTTCGACGGGGAAGACGCCATGTGAGATTGTTGAAAGTGCTGTGAAGGTTCCATCCTTCCTGCGCACGAAAGATTAGATATTTGAAGCGGATGAATATTCGCGAGATTTGGATACGGCTTTTGCCAAGGTTCGCGAGACTTTGCAGAAGTCTCAAGAACGACAGAAAAAGGCTGCGGATCGCCATCGTCGCGACTTGAAACTGAAGGAGGATGATTGGGTGCTCTTACCTTTGAGAAGGCACGCCTAAGAAAGAAAAAGGGAAAGGAGAGGCTTTTTCCAAAGCTTAGTATGTGATACTACGGACCTTTCCAGATTACTGAAAAGATAAATGATGTCTCCGGGTGATGTGCCTGATCATGGGGAGCCTAATGAGCAACCCGCAGTGAAGAAAACGAGGAGATCCTTGTTCCTGAACAGATTTTGGCACATAATGATACGAAGAAAGGTAAAGTCCGAAGGCGGTTCTTGGTTAAATTCAAGAACTTTCCTGCATTTGATGCGAAGTGGATGGAGGAGGAGGACCTAGCAGATACTCCTCGGATTGTGAAACTTTACCTCAATGTTTTGGTTTAGCATAGTCTACTCCAAACGGAACCCAGAAACTCAGCTTGGCCGAAGATCTGGTGCAGTGGGATGCACAAGAGGGGAGTTACTCCGCTCCTTTGTCAACAGATGCCTCGATTTTGATACTAAAGTCACTGATGTCTCTTTGAGCTTCAGGGATACTGAGAGTTGACAGTATTCTGCTGGATGACTTTATGAAATGGAATTCCTGATAATGATACTGATTTGTTCTTGACTTCTTGTGAGTGCAGGAACTGATAGACGAAATGACTGCAGCATTTTGGTCTACTTGATCTCGAATAGACATGGTTGCAATAGGGGTTAGTCAATCGGACATCGATGAGGTCCCGATTGGACCTAGATGTGATTGCTAGCTACATTGCCGATAAATCATGGTCTAAGATCCGAATGAATGTTGAATGTCATGTGATGTCCTGTGATGTCTGGTGATGTCGTGTGATGTGACTGTCGATTTTGTACATGTGCAGATGTGTGTTCCTAGTACGTAGGTACTAACAGTCAGTGTCTGCTAAGACGGTTTATGGCTTTTGTCGGTTTTGCAGGCGTAATCGCGGTCGATTACAATGCTTTCAAGAGGGGGGTATGTCACAAAGTGATGACGTGGCGGATAGCAGAAACCCTAAAATTCCTGCAAACCCTAATTTCTGCCAAAAACCCTAATTTCCGGAAATCGCGGAGGCGGAATATTATTATTTTTTTTTTATTTTTTTTTTGGGAAATTTTGAGCGACGCAAGTCTCAGCTTTTCGCTTTGATTCGGGAGAAAGAAAGAGAAAAAGAGAACTTGCTTTTTACTGACTCTCATTGAGAGAGAGAGAGAGAGAGAGAGAGAGAGAATCTGCTTTTGCTTTGCAGCTTTTGGGGCTCTGCTTTTGGGCATCCCTTGTAACCTTTAAATTAGTGGTGAGGGCCTCACTTCTCAGGGCATCTGGACGCAGAGTCTGAGAGTGAAACCCTAACCGCTCTCTTGTACTTTGATGATTGATTAATACAAAAAGAAATACCGAAAGGGGCGCCAGACTTTGGTGCCAATATCTTTAGGCACGGAACTCCGCCGGGCCAGTGCAAATCTATTGTGATCTGTGAATTGTTTTGAAGTGGTTGTTTGGTGCTGTCGCGGTTGATTCTTGACTTGGAGTGTCCAAGTCTGTTACACTGAAGCTGCTCGATACTTGGAGGATTCACAATGCTTTTCATGTGAGTCTCGTGAAGCCTTTTAAAGGCGATGTGCCCGATGATGGGGAGCGAGATGAGCAACCCGAAGTGGAGGAAAGCGAGGAGATACTCATTCCAGAACAGATATTGGCACATAAAGATAGAAAGATAAAAGTAAAGCGATAAGGTGGTTCTTGGTTAAATTCAAGAACTATCCCGCATTGGATTCGAAGTGGATGGAGGAGGAGGACCTGGCAGATACTCCTCAGATTGTGAATCTTTACCTTGAAGCATTCGGTTTAGCATAGCCTACTCCAATAGAACCCCGATTTCAGCTTGGGCGGAACTCCACCAGCAGACAGATGGGCAATCTGAGATAGTAAATTCAGTCGTACTGGATTTATTGAAGTCTTACATCTCGGATCAAAAGACTCAATGGCAAAGGTTTTTACCTTTGGTGGAATTTGCCTACAATAACACGATTCACTCTTCGACGGGGAAGGCGCCATTTGAGATTATTGAAGGTGCTCCGAAGGTTCCACCCTTCTTAAGCACGAAAGATAAGATCTTTGAAGCCAACTAGTACACGAGGGACTTGAACATTGCTTTTGCCAAGGTCCAGGAGGCTTTAGAGAAATCTAAGAAAAACACAAAAAGGGAGTAGATCGACACCGTCACGATTTAAAATTAAAGGAGAACGATTCTTACGTTTTGAGAAGGCACGCCTAAGAAAGAAAAAGCGAAAGGAGCGGCTTTTTCCAAAGCTTAGCATGAGATACTATGGACCTTTCCAGATAAAATAAAAGATAAATGATGTCTCCTTTAGACTGAAGCTGCCTGATACTTGGAGAATTCACAATGCTTTTCATGTGAGTCTCTTGAAGCCTTTTAAAGGCGATGAGCCCAATGATGGGGAGCCAAATGAGCAACCGGAAGTGGAGGAAAGCGAGGAGATACTCGTTCCAGAACAAATACAGGCACATGAAGATAGAAAGATTAAAGGTAAAGTGATTAGGTGGTTCTTGGTTAAATTCAAGAACTATCCTACATTGGATGCAAAGTGGATGGAGGAGGAGGACCTAGCAGATACTCCTCAGATTGTGAAACTTTGCCTTGAAGCATTCGGTTTAGCATAGTCTACTCCGATAGAACCCCGATTTTAGCATAGGCGAATCTAGTGCGGTGGGTGAAGACGGTTGGCGCGTCACCATGTGGGAACGTGTTCTTAGAAGATGGGTAGTGAATCACTTAGTAATTACTAGAGTAATTACTACGGTAAACCCGAAGCATATAAATAGGGCCCATTACTTTGATATCGGGTTGGCAATTGTTATCACTTGTATTAGCGCTTTGAGCTATAATTGCACTTGAGCATCAGTGACAGTATTGTCGGCTATACTTTCTCTCTCTGTAATCATATTCACTGTAATCTCAATCATGATATATATATATTCCAGTGATACTCACTTCTCAACAGTCTTCTGAATCTGAATCTGAACTTTATTCCAGTCTCTAAGTCTGATTCTCATTTCAGTATTCATATTTCAGTCTAGTCACTGATTTCTGTCTAGTCTGCTGTCTGAACTCTTCCTACTCTAAGTAGCTGAAATCCTTCAACACTGGAATTAGCTGTCTCAAGAGATCAGCTCCAATTCCATTTTGGCGATCACGGTGGCTAGAGCTGAAGCTCGTTGACTGAAAGACTCTTCTCCCAGTTGAAGTTTTCAACAAATGGCACCAAAATCCAATCGTGGCCGGAAATCTACCAATCGTGTGGACCCCATTCCTGAGGAGTCAGGAAGAGAGTCTGACCCCAAGCAAGAGAAAATGACTGACACTAAGGCTCAGGAGGAGCATAGTCAGGCTGATGAGACGCAGGACTCACAGCACTCCAATCATTCTCGACGCATACGGGCAAAACGGGAAGCACGAAAGGCAAAGAGTTCCAAGAGTTCTCAGTCTCGCCAGAAAGATGAGCATATCAAAGGCAGAAAGGGAAGTCACCGAACTTCTAGTAGACAAAACGGAGAGAATACTGATACCGAGGCAGAGACAGAGATTGACTGGGATGCTGACACTGACAATTGCAAGAAGGTTCCCAAGCGTCAGTCTGAAGCCAAGAAGAGAACTGGCGGGATTAACAGTAATCGAAATGATTACACCGCTTCCCTGAAGATTTCCTTTCCCATGTTGAAAGGAGGGAAAAAGGATGATCCTGATGTTCACATACAAGCTTTTGAGCAGTATGCTGAACTAAAAAACATTGATGAAGATGATTGGGGGGAATACTTTCCACAAACCTTGGAGGAAGCAGCAAGGAAATGGTATTACCATTACCCTGCATGCCAACTGAGATCATATAATAAATTACTTAAGGCCTTCAGGTTGGAATATTCCGACAATCGAGGGGATGAGGATATTCTCTGTGAATTATATCAGATCAAACAGAGGAATTTGTCAGTCCACAACTATGTCCAAAAGATCAAAGAACTGACCAGACAGTTGCAAGAACCACCGTCTGAGAAGAGATTAAGGGCATGGTTTCTGAATGGGTTCAGAAGCAAGAAGCTGAGAGAACAAGAAGTACCAGCCCCTACAAAGAAATCCAACGACCTGGTCCAGCGAGCATTAAAACTGGAACAACAGGCTAAGAAAGAAAAGAGCCACAAGAAGCGAAGGACCAGTAGCAGTAGTTCGGCTACTGAAGCAACCGATTCCAGTGAAACATCCAGCAGCTCCGATAATCGGACAAAGGAAAAATCAAAGAAAGGATCATGGACCAAGAGAATTGAAGAAATGGCTAGGCAAATTGCAGAGATTAGCCACACAAGACAGCCGGTCCGGAAGATGGAGACTTGGTGTTCAAGATGTAAATCCAAGGACCACATCTCCACGGAATGCCCACAATGTACCTACTGCAAGGCCTTCGGTCACCTATGGAATAATTGTGGCATCCGAATTCATCATTTTAAGAAAGGAAAGGATCTATCAGTGGTTGCCTACACTGAACCAGTGAAGGCAGAGCCAATCAAAGTAGCCCAAGAAGAAAGACCAGGTACCAGTGGTACTGGTCAAGGACGAGACAGATACCAACCAAGAATGGGAAGAGGAAGAGGAAGAGGCAACTTCCAGACCAGAAGCATGAATTGCTACACCTGTGAGAAGTATGGTCATTTTGCAACCCAATGTCCAGATGCACCAGTAACGACTGCTACTGAGGCTAAGGCACCAGAGCCAGTCCCAATCAGAGTAGTTACCAGGAGCAAGGAAGTAATCATTGAAGAAATTCCAGACATTTCAGAAGTACCAGCTAATCCTAACACCAGCAAGTGGGCCCAGCAAAGGGAAGTTTGGAAGGCCAAAGGTAAAGAAAAGGTGGTAGATGAGTGGCAAGAGCAACGGGAACTAGCAGCTAAAATCACAGAGGATTTAGCTAAGAAGCTGCAAGAGCAGCCGGAAAGTTCCAAGGCTAGGGTCATTCAGAAGATACCAGCCCAATCGACTGATAAAGATCAGTCAGTACCGGCCATGACAGAGACCATGCTGGCTGTAGTACACGGACTAGCTGATGAAATGGGAGTGGAAGAGTGTGAAGACACTAGTTCTTCAAGTTCTGACAATCAGTCTGACCAGGAGCGAGAGGAAATTCATGTGAAAATTTGTGAGAGAATCCCGAAGCTGACTGTAGAACTGGAGGATATAAGAAAGACCTTACCAGAGGTGGCCAACTTTATCAGACAACGCAGGAAGACTGAGGCAGAGGCCAGAACGGTGGACCTGAAGGCTGTCCGGGATGATGAAGCTCCACTTATTCAGGTAGATTACAAGATCAGGAAGCAGTGGGAACCTCTCTCAAGCGTCGTACTGGATGGAGGAGCAAGAGTCGATATATTGGGAGCCCATCTTTAGCAAAGAATGGGTATCACTAACATGAAACCAACACCATTCAAAGTAAGAATGGCAGATCATCGAGTCGTACAAGCAACGGGCATGATTGAAAACATGCAGATAAGAGTGGGGAGGGAAAAATTCAAAACTAGTTTCCTAGTTTTGGATGTCCAGGGAGCATATGGAATGCTATTAGGCCGCCCATGGTTAAGAACAGCACATGCTGTTCATGACTACGCCAACCAGACCTTAATCACAGAAGGGGCCAGTGGCAAAATCAAAATCCAAACCAACAACACCAGGAGATGGAAAAAGGAACTGAGGCCGAAGGAGTTCTGTTAGAAATACCGAGCTAAGAAAATTGAGCGAATGCTAGCAGCAATGAACATCTTTCCTTTGGCAGAAATTGATTTGAATGCAATCCTAATAAACAAAGAACAAGCTGACAAGCAAAAAAGACAATTCCCTGATCAATTTACTGAAGTCAATACAGGGGAAAGAACCGTTCAGCTAACTGGAAGAATGGAGGAACCAACGGATACTGGCAAAATAGAAGCATCAGTATGTTCTGAAGAGGATCCACTAAATCAGAATAATGATTCAGAGATGAATGGACCTTCTTGGGACTACGCTGAAGATTCGACCAAACGAAAAGGAGGAGGATCAAATTGGTTGCTTCCAGATGATCAAGAAGTGCAGGAGTGGAACCTGGGATCAGAGGAAAATCCCAGAATGATCAAAGTCAACAAGCACCTGAAACCGGCAATGAAGGAAAAGACAAGGAAAATGTTCCAGAACTATAAAGATGTATTTGCCTGGGAATATACAGATTTGAAGGGAGTAGATCCTGAAGTCTGTCAGCACCGAATACCATTGAAACCAGAAGCTAGGCCACTCAGATTGCAAAGATACCGGATAAACCCCAACTATGCAAAGAAGGTCAAGAAGGGGAATGATAATCTTCTCAAGGCTGGGTTCATTACGGAGGTAGCAAGTAGTGATTGGTTATTTCCAATAGTCGTCGTTCCTAAGAAGAATGGGAAATTAAGGGTTTGTGTCGACTATAGGAAACTAAATGCCCAGACCATTAAGGATCCGTTTCCCTTACCTTTTACTGATATGTTGCTTGATGAGATCGCAGGATATGAGATGTATAGCTTCATGGATGGTTATAGCGGCTATAACCAGTTACAGATTGGGCCAAGACCACTTTCTGAGTGGGGAGCATTCATGTATCTGGTGATGCCTTCTGACCTGTGCAATGCACCAACTACTTTTCAGCGGTGTATGATGGAGATGTTTAATGAATTTCTTCATCGGTTCCTCGCCATTTTCATGGATGACTTCACTGTCTATTCAGCTGAGGAACAGCACCTTCTATTCCTAGAGATGGTTTTTAAACGCTATTAGGAGAAAAGGATTTGCTTGAATCCATTTAAATCAGTATTTCTGGTTTGGAAGGGATAGCTACTAGGATATGTGGTTTCCCGCAATGGAATAGAAATGGCCAATGACAAAATACAATGTGTCCAGCAAGCTAAAGCTCCTAGAATGCTTCTGAGTTGAGTTCTTTCTTGGGGTATGTGAATTTTTATAGAAGATTTGTACACAAATTTGCTTCTCAAGCAGTACCACTATATGACCTTACAAAGAAGACCAGTAAGTTCAATTAGACTGCTGAATGTGAGGAGAGTTTCCAGAATTTGAAAAAGCCATTACAAGTAAACCAGTCCTCAGGCAGCCGAATTGGGATATTATTTTTCATGTACACGTAGATGCTTCAGGATTGGCAATGGGGGCAATATTAGCTCAGCCAAATGGCAGGACAGACTATCCGGTCTATTTTGCTAGTCGGAGATTCAGTCAGGCTGAACAAGGCTATACGACTACTGAAAGAGAAGCCCTCGAAATGGTTTTTAGCGCTACAATTTCAGGCATTACCTATTGGGGAAGTTATTCCATTTTTATGTGGATCATCAAGCTCTTCTGTTTCTGATTAACAAAGTCATTATTCAAGGCAGGCCGATAAGATGGATGATGTTCCTTATGGAATTTGAGTTCAGAATTTTCTATAAGCCTGGCCGAAACCACTGTGGAGCTGACTTCCTTTCCAGAAGTACAGAAGGATATTCAGAATCACCTCTGAGAGATGAACCAGTGGATGCTGATTTATTTCAATTAGAAGCAGAAGAATCAGTGGATCCTGAATGGTATGATATTTATCAATTCCTTTTCCAAGGTGCCTTTCCAGAAGATTGGAAACAGAATCAGAAGAAGGCTCTGATCATAAAAAGCCTGAAATTTACCATCATTGGGGGAGTACTTTATCGATTGGGTGTGGATGGTATACTTCGGAGATGTGTTCCAATGGAGGGAAGAATGCAAGTTATCTCAGAGGCACATAATGGAGAGTCTGGTGGACACTTTTCCAACGAAGTAACCTACAAGAAGATTCTGCAAGCAGGTCTATGGTGGCAAATAATGATTGCTGATGTCAGAAGCTTTTGTAAAACTTGTGATATATGCCAGAGAATAGGCTGACCAACAGCTGCAGACATAACTCCCTTAATGCCAATACAACCATTGGAGTATTCATGAAATGGGGATTGGATTTTATGGGACCTTTTAAGAAGGTGACTCCCAGGAAGAACAAGTACATCGTGATGGCTACTTGTTATGTTACCAAGTGGGTTGAAGCTAAGGCTCTTCCTGACAACACAGCCAAGTCAACTGCAAGATTTCTGTTTGAGAATATTGTCTGCCGATATGGATGTCCAGTGGAAATTGTGACCGATCAAGGGACACATTTCATCAATGATACTATGGAAATCCTATTGGATATGCTTTCAGTCAAGCATCGGAAATCTACTCCTTACTATCCCAGATGCAATGGACAGGCTGAAAGTAGCAATAAGACAATTAAGACTATTCTCACTAAGGTGGTATAAAAGAAACCAGACCAGTGGGATTTGAAGCTTCAGACTGCTCTCTGGGCTTATAGGACAGCTTATAAGGTAACTATTGGAATGACACCATTCAGAATGGTGTATGGAACTGAAGCTGTGGTTCCTATGGAGTTTATAAGCCCTAGTCTGAGAATGGCTGTAAAGTATGGACTAGACTTCAACCATAATCTTAAGAAACGACTGGATGAACTAATGCAGTTAGATGAACTCAGGCAAAGAGCTATATTGGAACAGGAAATTGTTCAACAAAGAAGGAAGCACTGGCATGATCGCCAAATTAAAGTCTGAGAATTCCAGAAAGGAGACTTAGTGCTTCTATATCAGTTAAGACTGGGTCCAAAGAAGCCGAATTTGAAGATTGCCTGGGCAGGACCTTTTGAGGTTGATTGGGTCTTCTCCAATGGCACGGTCAAATTAAAAGACAAATCGGGACTAATGTTGCCGGAGTATATAATGGAGCAAAGATCAAACTTTATTACTCAGAGACCAGAGAAACTGGGTTAGAAGAAGTCACTAAGGAACTGAAGGTTGTTGATCAAGAGAGCAAGAGATCAAGAACCACTTTCTCATCAGCATTGAGTATCCATTCTGGAACTCGTTCCAACAGCTGAACTGTACTGGGATGCGGAGGTAGTCTACAGGCTTCTTTATCATGGAAAGCCGCAGATTTCCAATGTTCCACCATTTCCCTGGCTCCCACATATAATCTTCGGAACCTTTCTAAATCAGTCCATAGAGCATCATCCTCCAGATACTGTCTGGTGATGGAGGCTTGTTGATGTCTCAGCTGCTTATTCAAGGTAATGAGCTGCAGTGAATGCTGATGATCATTCACTGGTCCTTCATCCTTAACCTTCATTTTCCCTTTAGCCTCTCTGCTATGATGGGACTGATTAGTTGGATTATCTCCAGTGTTACTGGGCTGCTGTTCTTCAGTCTGCTGATGAGCCGACTGTTGTTCTGTTTCCTGTCTTTCCTGCTGTTCCTCAGTCTAGTCTGGTTGGTCTGGCTGTGACTGGCCTCCTTCATCTGGCCCTGTCCCACCAGTACCAGGTCCTGGGGGTGGAGATGGTGGTGAGGCATCATCATCATCCTGTGTATGCCCGGCTTCTTGATTATCCTCCTCCTTATCAGCTTCATCTTCTTCTTCTTCGTCCTCCTCTGGGGATGTCTGCTGCTCAATATAATCCATGATGGCTTGGTTCATCAGAGCATTGTTGAACTCACTCACCTTGTCCTGCAAATCACTTTGCAGACTTTCCATCAAGGACTTTAAATTTTCTAAATCAAAAACAGCATTGCCTACGGGTTTCAAAATTTCAGACAAGCTATTGTAGATGTATCTGTCCGTCAGCGAACGCTTCAGAGCTGTATGGTGTAATAGCAGCTTTCTAAATTCTGCCCGCTTCGTTCTGAGCCCCATTTCAGCTCGCTCGGCAGCTCTCGATGCTTCATTCCTTTGATTCTTTATGATCATAATTTCAGATTCAGCTTTAGCTAACTTTTTGTTCAACAACTCCTGAGCTCTTTCTGATTGAGCTTCCAATACCCTGTGCTGTATGTTCTGCACTTCCTGGGCTTTCTGGAGTGTGGCAATCTGATGATGTGCTTCTGCCAAGTCAGCTTTAAGCTTTTTAACTTCATCTTCTGATCCTGCAGCCTCCACCAATTGTCCCATACAGCTGACAATGGTATTCCAAGAGGACTGTATCAGTACTGAACATCTGTCTTTGACCGTTGTTGGATCAGAATCAATTGGTTCATATATTGCCACAGGAGCTGCATAAGGTAGAGATGCATAATCAGTTTTGGTGAGTAAAAGATGCCCTCTTAATTTCTAAGTTTGCATTTGCTGTAACTTATCCTTTTTAACCAGTTGCAGAGGGTTTTGAGAAATGATAGGAACTGTTTCAGACATAGTTGAGGACGCTGGACCTTTCCCCTTATCCAATTGATTCTTGCCTTTGTCCCCTGACTGGTCTGGTACCTTTGCCTCAGTGACTGGCTTTACCTGATCTTTCCCAGTAGCACCAACTAACTGATCAGGCATAGTTTGCTGAACAATATGCTGCTCCGTTTTACTTCTCTCAGCTTTCTCAGTGCTCACTGCCTTAACCTGGCTTTCTATTCGCTTCAGAAACTCACTGCTTTTTGTCAGTGTAATTCTTGGCTTCTTTGAACTGCCAGCTTCCTCTGCACTGGCTTTCCTTTTCAGGTCATTGGAAATCGTTTGACTGTCCGTTTCCTCGTCGTCTGAGGACAGTTCAATTTTCTTAGGTTCAGAAATAGGCTGCTCACTCCAAGCCAACTTTACCTGCTCATTAACATCTGCAGCAGTAGCCCAATACAGAAATTGCCAGACATACCATGCCTTGAAAACAGTTTGAGATTTCAACTTGGCAGTCTGTTGAAGTACATTATGCGAGAGTATTTGACACAAGTTGATATGGACTTGTGGATCCAATATCTTGGCCAACAGCATAGCAAATAATTTTTCTGACACATAAGTTGGGTTATTCTTAAGACTGACTGCTTCGGCTACAAACCTGTAAGCAGCGGAGGCTTCCAGTCCTGCTACTGGAACTCCTTGAGCACTTGCCTTGCGCTTCTTTCGAGCTGCTTCATCCTCCTTTAGAGCAATACTTATTTGCTGCGCAGTTGCCACCGATGGTTTAGGCTCATTGGGCATCCGAAATGCAAATGCAATGGCTTCTGGTGTCACTGACACCCTCCTATTATTTATCATAGCACTGCTGTTTTCTACATCAAAGGAATCAAGAACTTGCTTGATGATCCCTGCATCAAAAGCAATCCTTGTCGCTTGCAATACAACTCGCAGATCCCAGAGTTGTAGCAGAGTCATTGCATGATCAGTAAAGACATATCGTTGGATTTTACTGTATGGAAGAACAGGAAGGCTTGCCTTTGCCTCTGCAATGATAGCCTGGGTTCTTCAAGAGTTTCCTGCATCTTCTCTGAACGTTTTCCTTCTACCCATACATTGTGAGGTCGACGAGGATGAAACAGGCGAAGGCGAAGAGGACTTACTTGTGTTAAAGCCGTTGCCTGGTGTCGCTGGTAAGGTTGTCTGACAGTCAGCTGTCTCGTCAGAGATTGAAGTTTGCGGCTGTAGTGAAGAAACCTCGGAGCTTGGCGATGGCGAATGGTTGACAGGAGGAAAACGCCGCGCGGGAGATTTATGAGGAAAAATGCTAACTCTCCTGACTGTTATACGTGTTCGCGCCATAAAAGCTCCACCACTCGCCGCACCTAGACTTGTGTGCGCCGTTGCTGACGTGGCAAACATGCATTGGACAAGACTGCTACCCATCCTTGTAATAATTATCACTGGCATACCATTTGACCGTTGGCCACTTAAAATTTGGAAAATGTGTTCATACTGGTTCTGAACTGATTCCCACTCTGGCTGGACCATACTAGTACTAGTTCTTAAATCAGCCTGATCTGATGCTTCAGGTACTGGTTCTGAAGCTGGAACTGGTTGCACATGGAAAAGACCAAAAATATCTGATTCTGGAAACTCCTCCAATCTGATTCTCAAGAGATCAAGAGAAACTCTTGAAGAAACCCAGGCTATCGTTGCAGAGGGAAATGGTGGAACATTGGAAATCTGCAGCTTTCCATGATAAAGAAGCCTGCAGACTACCTCCGCATCCCAGTACAGTTCAGCTGTTGGAACGAGTTCCAAAATGGATACTCAATGCTGATGAGAAAGTGGTTCTTGATCTCTTGCTCTCTTGATCAACAACCTCCAGTTCCTTAGTGACTTCTTCTAACCCAGTTTCTCTGGTCTCTGAGTAATAAAGTTTGATCTGGGAGCCAGGGAAATGGTGGAACATTGGAAATCTGCGGCTTTCCATGATAAAGAAGCCTGCAGACTACCTCCGCATCCCAGTACAGTTCAGCTGTTGGAATGAGTTCCAGAATGGATACTCAATGCTGATGAGAAAGTGGTAAACCCGCACAGGCAAAGACAGTCTACTGCAGATTGTCACTCTTTAGCTCTAGAACTGGAACTTCTGCTGGGTAACAAACCAACTTACCGCTGCATGAAGGATGTTAGGGTCCAACTTAAGGATGTTCTGGTACAGCTACAAACTGCCAGAGGTGTTTTGGACCAGAGAGTGAAAGCTATCCTGGAGAACCAGACAGCCACTAGCAGAGGACCCCAAACGCGAATGTCAGTAGGAGCACAGGCAACTGCTCTTCGAACCCTATTTCAGCTAGTAAGAATTACTAGGAAGATGATGCAACAAGAGAACCAGACAGATCTGAATTTCTTGGAATTTGTGCCTGATTCACCAGTTCTCTTGTATGCTGTTCCAGCAAGAGAAACTGAGTTGCCAAGATTTTTTCCAGCGTTGTATCCTCAACATCAAGAACCAGTTGATTGACTCACATATTTCAAAATAACTGATGAGCTTAGGGATTGGTATGAGCGATCAACTGTGGAATGGAAGACTTGGCAGACATTGCTCAATGATGCTCTTCAAATCAATGACATCCACGCAATGAAGGAAGAGCTACACAGGATTCAGCTGTGTATGGGCCAGTGGAAGATTCAGGTCAGAGGATTGACTAATATTACTAATCAGCTACTACAGCTCACGGTCGAATCTTCCAAACTGCCTGAGAAAGACATTGCAGCAAACCCGGGTTTGGCACCGCAGTACAGGGAGATGGCTGAGATTCTTTTCGAAGCTCGCGTCAAAACCAATAAGCCTCTTCCCGAAGGATGGATCCATATTGCTTCGCATTGTCATAAACTGGCCAGAACCAGATTGAGCAAGGGAAAGCGTACACTCTATGATCCTGACACCAAAACCTATCATTCTCTCACACCTTATGAGGTAGAGATGACCACAGACCGGCGGGATCAGCTTGAGCAGGAGGCCATTTACCGACTAATTCAGAAGGAGAATGCTGATGCTGGGACTTAGCAGGCAGGGAGAGATGATAGAAAACCCAAGGAAAACCAAAAAGACGCAAAGTAGGCCATAAAATTGATTTTTGGTCCTAATTTTATCAAAATAACTCCAAACTCATTGAAACTTTGTAGGATTGTTGTTAAACACATCTACAAGCTATCTACAACCAAAAACCACCATTTTGACACAAAAGACATCATACGCGTATGATGTCTATTTGCACTTACAGAGCCAAAACTGCTCATTTGTCATCATACATCCATTATATATATCTAATACATGCTACATATGAAATTTGGAACCATTTGGTCAAGAGGATCACCCCATTAGCCCAATTGAGGGAAAATCCTTCACCTAAAGCCTATTTTTGGCCCAAATCCAACATACTCAAGTCCAAACCAAGATTTGAGTAGGAACAGTCCTTCACTAGTACATGGGGAGTCCACAGAACCAATCCCATGCAAAATTGATGAAAAAGACATCATACGCGTATGATGTCTCCAGAGCCATTTTTAGCCCAAAATCTATCCAAACTTCATAAATCCACTGAATAAGCCTATCTAAAGCCAAATCCAAGCTTATAGAGAAATTTGGTCCAAAAATTTAGCTCTGTTTTTGGGTATCCCTTGTATCTTTAAATAAGTGGGCAAGGCCTCACTTCTTAGAGCATTTGGACGCAGAGTCTGAGAGTGAGCACCTACCCACTCTCTTGTACTTTGAACACAGATCGATACAAAAAGAAATACCAAAAGGGGCGCCAATCTTTGGGGCCAATACCTCTTGGCACGGAACTACGCCGGGCCGTGTCAACCTAATTGTGGATTGTGAACTCTTTTGAAGTGAATCTCTGTTGTGTCGCGGTAGTTACTTGACTTGGGGTGTCCAAGTTTGTTACAGCATGGACTCCGATGTGCGCTAGGCCAGCTTCGCACTTCCTCTCATCAGCTGTACATAGAGATAGGGAGATACACTTCGACACCCCCAGAGGAGCGGATATGCGAGCTATGTGACATAGAGCCAGAAACGAAGGAACACTATATATGCCGATCCAGCAGTTTGCAGCAATTGGGGACTCATAGCCGGCTTCTCACATCCTCAAGTGCATCCTGTTCAAATGGGGCTCATGCCTTGTCATGGGTCACCAGGTGCAACGGAGGATGACACAAAACAGATTTTGGATTTTTTGAAACTCTGTAACAAAAATTGGTGAATACTAACTAGCAAGCTGAAAAAGAAGAAAGTGTTGAAGGCAGTAGCCAAGAAGGCATGGATGGAGAAGAAAAGCGACAACAGGAAAAAATACGTCCACTTCATGGTTTGGGCTAAGCTTGAATAAAAGGGGATTTGAAAAATTCATGGTCGGAGGAGCGGTTGGCAAGCAAGGGCTATGCGAGGGAGATCGGACCCTCCGGCTACCTATCTACCCAACCCACTCCAGAATTCCATCACTGAGTTTGAGCACCAGCATTTGGGAATCATAGGATTGTCACCAGGATTTATATATATCTGCAATGTTCAAAGATCAGTGATTAGGGATCAGCCCTCTGTATATATCCGCTTTCACTTAAGTGATTTTAATTACTTTCTTTATCTCAGCTACAAACTCCCACAACTAGGGACCCGGCGTCTTCCCGCCACTGCGCACAACTCTTCTTGGCATTTGTGGTGGACCCAACGCGAAAGAGCTGGGGTTGGAGTGATGATAACTGCAGTAGGAGAAGATATTTTGGATCAGATTGAAGAAACTATGGCGTATGGGGTGGACAATGCCTCGACAGCCAAAGGAGAGATTATACAGATGCTTCAGCGCAAGGTCAGGTAGCAAGACTAGAAGAAGAATGGATTGAAACAACATTGGAAATCGCTCTGCAGTTTGTGTATAATGAGAAGAAATTATTCGATGGATATGATATTGTTGGTTATCTCCAGGTTTATGTGCAAGAGATGGAATTACTGATACCTGAAATTAATGGTCGCGTTCGAGAGATTCAAGAAAAACATAGACAAAGCTGGGATGATTTTCAAGCAGTTATCGAACATGAGTATTCGAATCAGATTTTGGACCAAGATCTCCAGTTGCAATCACATGAATTGAGGAGCTATTCCAATGTCTTGGAGAAGAGTGATGCTACCATACCATATGATGGAGTCTATGAGCCAAAATGGCTTGCAAAGCCAGGTTCAGGAGGGTATGCAAAACGTGTATCTGAGGTTGATGTGCAGTTTATAAAGTTTTTGGACAATGAGATGGATGCATGTCAGTCGCCTATTGATGCAAGAAAAATCAATGTGGGTTGAAAAGTAAAGAAGACGCTTCTAATACCATTTGATCCAGGTGGTATAACACTAAATCTGGGTTTATTGCAAGCATGTCGTAGTCGAAGTGCAGTAGGACAGGATGTTGGGCATGATGAGGAGGTTCTCAATTTCTTTAAACAAATGCAACTTGAGAATGCTGGTCTAAATGCGGTTACATTTGATTATGTCCTGAAAGCCTGTAGGATGCTGGGGACAATAGAGGAAAGTCAAGAGTTTTTCGGCCCAAGTAACCAGGGAAGTCAACTCCCTTGTTACGTTTCTTCAATTGCTTCTCCTTTGACCCAAAAAGTTGGTTGACTCACTTGTCCTCGAGTTTATCTTCAGTACACATCGGTGGGACAAGAGGTTTCTTGATTGCCGATTTTATTGGCCAATGAGTATGCATTTCATCCATCCCCAGGAGGAGAACATCCTGCTAGTCCACACCCATTTCTCTAATCTCTTTAGTCCGGTAGAGAGCTCTAACCACGCCAAAATTGGAGCAAGAGAACAGATTCAAAATAGTCGAAAGCAGGTTATCCCTCCCCGCATAGCCAGGCAACTGGATTCTGACCTCACCATACAGGAAATCAGGAGGGCTATCAATGCTCTTAAAATAAAGAAAACCCCAGGTATCGACGGGTTGCCGGCAGAATTTTACCACGCTTTCAAAGACACGATAGCACCAATCTTAAAGTTGGTATGGGATGAGGCAGTCAAATTCTTAGCTCTCCCAATCAGCATTAACACTAGTATTATCAAACTCCTTCATAAAAAAGGCCCTAAGGAACAGTTGGCCAATTGGAGGCCCCTCACCATGTTAACATCCTCTTATAGAGTGTTTGCGAAAGCCATTGCTAGTAGAATTACCCCGGCCTTGACAGAGTGGCTGCGCGCCGAGCAGAAGGGGTTTATCAAGGGAAGAAGGATCATGGAAGTAATTATCTACATGTGGGAGGGAATCAAACACGCTGAAGCTTCTGGCCAGGATTTTGTTTTCGTCAAAGTAGACTTCGATAAAGCCTATGACAGGTTGGAATGGTCGTTTATCATCCAGAGTCTGGTTATGATGGGGTTTGGCCCCATGATGATAAGGTTTGTCCTCACTCTCCTTGGAATGCACATGCTAGAGTTGCCCTCAATAACTCACTGTCAGACCCCTTCCCTCTATACCATTCAATGAGAGAAGGATGCCCCCTTGCCCCTCTCCTATTTGCTATCTCTGCAGACGCCCTCAACTGGTTAGTCAAAGCCAAAATGGCTAGTGGCAATCTCAAAGGTATTCTTTTACCTAATGGCCAGCAACAGTGTCTCTCACTATTCGCTGACGACACCAATGGTCTTCTCCAGAATGATAACCAGTCCTTAGCATCATTCTAGGAATACTTGGACTTCTTCTGCAAGGCCTCAGGTTCTCGAATCAATCACAACAAGACAAGTATTCGATCATCTCTCTCCCCCCTCCCAAACTGGATTGTCAGCCAAGGGTGCAAGATTCTGCAAGATGGAGTTATAATCCGATTGCTAGGCATTCCGTTTGGTTTCAGAGTAACGCTTGGACAGAGATGGCAATGGGTCCTTGAGAGATTCTCCACCAAGCTCAACAAATGGTTGGGGTTTCAAGCAAACATAGCAGGACGGTCTATAGTTATTAAGCATTTTCTATGTAGCTATGTGGTATTCTTCCTTTCTTGCTGGCGTCCCCCAGACTCCCACTTGAAGAGCATCATCAAAGTCTATCAAAACTTTTATGGTCAGGAAATCCCCCAAAGCAAGGAATGGCTAAGGTTCAGTGGAACATATGTTGCCTCCCAAAGGAGGAAGGGGGATTAGGCCTTACAAACATCACGGCTTGGGCGGACAAACTTGTTGTCAAATTAATCATCAGAGCTCTTGAGCAAAGGGAAGAAGAGTGGGCGGTTCTACTATTCAGAAACCTTCACAAGTTCAAAATCAGTAAAACGAATGGCTGGGAATACCTCCCTTGGGTCACCATCTTCTTTGGGGCAAATGAAATTCGTGCTAGCGGATCAGATCTCCTCAAGTAACTGTGGAACTCGTGGAACCGATACAGAAGTCACATTGAATTAACTGGGACTCCAAGTACAGTTTCCCTCTCAGAGGACTTGATTCTCTATGGTGGTCTCTCCCCCCTATTCTCCCTCTCAGCTTACAGCAATGCCGTACAGCAAGGAGAATTCACCGTAAAGGGCTTGTTAAATGGCAAGACTTGTGGCACAGTACCGAATGCAGGTGGCTCAATGATATAGAGCTAATCCACAAGGCTCGTCTGTAACAAACTAGGACACTCCAAGTCAAGAATCTACCGCGACAGCACCAAACAACCACTTCAAAACAGTCACAGTTCACAATTGATTCACACTGGCCCGGCGGAGTTCCGTGCCTAGAGTATTGGCCTCAAAGACTGGCGCCCCTTTCGGTCTTTCTTTTTGTATTAATCTGAGTTCAAAGTACAAGAGTGCGGGCAGGCGCTCACACTCAGACTCTGCGTCCACATGCTCTAAGTTGTGAGTGGCCTCCCCACTTATTTAAAGAGTACAAGGGATGCCAAAAGCAGAGCCCCAAAAGGTGAAAATCAAAAGCTCAAAAGCTTTGCAAAAATAAAGCAGTTTCTCTTTCTCTCTTCCTCTTGCTAAAATAAAGCAAAGAGGCTTTTCTCTTTCTCTCGCTCTTGCTTATTCAAATAAAGCAAAGAGATTCCCTCTCTCTCTCTCAACAATTGTGTAGCATGGCTCAAAAACTGTCAAAAAGCTGCCAGCACAATTCACGCTGCAAATCACGGAGATCTGTACAGCTGCCACGTGGCATTAGGGTTAGGGTTAGGGAAGAATTAGGGTTTCTGATTTTAGGGTTAGGGTTTCAATAGAATTAGGGTTTTTGATTTTTAGGGTTAGGGTTTCAATAGAGCGGGCAGCCACATCATCACTTTGTGACATCGTCTTCAACTGTGGGAACTGAATCTAGTTAAAACTAGGAGACCTAGCTTCCCCAATGCATCCGAATGGATGCTGTCCCTCGGTACTATTCCCTAGACTAAGGCCATCTATTGGCAGCAGGGGAGTATGTTCTCCCACCCACCTTCCCTGCCCCCTATTTTGCCTACCCCAATTCATGTTCTACTTAATGCTCGTTGGAATGTGTCTCTGGACAGGACGCAGTGGCACTTTAAGTTCAAGTCTATGTGGAATAGTGGAATACCAGCTAAACATTCAGTTCTGCTTTGGTTAATCTTGCATAAAGCTGTGTGGACAAGTAGTCGTATTTAGAAAGTAGGGTTAGGGCCGGGCTTGTGTGTCTACTGCCAAAGGGAAGTGGAGGATATCCCTCACCTGTTTATGAATTGTATTAAAATTCAAAGAATGTTGGCTCCGCTCTATTCTTCACTGGGCTTTTGCCCGAATTGGAAGCAGATGCTACTGGGAGACTCCGTCTCCACCTTTTCAGTTGTATGGAACAGAATTGGGGGTGAATTTTTATGGGTCATTTGGAAGGAGAGGAATAATAGGTTATTTGATGGCTCTTACCGGACTAAAAGTCTGAGAACTGTGTTTGCTACTCTTAATTTGCAGTCTATACCAAGCTAATTACAAGGTGCTGACCGAGTGTATGGGTCATATACTCAAACATAAACAAGCAACAAGAGGTGTTGCTTGATCGGTTATATACTCACCTTCAAAGGATGATTGACGAGTGCAGGAATGAAGGTGAAAAGCTGTACAGGCAAGGCTGCTCCAACACATCCAAAAAGTTCTGAATGATCTTCCTAGATGCTGAACATTATGATGTACATGAAATTAGCCTTGTAACTAGGTGGCACGACGGTCTATATTTTGAGATGGCTTTTGTATACGGTCATGACATGTTTTGTATACGAGCATATCATGTAATTTTGTTCTTCTAATATAATTCACAAGCGCCCCCCTTTTATGGAAAAAAAATTAATAAAAACAGCACACATAGAAAAGTGTGTCTCCATCATACAGTTGGAAAATCTAGCAAAAGTCCACATTTTCCCATGCCAAAAAGAGAATCCCAAGAGGAAAAATGAATTCATGCAGCAAGATGGGCGAAAGTGACTGCTAGGGGTGATGCTCACATGTGATGGAGAAGGTTATTGTTATTTGCAAAGGGGGTTAGGGCAACTACAAATTACCCACCTACGTGTGGGGGTACCTTATCCAGCAATTTGTATGCAGGTAGTGATACAACGCTTGATCTTAAAGATATCTTGGTCACCTTTGCTCGACCTAATCAAATGAGCTATTGCCCAAAATCATGCTTCTTTCCCTCCCCCTACTCTTTCTGTGTACACATGCAAGGAAAAAGGCCATTAGATAAACACCCCTAGGTATCTTGAATTGCAATTTTCCTGGAGGGAGCAAGCCCGAACACGTATAGTTTAATCCATTGTTAAAGCATATGCTATAAATGCCAAGAAGTAAATCTTACAAATAGAATTTCCAATTTCATGCAAAGAAAAAGAAAGAAATGTTAGCCTTCTTGCCTGTCTACATTTGCGCTGCAATTCTCGATAGCATCTGCACAGCGAGGCCCTGAGAAGCACTCATAACACTCACATGAAATCGCCTCTTCAGTACCTCCATCGAAGCTATTCTTGTCCGTCACAGGAACTGTGTCTGTGTAGAGTTCTCCATTACCGCTACAATCAAAGAGGGCCACTGCTTCTGCGGCATCAGCGGCCCGTCTACTCCATCCAGCTGTGGGAAAATTCTCATCAAGCACAGTCCCTGCCTCTCGTTCCTGAAGGCGTGTAAGCCCGGGTTCTTTGGCGAGCCTCCCCCAAAGCCAGCTTGAAGCAAAGAGGAAATTGAAAGAAACTGAGAAGATGAGAAAGGTGGCCGAAAAGAGCTGACGTCCGCCAGCTCTAGGCGGACTCGTAGCAGGCATTACGTGCGCGCGGGTGTGTGTGTGAGAGAGAGAGAGAGAGAGAGATTTCTGCTGGAGGAGCCGAGGGAAGGAGAAGTTGATTGACACGTCAGCGATGAGTAGGCTTTTAAGCAGGCGTGCCCGCGCAGCCCGGTACTGTCTTCAAAGGCTCTTTACCCTGCCCAACGTTTAGGCACTTAAAAGAAAATTTGTCCACCCATTGCGCAAATAAGAACAGCCAACAAGCCTCTGGGCAGCCATCATTTTTCAAGCGGGAAGTCAATTTCACCCTTAATGAGCTTCTTTGATTGGTTATGTTGTTGATGGCCAGCCAAGACCCCTCAACACTAAGTAACACCTATATTTAGGGGGAAGGGGGGGTCTCAGGACTAAGTGGCACGGGTATGGGAGGGTGGGATCTATGACGGGGGCATTGTGGACCGTAGATCTTAGTGGTGGCGCACAAGTAAATTAAGGTATCGTAGATCACTTTTTAAAATAAGGACTAAGTGGTACGGGCATGGGAGGGTGGGATTTACGACGGGAGCATTGTGGGCCGTAAATCTTAGTGGCAGCACCAAAAGTAAATTAGGGTATCTTAAATTACTTTTTAACATAAAAAGTAATCTACGGTACCCTAATTTACTTTCGGCACCCGCTCGTAATTTACATGTTTTAAGTAGATTAGGGCCTCCACGTTTCACAATGCACACATGGCATAATGGTTAAGGTACGTGCCTCTCATGCGTGAGGTCCCGGGTTCAAACCCGACGCCCCAAAGTGGGGGTACCCTAGATTACTTTCGAAATGCAGGTACCCTAGATTACTTACCTGCATTTGGGATCTACGGCCCACAATGCCCCCGTCGTAGATCCCACCCCACCATGCCCGTGCCACTTAGTCCTAAGGAAGAGCCAAGACCTCTTGTTTGAAAAACAACTGAAAGGGTCACGACGGCTTTCAAAAACAATAAAAAAGTGATAAAATTGTTAGGTTGAATTAAACTAGTATCAGTGTTTGAAAAAGGATTGCCTCAGCTGAGTCGTGAGCCGATTGAAAATCAAGACTAGCTAGCTGCAAACCATGGTAAACGGAAGAAAAACCGATAAAATATGTGAGAAAGTCGTCCAAAAATTTTGCAAATCTCAATTAACTTTCCGGTTTTCTTCTTAGTGATGAGGAAGAAACTCGACTAGCAACGGCTTAATAAAAGAGACTTTCTCAAACGTTAACACTAACTGGAATCAAGCTATAAAATGCAAGAAATGTAAAGCCATCTGAAGTTGTAAATGAAAGGTGAAACAAAAAGAACTAATTAATATATGTGAATGTGTGTGTATATAATTTATTAGAATTATTCAAGGTCAAGCTTCACTTTAGCATTCTAAAACAATATAATGCAAAAAAAAGCACATGTGTGTATGTGTGTGCGTGTGTAAAACTTACTAAAATTATGCAAGGTGAAGCTTCACTTATAAAAAAAAACAAGTGAAAGGGTCACGACAACTTTCAAAAACAATTAGAAAGTGATAAAATTGCTAGGTTGAATTAAACCGGTATCAGTGTTTGGGAAAGAATTGCCTCAGCTTAGTCTTGAGCTGATTGAAAATCGAAACTAGTTAACTGCAAACCATGGTAAACGAAAGAAAAACCGACGAAATATGTGAAAAAGTCATCCCAAAATTTTGCAAATCTCAAAAATTTTGCTAGTTTCACCAGCAAACTTTATGCAAGGTAAAGCTTCACTATAGCATTCTAAAACAATAGAATGCAAGAAAAGTAAAGACATGTCAAATGTGAAATGAAAGGTAAGTCTCATCATGCACTGAAAACAATGGAAGTCTCCCTAACCAAGCACAACACTAAGGGTTTCTTTTAGAAAGCCAAAAATGATTCTTCTTGGAACATCTATACTATATATAATTGAGCTTAAAAGTTTCAAGGAAGGAGAGGGCATCCATGTGTCACTCTCTCCTTCATTTCAAGAACCTTAAGAAACATTTGGTTTGAAATGTAAAAGTGAATGCTAAGTAGCAAGTATTGTGATGGTAGAAAATGAAAAGACTTATTTTTTACTTCTTCTACAAAAAGTCACAATACTTAGTACTATATATATATTTATAGTATGCAAACTTTTTAGCAAGCCAGCCTTCAATTTTGGAGGGTGATTACTTTTGTTTTTGTAAAGGGTGACTCTACTTTGCAGCTTGAAAAAATAATAAGCAGCGAGCTATGTCACGCGTCGATAAGTTGGTCTGTCTCAAAAATGCGTGCATGTGTGTGTGTGTGTGTGAGACAGAGAGAGACAGAGTGTGCGTGCATGTGTGTGTGTGTGTGTGTGTGTGTGTGTGTGTGTGTGTGTGTGTGAGAGAGAGAGAGAGAGAGAGAGAGAGGGAGATCATGTTTCATTTCTATGGCATTGTCGTGCGGGTCGTAGATCTTAGAGAGAGAGAGAGAGAGAGAGAGACGTCTTCGTTATTTGCTGCAGTTGTATGTGTGTGTGTCACACACACACACACACACACACACAGAGAGAGAGGGAGGACCAATCCCATTTAGTCATGCTGAGGAGTGTGTGTGTCTATTTTCGTTTGAAAGAGAGAGAGGGTGCCATTGATTGGCCTTAGTGCTTGACAGAGAATGCCCTCCCCCCCTTCCCCAAACTCTATCATGAACACAACCCACCACTTAGTTCATGTACAACTTCTCAAATGTTGCTGCAACAAGCCTCATGTAGTATCCTTTATCAACACCCCTGGCTGCCAACAGCTGATCCGCCACAAGCCCCACACCCTTATACAACCTCAATCCTCTGTTGGCCAGGACGCCAAGAGTTTTGATCCAATACATGTCCCACTCGCCACAAGCGCTTGCTGAGCCACCTACTCCTCTACCGCTACCTGTCCACCACCCTTGATCCCGACGGACTCCATTTTTGCATAGTTGCGGCCCTCCACACCGAGAGAGAGAGAGAGAGAGAGAGAGAGAGAGAGAGAGAGAGAGAGAGAGAGAGTCCCACATCCGTCTCCACACTTTCTTCATCTTTTTTGGCGAGTCAGCGGATGCTACAATGTTGAGAGCTCCAAAGTGAACATCCAAGCTTTTTAGCTTTCCCAAGTTTTTACATCTCAAACTTCTGACATAGGCAACAAAAAAGGGGTTCTGCAAGGGGACAGGTGGCATTGCCTGTTGCTACAGTGCTCACGGCAACGGTCGTGCAAGACGGGTCTTCAATTCAGTGTTTGGGAAAAATGTGTCTCAACTTAATATCATGCCGTTTTTAATTTCAAAAATACCGGTTGAGGGCAAGGGGAAAAGGAGAAATTCTATCCCAAAATAGAGAAAAATAGTGTTAAAACCTGCAAAATAAACCTAATTTTCAAAATTTCCTCTTGGAAAATTAAAGGAAAGCAAATTTGTATGTTTGAAAAATTATTTTTCCAAAACACTGATGTGATTGCATTGGAGGATAATCATTGCCAGTCGAGGGTATGGGCCTTGGTCTTGGAGTTAGCAATCCTTTACTCATTTGAATCCTCCTTGGTGTTGCATACCTAATGTGAGCCCTTTGCCTCCCCTTAGAAATGATGACTCTGGTCTCTTATTGTAGGGCTGCCTACATGCCTGTGCCTCCATTGTAGGACTGTCTCCGTGTCATTTTAGAGCCTGATCAATTTGGAACAGCTAAATAGCCTTCCAGCTTTGTTTGCGAGTCAAGAAGATCGGTGGCTTCAAAGATAAATGCTTGATTTGAGTGAGTGATGAGATAGATCTTGAACAGGTTCCTGCTAGCCAAGAGGGCCTCAAAAGTCAACCAAGTCAACCATGTGAAAGGCTATGCCCCTTTCGAGGCTCTTAACTACCATAATTAGATAAGTAGAGAGAGAAGATCTGGCTCTTGCCCGGGCAGAAAGCAGGCTTGCTGGTACACACGACCAGGCTCTTAGCCTCTCACATGCTTCATTTTAATACTACAAACTAGACATGCAGCCTGAGAGAGAGAGAGAGAGAGAGAGAGAGAGATTTCTTCATAGTGACGTGGTTTGAGACCCGTTAATCTTGAGACCACCTAATCCCAACTCTCAGCTATTGAGTTTAGGCAAACCTTATCCAATCCAAACATTGTTGGCAACAAGTCATCATGCTGCATAGCGAGAGAGAGAGAGAGAGAGAGAGAGAGAGAGAGAGAGAGAGAGAGAGAGAGAAGGGAAGAAGAAGAAGAAGAATATCACAAGAGACCTAAAAATTTTAGCCGACGAACTTGATATTTGAACTCAAGGGCTTGCATGCTCACATACTTATACAAGGAGAGGGGGACATAACTTTAAATATCATAGAAACAATCACAGTGACCTCAAAGGTTAACGGGCGGGAGAGAGAGAGAGAGAGAGAGAGAGAGAGAGAGATTATCCTTAAAGGTCAGATTGACCTGTGGGACCAAGTACAACATGTAAATTGCTTGAAGACTATGGATATAAGGGTGGCCACTAACAAGTTGAATCCATGAGGTGGCTAGGAGAGAAAGGTATGTAGGCCATGGTATGGGCTAAAATGTGGGTAAAGCAAGTTTGATGTGATCAAAAGCTGAGCACTCATGTAGGGTATGATGGTCGCACTCTCAAATAGTTAAGGGATATAATTCGCGTACAAAAAGGGACTCTCCTTCATGTAGTGCCTCAATGCTCTATCTCACATTTAAGGGAGTGGGAGCTAAGCCAAATGGCTGCTATGGTATAAAAGATGGGTAAGGGAAAACATGTGAATGGTTGAATACAATCTTCTCTTTCAAAGAAGAACGTGCATGTGTACTCCATGTGTGTATGTGTGTGTGTGTGTGTGTGTGTGTGTGTGTGTGTGTGTGTGTGTGTTTTGCAGCACGCTCTTTCTTTTAGCATGATGCCCAAAACTCTTGCAAAGAGAAACAATTGGGTGAACTTTTTTGCTTTCATTGCCCTCATATTTTAAGGTGCCAATGGTGCCCAGATGTACACAAACAAACAATATGCGCCTTCCATGATAGCTAGATTGAGTGCAATCCAGCCTATAAATTTTGAAATTTATCTACATATAGAGACAAAGTTGCTATAGCCATGCAATCACCCCCAGGTCACACACCCATCATGAATATTGCCTTTGAGAAGCAAACGACACATTGCTCACCAAATCAGTTGTGCATACCAATGGCAAAGTTTCTTCTACTACTATGTGGTGTAATGTTGGCATGTTGGTTCATGGCTAGTACATGCATCCTAAGCGCCAACAAATAGAAATTGATGATTTAGTTGAATGTGATGCCCCAAATGCAAGACCAAAACTACACGAGAGAAGCATGGGAGAGTTGCTATTATGACCAATGCCTTGATTGGTAAGGATGGTGAGAGGGGATGCTAATGCATCTAAAGAATTTGTTATTCAATGCAAACACTATAATCATAGAAGGATACCAGCTCTCTATTAGCCTATTTAGAGGGCCACTACCACTCAGCATGGTGCCATATCCATTGTGTGAGGGAGACATCTCTAGCCTAATTGCAAATTCGCTACCTCCTTAGAGAGAAACATAGGATGTTAAAACAAGACATCATGCGAAGGGAGCCCATTACTTAATTCATTTGCAAGAGACCTCAAATTGACCCTATGATTCTTGAACACACACACATAGATAGAGACAAGGAGGGGGGGGGGGGGGGGGGGGGGGGGGGGGACAAACTCGCCATGACTAGGAGGAGAATGTTGGAGCTTGGCATGATCAACTAGAAGGAGATTTTAGGGGGGGGGGGAGGACAAACTCACCATGACTAGGAGGACAATGTTGGAGCTTGGCATGATCAACTAGAAGGAGATTTGTCCTTGGTCGTTCCACAAGAGTGTGGAGAGTAACTACACTTCATTAGTTGTTTGATCTTACACTCGCAAAGGTAGACATATTGTTGATCCAAAAAATAGATTTGTGCTTGGTTGATGTGAATGTGGAGGGCACTTAGACCTTGTGTGTTGTCATACATTGTCATCTAAAAAGTAGTTATAGTGGTGGTTGATGCACAAGTGTATTAAAGAGCTATAAAAGCTCACATGAGAACCATAGGCATTTTCCCAAATTCTCCCTCCATGTGAAGGGAAGGAGAACAATGGTTGCTTCAATTGACGCACATGTAGCCGCGGCAACGCGCGGGTCACATACTAGTTGATATTTGAAGGATAAACTAAACAAGGTGTGCATGCCGAATACATCAAAAAGTGAGCATGCACGATTAAAGAAAAGGAAAGAATAATTTTCATTGGTTAGTACTTTGAAAAGGCTCTTATTAATACAACCAAATGTCAGTGTCTTTGCAGCTTTTCAAACATAAAGTAAAGAGGTGTACTTGCGAAATAAAAAGTGAGCTTGCACTATCAAAGAAAAGGAGGGAATACATTTCAATTGGTTCGTACTTTGAAAAGGCTCCTACTACAACCAAATGTCATTGATTCATTATATTTGTGCTTTTCAAATTTAGTCACGTTGTTTGTTTTATACCACTCATTTCACGAAAGCAATGAGGTAGCCGGTCCACCAAGAGGTGCTTAGTAAGCGAAAGGGTAATTTAAGTCCTCAAATGAACTGCCCTTTTGTCAAAACACACTCACACGTTTAAATTAAATCAAACACACTCCCAATGGGTGACCATTAATTACGACATTAAATAAATCTTACACATCCCACTACTACATAGAGAGATCCAACTCTTAGTTTTTGAAGAAAGAAGCGTAAAGGTTTTTCCCAAAATATTGGTCACATGTATTATCCACCTGAATCATTGTATTTTGTAACTTCTCTTTTCTAATTTAATTCACTTTTTAGAAATAAAGACTCCTTTGTTTTCTAAATTTGTGTTGAATCAAAGTCAAGCCAAATAAATTACAAAAAGCACTTCGAAATTTGTCAGTCTTACATACAAAATTGTAGCAGGGAAAGTCTGTCGTGCTCTCTATTGTGGGTGCTCCTCAATGCAGTGTGCGTAAAACCTCACTTTAACAAAAAGAAAACATCACACAACAATGAAACAACAACTCAAAGCACATTAGCCGACTCAGAACTCACTGGTACTCAGAACCATACAAACTCTGGATGGTAGCACACTCAGCTTCAAGCCCAAGACTTACAGGTACAATGGGGTGTCGAGGCTCCAATGTGCAGGGAGAGAGTGCAAATGGGTCATGCTGATCTCCAGACTCTAGACTCGAGGCTCAAGACGCACAACCATACAAAGTGGATGATGATAATATATGATACGATTGGAATTAACCACACATATGCATCTCATAAAGAGCCACAAACGGCTAGCAAAATATCTCAATCCAACTAAGCGTATCTCCAAACTGCGCCGGTGGTGATCCGACCACGGTGTCCACTAGGTCACCACCCATATCACTGACTGGGTGAGAGTCCCTCCAGTGTGAACTAACTGCATGTCCTATGCCAGTGACATTATAGCCCTGCTACAGGTTGCCCGCCATAAGACCACCGGTGAGAGAGAACTTTGAAATTAGAAAGAACACTGAAACTAGCAGAAAAAATGCAGTCAACCCGATTGAAGCTCTGTGGAGAAGAAATGATGAAATGTAGGTATTTGCGGAATATAGTGAAGAAGTACGGCAACCCTTCCACAGTGAGATATGTTGTACAGAAAGTAGAAATTGAAGAAGGCCCAAGTTTGTAGCAAAATCTCAGAATGTAAGAGGCTAGTATAAATGTAGAGGTGAGGGGGGAAATGTAAATGGGGTGAGGCTAGTGGTGAGGTTGTTTGGTGAGGGGGTTGGGCAAATGGGGGAGGCTAGGGGTGAGGGGGTGGGTAGGGGCGAGAGGAAGGGAGAAGGTGGGTAGGGGCCAGGGGGTGAGGAGAGAGTGGGTAGGGGCGAAAGGAGGTGGTGAGGGACTGCTTGCGAAGAAACCCTCCTCGGTCTGGCCCTGTAGTCTATGCTCCTCAACAGCCTGCATAGCCACGCTGACTCGCCAGTCTTCCTTGGCACGGCTAAAACCACTTGACCATCGAGAACTATTGCGCTCTCCATTTCATTTTTTGGAAGTTTGTCTTCACTAAGCAACCCTTCCCACTTGACATTTGCCACCAAGGGCCAAGGCCACAAAAGGGGTTATTCCCACGAAGTTTTTCCCAAAGGACTTCGAACCCAATTTTGAAAGGAATCTCTCCCACGCGACAGACCCTATGATGGGTGCTTCC
Source organism: Adiantum capillus-veneris (assembly GCF_014529385.1). NCBI lineage: Eukaryota > Viridiplantae > Streptophyta > Polypodiopsida > Polypodiales > Pteridaceae > Adiantum > Adiantum capillus-veneris. The sequence goes on along the minus strand of NC_140949.1, from coordinate 54,958,111 downwards.
CACAGGAGCAAAGACGAATGAATCTCAAATAATCTTTCAAGGATTTCTTCCTCAAGCTTCAAGGCTTCAACCATTGTGAAGAGGAGATTCTCAAAAGAGAAGAGTGACTTCACATTCAATAAATTTCCTTGAGGATATATTTGTACAAGGCCCACATTGATATGTATGCAATACCTATGTACAAAAGCACAATGCACATTGACTAGACACTGCTATCAAAGGATATGGTAAGACCTTCCGACACATAATGAGCACACTACACGATATGTATGAGTACTTTCACCTAAACACAAGCACACACACAAGCATCATAAACATTGTAATGCATACGTGCTTTGCACCATTATCCATGAAGACTCATTCTCCACAACCAGACCAACTAGACCGACAAACATCAAGTTGAAGATGAAAATGAAGAAGAACCGATGATAGCGAAGAATGATGGAATCATGACACTCAATTCGTTTGCGCGACATCAACTACACATGAATGAATGAACAACATGATAACAGTATCTCTTTAGGACTACCTTGTGAGCCTAGGATGAGTATTATTGAGCCATGAGTGATGAATCCATTATGAGAACCACCATGATGAATCATGTACTACACCTAGATGTATCAGTAGTATCCTAGGAGTACACTACCCATGATAGCCATAAGCCATTAAATTAGTCATTGTAAAACTCCCCAAGTTCGGCTTAAGGGGGAGTTTTTTGGGGTTAAGCCCAACTTGACAAGTATGAGAATGTGGGAAACCTCTCTAGTCATCTAGGATGGATGAAGTTATTAGTTAGGCCAATAGGAAGAGTTTCCTACAACGTTAAAACTCTCTTCTTCTTCTTCTTCTCTCTCATACGAAATGTTTTCATTGTAATGAGGAAGTATCTGCCTTGATGTAACAAAGCTTTGTTCCACCTTGCCATAGCGAACATGGCGAGTTGATGATGAGCCAACGAATCAAAAGTTTTGTTCCCACTTTCTCATATGATGCATGCTTTGTTTAGGCTCCATGTATGGACACTAGAGCATGCTCATATGCCTCAAGCCTATCAGTTAGTTCGGGGTGCATGGGATAACAAGCTAGGACGGGTTGCTTGTGTATTGAATAAGAATGTATGTCTTGCTCAACCCTCTCTATGGTAATGTTGTATCTTTGACGTTAATAATATGAGAAAATTACCCAAAATATTCCTAAAACTTGGAAAAAAAATCCCAAATTACCTCTTATATTTTGCCAAAATTTCCCAAAATGCCCTTACATTTTTCCAAAATTCCCAAAATACCCTTTGTTATTTTGTAAACATCCTTTGTGTGTGTGTGTGTGTGTGTTGGGGGGGGGGGGGGGGGGGGGGGTCCACTATATGTAACCCCTCCATATCATGTGCGTTCAAGGTCTATTTTAAAACTCCATACTCTTTTAGATTTTTCACAAATAAATGAATCCTTTTTCTATCCAATCTGTGTAAGCCTCCTTTGTTGCCTACCCTTATGTATGTTAATAAGGGTCACATTCAAGGTTTAAAAACCCCTTATATAGGACTCGTGTGCTCTGTTCACATATTTATAGGTGACCCACATGTATTTTGAGAAATTTAGAAATTGAGGGGTATTTCCCCGAATTTCAAGGCTATTTCAGTAATTCTCCCTAATAGTATAAACACCTGCTTTTTATATTTTAAAAAAACTTCAAAATTTGTTTTCACTACTTCATCAAATTATAAATCATAGCTTTGCTATTTTACAGGAATTAATTCACTGTAATCAATCTCCTATTTCAATTAAAGAGTAATCTCATAAGATTTTCTCGTGTACATTGGCCAGGCGTAGTTTCTTTTTTTTTGCCATAATAATTTGATCAATCAAATGGACATTTAGCATACATGGACCAGATTTTTGTTTTACTGGGTAGATAAGGTTGCTTTTGGATCCGATGGCCTATTGGAATCCTCTCTTGATACCATTACTGATAAGTGGTCCACAAGATTATCGAACACACAATCTCGTTTCAAAAGGCTTAAACGAGCATATTGGTCACTTGAACCAAAGTTCTTACCAGCTCTAGCTATGATTCCTGCTTGGAATAGTAACGTTTCACAATCCTCATCACTATCTTCTTTGCAATGAACCCATGCATAAGCTGCACATACATCAATAGCAATCACCACAAGCGTTAGTGCAATCTAGCGTGCACGTACACACATGCATATATATGTGTGTGTGTGTGCTTATATGCGTATTTCATAGTATTACCATTGGACCAAGAAATATGACATCTGCATGTGAAAATCATGATTTATTCCTAAAGACCCTTAAAATCCTCATTTTAACATGCCAAATCATTAGAGCACAATTGTTTCAATCAAAAGTTCGTAAATGTAATGCATTGAGAGATTTTTTTTGAAACTTTAAAGGGGTATTTGAGAATTTTGGCAAAATTTAAGGGGCATATTGGAAAATTTGGTCAAATTGAAGGGAACACTAGGAACATTTGTCCAAGTTTTGAGGGGCATATTGGGAATTTTTAAGATTAGAGGGGTATTTAGGAAATTTCCAGAAATTTGCGGGGTATGTGTGTGTGCGCGCACGCACGCATGCGTGCATGCACATGCATGCGTGAGTGCTCGTGTGAGTGTGCATGTACCCACTTTCCTTTTCAAGGTTTACCTGGTGAAGGACCTGTCACTTCTTTGAAAAAATTGCAGTAACTCGGATCCAACAGCTGCAATCCAAGCCATTGTGATGTTTCTAATGTTTGGTTCAGCCTCTTCCATCGGTGGCGTAGAGTGGCATATGCATAATGGAAGCTCAGACCTTTGCTTGCATAATAAGTAGGAGGAAGACCCAATGGAACTTTCTCTTTGGCAATAAGCTGCTTAGAATAGGCCTTGTTGATAGTTCTTAACAGCTGTGTTGCTCTCAATTGGGTCTCGTGTGATGTTATAATGACCAACGATGCAACATGCTTAAGCAACCTTGAATAAACAGAGTAGTCCTTCACAATAGCCCACCTACACATCCCCACACACACACAAGCTTAAACACCAAATTTCTTGCAGCAACTTAGCATATGCTGGAGTTTTACCCGAGTCGGCTTCCTGCATGACCAGTGACCTTCGACAAAGTAAATAACATCACATCATCATCACGGGCTGCAGTAATGGCTGTAAAATGGGGCCAGTAATAGGCAAGGTCATAAATCACGAAGGCATTACTGCCATTGACGACTGCGTCTCGAATTGCACCATCGGGATTGTTCGGCGTATTGACAAATTCTATTGATGATCCATTCACAGTGCTTTGCTGCTCTGCATAGATATATGCATCACCGGCCCAAGCATAGTGTGATGTTGCGAACCGCTCTGTCTGCGAACGATAAGCCTGGATATGGAGCAATGTTAAATAAACAATCCATCAGCACCACTCTGGCTGTCTATCAGAAAGTTATCACAACTTAGAGGATAAAGTGCTTACCGAATAATAAGGAACAGCAGAAATGACGCTGGCAGGAGTCCCATTATTAGGAGCAAGAGCAGCAACGGCAGCATTCAGAAGCTGCATGGATCCAACCCCTACTACAATGTATTTGTTCTCTGTAACAGCATTTCCAACAAGCGAGTGCAAAGTTCGAATTTCTTTTTCCAGAGCTGGCGTCAGCGAACGATACCCTGAACTCTCAAGAAGTTGATAACCGATCCGGTACCATCCTGGAATCACAACTGTGCTTTCTTCTGCGTTCTGCTTCCAAAATGGCCCAAAGAGAAATGGATCTCCACTGCAAAGTAAAAAATGCAAGCTTACTATTGCTAAGTAAAGCTTCAAATAGAACAAAGAAGATGACAAGACCTAAGTTAATGTCACAATTCAAAACTTTTGCTGCTTGTGCAGGTCTACACAAACAAAGAATCACTTTCTACCCAAAGAATGTAGCTCAAATGGTTGAGCACTCATGATGTAGCCCTCAGGTTGAGGGTTTAAGGCTCACTGTTTACCAACTTCTCAAATCTCCATTGGGGAAGTTGTTCCCACGGTATGGCCCCTTGTGGGTGTGATGTGTACATCAACGTACACAGATATCTATAAAGTTCTCCCTACTACCTCCCCCGAGCTGATGGTAAAAAAGAATCACTTTCTATTTGAATTTTCTTTCATATTGGTGATTTATTCATGACTCATTCTAGACCATAATGTTATATAGTCACGAAAATGCACAAATGCTCTGTTTTGATACTCAATGATTTTTTGGACTTGAATGCCATAAAATGTTTCCAAAATGCTCAGTAATTAGACTTACGTTTGAAATGGCCCAAGGGTCCGAATCAAACCCATTTCATGCTTACCACATATCACATCCACAAAAGTAGTTACTATTGGCATAGTCACATGGGACGGGCAATGTATGTGCAACACTTGGGTCCATGAAAAAAGGAAACAACTTTCAAGGCTTAGAAGCTGCTCATTATTATGAAAACCTAAATAGGAAATGAAAAATGGCTATGGTAACATGGAAGCTTGAAATGAGGAAATAATTTTCCATGGCCTGCATTGGAAGTCTTGTGTAAGCTATAACACATCGGAGCCTATGCGAGAGCTGTCATTCTTATATTCGGCCATACAATAACTCCATCCTCACTATTGTGGAGAAAACACTCATTGTAAAACGACATTTTCATTTTGAGAAATTACCCATATACTCTCTGTATCAACTTGCATGAGATTCAATTTAAGTGTAACAGGCAAGCCCAAAAGCTCCGGTGCCTCAAAAAGTCAACGCTTCCAACAACTTGGCCAAAAACACGATTCCCACCGGGGATTTGTGTGCAGCCAGGCGCTGACTTGGCTCCACTGCTCTTGTCCAGCTCCTATGTGGTGAATGTTCTCCTCATCTGGTCGGTATTGTCATGCCATATCATCACTATGTGACACTGAGCGTGTGGATGCAGGTAATGGTGTGTCCAAGGGGTGCTAATAGGGTGACAATCTGTCCATAATAAAGCAATGCAACTTAAAACAAGCTGACATCGGTGCATTTAGAGTCTCCCCCATTGCTAGCTATTGAGATGATGGAAGGGCAATCTAGCATACTCGTAGCTTGGGATCTTTCACAAGCACCACACAGAGAATTAGTTGGCACATTCGTTGATGACATGATTTTGTATTTGGAGAGTTAAGAGGGCATTAGGAACATTTGACTATCGTCTTTGACAAGCTATGCAAGAACATGCAGCTCGTCAATCGAACTCATTTTGGAAGTAATTCACTTCCTTGGCCAGGATATATAGTGTGCATATGGATCCTGCTTAAATGGAAGCAATCAAGATATTGCCCGATTTAGAAACAATAAATGATGTACTTGTCATGTGCACATGGGTTTGTGTGCCACATGGACATGCTACATCACTTCTAGAGCCAATCCTGTGCATAGTAGTGTCTTAGGGCCTAGGGGATTTAGTGCCGGAAATTTTGTGTGCATGTTTGCAAGATCCAGATGCCCCAACAAATCAATTAGATTAAATTTTCCACCTTTAAAACCCTCTTGTACACACGTTTTATCGGATGTAATCACACTTCAATGGGCATCTAACAGTACAAGCATGTAGATTTAGGTTAAGAGGAACCTATAGTGCCAATTCGTGTGACAATCCAATTCCTGAGTTGGGAGATATGCAGCAGTTTCATCTGAAAATTAACCCTCCTGAAAACTCATTAAAAAATGACTTTACTGATTCAATTTTAAGTCATATCAAAGTCATTGCCTGACCTAGGCCTTGGGAATTACTTGAGGCCTAACCGGTAATATACTCTTACTCTGTACCCTGTCAAAGATGTCTAAGAAACCTATATCAGTAGCATATTGCTCAAGCGTTTCCTCAAAGTTCTGATGATGCACTGCCGTGATAGCGGATATGTGTGGATTGCAATTTGCAAGACAATGCATCGGCCGCTAAATTCTTCTTTTCCGTGATGTAAACAATTTGGAAATGGAACTGTGACAAAATGTTTGCCTATTTCATTTGCTTATCTGAAGGCTGTTTTTGGGACAATATGCGTTAAACTTTGATGATCCGTTAATACTATGAAATCTGCTCGAAGCAAGTAATGCCTCCACTAAGTCGGAGCATGTATCACTGCTAACAGCTCCTCCTCGTAAATCTGTGCAACCATTCTTGTAAGCAATGACATCGCCCTCCTGCATCAAGACCGCACCCAGATTGCTAGCATCACAATAAACCTCAAACTGTTTCTAGAAATCTGGGAACAGGACCAGTCGTCAGCTTCTCCTTAAGCTTCTCAAACATTGCAATCTATGAAGGTCCCCACGTAAATGAAACACCCTTTTGAATCAAGGTGTGTATAGGCGAAGCAATCTCCGCAAATGAGCTTCACTTCTCTCAGAAAGTAGCTCTCCAAGCAAACCCTCAGAGAAACAATTGGCTTGAGCTTGAAAAAATTCTTGGTGTTCTTGTAAGTTGTTCTAACTCTGACAAATTTAGATTTTTTATGGTCTTTCACCTCTCTCAAGAAGATCCAGTAAACAAAAATGACTGGATTTCATTAATTTAGAAATGGCCGAAGCTGATACAAGTGGGACAAACTCACCCTTTGATTTTACATCTAGGATGATTTCTTTGCGGATTTCTTCTATTGCTTCTTGCATTTCTTCTTCTCCTTGGAAGAATCCTGCAAAGACTTGGGACACTCGCTCATCTGTTGCATAAGTCAAGGGCCTAAGTGCATGGAGAAACAATCCATAGCATCTTCCATGAGTTGCTGAATGCTCTTGGAACTTCTGTTCCAAACAGTATCGTCGAAACTCTTTGGGTAATCAACACCAATACTGTTCCATCTGCTCCACAAAAGAGATCTTTCAAAATGAAGCAATTGGCAAAAAGGTATTCCAGAAACGTTCACTATAGGTGGCCAGAGTGTCATCTTCTTGCATCCTCATCTGGTTCCATGGTGTGATCACGTCCTGGTCGTACTACCGTGTCAACCATACTAAAGAGAACAATTTATTTGAATTTCACCCACTTTGTCGATGCTTTACTATAAAGAAGAAGAGTTGACCAGCATATTCGAGCATTCCTCTTGCTGCCTTTCATACTTTAGAGGCTTCCAAGAAGTTGTATTGGGCGTTGCGTAGCTTGGCGTGCAACTAAGGTGTCTTGGGCAACTAATATAGCGTGCTCTTTCTGTCGCTACACACACACACTTGTCGAATAATCCTATAGTTGGGGAACCGTTTCTAAATAATCCTTACTCGCTCCGATGTTGAACTCTCTTTAGCACAATCTTTCCACTTAACACTCTTTATAAATTGTATTTCTAGTTATTTTTTCTCGAGTGTCTAGTATTTTCCTTGGCTTATGTGGAAGAAATTGAGTATCTATGAGTTTCACTATTTGATCATCTTGAATAAGATTATCAGATTGACCCAACTTCTTTTTTAGTCTCCTTACGTGGAATGATGGATGTATACCACTTGTCTCTAGTAATTGGAGTTTGTAAGCCATATCTTCAACTCTCTTTAGTATTGTAAAAGGTCCACAATACCTTGGTGATAATTTTAAACATGGTCCTTTCTTCATGTTTCAGACTTTTTTTGAGGCACTTTTAAATAGACTTGCTCCCCTTCCTCAAAGGTAAGAGGTCTTCTATGCAAATCAATATATGTCTTTGCTCTATCTTGAGCCCTTCTAATACTATCTTAGCAAGTTTAATCTTTTCATTCATATCTTCTAAAAAATCTTTAGCTACTTGAACCTTTTCTTTTTGCGCATAAGGAGCTCTAGGCTTAAACCCATACATTAACATAAATGGACTATATCCAGTGGAAGAGTGCTTGGCACTATTATATGCAAACTCTACTATAGGTAAGTACTCTTCCCAATTAGTTTTCCCTTTACTTACAAATATACTCGTAACTTATCTTCTGGGATTTGATTAACCCTTTCAGTTTGACCATCCGTTTGAGGATGTTTAGCTGTACTCATGCTTAGTTTGGTGTCCAACCTCTTAAACACGACCGTTCAAAAATGGCTATTAAACTTCCTCTCTCTATCTGACACAATGTTTGTTGATAAACCATAAAGTGGATAGAGATTTTCTACAAAAGCCAATCCAAGAGTTTTAACATCAAATTTGGTTGGAATAAACCTAGCCATTTTGGCTAATCTATCCACTTTTTCCTATGGCTTGCACGAGGGTACAAGGGATTTGGAATGATTCTAGAAGGTAAGGCTTTGACATGGTTTTAGCCCATACACTAGGTCCCCGAATAGCTAGTACGACGATGAATGTCGAGAGATGAGGACCAAACTACACAAAAAGGTAGTGGCAAGGATTATTACACACAGACAGTCACAGATAACATTCTGGCGCCATGTGAGGCGAAAGAAGAGAAGCTTTCTAGCTCGACTTGAGCAGGAGTTATACGAGTTGTTCTTAAGCCAAGACTCCAACGAGGCATGGCGGTTTTTTGAAGAACGGCAAGCTTCCATACCCATTACCTCTACGGATACTTGGGGACAGTATGAGACTAGTTTATATGTAGTGCCAGCTTAGCGTTGCCATCAAGGCCCCATCCTCAAATCTGTATGTTCTTTACTGAGAGCATGATACATGATGCCTGCATAGAGGTAGAGCACATGACCACGACAGGCTGGTTGCCGAACATTTGCGCCACACACAAGGTACATTGGCACGTTTCCTGGCCAACATGTTTAACAGAGCTTGTTCGTGAAGGCTTCCCTGAGAGTTGGAGTTCCAATATCGTTGTGGCGATATTCAAGGCTAAGGATCCTATGTTCCCTGGTAACTATCGTACCATCATGATATGCCACACATTGGCTAAGCTTTATACTTTTGTACTCGAGCACGAACTCAGCCGTTGAGCAGAGAGAGAGGGTGTAAGAGCACAAGGGCAGCCAGGTTTCAGAAGAGGTTTTGCTACTCTTGATCACATATTCACTCTTCGAGCTATCATCCAGGAGGGTCAATCACGTGGGCAGCGTATCTATTGCTGCTTTGTCAACTTCTAAAAGGCCTTTGACAGAGTGCGTAGAGTGAGATTGATGCGCAGACTGTACAATCTTGGCGTCCCAAGTGAGCAGAAGGTCAAGTTTGACAGGAATAAAGCACAGGGATTATTACAGCCTTTACCCATTCCCACCCGCACCTGGGAAAGTATTTCTATGGATTTCATTTTTGATCTCCTGAAGACACAGAGTGGGCACGATGGTATCTGGACTGTTATTGACAGATTTAGCAAGCAAGCTCATTTCATTCCAATGAAGAAAACAGTCAAGCCGGATAACTTAGCGAGACTGTTCATTGCCCAGATATTCAGATTACATGGCATGCCTGAGACAATAGTCTCTGACAGAGATCCCCGATCCACGAGTTTGTTTTGGAAGGCTATTTGGGAGAACATTGGCTCGCGGTTGCAGTTCTCGTCATCTTTCCACCCGCAGACAGATGGGAAATCTCAGATTGCAAATTCAGTCGCACTGGATTTATTGAAGTCTTACATTTCAAATTAGAAGACTCAATGGGAAAAGTATTTGCCCTTGGTGGAATTTGCCTAAAATAACACAATTCACTCTTCGACAGGGAAGGCGCCATTTGAGATTATTGAAGGTGCTCCGAAGGTTCCACCCTTCTTAAGCACGAAAGATAAGATTTTTGAAGCAGACCAGTACACGAGGGACTTTGGACACTACTTTTGCCAAGGTCCGGAAGGTTTTAGCAAAATCTCAGGAAAGACACAAGAAGGCAGCAGTTCGACATCGTCGCTATTTGAAATTGAAGGAAGACGATTGGGTGCTCTTATGTTGTGAGAAGGCACGCCTGAGAAAGAAAAAGGAAAGAAGCAGCTTTTTCCAAAGCTTAGCATGAGATACTATGGACCTTTCCAGATAGAAGAAGATATAAATGATGTCTCCTTTAGACTGAATGTCACACAGTGATGACGTGGCGGATAGCAGAAACCCTAATTTCTGCCAGAAACCCTAAAATTCCTGCAAACCCTAATTTCCGGAAATCACGGAGGCGGAATATTATTTTTATTTTATTTTTTATTTTTTTTTGGGAAATTTTGAGCGAAGCAAATCTCAGCTTTTCGCTTTGATTCGGGAGAAAGAAAGAGAAAAAGAGAACTTGCTTTTTACTGACTCTCATTGAGAGAGAGAGAGAGAGAATCTGCTTTTGCTTTGAAGCTTTTGGGGCTCTGCTTTTGGGCATCCCTTGTAACCTTTAAATTAGTGGTGAGGGCCTCACTTCTCAGGGCATCTGGACGCAGAGTCTGAGAGTGAAACCCTAACCGCTCTCTTGTACTTTGATGATTGATTAATACAAAAAGAAATACCGAAAGGGGCGCCAGACTTTGGGGCCAATATCTCTAGGCACGGAACTCCGCCGGGCCAGTGCAAATCTATTGTGATCTGTGAATTGTTTTGAAGTGGTTATTTGGTGCTGTCGCGGTTGATTCTTGACTTGGAGTGTCCAAGTCTGTTAAAGTGGTATCAGAGCACGGCCGATTTCTCTTCTACGGGAAATCCGATCCCCGAATTTTTTTTTCCGCGGCACCTATGGCTTCATGCAAGGATCAGTCGACTCCCTCTGCATCTGGAGATGCGGGCTGGGATCACAACGAAGATTCAGACAGAGAGTATGGCCCGCCTCGGCCTACTCAGGCGGAGCAAAGAGAGATGGAAGGTCGTCAATTGATTGGCGATGCAACAAAGATGATGCTCAATTTTGCCAAGGACCCGAAGATGGCAAAATATATGAACCAGACCTCTTTGGAAGAGGTACAGATGGAGTGGCAAAGAACCACAACACCACTCCCGAAACCCGCTCTCAAGAAACCTTCTGCCTTCAAGAAATATACGGAGAAGGAACTATAGAACGTGGTTGATGCACGGATTGCTCAGCTTTTCGACGTGCAAAAGAAAGACAAAAAGCACGGCAAAAAACAGATGAAAGGCACTGACTTCCCGGGATATTTGGGTCGTCAGTCGACATTTGACAAGGCAAAGAAACAGAAGAAGCGTGTTCGATTTGAAGGAGTACCCAGTTCTTCTTCTTCTTCTTCTTCTGACAGTTCTTCTAGCTCTTCAGATTCGAGCGAAGAAGACAGAAAAGGTAAAAAGCGAAGCAAGAAACAAAGCTTCGGAAAGGGCAAGAAGAAGGCTACATCTCGCCCAGAGACTGACAGTTCTACTGAGGACTTGTCTACAGACAGCTCAGATTCTGATCATGGAAACTTTTATGCGAACAAGAAGAATATTACAAAGCCAACCAGTATGACTTTCTCGAAGAATAAAAAAGCAAGAAAGTCCGAGAGTTTAAGGAAGGTGGCCACTCGATCAAGTTTGATACTTTTCAGGATACTCAGATGCTTCGAAGGCTTTGTCTTTTATTCAGCAGTTTGACATCGCTTTCGCGGAAGGACGCTATTCAGAGCACTCCAAGATTCAGAGAGCTGCCTCTTACTTTAAGGGGAATGCTCGTACTTGGTGGTCCACGCTTCTTTTAAACAAGACTGCACTAGTTAAATGGCTGAAATTTAAGAAGCTTTTTATTTCTTCTTGGTTGACGCAAGAATATGAACGAGATGCACGAGCTGCTTGGAACCATCTTCGGATGACCAAGAAAGATACAATCAATGCTTATTGTGAAAGATTCTGGAACTCTTTTCTACCCGCCTCTTCATTCAAGAAGATCTCGTTCAGAGAACAGATGAGCGGTTTACCTTGAGTCTACCTACAGAGATCCGAGATCACTGCTTGGAACAGAAGTCAGCTTCTATTCAGGAGTTGATGAGTCATGCGAAGCGGGGCTTTGCCATTCACTCTGGCAGTTTGACCTACCCCACAGATAAGGCCATGACACAACGAGCCGAACAGACTTCTGGGAATGAAAATAGAAAGAAAAAGAGCAAGCCAGAGAAAAAGGATGCACAACCCAAGCTTACTCCTGAGGAGAGAGCTCGCTTCATCAGAGAGGGGAAGTGCTTTAGATACGGGGAACATGGACATATTTCCACGAAGTGCCCTGATAAGGCACAGAAAGAACAGAATGATAAAGACGACGACAGGTCTGAGAGTTCGAGAGCAGCTGAGGAATGTGGCAGAAAAGGCAGATAGAAAAGCAGAACTGGTACCACATGGCGTGGGACCTGCACCGAATCTAATGAATGAAAGTACAAACTTTGCCGCTTTCGGGGCAAAGTGAAGGATCAGGAAGCTCTTTTGAAGGAGCCAAGGCCAACTTCTTTTCACTTGGAATTGGCGGCTCGATTTGGAACTACGCCCGACAAACTGACGCCACAGGCGGAGGTAGTTCGACTGGCACCCGGATGGGATGTTGCCATTACACCGAGCATTGGCAAACTTTCTTTGCAATGACAGGGGTGTTCAGGGCACGCGAGTGACGTTCTACTCGGGATCCCTTGGTACCACAAGAACTACGCCGTGGTTGACTACCGGGCCGAGAAAGCGACTTTGATAAATGAAGGGCTTAGAGATTGTACTTGATGAACTTCAGTTTTCTTACTCATTCTTTTGGGAGAACTGAACAATGGATAAAGGTTGAATATGGTTTGACCTGAAGAAAAGAACGCCAAGATTTTTTTTCTCCACGCTCATGCCGATTGCTTTTGAGAGGGCCTGAAGATCATACCATCGATCTGATATCTAGAAGCACGCCACCGAATCGGCCACCTTATCGTGTGAGCCGAGTACAGAATGAAAAGATTATGAACCCAGTGAAAGACCTCTTGGAAAAGGGTCTTGTCCAGCCTAGTACTTCACCGTATTGCTCTCTAGTGTTGTTGGTTTTGAAGAAAGACACATCTTGGAGAATGTGCATCGATTATAGCACTCTCAACGAAATCACCATCAAGAACAGATTTCCGATTCCTAGGATCGATGATATACTCGACAGGTTACAGAGATCCTCGTGCTTTAGCACGATTGACTTGAAGAGTGGATATCATCAGATCAGGATAGCGCCAGGAGATGTCTACAAGACAGCTTTTCGAACGACTTTTGGGTTATTTGAGTTTTTGGTGATGCCTTTCGGCTTAACCAATGCTCCTGCGACATTTAAACGGATGATGGATAGGATTTTTCGAGAGTACAGGCTATTTGTTGGCACTTTCTTTGACGACATCATTGTTTTCTCCAAGAATGAGGCACAACGCAGAGATCATCTGCTTCAAGTCTTTCAGGCATTACGAGATCACACATTAGTGATTAATGCTACGAAAAGTGAATTTTTCCTACTAGAGATACATTTTTTGGGACACATTGTGTCAACAGCAGGAGTGCAAATGAACCCGGCCAAGATAGAGACTATCCGTGATTGGCCCGATTTGAGGAATGTCCATGAAGTTAGAAGCTTCTTGGGACTGTGTTCGTACTACAGGCGGTTCATACGAAAGTTTGCAAAGGTTGCTTCCCCTTTGCATACCTTGACACAGAAAGGAGTACCTTTTTTGTGGGGACCCACAGAGGTGACTGCCTTTCGGACATTGAAAGAGAAATTGACTACGGGACCTATTTTGACTTTGCCGGACTTGCAGAAGTCATTTGAAGTATATTGTGATGCTTGTGGTCGTAGTCTGGGTGCGGTCTTGATGCAAGAAGGCCATGTCATAGCTTACGAGAGCCGTTTGTTCTCTAGGCCGGAGATGACAGCACAGATCTATGGGAAAGAGCTTTTGGCGGTTATCCACGCTCTTGCTCAGTGGCGGCATTACCTACTCGGAGCGGATTTCACTGTCTTTACAGACCATCAGAGTTGGCGCTACTACTTCTTGTCATAAAAGCAGCTTTCGGAAAAGCAGATGCGGTGGACGAACATCTTGTCATAGTTCCACTTCCAGATTGTCCATGTGCAGGGACAGAAGAATGTGGTGGCAGATGCTTTGTCTCGAAAACCGTTGGTTCTGGCTATTTCCGCGATACATCATAGGAGCTTCGAGGATATGGTCGATCAGTGTGCCACAGATACAGATTTTGCAGATATTTTCACACGGATACGGGATGGGGAGACAGTAGCTGGATACTCCCTTCGGGAAGGCTACTTGATGAAAAAGACTATGTTGTGCGTTACACAGCCGTTGAGGGAAAAGGTTATGACTGATTGCCACTGTCCACCTTTTACGCGTCACCGCGGCATTGCTACCACCATGAAAGGGGTAGAGAGAGATTTCTTTTGGCGGAGACTGAAGAAGGATGTGGAAGAGTTTGTGCGCAGTTGCTTGGTATGCCAAAAGGTCAAGTTTGACAGGCATAAGGCACAGGGATTGTTACAGCCTTTACCCATACCCACCCGCCCCTGGGAAAATATTGAAATGGATTTCATTTTTTTTTATCTCCCGAGAATACAGAATGATCACGATGATTTTCCGATTACATGGCACGCCTGAGACGATTGTCTCCGACAGAGACCCCAGATTTATGAGTTTGTTTTGGAAGGCAATTTGGGAGAACATTGGCACGCGGTTGCAGTTCTCGTCATCGTTCCACTTGCAGACTGACGGCAATCTGAGATTGCCAATTCAGTGATTTTAGATTTATTGAAGTCCTGTATCTCGGATCAGAAGACTCAATCGGAAAAGAACTTACCTTTGGTGGAATTTGCCTACAATAACACGATACACTCTTCGACGGGGAAGACGCCATGTGAGATTGTTGAAAGTGCTGTGAAGGTTCCATCCTTCCTGCGCACGAAAGATTAGATATTTGAAGCGGATGAATATTCGCGAGATTTGGATACGGCTTTTGCCAAGGTTCGCGAGACTTTGCAGAAGTCTCAAGAACGACAGAAAAAGGCTGCGGATCGCCATCGTCGCGACTTGAAACTGAAGGAGGATGATTGGGTGCTCTTACCTTTGAGAAGGCACGCCTAAGAAAGAAAAAGGGAAAGGAGAGGCTTTTTCCAAAGCTTAGTATGTGATACTACGGACCTTTCCAGATTACTGAAAAGATAAATGATGTCTCCGGGTGATGTGCCTGATCATGGGGAGCCTAATGAGCAACCCGCAGTGAAGAAAACGAGGAGATCCTTGTTCCTGAACAGATTTTGGCACATAATGATACGAAGAAAGGTAAAGTCCGAAGGCGGTTCTTGGTTAAATTCAAGAACTTTCCTGCATTTGATGCGAAGTGGATGGAGGAGGAGGACCTAGCAGATACTCCTCGGATTGTGAAACTTTACCTCAATGTTTTGGTTTAGCATAGTCTACTCCAAACGGAACCCAGAAACTCAGCTTGGCCGAAGATCTGGTGCAGTGGGATGCACAAGAGGGGAGTTACTCCGCTCCTTTGTCAACAGATGCCTCGATTTTGATACTAAAGTCACTGATGTCTCTTTGAGCTTCAGGGATACTGAGAGTTGACAGTATTCTGCTGGATGACTTTATGAAATGGAATTCCTGATAATGATACTGATTTGTTCTTGACTTCTTGTGAGTGCAGGAACTGATAGACGAAATGACTGCAGCATTTTGGTCTACTTGATCTCGAATAGACATGGTTGCAATAGGGGTTAGTCAATCGGACATCGATGAGGTCCCGATTGGACCTAGATGTGATTGCTAGCTACATTGCCGATAAATCATGGTCTAAGATCCGAATGAATGTTGAATGTCATGTGATGTCCTGTGATGTCTGGTGATGTCGTGTGATGTGACTGTCGATTTTGTACATGTGCAGATGTGTGTTCCTAGTACGTAGGTACTAACAGTCAGTGTCTGCTAAGACGGTTTATGGCTTTTGTCGGTTTTGCAGGCGTAATCGCGGTCGATTACAATGCTTTCAAGAGGGGGGTATGTCACAAAGTGATGACGTGGCGGATAGCAGAAACCCTAAAATTCCTGCAAACCCTAATTTCTGCCAAAAACCCTAATTTCCGGAAATCGCGGAGGCGGAATATTATTATTTTTTTTTTTTTTTTTTTTTGGGAAATTTTGAGCGACGCAAATCTCAGCTTTTCGCTTTGATTCGGGAGAAAGAAAGAGAAAAAGAGAACTTGCTTTTTACTGACTCTCATTGAGAGAGAGAGAGAGAGAGAGAGAGAGAGAGAATCTGCTTTTGCTTTGCAGCTTTTGGGGCTCTGCTTTTGGGCATCCCTTGTAACCTTTAAATTAGTGGTGAGGGCCTCACTTCTCAGGGCATCTGGACGCAGAGTCTGAGAGTGAAACCC
This sequence comes from Adiantum capillus-veneris, assembly GCF_014529385.1. NCBI lineage: Eukaryota > Viridiplantae > Streptophyta > Polypodiopsida > Polypodiales > Pteridaceae > Adiantum > Adiantum capillus-veneris. The sequence continues at coordinate 54,941,897 of NC_140949.1, read as the reverse complement.
TAACCGCTCTCTTGTACTTTGATGATTGATTAATACAAAAAGAAATACCGAAAGGGGCGCCAGACTTTGGTGCCAATATCTTTAGGCACGGAACTCCGCCGGGCCAGTGCAAATCTATTGTGATCTGTGAATTGTTTTGAAGTGGTTGTTTGGTGCTGTCGCGGTTGATTCTTGACTTGGAGTGTCCAAGTCTGTTACACTGAAGCTGCTCGATACTTGGAGGATTCACAATGCTTTTCATGTGAGTCTCGTGAAGCCTTTTAAAGGCGATGTGCCCGATGATGGGGAGCGAGATGAGCAACCCGAAGTGGAGGAAAGCGAGGAGATACTCATTCCAGAACAGATATTGGCACATAAAGATAGAAAGATAAAAGTAAAGCGATAAGGTGGTTCTTGGTTAAATTCAAGAACTATCCCGCATTGGATTCGAAGTGGATGGAGGAGGAGGACCTGGCAGATACTCCTCAGATTGTGAATCTTTACCTTGAAGCATTCGGTTTAGCATAGCCTACTCCAATAGAACCCCGATTTCAGCTTGGGCGGAACTCCACCAGCAGACAGATGGGCAATCTGAGATAGTAAATTCAGTCGTACTGGATTTATTGAAGTCTTACATCTCGGATCAAAAGACTCAATGGCAAAGGTTTTTACCTTTGGTGGAATTTGCCTACAATAACACGATTCACTCTTCGACGGGGAAGGCGCCATTTGAGATTATTGAAGGTGCTCCGAAGGTTCCACCCTTCTTAAGCACGAAAGATAAGATCTTTGAAGCCAACTAGTACACGAGGGACTTGAACATTGCTTTTGCCAAGGTCCAGGAGGCTTTAGAGAAATCTAAGAAAAACACAAAAAGGGAGTAGATCGACACCGTCACGATTTAAAATTAAAGGAGAACGATTCTTACGTTTTGAGAAGGCACGCCTAAGAAAGAAAAAGCGAAAGGAGCGGCTTTTTCCAAAGCTTAGCATGAGATACTATGGACCTTTCCAGATAAAATAAAAGATAAATGATGTCTCCTTTAGACTGAAGCTGCCTGATACTTGGAGAATTCACAATGCTTTTCATGTGAGTCTCTTGAAGCCTTTTAAAGGCGATGAGCCCAATGATGGGGAGCCAAATGAGCAACCGGAAGTGGAGGAAAGCGAGGAGATACTCGTTCCAGAACAAATACAGGCACATGAAGATAGAAAGATTAAAGGTAAAGTGATTAGGTGGTTCTTGGTTAAATTCAAGAACTATCCTACATTGGATGCAAAGTGGATGGAGGAGGAGGACCTAGCAGATACTCCTCAGATTGTGAAACTTTGCCTTGAAGCATTCGGTTTAGCATAGTCTACTCCGATAGAACCCCGATTTTAGCATAGGCGAATCTAGTGCGGTGGGTGAAGACGGTTGGCGCGTCACCATGTGGGAACGTGTTCTTAGAAGATGGGTAGTGAATCACTTAGTAATTACTAGAGTAATTACTACGGTAAACCCGAAGCATATAAATAGGGCCCATTACTTTGATATCGGGTTGGCAATTGTTATCACTTGTATTAGCGCTTTGAGCTATAATTGCACTTGAGCATCAGTGACAGTATTGTCGGCTATACTTTCTCTCTCTGTAATCATATTCACTGTAATCTCAATCATGATATATATATATTCCAGTGATACTCACTTCTCAACAGTCTTCTGAATCTGAATCTGAACTTTATTCCAGTCTCTAAGTCTGATTCTCATTTCAGTATTCATATTTCAGTCTAGTCACTGATTTCTGTCTAGTCTGCTGTCTGAACTCTTCCTACTCTAAGTAGCTGAAATCCTTCAACACTGGAATTAGCTGTCTCAAGAGATCAGCTCCAATTCCATTTTGGCGATCACGGTGGCTAGAGCTGAAGCTCGTTGACTGAAAGACTCTTCTCCCAGTTGAAGTTTTCAACAAATGGCACCAAAATCCAATCGTGGCCGGAAATCTACCAATCGTGTGGACCCCATTCCTGAGGAGTCAGGAAGAGAGTCTGACCCCAAGCAAGAGAAAATGACTGACACTAAGGCTCAGGAGGAGCATAGTCAGGCTGATGAGACGCAGGACTCACAGCACTCCAATCATTCTCGACGCATACGGGCAAAACGGGAAGCACGAAAGGCAAAGAGTTCCAAGAGTTCTCAGTCTCGCCAGAAAGATGAGCATATCAAAGGCAGAAAGGGAAGTCACCGAACTTCTAGTAGACAAAACGGAGAGAATACTGATACCGAGGCAGAGACAGAGATTGACTGGGATGCTGACACTGACAATTGCAAGAAGGTTCCCAAGCGTCAGTCTGAAGCCAAGAAGAGAACTGGCGGGATTAACAGTAATCGAAATGATTACACCGCTTCCCTGAAGATTTCCTTTCCCATGTTGAAAGGAGGGAAAAAGGATGATCCTGATGTTCACATACAAGCTTTTGAGCAGTATGCTGAACTAAAAAACATTGATGAAGATGATTGGGGGGAATACTTTCCACAAACCTTGGAGGAAGCAGCAAGGAAATGGTATTACCATTACCCTGCATGCCAACTGAGATCATATAATAAATTACTTAAGGCCTTCAGGTTGGAATATTCCGACAATCGAGGGGATGAGGATATTCTCTGTGAATTATATCAGATCAAACAGAGGAATTTGTCAGTCCACAACTATGTCCAAAAGATCAAAGAACTGACCAGACAGTTGCAAGAACCACCGTCTGAGAAGAGATTAAGGGCATGGTTTCTGAATGGGTTCAGAAGCAAGAAGCTGAGAGAACAAGAAGTACCAGCCCCTACAAAGAAATCCAACGACCTGGTCCAGCGAGCATTAAAACTGGAACAACAGGCTAAGAAAGAAAAGAGCCACAAGAAGCGAAGGACCAGTAGCAGTAGTTCGGCTACTGAAGCAACCGATTCCAGTGAAACATCCAGCAGCTCCGATAATCGGACAAAGGAAAAATCAAAGAAAGGATCATGGACCAAGAGAATTGAAGAAATGGCTAGGCAAATTGCAGAGATTAGCCACACAAGACAGCCGGTCCGGAAGATGGAGACTTGGTGTTCAAGATGTAAATCCAAGGACCACATCTCCACGGAATGCCCACAATGTACCTACTGCAAGGCCTTCGGTCACCTATGGAATAATTGTGGCATCCGAATTCATCATTTTAAGAAAGGAAAGGATCTATCAGTGGTTGCCTACACTGAACCAGTGAAGGCAGAGCCAATCAAAGTAGCCCAAGAAGAAAGACCAGGTACCAGTGGTACTGGTCAAGGACGAGACAGATACCAACCAAGAATGGGAAGAGGAAGAGGAAGAGGCAACTTCCAGACCAGAAGCATGAATTGCTACACCTGTGAGAAGTATGGTCATTTTGCAACCCAATGTCCAGATGCACCAGTAACGACTGCTACTGAGGCTAAGGCACCAGAGCCAGTCCCAATCAGAGTAGTTACCAGGAGCAAGGAAGTAATCATTGAAGAAATTCCAGACATTTCAGAAGTACCAGCTAATCCTAACACCAGCAAGTGGGCCCAGCAAAGGGAAGTTTGGAAGGCCAAAGGTAAAGAAAAGGTGGTAGATGAGTGGCAAGAGCAGCGGGAACTAGCAGCTAAAATCACAGAGGATTTAGCTAAGAAGCTGCCAGAGCAGCCGGAAAGTTCCAAGGCTAGGGTCATTCAGAAGATACCAGCCCAATCGACTGATAAAGATCAGTCAGTACCGGCCATGACAGAGACCATGCTGGCTGTAGTACACGGACTAGCTGATGAAATGGGAGTGGAAGAGTGTGAAGACACTAGTTCTTCAAGTTCTGACAATCAGTCTGACCAGGAGCGAGAGGAAATTCATGTGAAAATTTGTGAGAGAATCCCGAAGCTGACTGTAGAACTGGAGGATATAAGAAAGACCTTACCAGAGGTGGCCAACTTTATCAGACAACGCAGGAAGACTGAGGCAGAGGCCAGAACGGTGGACCTGAAGGCTGGTGGGAACCTCTCTCAAGCGTCGTACTGGATGGAGGAGCAGGAGTCGATATATTGGGAGCCCATCTTCAGCAAAGAATGGGTATCACTAACATGAAACCAACACCATTCAAAGTAAGAATGGCAGATCATCGAGTCGTACAAGCAACGGGCATGATTGAAAACATGCAGATAAGAGTGGGGAGGGAAAAATTCAAAACTAGTTTCCTAGTTTTGGATGTCCAGGGAGCATATGGAATGCTATTAGGCCGCCCATGGTTAAGAACAGCACATGCTGTTCATGACTACGCCAACCAGACCTTAATCATAGAAGGGGCCAGTGGCAAAATCAAAATCCAAACCAACAACACCAGGAGATGGAAAAAGGAACTGAGGCCGAAGGAGTTCTGTTAGAAATACCGAGCTAAGAAAATTGAGCGAATGCTAGCAGCAATGAACATCTTTCCTTTGGCAAAAATTGATTTGAATGCAATCCTAATAAACAAAGAACAAGCTGACAAGCAAAAAAGACAATTCCCTGATCAGTTTACTGAAGTCAATACAGGGGAAAGAACCATTCAGCTAACTGGAAGAATGGAGGAACCAACGGATACTGGCAAAATAGAAGCATCAGTATGTTCTGAAGAGGATCCACTAAATCAGAATAATGATTCAGAGATGAATGGACCTTCTTGGGACTACGCTGAAGATTCGACCAAACGAAAAGGAGGAGGATCAAATTGGTTGCTTCCAGATGATCAAGAAGTGGAGGAGTGGAACCTGGGATCAGAGGAAAATCCCAGAATGATCAAAGTCAACAAGCACCTGAAACCGGCAATGAAGGAAAAGGCAAAGAAAATGTTCCAGAACTATAAAGATGTATTTGCCTGGGAATATACAGATTTGAAGGGAGTAGATCCTGAAGTCTGTCAGCACCGAATACCACTGAAACCAGAAGCTAAGCCACTCAGATTGCAAAGATACCGGATGAACCCCAACTATGCAAAGAAGGTCAAGGAAGAGAATGATAATCTTCTCAAGGCTTGGTTCATTACGGAGGTAGCAAGTAGTGATTGGTTATTTCCAATAGTCGTCGTTCCTAAGAAGAATGGGAAATTAAGGGTTTGTGTCGACTATAGGAAACTAAATGCCCAGACCATTAAGGATCCGTTTCCCTTACCTTTTACTGATATGTTGCTTGATGAGATCGCAAGATATGAGATGTATAGCTTCATGGATGGTTATAGCGGCTATAACCAGTTACAGATTGGGCCAAGACCACTTTCTGAGTGGGGAGCATTCATGTATCTGGTGATGCCTTCTGACCTGTGCAATGCACCAACTACTTTTCAGCGGTGTATGATGGAGATGTTTAATGAATTTCTTCATCAGTTCCTCGCCATTTTCATGGATGACTTAACTGTCTATTCAGCTGAGGAACAGCACCTTCTATTCCTAGAGATGGTTTTTAAACGCTATTAGGAGAAAAGGATTTGCTTGAATCCATTTAAATCAGTATTTCTGGTTTGGAAGGGATAGCTACTAGGACATGTGGTTTCCCACAATGGAATAGAAATGGCCAATGACAAAATACAATGTGTCCAGCAAGCTAAAGCTCCTAGAACTGCTTCTGAGTTGAGTTCTTTCTTGGGGTATGTGAATTTTTATAGAAGATTTGTACACAAATTTGCTTCTCAAGCAGTACCACTATATGACCTTACAAAGAAGACCAGTAAGTTCAATTAGACTGCTGAATGTGAGGAGAGTTTCCAGAATTTGAAAAAGCCATTACAAGTAAACCAGTCCTCAGGCAGCCGAATTGGGATATTATTTTTCATGTACACGTAGATGCTTCAGGATTGGCAATGGGGGCAATATTAGCTCAGCCAAATGGCAGGACAGACTATCCGGTCTATTTTGCTAGTCGGAGATTCAGTCAGGCTGAACAAGGCTATACGACTACTGAAAGAGAAGCCCTCGAAATGGTTTTTAGCGCTACAATGTTCAGGCATTACCTATTGGGGAAGTTATTCCATTTTTATGTGGATCATCAAGCTCTTCTGTTTCTGATTAACAAAGTCAAGTCATTATTCAAGGCAGGCCGATAAGATGGATGATGTTCCTTATGGAATTTGAGTTCAGAATTTTCTATAAGCCTGGCCGAAACCACTGTGGAGCTGACTTCCTTTCCAGAAGTACAGAAGGATATTCAGAATCACCTCTGAGAGATGAACCAGTGGATGCTGATTTATTTCAATTAGAAGCAGAAGAATCAGTGGATCCTGAATGGTATGATATTTATCAATTCCTTTTCCAAGGTGCCTTTCCAGAAGATTGGAAACAGAATCAGAAGAAGGCTCTGATCATAAAAAGCCTGAAATTTACCATCATTGGGGGAGTACTTTATCGATTGGGTGTGGATGGTATACTTCGGAGATGTGTTCCAATGGAGGGAAGAATGCAAGTTATCTCAGAGGCACATAATGGAGAGTCTGGTGGACACTTTTCCAACGAAGTAACCTACAAGAAGATTCTGCAAGCAGGTCTATGGTGGCAAATAATGATTGCTGATGTCAGAAGCTTTTGTAAAACTTGTGATATATGCCAGAGAATAGGCTGACCAACAGCTGCAGACATAACTCCCTTAATGCCAATACAACCATTGGAGTATTCATGAAATGGGGATTGGATTTTATGGGACCTTTTAAGAAGGTGACTCCCAGGAAGAACAAGTACATCGTGATGGCTACTTGTTATGTTACCAAGTGGGTTGAAGCTAAGGCTCTTCCTGACAACACAGCCAAGTCAACTGCAAGATTTCTGTTTGAGAATATTGTCTGCCGATATGGATGTCCAGTGGAAATTGTGACCGATCAAGGGACACATTTCATCAATGATACTATGGAAATCCTATTGGATATGCTTTCAGTCAAGCATCGGAAATCTACTCCTTACTATCCCAGATGCAATGGACAGGCTGAAAGTAGCAATAAGACAATTAAGACTATTCTCACTAAGGTGGTATAAAAGAAACCAGACCAGTGGGATTTGAAGCTTCAGACTGCTCTCTGGGCTTATAGGACAGCTTATAAGGTAACTACTGGAATGACACCATTCAGAATGGTGTATGGAACTGAAGCTGTGGTTCCTATGGAGTTTATAATCCCTAGTCTGAGAATGGCTGTAAAGTATGGACTAGACTTCAACCATAATCTTAAGAAAAGACTGGATGAACTGATGCAGTTAGATGAACTCAGGCAAAGAGCTATATTGGAACAGGAAATTGTTCAACAAAGAAGGAAGCACTGGCATGATCGCCAAATTAAAGTCTGAGAATTCCAGAAAGGAGACTTAGTGCTTCTATATCAGTTAAGACTGGGTCCAAAGAAGCCGAATTTGAATATTGCCTGGGCATGACCTTTTCAGGTTGATTGGGTCTTCTCCAATGGCACGGTCAGATTAAAAGATTTATCGGGACTAATGTTGCCGGGAGTATATAATGGAGCAAAGATCAAACTTTATTACTCAGAGACCAGAGAAACTGGGTTAGAAGAAGTCACTAAGGAACTGAAGGTTGTTGATCAAGAGAGCAAGAGATCAAGAACCACTTTCTCATCAGCATTGAGTATCCATTCTGGAACTCGTTCCAACAGCTGAACTGTACTGGGATGCGGAGGTAGTCTGCAGGCTTCTTTATCATGGAAAGCCGCAGATTTCCAATGTTCCACCATTTCCCTGGCTCCCACATATAATCTTTGGAACCTTTCTAAATCAGTCCATAGAGCATCATCCTCCAGATACTGTCTGGTGATGGAGGCTTGTTGATGTCTCAGCTGCTTATTCAAGGTAATGAGCTGCAGTGAATGCTGATGATCATTCACTGGTCCTTCATCCTTAACCTTCATTTTCTCTTTAGCCTCTCTGCTATGATGGGACTGATTAGTTGGATTATCTCCAGTGTTACTGGGCTGCTGTTCTTCAGTCTGCTGATGAGCCGACTGTTGTTCTGTTTCCTGTCTTTCCTGCTGTTCCTCAGTCTAGTCTGGTTGGTCTGGCTGTGACTGGCCTCCTTCATCTGGCCCTGTCCCACCAGTACCAGGTCCTGGGGGTGGAGATGGTGGTGAGGCATCATCATCATCCTGTGTATGCCCGGCTTCTTGATTATCCTCCTCCTTATCAGCTTCATCTTCTTCTTCTTCGTCCTCCTCTGGGGATGTCTGCTACTCAATATAATCCATGATGGCTTGGTTCATCAGAGCATTGTTGAACTCACTCACCTTGTCCTGCAAATCACTTTGCAGACTTTCCATCAAGGACTTTAAATTTTCTAAATCAAAAACAGCATTGCCTGCGGGGTTCAAAATTTCAGACAAGCTATTGTAGATGTATCTGTCCGTCAGCGAACGCTTCAGAGCTGGATGGTGTAATAGTAGCTTTCTAAATTCATCCCGCTTCGTTCTGAGCCCCATTTCAGCTCGCTCGGCAGCTCTCGATGCTTCATTCCTTTGATTCTTTATGATCATAATTTCAGATTCAGCTTTAGCTAACTTTTTGTTCAACAACTCCTGAGCTCTTTCTGATTGAGCTTCCAATACCCTGTGTTGTATGTTCAGCACTTCCTGGGCTTTCTGGAGTCTGGCAATCTGATGATGTGCTTCTGCCAAGTCAGCTTTAAGCTTTTTAACTTCATCTTCTGATCCTGCAGCCTCCACCAATTGTCCCATACAGCTGACAATGGTATTCCAAGAGGACTGTATCAGTACTGAACATCTGTCTTTGACCGTTGTTGGATCAGAATCAATTGGTTCATATATTGCCACAGGAGCTGCATAAGGTAGAGATGCATAATCAGTTTTGGTGAGTAAGAGATGCCCTCTTAATTTCTAAGTTTGCATTTGCTGTAACTTATCCTTTTTAACCAGTTGCAGAGGGTTTTGAGAAATGACAGGAACTGTTTCAGACATAGTTGAGGACGCTGGACCTTTCCCCTTATCCAGTTGATTCTTGCCTTTGTCCCCTGACTGGTCTGGTACCTTTGCCTTAGTGACTGGCTTTACCTGATCTTTCCCAGTAGCACCAACTAACTGATCAGGCATAGTTTGCTGAACAATATGCTGCTCCGTTTTACTTCTCTCAGCTTTCTCAGTGCTCACTGCCTTAACCTGGCTTTCTATTTGCTTCAGAAACTCACTGCTTTTTGTCAGTGTAATTCTTGGCTTCTTTGAACTGCCAGCTTCCTCTGCAGTGGCTTTCCTTTTCAGGTCATTGGAAATCGTTAGACTGTCCGTTTCCTCCTCGTCTGAGGACAGTTCAATTTTCTTAGGTTCAGAAATAGGCTGCTCACTCCAAGCCAACTTTAACTGCTCATTAACATCTGCAGCAGTAGCCCAATACAGAAATTGCCAGACATACCATGCCTTGAAAACAGTTTGAGATTTCAACTTGGCAGTCTGTTGAAGTACATTATGCGAGAGTATTTGACACAGGTTGATATGGACTTGTGGATCCAATATCTTGGCCAACAGCATAGCAAATAATTTTTCTGACACATAAGTTGGGTTATTCTTAAGACTGACTGCTTCGGCTACAAACCTGTAAGGAGCGGAGGCTTCCAGTCCTGCTACTGGAACTCCTTGAGCACTTGCCTTGCGCTTCTTTCGAGCTGCTTCATCCTCCTTTAGAGCAATACTTATTTGCTGCGCAGTTGCCACCGATGGTTTAGGCTCATTGGGCATCCGAAATGCAAATGCAATGGCTTCTGGTGTCACTGACACCCTCCTATTATTTATCATAGCACTGCTGTTTTCTACATCAAAGGAATCAAGAACTTGCTTGATGATCCCTGCATCAAAAGCAATCCTTGTCGCTTGCAATACAACTCGCAGATCCCAGAGTTGTAGCAGAGTCATTGCATGATCAGTAAAGACATATCGTTGGATTTTACTGTATGGAAGAACAAGATATCCTCCACTTCCCTTTGGCAGTAGACACACAAGCCCGGCCCTAACCCTACTTTCTAAATACGACTACTTGTCCACACAGCTTTATGCAAGATTAACCAAAGCAGAACTGAATGTTTAGCTGGTATTCCACTATTCCACATAGACTTGAACTTAAAGTGCCACTGCGTCCTGTCCAGAGACACATTCCAACGAGCATTAAGTAGAACATGAATTGGGGTAGGCAAAATAGGGGGCAGGGAAGGTGGGTGGGAGAACATACTCCCCTGCTGCCAGTAGATGGCCTTAGTCTAGGGAATAGTACCGAGGGACAGCATCCATTCGGATGCATTGGGGAAGCTAGGTCTCCTAGTTTTAACTAGATTCAGTTCCCACAGTTGAAGACGATGTCACAAAGTGATGATGTGGCTGCCCGCTCTGTTGAAACCCTAACCCTAAAAATCAAAAACCCTAATTCTACTCAAACCCTAACCCTAAAATCAAAACCCTAATTCTTCCCTAACCCTAACCCTAATGCCACGTGGCATCTGTACAGATCTCCGTGATTTGCAGCGTGAATTGTGCTGGCAGCTTTTTGACAGTTTTTGAGCCATGCTACACAATTGTTGAGAGAGAGAGAGGGAATCTCTTTGCTTTATTTGAATAAGCAAGAGCGAGAGAAAGAGAAAAGCCTCTTTGCTTTATTTTAGCAAGAAGAGAAAGAAAGAGAAAGCTTTGCTTGATACTGTTTTTGCAAAGCTTTTGAGCTTTTGATTTTATTTTACTTTTGGGGCTCTGCTTTTGGCATCCCTTGTACTCTTTAAATAAGTGGGGAGGCCACTCACAACTTAGAGCATGTGGACGCAGAGTCTGAGTGTGAGCGCCTGCCCGCACTTTGTACTTTGAACTCAGATTAATACAAAAAGAAAGACCGAAAGGGGCGCCAGTCTTTGAGGCCAATACTCTAGGCACGGAACTCCGCCGGGCCAGTGTGAATCAATTGTGAACTGTGACTGTTTTGAAGTGGTTGTTTGGTGCTGTCGCGGTAGATTCTTGACTTGGAGTGTCCTAGTTTGTTACAGACGAGCCTTGTGGATTAGCTCTATATCATTGAGCAACTGCATTCGGTACTGTGCCACAAGTCTTGCCATTTAACAAGCCCTTTACGGTGAATTCTCCTTGCTGTACGGCATTGCTGTAAGCTGAGAGGGAGAATAGGGGGGAGAGACCACCATAGAGAATCAAGTCCTCTGAGAGGGAAACTGTATTTGGAGTCCAGTTAATTCGATGCGACTTCTGTATCGGTTGCACGAGTTCCACAATTACTTGAGGAGATCTGATCCGCTAGCACGAATTTCATTTGCCCCAAAGAAGATGGTGACCCAAGGGAGGTATTCCCAGCCATTCGTTTTACTGATTTTGAACTTGTGAAGGTTTCTGAATAGTAGAAACCGCCCACTTTCTTTTCCCTTTGCTCAAGAGCTCTGATGATTAATTTGACACAAGTTTGTCCGCCCAAGCCGTGATGTTTGTAAGGCCTAATCCCCCTTCTCCTTTGGGAGGCAACATATGTTCCACTGAACCTTAGCCATTCCTTGCTTTGGGGGATTTCCTGACCATAAAAGTTTTGATAGACTTTGATGATGCTCTTCAAGTGGGAGTCTGGGGGAGCCAGCAAGAAAGGAAGAATACCACATAGCTACATAGAAAATGCTTAATAACTATAGACCGTCCTGCTATGTTTGCTTGAAACCCAACCATTTGTTGAGCTTGGTGGTGGAGAATCTCTCAAGGACCCATTGCCATCTTCTCCAAGCGTTACTCTGAAACCAAACGGAATGCCTAGCAATCGGATTTAAACTCCATCTTGCAGAATCTTGCACCCATGGCTGACAATCCAATTTGGGAGGGGGGAGAGAGATGATCGAATACCTGTCTTGTTGTGATTGATTCGAGAACCTGAGGCCTTGCAGAAGAAGTCCAAGCATTCCTAGATGATGCTAAGGAGTGGTTATCATTCTGGAGAAGACATTGGTGTCGTCAGCGAATAGTGAGAGACACTGTTGCTGGCCATTAGGTAAAAGATACTTTGAGATTGCCACTAGCCATTTTGGCTTTGACTAACCAGTTGAGGGCGTCTGCAGAGATAGCAAATAGGAGAGGGGCAAGGGGGCATCCTTGTCTCATTGAATGGTATAGAGGGAAGGGGTCTGACAGTGAGTTATTGAGGGCAAAAAACTTAGCAGTGCATTCCAAGGAGAGTGAGGACAAACCTTATCATCATGAGGCCAACCCCCATATAACCAGACTCTGGATGAATAAACGGACCATTCAACCTGTCATGGCTTTATCGAAGTCTACTTTGACGAAAACAAATCCTGGCAGAAGCTTCAGCGTGTTTGATTCCCTCCCACATGTAGATAATTACTTCCATGATCCTTCTTCCCTGATAAACCCCTTCTGCTCGGCGCACAGCCACTCTGTCAAGGCGGGGTAATTCTACTAGCAATGGCTTTCGCAAACACTCTATAAGAGGATGTTAACATGGTGAGGGGCCTCCAATTGGCCAATGTTCCTTAGGGCCTTTTTTCTGAAGGAGTTTGATAATACTAGTGTTTTGCTGATTGGAGAGCTAAGAATTGGACTGCCTCATCCCATACCAACTTTAAGATTGGTGCTATCGTGTCTTTGAAAGCGTGGTAAAATTCTGCGGCAACCCGTCGATACCTGGGGTTTCTTTAATTTTAAGAGCATTGATAGCCCTCCTGATTTCCTGTATGGTGAGGTCAGAATCCAGTTGCCTGGCTATGCGGGGAGGGATAACCTGCTTTCGACTATTTTGAATTGTTCTCTTGCTCCAATTTTGGCGTGGTTAGAGCTCTCTACCGTATTAAAGAGATTAGAGAAATGGGTGTGGACTAGCAGGATGTTCTCCTCCTGGGGATGGATGAAATGCATACTCATTGGCCAATAAAAATCGGCAATCAAGAAACCTCTTGTCCCACGATGTGTACTGAAAATAAACTCGAGGACAAGTGAGTCAACCAACTTTTTGGGTCAAGGAGAAGCAAGCTGAAAGAGAAACGTAACAAGGGAGTTGACTTCCCTGGTTACTTGGGCCGAAAAACTCTTGACTTTCCTCTATTGTCCCCAGCATCCTACAGGCTTTCAGGACATAATCAAATGTAACCGCATTTAGACCAGCATTCTCAAGTTGCATTTGTTTAAAGAAATTGAGAGCTTCCTCATCATGCCCAACATCCTGTCCTACTGCACTTCGACTACGACATGCTTGCAATAAACCCAGATTTAGTGTTATACCACCTGGATCAAATGGTATTAGAAGCGTCTTTCTTTACTTTTCAACCCACATTGATTTTTTCTTGCATCAATAGGCGACTGACATGCATCCATCTCATTGTCCAAAAAACTTTATAAACTGCACATCAACCTCAGATACACGTTTTGCATACCCTCCTGAACCTGGCTTTGCAAGCCATTTTGGCTCATAGACTCCATCATATGGTATGGTAGCATCACTCTTCTCCAAGACATTGGAATAGCTCCTCAATTCATGTGATTGCAACTGGAGATCTTGGTCCAATCTGATTCGAATACTCATGTTCGATAACTGCTTGAAAATCATCCCAGCTTTGTCTATGTTTTTCCTGAATCTCTCGAACGCGACCATTAATTTCAGGTATCAGTATTTCCATCTCTTGCACATAAACCTGGAGATAACCAACAATATCATATCCATCGAATAATTTTTCTCATTATACACAAACTGCAGAGCGATTTCCACTGTTGTTTCAATCCATTCTTCTTCTAGTCTTGCTACCTGACCTTGCGCTGAAGCATCTGTATAATCTCTCCTTTGGCTGTCGAGGCATTGTCCACCCCATCGCCATAGTTTCTTCAATCTGATCCAAAATATCTTCTCCTACTGCAGTTATATCACTCCAACCCCAGCTCTTTCGCGTTGGGTCCACCACAAATGCCAAGAAGGAGTTGGCGCAGTGGACGGGAAGACGCCGGGTCCCTATTGTGGGAGGTTTGTAGCTGAGATAAAGAAAGTAATTAAAATCACTTAAGTGAAAGCGGATATATACAGAGGGGCTGATCCTAATCACTGATCTCTGAACATTGCAGATTATATATAAATCCTGGTGACAATCCTATGATTCCAAATGCTGGTGCTCAAACTCAGTGATGGAATTCTGGAGTGGGTTGGGTAGATAGTAGAAGGTTAGCCGGAGGGTCCGATCTCCCTCGCATAAGCCCTTGCTTGCCAACCGCTCCTCCGACCATGAATTTTTCAAATCCCCTTTTATTCAAGCTTAGCCCAAACCATGAAGTGGACGTATTTTTTCCTGTTGTCGCTTTTCTTCTCCATCCATGCCTTCTTGGCTACTGCCTTCAACACTTTCTTCTTTTTCAGCTTGCTAGTTAGTATTCACCAATTTTTGTTACAGAGTTTCAAAAAATCCAAAATCTGTTTTGTGTCATCCTCCGTTGCACTTGGTGACCCATGACAAGGCATGAGCCCCATTTGAACAGGATGCACTTGAGGATGTGAGAAGCCGGCTATGAGTCCCCAATTGCTGCAAACTGCTGGATCGGCATATATAGTGTTCCTTCGTTTCTGGCTCTATGTCACATAGCTCGCATATCCGCTCCTCTGGGGGTGTCGAAGTGTATCTCCCTATCTCTATGTACAGCTGATGAGAGGAAGTGCGAAGCTGGCCTAGCGCACGTCGGAGTCCATGCTGTAACAAACTTGGACACCCCAAGTCAAGTAACTACCGCGACACAACAGAGATTCACTTCAAAAGAGTTCACAATCCACAATTAGGTTGACACGGCCCGGCGTAGTTCCGTGCCAAGAGGTATTGGCCCCAAAGATTGGCGCCCCTTTTGGTATTTCTTTTTGTATCGATCTGTGTTCAAAGTACAAGAGAGTGGGTAGGTGCTCACTCTCAAAGGGAGGCCTTGCCCACTTATTTAAAGATACAAGGGATACCCAAAAACCGAGCTAAAATTTTGGACCAAATTTCTCTATAAGCTTGGATTTGGCTTTAGATAGGCTTATTCAGTGGATTTATGAAGTTTGGATAGATTTTGGGCTAAAAATGGCTCTAGAGACATCATACGCGTATGATGTCTTTTTCATCAATTTTGCATGGGATTGGTTCTGTGGACTCCCCATGTACTAGTGAAGGACTGTTCCTACTCAAATCTTGGTTTGGACTTGAGTATGTTGGATTTGGGCCAAAAATAGGCTTTAGGTGAAGGATTTTCCCTCAATTGGGCTAATGGGGTGATCCTCTTGACCAAATGGTTCCAAATTTCATATGTAGCATGTATTAGATATATATAATGGATGTATGATGACAAATGAGCAGTTTTGGCTCTGTAAGTGCAAATAGACATCATACGCGTATGATGTCTTTTGTGTCAAAATGGTGCTTTTTGGTTGTAGATAGCTTGTAGATGCGTTTAACAACAATCCTACAAAGTTTCAATGAGTTAGGAGTTATTTTGATAAAATTAGAACCAAAAATCAATTTTATGGCCTACTTTGCGTCTTTTTGGTTTTCCTTGGGTTTTCTATCATCTCTCCCTGCCTGCTGAGAAGAAAAGTCGCCCCTGAATTCTGAGATAGAACTACCCAGTATCCTTCCATTGGACCGTCTTCCTTTTGCCCTTGTTCTTTGACCGTGTTGGTGTCTGAGAAGTCCCAGCATCAGCATTCTCCTTCTGAATTAGTCGGTAAATGGCCTCCTGCTCAAGCTGATCCCGCCGGTCTGTGGTCATCTCTACCTCATAAGGTGTGAGAGAATGATAGGTTTTGGTGTCAGGATCATAGAGTGTACGCTTGCCCTTGCTCAATCTGGTTCTGGCCAGTTTATGACAATGCGAAGCAGTATGGATCCATCCTTCGGGAAGAGGCTGATTGGTTTTGACGCGAGCTTCGAAAAGAATCTCAGCCATCTCCCTGTACTGCGGTGCCAAACCCGGGTTTGCTCCAATGTCTTTCTCAGGCAGTTTGGAAGATTCGACCGTGAGCTGTAGTAGCTGATTAGTAATATTAGTCAATCCTCTGACCTGAATCTTCCACTGGCCCATACACAGCTGAATCCTGTGTAGCTCTTCCTTCATTGCCTGGATGTCATTGATTTGAAGAGCATCATTGAGCAATGTCTGCCAAGTCTTCCATTCCACAGTTGATCGCTCATACCAATCCCTAAGCTCATCAGTTATTTTGAAATATATGAGTCAATCAACTGGTTCTTGATGTTGAGGATACAACGCTGGAAAAAATCTTGGCAACTCAGTTTCTCTTGCTGGAACAGCATACAAGAGAACTGGAGAATCAGGCACAAATTCCAGGAAATTCAGAACTGTCTGGTTCTCTTGTTGCATCATCTTCCTAGTAATTCTTACTAGCTGAAATAGGGTTCGGAGAGCAGTTGCCTGTGCTCCTACTGACATTCGCGTTTGGGGTCCTCTGCTAGTGGCTGTCTGGTTCTCCAGGATAGCTTTCACTCTCTGGTCCAAAACACCTCTGGCAGTTTGTAGCTGTACCAGAACATCCTTAAGTTGGACCCTAACATCCTTCATGCAGCGGTAAGTTGGTTTGTTACCCAGCAGAAGTTCCAGTTCTAGAGCTAAAGAGTGACAATCTGCAATAGACTGTCTTTGCCTGTGCGGGTTTACCACTTTCTCATCAGCATTGAGTATCCATTCTGGAACTCGTTCCAACAGCTGAACTGTACTGGGATGCGGAGGTAGTCCGCAGGCTTCTTTATCATGGAAAGCCGCAGATTTCCAATGTTCCACCATTTCCCTGGTCCCAGATCAAACTTTATTACTCAGAGACCAGAGAAACTGGGTTAGAAGAAGTCACTAAGGAACTGGAGGTTGTTGATCAAGAGAGCAAGAGATCAAGAACCACTTTCTCATCAGCATTGAGTATCCATTCTGGAACTCGTTCCAACAGCTGAACTGTACTGGGATGCGGAGGTAGTCTGCAGGCTTCTTTATCATGGAAAGCCGCAGATTTCCAATGTTCCACCATTTCCCTCTGCAACGATAGCCTGGGTTTCTTCAAGAGTTTCTCTTGATCTCTTGAGAATCAGATTGGAGGAGTTTCCAGAATCAGATATTTTTGGTCTTTTCCATGTGCAACCAGTTCCAGCTTCAAACCCAGTACCTGAAGAATCAGATCAGGCTGATTTAAGAACCAGTACCAGTATGGTCCAGCCAGAGTGGGAATCAGTTCAGAACCAGTATAAACACATTTTCCAAATTTTAAGTGGCCAACGGTCAAATGGTATGCCAGTGATAATTATTACAAGGATGGGTTGCAGTCTTGTCCAATGCATGTTTGCCACGTCAGCAACGGCGCACACAAGTCTAGGTGCGGCGAGTGGTGGAGCTTTTATGGCGCGAACACGTATAACAGTCAGGAGTGTTAGCATTTTTCCTCATAAATCTCCCGCGCGGCGTTTTCCTCCTGTCAACCATTCGCCATCGCCAAGCTCCGAGGTTTCTTCACTACAGCCGCAAACTTCAATCTCTGACGAGACAGCTGACTGTCAGACAACCTTACCAGCGACACCAGGCAACGGCTTTAACACAAGTAAGTCCTCTTCGCCTTCGCCTGTTTCATCCTCGTCGACCTCACAATGTATGGGTAGAAGGAAACGTTCAGAGAAGATGCAGGAAACTCTTGAAGAAACCCAGGCTATCATTGCAGAGGCAAAGGAAAGCCTTCCTGTTCTTCCATACAGTAAAATCCAACGATATGTCTTTACTGATCATGCAATGACTCTGCTACAACTCTGGGATCTGCGAGTTGTATTGCAAGCGACAAGGATTGCTTTTGATGCAGGGATCATCAAGCAAGTTCTTGATTCCTTTGATGTAGAAAACAGCAGTGCTATGATAAATAATAGGAGGGTGTCAGTGACACCAGAAGCCATTGCATTTGCATTTCGGATGCCCAATGAGCCTAAACCATCGGTGGCAACTGCGCAGCAAATAAGTATTGCTCTAAAGGAGGATGAAGCAGCTCGAAAGAAGCGCAAGGCAAGTGCTCAAGGAGTTCCAGTAGCAGGACTGGAAGCCTCCGCTGCTTACAGGTTTGTAGCCGAAGCAGTCAGTCTTAAGAATAACCCAACTTATGTGTCAGAAAAATTATTTGCTATGCTGTTGGCCAAGATATTGGATCCACAAGTCCATATCAACCTGTGTCAAATACTCTCGCATAATGTACTTCAACAGACTGCCAAGTTGAAATCTCAAACTGTTTTCAAGGCATGGTATGTCTGGCAATTTCTGTATTGGGCTACTGCTGCAGATGTTAATGAGCAGGAAAACGTCGCGCGGGAGATTTATGAGGAAAAATGCTAACTCTCCTGACTGTTATACGTGTTCACGCCATAAAAGCTCCACCACTCGCCGCACCTAGACTTGTGTGCGCCGTTGCTGACGTGGCAAACATGCATTGGACAAGACTGCAACCCATCCTTGTAATAATTATCACTGGCATACCATTTGACCGTTGGCCACTTAAAATTTGGAAAATGTGTTCATACTGGTTCTGAACTGATTCCCACTCTGGCTGGACCATACTGGTACTGGTTCTTCAATCAGCCTGATCTGATTCTTCAGGTACTGGTTCTGAAGCTGGAACTGGTTGCACATGGAAAAGACCAAAAATATCTGATTCTGGAAACTCCTCCAATCTGATTCTCAAGAGATCAAGAGAAACTCTTGAAGAAACCCAGGCTATCGTTGCAGAGGGAAATGGTGGAACATTGGAAATCTGCGGCTTTCCATGATAAAGAAGCCTGCAGACTACCTCCGCATCCCAGTACAGTTCAGCTGTTGGAACGAGTTCCAGAATGGATACTCAATGCTGATGAGAAAGTGGTTCTTGATCTCTTGCTCTCTTGATCAACAACCTCCAGTTCCTTAGTGACTTCTTCTAACCCAGTTTCTCTAGTCTCTGAGTAATAAAGTTTGATCTGGGAGCCAGGGAAATGGTGGAACATTGGAAATCTGCGGCTTTCCATGATAAAGAAGCCTGCAGACTACCTCCGCATCCCAGTACAGTGCAGCTGTTGGAACGAGTTCCAGAATGGATACTCAATGCTGATGAGAAAGTGGTAAACCCGCACAGGCAAAGACAGTCTACTGTAGATTGTCACTCTTTAGCTCTAGAACTGGAACTTCTACTGGGTAACAAACCAACTTACCGCTGCATGAAGGATGTTAGGGTCCAACTTAAGGATGTTCTGGTACAGCTACAAACTGCCAGAGGTGTTTTGGACCAGAGAGTGAAAGCTATCCTGGAGAACCAGACAGCCACTAGCAGAGGACCCCAAACGCGAATGTCAGTAGGAGCACAGGCAACTGCTCTCCGAACCCTATTTCAGCTAGTAAGAATTACTAGGAAGATGATGCAACAAGAGAACCAGACAGTTCTGAATTTCCTGGAATTTGTGCCTGATTCTCCAGTTCTCTTGTATGCTGTTCCAGCAAGAGAAACTGAGTTGCCAAGATTTTTTCCAGTGTTGTATCCTCAACATCAAGAACCAGTTGATCGACTCACATATTTCAAAATAACTGATGAGCTTAGGGATTGGTATGAGCGATCAACTGTGGAATGGAAGACTTGGCAGACATTGCTCAATGATGCTCTTCAAATCAATGACATCCAGGCAATGAAGGAAGAGCTACACAGGATTCAG
Organism: Adiantum capillus-veneris; assembly: GCF_014529385.1. Taxonomy (NCBI): domain Eukaryota; kingdom Viridiplantae; phylum Streptophyta; class Polypodiopsida; order Polypodiales; family Pteridaceae; genus Adiantum; species Adiantum capillus-veneris. The sequence continues at coordinate 54,922,234 of NC_140949.1, read as the reverse complement.
CTGTGTATGGGCCAGTGGAAGATTCAGGTCAGAGGATTGACTAATATTACTAATCAGCTACTACAGCTCACGGTCGAATCTTCCAAACTGCCTGAGAAAGACATTGGAGCAAACCCGGGTTTGGCACCGCAGTACAGGGAGATGGCTGAGATTCTTTTCGAAGCTCGCGTCAAAACCAATCAGCCTCTTCCCGAAGGATGGATCCATACTGCTTCGCATTGTCATAAACTGGCCAGAACCAGATTGAGCAAGGGCAAGCGTACACTCTATGATCCTGACACCAAAACCTATCATTCTCTCACACCTTATGAGGTAGAGATGACCACAGACCGGCGGGATCAGCTTGAGCAGGAGGCCATTTACCGACTAATTCAGAAGGAGAATGCTGATGCTGGGACTTCTCAGACACCAACACGGTCAAAGAACAAGGGCAAAAGGAAGACGGTCCAATGGAAGGATACTGGGTAGTTCTATCTCAGAATTCAGGGGCGACTTTTCTTCTCAGCAGGCAGGGAGAGATGATAGCTCCACCTTGGCCTTTTCAGCTGCCTCTCGAAAAGATAGTGCTCTTTTCTAGAGTTCTGCATCCTTCACCATCTTCTCAATGTCAGACTCTGACAATCCACCAGAAGATGGATTGTCAACATCAGAACCAGACGATGGATTTTTCAGTTCCACATCAGAACCAAACAATGGATTTTTCAGAAATTTTGGAATCTTGCCAAAATTCAAGAAAGAAGGGAAGGATGTAGACGGCTAGCGCGTCACCATGTGGGAACGTGTTCTTAGAAGATGGGTAGTGAATCACTTAGTAATTACTAGAGTAATTACTACGGTAAACCCGAAGCATATAAATAGGGCCCATTACTTTGATATCGGGTTGGCAAATGTTATCACTTGTATTAGCGCTTTCAGCTATAATTGCACTTGAGCATCAGTGGCAGTATTATCGGCTACACTTTCTCTCTCTGTAATCATATTCACTATAATCTCAATCATGATATATATATATTCCAGTGATACTAACTTCTCAACAGTCTTCTGAATCTGAATCTGAACTTTATTCCAGTCTTTAAGTCTGATTCTCATTTCAGTATTCATATTTCAGTCTAGTCACTGATTTCTGTCTAGTCTGCTGTCTGAACTCTTTCTACTCTAAGTAGCTGAAATCCTTCAACACTAGAATTAGCTGTCTCAAGAGATCAGCTCCAATTCCAGCGGGTTTGCACAAGAGGGGAGTCACTCCGCTCCTTTGTCAACAGATTGCCCCGATTTTTGATATAGAATCACTGATGTCCCTTTGGGTTTCATGGATACTGCCAGGCTGACAGTATTCTGTTGTATGACTTTATGAACTGGAATTCCCGAAAATGAATATGAAACTGATTGATTTGTACTTGACTTGTTTGAGTGTAGGAATTGAAAGACGAAATAACTGCAACAATTCGGTCTCATAAATCTCTATAGACATGATTGCAATATGGATTAGTTAATCGGGCATCTATGAGGTCCCGACTGGATCTAGATGCGATTGCTAAATACATTGCCGATTAATCATGGTCTGAGATTTGGAATGATTTTGAATGTGATTTGTCATGTGATGTGACTGTCCATTGGTCCATGTGCTAGATGTGTTGTGCCCAGTGCGTCGGTACTAACAGTCAGTGTCTGCTAAGACAGTTTATGGCCTCTGTCTATTTTGCAGGCATAATCGAGGGCGATTATAATGCTTTCAAGAGGGGGGTATGTCACAAAATTGTGACGTGGCTAACCCCGGACACACCTGAAAAGGGCTGACACGTGGCACATTACGGAACTCCCGCAATATGTGATAACATGCTGACGTGGCCTATCGTAAGGAATTCCGGATTTTGTGGCGAGATTTGCAGCGCTGCTGATGTGGCACTGTACGGATTTGCGTTATTTGCGCTGGCTGAATTGACTGGCAGCTTTTGGGCCTATTGCTTTAATTTGAGAAGCTTTTAAGTTTAAGTGCTTTTGGGGCTCTGTTTTTGGGTATCCCTTGTATCTTTAAATAAGTGGGCAAGGCCTCACTTCTCAGAGCATTTGGACGTAGAGTCTGAGAGTGAGCACATACCCACTCTCTTGTACTTTGAACACAGATCGATACAAAAAGAAATACCAAAAGGGGCGCCAATCTTTGGGGCCAATACCTCTTGGCACGGAACTACGCCGGGCCGTGTCAACCTAATTGTGGATTGTGAACTGTTTTGAAGTGAATCTCTGTTGTGTCGCGGTAGTTACTTGACTTGGGGTGTCCAAGTTTGTTACAGCATGGGCTCCGATGTGCGCTAGGCCAGCTTCGCACTTCCTCTCATCAGCTGTACATAGAGATAGGGAGATACACTTCGACACCCCCAAAGGAGCGGATATGCGAGCTATGTGACATAGAGCCAGAAACGGAGGAACACTATATATGCCGATCCAGCGGTTTGCAGCAATTGGGGACTCATAGCCGGCTTCTCACATCCTCAAGTGCATCCTAGTCAATTGGGGCTCATGCCTTGTCATGGGTCACCAGGTGCAACGGAGGATGACACAAAACAGATTTTGGATTTTTTGAAACTCTGTAACAAAAATTGGTGAATACTAACTAGCAAGCTGAAAAAGAAGAAAGTGTTGAAGGCAGTAGCCAAGAAGGCATGGATGGAGAAGAAAAGCGACAACAGGAAAAAATACGTCCACTTCATGGTTTGGGCTAAGCTTGAATAAAAGGGGATTTGAAAAATTCATGGTCGGAGGAGCGGTTGGCAAGCAAGGGCTATGCGAGGGAGATCGGACCCTCCGGCTACCTATCTACCCAACCCACTCCAGAATTCCATAACTGAGTTTGAGCACCAGCATTTGGGAATCATAGGATTGTCACCAGGATTTATATATATCTGCAATGTTCAGAGATCAGTGATTAGGGATCAGCCCTCTGTATATATCCGCTTTCACTTAAGTGATTTTAATTACTTTCTTTATCTCAGCTACAAACTCCCACAACTAGGGACCCGGCGTCTTCCCGCCACTGCGCACAACTCTTCTTGACATTTGTGGTGGACCCAACGCGAAAGAGCTGGGGTTGGAGTGATGATAACTGCAGTAGGAGAAGATATTTTGGATCAGATTGAAGAAACTATGGCGTATGGAGTGGACAATGCCTCAACAGCCAAAGGAGAGATTATACAGATGCTTCAGCGCATGGTCAGGTAGCAAAACTAGAAGAAGAATGGATTGAAACAACAGTGGAAATCGCTCTGCAGTTTGTGTATAATGAGAAGAAATTATTCGATGGATATGATATTGTTGGTTATCTCCAGGTTTATGTGCAAGAGATGGAATAACTGATACCTAAAATTAATGGTCGCGTTCGAGAGATTTAGGAAAAACATAGACAAAGCTGGGATGATTTTCAAGCAGTTATCGAACATGAGTATTCGAATCAGATTTTGGACCAAGATCTCCAATTGCAATCACATGAATTGAGGAGCTATTCCAATGTCTTGGAGAAGAGTGATGCTACCATACCATATGATGGAGTCTATGACCCAAAATGGCTTGCAAAGCAAGGTTCAGGAGAGTATGCAAAACGTGTATCTGAGGTTGATGTGCAGTTTATAAAGTTTTTGGACAATGAGATGGATGCATGTCAGTCGCCTATTGATGCAAGAAAAATCAATGTGGGTTGAAAAGTAAAGAAGACGCTTCTAATACCATTTGATCCAGGTGGTATAACACTAAATCTGGGTTTATTGCAAGCATGTCGTAGTCGAAGTGCAGTAGGACAGGATGTTGGGCATGATGAGGAAGTTCTCAATTTCTTTAAACAAATGCAACTTGAGAATGCTAGTCTAAATGCGGTTACATTTGATTATGTCCTGAAAGCCTGTAGGATGCTGGGGACAATAGAGGAAAGTCAAGAGTTTTTCGGCCCAAGTAACCAGGGAAGTCAACTCCCTTGTTACGTTTCTTCAATTGCTTCTCCTTTGACCCAAAAAGTTGGTTGACTCACTTGTCCTCGAGTTTATCTTGAGTACACATCGGTGGGACAAGAGGTTTCTTGATTGCCGGTTTTATTGGCCAATGACTATGCATTTCATCCATCCCCAGGAGGAGAACATCCTCCTAGTCCACACCCATTTCTCTAATCTCTTTAGTCCGGTAGTAGAGAGCTCTAACCACGCCAAAATTGGAGCAAGAGAACAGATTCAAAATAGTCGAAAGCAGGTTATCCCTCCCCGCATAGCCAGGCAACTGGATTCTGACCTCACCATACAGGAAATCAGGAGGGCTATCAATGCTCTTAAAATAAAGAAAACCCCAGGTATCGATGGGTTGCCGGCAGAATTTTACCACGCTTTCAAAGACACGATAGCACCAATCTTAAAGTTGGTATGGGATGAGGCAGTCAAATTCTTAGCTCTCCCAATTAGCATTAACACTAGTATTATCAAACTCCTTCATAAAAAAGGCCCTAAGGAACAGTTGGCCAATTGGAGGCCCCTCACCATGTTAACATCCTCTTATAGAGTGTTTGCGAAAGCCATTGCTAGTAGAATTACCCCGGCCTTGACAGAGTGGCTGTGTGCCGAGCAGAAGGGGTTTATCAAGGGAAGAAGGATCATGGAAGTAATTATCTACATGTGGGAGGGAATCAAACACGCTCAAGCTTCTGGCCAGGATTTTGTTTTCGTCAAAGTAGACTTCGATAAAGCCTATGACAGGTTGGAATGGTCGTTTATCATCCAGAGTCTGGTTATGATGGGGTTTGGCCCCATGATGGTAAGGTTTGTCCTCACTATCCTTGGAATGCACATGCTAGAGTTGCCCTCAATAACTCAGTGTCAGACCCCTTCCCTCTATACCATTCAATGAGACAAGGGCTAGTGGCAATCTCAAAGGTATTCTTTTACCTAATGGCCAGCAACAGTGTCTCTCACTATTCGCTAACGATACCAATGGTCTTCTCCAGAATGATAACCAATCCTTAGCATCATTCTAGGAATGCTTGGACTTCTTCTGCAAGGCCTCAGGTTCTCGAATCAATCACAAGAAGACAGGTATTCGATCATCTCTCTCCCCCCTCCCAAACTGGATTGTCAGCCAAGGGTGCAAGATTCTGCAAGATGGAGTTATAATCCGATTGCTAGGCATTCCGTTTGGTTTCAGAGTAACGCTTGGACAGAGATGGCAATGGGTCCTTGAGAGATTCTCCACCAAGCTCAACAGATGGTTGGGGTTTCAAGCAAACATAGCAGGACGGTCTATAGTTATTGAGCATTTTCTATGTAGCTATGTGGTATTCTTCCTTTCTTGATGGCGTCCCGTAGACTCCCACTTGAAGAGCATCATAAAAGTCTATCAAAACTTTTATGGTCAGGAAATCCCCCAAAGCAAGGAATGGCTAAGGTTCAGTGGAACATATGTTGCCTCCCAAAGGAGGAAGGGGGATTAGGCCTTACAAACATCACGGCTTGGGCGGACAAACTTGTTGTCAAATTAATCATCAGAGCTCTTGAGCAAAGGGAAGAAGAGTGGGCGGTTCTACTATTCAGAAACCTTCACAAGTTCAAAATCAGTAAAACGAATGGCTGGGAATACCTCCCTTGGGTCACCATCTTCTTTGGGGCAAATGAAATTCGTGCTAGCGGATCAGATCTCCTCAAGTAATTGTGGAACTCGTGGAACCGATACAGAAGTCACATCGAATTAACAGGGACTCCAAGTACAGTTTCCCTCTCAGAGGACTTGATTCTCTATGGTGGTCTCTCCCCCCTATTCTCCCTCTCAGCTTACAGCAATGCCGTACAGCAAGGAGAATTCACCGTAAACGGCTAGTTAAATGGCAAGACTTGTGGCACAGTACCGAATGCAGGTGGCTCAATGATATAGAGCTAATCCACAAGGCTCGTCTGTAACAAACTAGGACACTCCAAGTCAAGAATCTACCGCGACAGCACCAAACAACCACTTCAAAACAGTCACAGTTCACAATTGATTCACACTGGCCCGGCGGAGTTCCATGCCTAGAGTATTGGCCCCAAAGACTGGCGCCCCTTTCGGTCTTTCTTTTTGTATTAATCTGAGTTCAAAGTACAAGAGTGCGGGCAGGCGCTCACACTCAGACTCTGCGTCCACATGCTCTAAGTTGTGAGTGGCCTCCCCACTTATTTAAAGAGTACAAGGGATGCCAAAAGCAGAGCCCCAAAAGCTGAAAATCAAAAGCTCAAAAGCTTTGCAAAAATAAAGCAGTTTCTCTTTCTCTCTTCCTCTTGCTAAAATAAAGCAAAGAGGCTTTTCTCTTTCTCTCGCTCTTGCTTATTCAAATAAAGCAAAGAGATTCCCTCTCTCTCTCTCAACAATTGTGTAGCATGGCTCAAAAACTGTCAAAAAGCTGCCAGCACAATTCACGCTGCAAATCACGGAGATCTGTACAGATGCCACGTGGCATTAGGGTTAGGGTTAGGGAAGAATTAGGGTTTCTAATTTTAGGGTTAGAATTTCAGTAGAATTAGGGTTTTTGATTTTTAGGGTTAGGGTTTAAACAGAGCGGGCAGCCACATCATCACTTTGTGACATCGTCTTCAACTGTGGGAACTGAATCTAGTTAAAACTAGGAGACCTAGCTTCCCCAATGCATCCGAATGGATGCTGTCCCTCGGTACTATTCCCTAGACTAAGGCCATCTACTGGCAGCAGGGGAGTATGTTCTCCCACCCACCTTCCCTGCCCCCTATTTTGCCTACCCCAATTCATGTTCTACTTAATGCTCGTTGGAATGTGTCTCTGGACAGGACGCAGTGGCACTTTAAGTTCAAGTCTATGTGGAATAGTGGAATACCAGCTAAACATTCAGTTCTGCTTTGGTTAATCTTGCATAAAGCTGTGTGGACAAGTAGTCGTATTTAGAAAGTAGGGTTAGGGCCGGGCTTGTGTGTCTACTGCCAAAGGGAAGTGGAGGATATCCCTCACCTGTTTATGAATTGTATTAAAATTCAAAGAATGTTGGCTCCGCTCTATTCTTCACTGGGCTTTTGCCCGAATTGGAAGCAGATGCTACTGGGAGACTCGGTCTCCACCTTTTCAGTTGTATGGAACAGAATTAGGGGTGAATTTTTATGGGTCATTTGGAAGGAGAGGAATAACAGGTTATTTGATGGCTCTTACCGGACTAAAAGTCTGAGAACTGTGTTTGCTACTCTTAATTTGCAGTCTCTACCAAGCTAATTACAAGGTGCTGACCGAGTGTATGGGTAATATACTCAAACATAAACAAGCAACAAGAGGTGTTGCTTGATCGGTTATATACTCACCTTCAAAGGATGATTGACGAGTGCAGGAATGAAGGTGAAAAGCTGTACAGGCAAGGCTGCTCCAACACATCCAAAAAGTTCTGAATGATCTTCCTAGATGCTGAACATTATGATGTACATGAAATTAGCCTTGTAACTAGGTGGCAGGACGGTCTATATTTTGAGATGGCTTTTGTATACGGTCATGACATGTTTTGTATATGAGCATATCATGTAATTTTGTTCTTCTAATATAATTCACAAGCGCCCCCCTTTTATGGAAAAAAAATTAATAAAAACAGCACACATAGAAAAGTGTGTCTCCATCATACGGTTGGAAAATCTAGCAAAAGTCCACATTTTCCCATGCCAAAAAGAGAATCCCAAGAGGAAAAATGAATTCATGCAGCAAGATGGGCGAAAGTGACTGCTAGGGGTGATGCTCACATGTGATGGAGAAGGTTATTGTTATTTGCAAAGGGGGTTAGGGCAACTACAAATTACCCACCTACGTGTGGGGGTACCTTATCCAGCAATTTGTATGCAGGTAGTGATACAACGCTTGATCTTAAAGATATCTTGGTCACCTTTGCTCGACCTAATCAAATGAGCTATTGCCCAAAATCATGCTTCTTTCCCTCCCCCTACTCTTTCTGTGTACACATGCAAGGAAAAAGGCCATTAGATAAACACCCCTAGGTATCTTGAATAGCAATTTTCCTGGAGGGAGCAAGCCTGAACCTCAGAAACCTTTTCAACAGTTAATTCCCCTTCGTTTTCAACACGTATAGTTTAATCCATTGTTAAAGCATATGCTATAAATGCCAAGAAGTAAATCTTACAAATAGAATTTCCAATTTCATGCAAAGAAAAAGAAAGAAATGTTAGCCTTCTTGCCTGTCTACATTTGCGCTGCAATTCTCGATAGCATCTGCACAGCGAGGCCCTGAGAAGCACTCATAACACTCACATGAAATCGCCTCTTCAGTACCTCCATCGAAGCTATTTTTGTCCGTCACAGGAACTGTGTCTGTGTAGAGT